>NC_134703.1:16077938-16677938 GCF_043290135.1 Rhipicephalus microplus
CTCCGGTGGGCGAGGCTGGCTGTTATGCTCTGGACAACATAAACATGCTTTGAGCGTGGAAACAAATGGAGATAGAGCCAGTATTCTTGCAAAGAACGAACGAGGTGGGAACGCTTTGCAGGATTGAATGTTTCGTAGGCGTCGCATTTTTTTCGTCGTGGGTCATACAAACGCCGTGCATGCAGTTTGCGCACCCGTTGATCGTGGCTGATTAGCACAGACGGTTGTTTTGTGGCCTTTGGGGAGTTTTCTATGGTGATAACGCAGATGTTTAGACCGAACGCGCAATCTTGAAAGCTGCTGCAGAAAAGTTCCTTGGCTTTTCTTTCTAAGCTGGCTCAGATGCGGAATCAGTCTTTTCTTTTGTGATCGTTGTTCACGACATTCTTTAAACCGCAAGTATGCTTGCGATGTAGCTTTAGTTCTTCGTTGTTCTTGTTGGTGTGGCCGTTCTAGTTTTTGGGGTTCTCTTTGTTGTTTTTGTTGGCGTTGCTGATGTTGCTGTGGAACGCGTTGCGGTGGGAGCCATTCTTGAACATCAGGCCGGTTTTTTTGACAACTTGATCTGGTGTCTAGTCGGCAGCTGGCAGTCTGTGGGTTGTTGTGATTTTGTTCGGGCAGTGAAGATAATGCTTCAGGGTTGATATACAGCTCTTTAGAAGCTTCTTCTACACTGTTCACTACGAAGATCTTTTGCGCCTGGCAGCGTGCGATGTTCAATACGTCTGAGCCTTGTGCTTTGCTTCGACTGTCTAAGGTGTGTGCACCGGACGGTAATGAATGAACCCGTCCTGAAAGAGCATGGCTTGGCCGGGTATTTTCGTGAAGCGTCAGGTCATCTACCGTGGTCGCGGCGTCCTTATGAGGCAAATGGTCAGCGATAGGAGTGCTTGAAAAACCGCGTGATGAAAAACCGCCTGGTGGATCACGTATGCGAGACGAAGAATGAAGGCAATCAGGTGGGTGAGCAACGCCTCCTGTCATAAGCTAGAGCGAGGACTTTGCAAATTCCGACTTTCCTGCAGAGGGGAGGCGCGCTTGATGGTTGGGTTTTCCCCAGAATACGTATGGTCTTCTGTAAGTAAACTCATGTGCGACTTTGTCTTGTGGCAGTTGTCGATTCACGTTGGGCTTTCGAATGCTCGACGATTGCTTAGTGAATCGACGATAGTGTTTGATTTTCTTGAGATGGTTGGCAATAAGTGGGTCTTGGTCATAGTCACCAAAAAGAGTGATCATATCTTCTTTTATCTTTTGCCAAGACTCGTCATTTCAAAGATGTGGGTGAGGTAAAACTTAAACGCCTCACCGGAGATGTAGTCAGTGAAGTTGATGATCATCTCCCGTTCCGACCAGGATGCAGCGGCGGCGTGGACCTGGAATAGGTTGAACCAGTCCTGTACGGGTCCGTCGTCCGCTGATCCGGTGTACTTGGGGATGTCGAGGTCAGATGATGGTTCTGCCATGGTGCTGGTCGTTGTCCTTCTAGGCAATGATTCGGTAGTCAATGTATGGTCAGGGTGTCTTCTGGGGAACTGCGTCGATGATGAGTGACTGATGAAGGGGCAGGCAGGTCTCCATCCTGTCGACTCGTGTGACGCTATGATAAATCGGAGACGTGGCCTGGCTCATACGCCATGTTTATTCTAAAAGCACTTCTTCCTTCTCGACTTCTACCTCTAACTTCTAACCATCGCTACCTTCTTACGTTATATATATATATATATATATATATATATATATATATATATATATATATATATATATATATATGTGTGTGTGTGTGTGTGTGTGTGTGTGTGTGCGTGTGTGTGCGTGTGTGTGTGTGTGTGTTCGGCTGAGAGAGCATGAAAATCTTCTACCCTCGGGCACTGGTGGTAGCGTGCCGTTGCACTGCAAGTCGTCTGGTTGTACGCCCCTCTTCCATAAGGTTACAATTTTAGGCAAGGCTAAGATGCAACAAGAGATTATTGAGGCATTTCATGTCTGAAAACTGGGTCCTGACAAATGTGTTAGAGCAGTTTCAGTTTACCTCACCAAGAAATAATATTTGTCTTTAGCACACAGGTGATTTACCAACATCAGCTTGCCGGGTGTTTTTGCTTTGTTATCTCCGCGTGCGTTGTACGGACTTGAAAAGAAGGTTGTTCCGAAATGAACGTCAGTTGTTAGAGCCACGTCTCAGCTCTCTGTATATGTTTCTACTGCTTTAATTTTTCCGAATTCGACGTTTTGTGGCTTTTGTAGCTGACTGAGTATGTTACAGGTTGGCCAAGAAGCAACGCTTATCAACAAATCTGCTGCATCCGTCAATTATGCATGTGTGGAGCGGCTGCAATTATGGCTAGGTGGAAGAAAAATCAAAGCAACGAAAAGGAATCACCTGTTGATGCATTTGCTCTTGCGTGTAGACAAACCTTCAAATACAGGCAATGCATATTTCAGCGAGCCGTCATAAATGAAGTGTGAAGATTTGAAATGAGGTACGAATACAGGGTGTCGTGCAGCCTCTCGATAAGATCCTATTGCTGTAACAGTGCGACCTCGAATTTGCCGAGCAAGCGAAACCATCGAAAGTCGACGAGGAAAGCGTCAACGGTGCGAACAATTGGAAGGAACAAGGAGACGAAGTCCCTGCCGTTTTATCGCGGAGTCTCTGCTTGGTGCTTCTGACTGATAATCACTACCTGCCTTGCAAGGAGAGTATTCTCTTTGAAACACTTTGAACGACAACTTGGGAGCCCCAAATTGCTGTGTCCCCTTTTGTCCCCTACATGTGCTGCTCGTGTTTGTTCATTCTGTTGGAAAACCTAGGTTTACCATTCAACTTGCTTCTAATAGTGTGAACTTTCGTGAGGTTTTTTTTAATGTATTTTTTTACTAGCCGATAGGTGTGATTGATTTTTCATTTCTCTCTTCTACTGAACGTGACTGTTGGGTCTAAAGAAGGACATGCTTTCTGCAACGCACCGCAGTGGTCTCGCGGTTATGGTCGGCTGCTGGACGGGCATTCTGACGTTTGCTGATGCATCTATTGCTTCCTCCTTAAAGTTTCCGAAGCCCTCCACCAAGGACCCCCTGATATTGATCTCGTGCCTTTCCGATTTAAAACCCGATACTTTATATTATCATCCTTAGGCGCTCATTGTATAGTAAGTGCTTTGATAAGGGGGGTACTACGAAATTCTTGCTAGGTGTCATCGAATGACTACACTATTGCAGGTAATCGACTCGTGAATCGACTACTGTATTTTTTTGTTTGACGAGTACGAGCAGCTACAATAATTCGTGCAATCGAGTACAGTGCAATAGACTGAGAATGTTAAGTTTAATGGTAGTTAATCCCTGTAATTTGAATAAAAAACTGGAATATCAGATAACCTTATTTCACGGCAGCCTGTTATGTTTTCAAGGGAGTCTAGGCTGCGATTGTGTAACCTAATAAATTACGAAGCTTGGAGTAGGTGCTCCCGCTGAAGTTAAACCGACAGTGTAACATGCCGCTCATCTTTTTGCCCATAAATACTGCAATAGTATCAGGATCTCAGCAGCGGGTAAACATATATAGGCGCTTTCAGCATTATGACATAAAAAAGCTCTATTGGAGAGTTTAGATTAGCGAATGTTGGTCACTCTTTCGTAGGTCCTTTATAATGAAGGTCGGCAAATGGATGAGGCACGCAGTTTCAACAGAGTCGCAGTGAATGATATGAAATATCTCACCTCCAGCTGCGTTTTTGAAATGCATTCCAGGATAGAAACCTAAATTTGCAGGCTTATACGCACAGTGAACCCTCTCATATTGACCCGTCTTTTATCGACTGACGCGCAGTTCTTCACGGAAGGGGGCGGAGAACAATCAGGCTTCGATTTTTGAAAAATTCGTGATGGTGTATTGTTTTCGTGTGCGAACTTATCCATCGACGTGGCTGGTGCAAGTGAGAGTATGCAGATTGGAAAATGTGACGTGAGAAAAACGCCCACCATGGGAAACACAGCACGCCGAATTAGCATATCTCGTTTACGTGGTCCCTGCTCAAGCGGTACTCAATGCCAGAGAAAAAGCCTGAGGCTCATTGCGCACATATATGTTCAAAGCCTCTCGTAGCTCAGTATTGCAAGCTGATGGATTTATTTATGCATTTATTTGCGCATCAATGTGATTTCTGTGCACATATGTCGATATAACGCAGCATCGATGAAAAAAAAGGAAGGTGTGGTGCTGTGCTCGATCTCCAGTTCACCCTCTGCCACCAATCGATGCGACGTCAGGCGACGGCCCAAAGAGTGGCTACAATGCTTCTCAGGCACTTGAAACTTGCTGGCCAAATATATTGTAAGACTCTAGATAACAGCCGTGGTCACACCACTTCAAAGCTGTAAATGCTCCTGCGACACTACGTCTCAGCTGAAGCTGCGCTGTTGCGGACTGCATTGAGTCCTTGAATCAGCACATTTACAGCTACGCTGATCATTTAATAGGCGACGACACCCCAACCTTCTTGAAAGATGAAACTTTTCAAGAAGGTTAAGGTGTCCTGTGAAACTTTTCGGGTAGTGAGTGAGAAATACTGTTATAACTACATGCAGGCTGTAACAACGGATTTCACGTTCTAGTTGACGTGAAACGAAAATTTGGCTGTGAGAAGTATTGAAGAATGTTACCGAGCTTTATTTTCGTGCGTCAACCGCGCACGTATTTGTTACTGCTCCGCAATCGAGAGAAACACGCTGTCACTGTAAACGCTGGTCGTCGTGCATCGAAAAACAGCGCAATGTGATCAATGCTGCTCCGCACGTCGGCGCGATGGCTACAGCTGTACAAGGAACACATCAAGAGCGAAAACAGCGTTCACTGGTTGGATGGGAAACAGCAGCTGTGTATCGAGTGAAGTGTGACTGCAGTTTCGCTGCCTACATCACTTAGATCATTTCTTGGTGTGGGAAGGGTGCTTGCTCGGTGCCTTATCTCACTTTCTTTAGGAACGACTGCCTCATACTGTGGTATAACACTTTGTGTTTCTCTACAAGGACAGACAAACAAACATTACTATGCTTACACAGGCTCACAAATTGCATGATGGTGTTGCCCTAAAGCTGCAATTGAAAAGCAAGATACAGCGCAAAACCTATTCATATAGGTTTGACATGCTTCGCATAATCATTTACCGGCATCACACGTGGGCTACCAGGCAAATAACCTAGCTACTTCTCGAGTTCTGTCAGAGTGCGTTATCTGTTTCATTGCACACACTTTTTAAGAACGACGGTGACAATTCGTGAAATGTTCCATATGGAGTGCAAGGACATTGATTGCTGTGACCTTGTATTGGTGAGCGCAGACGTTCTCGTTAGTATAGTCAGTGATGATCTCTCGGACAGCCTTCAGTTAAATGAAACAAAAATCTACAAAGGTGATTGTATTCGCGTCGGCACATCTTGCATGAAGTGACCCATCAACAAAATTCAGTAACGAGTTTAACGATTTTGTTATTAAGTCGAAAGCCTTATACGTCTCTTCAAACGCGAAAATCATCTGTGAGCGGCGTCGGCGTTCTGCGTCGGGGGCGTGAACACAAGTGATGCAAAAGATCATTATCACGGCATGCCACCACATGTTATAAAGCTTGGGACTTCATTCTGACGTCGATATTACGTAACCCCATGAGGTCGGTCAAGAGCAAAAAGTTCGGAAGGAGCCGAGGTAGGCGGAGTACATATCTGCAAAGAAGAGAAAAAAAAAAAACATGATCGCTTTCACCTTCTTGTTGTAATAAGAGAAGCTGATAGGGAGCGTGGGAGATGTTCTTCATATAATGCACTGCTGACACATAGTTTGAAGTTGGAAAGTGTATTGTACCGCGTAAATATGCAGGAGGTATCATTATGATCATCTTAAACAACAACAACAACAACAACAACAACAACAACAACAACAACAACAACAACAACAACAACAACAACAACAACAACAACAACAACAACAACAACAACAACAACAACAACAACAACAACAACAACAACGACAACGACAACAACAACAACAACAACAACAACAACAACAACAACAACGGCAACAACAACAACAACAACAACGACAACAACAACAACAAAAACAAATGAACTCGAAAATCCAACAAGAATACGGCTGATTTTACTTAGATGAACCGCTAGCCTACTTGAGAAAGGCTAATCCCATATCGCAACGATGAAACAGCTGTCTGCACATAACAAAGTGGATTCGTAACTTCGTTTTCTAGAGGAATGGAAACAGTAGCCAGGGCTTAAAAATGAAAACTGTTTTCAAGCGGTAATGAGTTCCGTACTGATAATAGTAACTATTGCGAGTGGACGACAGCAAAATAAATAAATGAGAAGCATGTGCACACGACATGCGACATTCGCATCGAATTAGCTTTCTGCTGGGAGTTAGCTTGTCAGCTTTTCGGTAGTGCGGCGGAACAATAAATACAATTCCAATGCATTAGGAGCATTAAAGACAACATCGCTTACCAAATAACAGAACACTTTTGTACGAGTTTCTTAGCTGTGTGGGTGCTGTACGTCTCTACTGCATGCATGCCATTGTAGTTCTAGGATATTGACGGAGCTTTGTCCTCATGCGTGAAAATGATGGACTGACCCAAATGGAAAAGTAATTTCAAGCATACTGTTGCCTACAATCACCTAGACGGAAAAACCGTGTCGCAATGCTGCTGTATGCACCAGTCTGCTGGGACGTGTTGAGTCCAAATGGCCGTCGCTCACGTAGAGCCCAGTCTCGTTGAATACGAGTATGACTAAAAGCGTTCCTGGTGGCGCAATGGCTAGTATTTTGTCAGAGCAGCATATACTAAGGTACTTTTTTTAGCATTCCTAATCATTGATAGATAGCGCTATGTGTTTCCCATACCAAGCTAAAATTGAGCTGTAATTTGTATAAAGTGCAGGGTTATAGCTATGTACGTTTTTGACAACAGCAGCCGAGAATTCCTGATGTCGCACTCCAAGAACCGCTTACGTCCCCCACAAACAGCATGGACCAAAGGGAGGCATTTGTTAGTGTAACGTCGTCACGTCAAGTTTTATTTTGGCACCCATTGAGAGGCTTTCTTTTTTTAGGGTAGTATAAATATGAGGGGGCGTGGCGATGCCCCCCTTCCTCCTTAGCCCATAGGCTTGTTGCGTGTATTCGATTGGAGCCCATGCTGCTATTGCGACGTGTTGCACGCTGTTCGGCAGGCCGATTAGGGAACGGACAAAACGATTCTATTTCTACTCAAGCTCATTACGTGTCTAAACGCCGCACAAATTGAGGCACGACTGTCGTTTGCGGGCCGCTGTGAATCTTTCAGGAAAGTGGTTTTTTGCGAAGCTTTGCGACACTTACTGAGCGCAATACGGTGTCAGCAACCGCTGCAACACGTCAAAATTCGTAATTGAGCCGCGATGTATCATTTCTTTCGAATTCACCCACCTCGTGGAAGTGACAAAACATCCTAGTATATCAAGCCTTGTACAGCGAGGTGAGTTTCACTCTTCTTCAACACTTCAAAAAGTTCAACACTTCAAAAAGTTCAACACTTTTTCTTTTCTCCACCATGTAAAATCGTACTAAGGACATAGTGGTTTGAGTAAAGAGGTTTGTATAAGACAGCTCAGCCTGCGGCTCAGCTACGCCAATGTTAAGAACATGTGTTTAGTATCTGTTGTGTTACCACATTGCCGATGGCAGGACTGGGCTGATCCTCAGTGCAAGCGCACCAAATAGTAAACACCAAAAAATAAGGAATACGTTGGTTTACATTAATAAAAACTTGGCGATACTTAAAATGGGTTTAGTTCCACTGCGATATTTCTGCATGCGTGTTCATATTTATTGCATTGTTCGCAGAGAACTAAGTCGGTAGCCATTTACGTGGGGAGGTGCTCTAGATAACACATACATACCGATTCAAATTTCGCGGTATTAATAGATGTCGTGAGCTACTTATTCTATTAATAAACACTAATTATTTATGTAGAAAAATATGCTTCACAAAGTCTTGGTTATGCTCGTAAAACTAATATCTGCAAGCAAAAGAAACTTGCTTTTATAATGTATCCCGCAGAAAATTCGGAACCTCACGAGATTTGGTGAACGCTCATGAAACGTTTTGTAGAAGTTCTCGTGTGTTCTTTAACAAAAAGAGGTGGTGCTTTTAACATTATTAGGGTGTGAATTAATCAGTGGTAGTGGTTGCTGGCTTTAAACAATGAAGTGGTAATGATAATCACAAGTTCTGACGCCTCATCGCAATGTACGTTTGTACGAAGCCATATGACCGCGATATTACATGTTGTATTGTGAAGCCTGTATGAAGGACGCGTGTGTTTGTGAAGCATGCAAGTATCATTCCATACATTTTCCAGTAGAGAAAGTTCTCATCACACTACATTCAAGCAGACGTGCGACTGCGTGGTAGAACACCTCCTAGCCACGCGAACGGCCCGGGTTTGATCCTTACTTGGACTCGGGAATGTTTATTATTTATTTTGTTTGCGTCTTTGCCAATTTTTCGCTCAAGCAACAAGATGTCATTTTTTGGCTCACAACCAATTATGTACATGGCGACGCCGACAAGTTTTTTCACTCACAACTGATGATGCACATGCTGACGCTGGAATTTCGCGAAACGAGCTCTTTAACGCTGTCCCGTTAAAAGTAAATGAATATACCTATAGCATTCAATAACCAGCTAAAAACTCAATTTTAACACAAAAGAATAAACCGCTACTGCAAGTGCCTAATGAGATATTTGGCAAGCGCCAAAATAAAACAGGATTTCTTCTAAGCTTTCTCTTTAACGTGGCGTGCCTGGCGCTTAGTTATCTTAGCGAGACAAAATGCGCTGAACAAAGCCTATCTCTGTTGCCGTTCTCTGGTAACTTCTGTTTCACTATCTTCAAAATTGTTTGACACGGATCGAAAGCCACATACACGCAACTTAAAATTACCCCAGCTGACTTAGAAAGTTCTCTTAACTTTCTTCCTATTTAGAGTTCCTAGAACTTCAAATGTGTTAAATGGGTTCTTGTAGTTATGTTCGGCTGGCTGCGAGCTGTTCTCGTATACTGTTCTTTTTTTCACCACTGTACTCTCTTGCTGTTCTCCTGCATTATTTTCCTAGCCTACTTTCTTTCATCTTTAGCATTTACTGAGATTGAATTCATCCACCCGTGAAAATGTCATACAAGTGACATTGTTTTCTAATATTTTTAGGCTGGCCGTACTTCAGCGCAATAATAATCGAAAAGTTGTAACTGCAGAAAAAAAAGTCGAGTTAAAGCACGACAAAGTTACTTCTGTTCCCTATAGGAGGGCTGGCACAGAAGCTCTTTCTAATTAGGCCGTTCAATGGAGTCTTGTAATTGGCCGGTGACTTCATGAGTAACGTCTGCGCCAGTATGCGTGGTATAAGCGCTTCGGAACGCAAACTTCTCCAAGTTTCATTAGACAATGTTTTTTTCATCCGTCACGTCCGTCATGCGAGCCGGACACGAAAGAAGAACAGCTCATAAAAATCTTTTACCGTACTTCGTCTAGTTTTAGAATTAATGTACTATAAAAGTAATGATGGCACAGATTTCACAAAAAATGCGTAAGCTATAGTCTTCATGATCTTGGCAATACTTTATGTTGAAAGAACGAGCAACTGTTAATGACTTATGAAGAGGTCTTGTTCATATCAATTAAAGTGATTCAATTTCCTGATTAGAGATCTAGCAAACATTTAGGAAGTTATCGTGAGCTGTGTCTTTCTTTTAGGTATACTAGACGGAAAATTTATAAACTGTCGTAAATGAAAAAGCGTTAGGGGATGCCATTAGTCTAGGTACCAAAAAAATCCCCTTCTCTCCGGTAAGCTGCGCCCTGATTAGTTCTATAAAACTTTCTTAAAATAAGCAAACTTAAGGGAGCACGTAGGCGCTATTGAAGATACAAAAAATACGCGTATACCATTAAGGAAGAAAAAAATTGCCCGCAGCTTCCCTCGGGGGAACACTGAGGAGGATGCGGAGCATATAATTGGTTAACGGGGTGTTAAAGTGCGACTTACTTGGGTCGATGGCTAAATTGGTTAACGTGGTTGTAGGAGGGGGTGTTAAATGAGTGAACACGTACACACGTATGCGAAAGGGCGGCGCTGGTCGAAGGGACGTCGATCATTGTGTTTGTGGATTCGTTGGAATTCATTTCACCGCGACTTTGGACGTCGACGCGCCGTACAAACCAACCGACGAGCGGCAACTGAGCGAGCGAGCGCCGACCTTGAGTATATATACAGCATGACGGCGCATGCACTGTCAGCTGTTGAATGTTCTCGAAGCGCGACGCCACATGCGCGTCCACTGGAGAATCAGGAGAATTGTAGATGTCGAACGCGGTGTGTAGAGGAGGAAGGGTGCACAGATGGTGGAGGAGTGAAGCGCGCGCGGTGTGTAGAGGAGGAAGGGATGCACAGATGGTGGAAGAGTGGGCGATGGTGCGACGGCGCATGCGCGCGCGTCAGCTGTCGAATGTTCGAGAAGCGGTGTGGACGGCGCGGACGGCGCACTACAAGGCGCGAGTATAAGATGCTCCGCATCTAAAAAAAATAAGGAAAGAACAAAAAAGGGCATCGCTCGCAACTATCCTTATTTTCAGAATATCAGTGGCATATACATCCGTAGCAAACATGCGTGCACTCATGGCCTCAGATGCCCGTCAGAAAACACGTGATTAGATTGAAAAAAAAAATGATGATGAGCATGTGAGGCGATATGCGCGCGCATCTTTGCTACGGTCATGTATGTCGCTAATCTTCTGAAAATAGGGAGTTGGGAGTGACGCCCTTTCTGTGCTGCCCTTAATTTTAAAAGCAAAGCATTTCTTCGCGAACTTCCTAGACTGTGAGTGTCTATCTATCTATCTATCTATCTATCTATCTATCTATCTATCTATCTATCTATCTATCTATCTATCTATCTATCTATCTATCTATCTATCTATCTATCTATCTATCTATCTATCTATCTATCTATCTATCTATCTATCTATCTATCTATCTATCTATCTATCTATCTATCTATCTATCTATCTATCTATCTATCTATCTATCTATCTATCTATCTATCTATCTATCTATCTATCTATCTATCTATCTATCTATCTATCTATATATCTATCTATCTATCTATCTATCTATCTATCTATCTATGTCTGGGTGCTTTCGTGATCACCCCGTTAATTTGGGGTAAACCAAAATTATTACGGGAAAGTAAGATGGTTTGACGAATACGATTCAGTGGTCATGACATAAATATATTCACAATCCCGTTTCGTACGTTATTAAATTCTTTCCACCAGACGTGTGGCGAACACCGACGGATGTGTATGGGCCACATTTGTGCAGGTATGTGCCACAGGTGATTGCATTTATGTACTTGAAAATGCCGAGAACAGACATGGGTAGTTTTAAAACACGAGCGTTAGGAAGCAGCTGGCATCGGCAGCGTTCAACCGATGAGGGCAAAGAATAAATGCTAGGGTCCCAGCAGGAATTGAACCCATCATTGTGCGTGGCTATCAAATATTCTACCATCCTCGCCAACAGCACTGCTTCAAATCCACTTACCAATTCTCGTGTTGTTCATATCCACGTTGTTGTTAGCATCGTTAGGCAACTACGAATGAGCGGTTATGTAAAAAAAACATACAACTGCTTAACGCATGTCTGTGCGATCATTTTTTCATATATTTAGCGCTTCTTCGGAACGCTTCACTCAATAAAAATTTTAACACACATTCACCTTCCATTCGCATGCTTCACATAACATTGATTTCTAAGGTACTTGGAATCTGCTGAATTTACTGCTCTTCACTGGAGGAAGAGGCAAGGAGAAATAAATATTGAAAAGACGAGAAAAGACTTGCAGCATGAAAACACACAAAAAGAAAAAAAAACGACTGTGTGGAGAGATAGCCCTAAAACCTATCTTGTAGAGCACTACCCCGCCAAAGGTACAATAAGGCCGTAAAACGACGGCAGTTTCAGTTTCAGTTTCACTGACTGTTTCTACAATGGCCTGCCGTGAAAGGGCACCAGAGCTGCAGCTAGTGGTATAGTCTGTGCATGCTATAGCGAGAACAGCAATAATTAACACGTTGTACAGTTTCTTTATTGCATCAGTGGTTGCAACAAGCACAATCTTCGATTACAAATCGGAAGACAGATGGTTTGGTGAAAGTTACTCCATGCCACTATCGGCAAAGTGTCATTGTTTTAAGTAGAGAGCCAAGATGGGGGCATAGACAACTTGCCGGATCAAATCAGTGTTGTTGTTTGTGGTGTAACAATGGTGAACAAAAGTCGGCGAATTTTCTCCGAGAAGCTCGTTTATATGTTACACAGCTAATGAGACGAACAGACAATTAGAACACGGAGAGCATGGAGGACACTACTCCTTGTTTATTAACCTTAGTGTATTCGTTGTGATGTACACCCAAGTGAACTCAGGTAGGCGAAAAAGTGGGCTACCCTCTTTTTTCCTTGGTTCCGACAAAAGGGGGAATTTGGTGCAATTCGTACAGTTTGAATAGAACAATTGATATCATCCTTGCTTTCCCTGCTCTAATTGTCTGTTCAATTTACTTGGTTCTCGTAAACTTGGTGTTTTCCATAAAGAGTTCTATGGTTTCATTTTGTAGCTCGCAAGGTTTCATGGCAGAATATGTTCTTTAGAAAGACATGTAATCCTGTGACTCTTTTTGCACGTACGAATTAAAACTATATTATGATAATTATGAAGGAGTCATGCTTCTGACTGTCACAAGCTTCTCTAGGGAGTATTTTTCGCCATTTTCGCCTACAAAGTTCTGTGCAAGTTCAGTACAAGCCTCATTCAAATTTCGCCTACTTAGCAAAGCCCCAACACGGTGAGCAAACAATTCTAGTTTTCTGCTCCGATGGAGTACTTAGTCGCGATCCAAGACAGTAGAACCATTATGCGCCGGTTGGATGATCGCTCCAGGTTCACTTTGCCCGGGCGCTCACTTATGTTTACCAGATGTAGATATGAGAGAAACACATTACGCCATGTAATACAGATGTGACTTCTTGTGTTTCGTGCTGGTGATCTCGAGAAGGATCTTGACAGAGCTGCAGCAAACATTGTGTAAAGCCACAAGCGAGTGGCCGCTTTCCTCTACAACGCCGCGGCAAAAATACGAGTGTGGTACAAGGTGATCGTGATATTTTTTTCCGTAGCTCTCAGCACTGCAGTATCGCATTGATCAAGCACCACTCACACGCAAATGTGTTTGCACGTGTACGAACCCTGGTCTCAGCGTAGTCAACCACACGGCAGGTACTCATCATTGTCCAACGTTGACGTGAGGCTAGGAAAAGAAATAAGTTGTATGAAATCGATGTTATGTTTCGGCTTAGAATTTTACTTCAACCCATATATTTGTACACGCTTGTGCAACTAAAGTATCTATATTTCCCGAATTTCGAATAGTAAAATCTAGGGACCTAATGGGTAACTGCAGCAATGCATTTGAGCACATGTGCAACCTTGTTTGTAAGATGCAGCAATGCTGAGCGAAATGATGATTCTATCTCCGGTCGGCAGCTGTGGTGGTGGCGTGTGAGCGAAAATTGAATCGATTTGTCATGCTTCTTTTGCATGGTGCTTACGGTACTCTGCTGCCGACCCAAAAGTCGTTTGTTCGATCCCGGCCGTTACGGTCGCACTTCTATGGAAGCAAAATGTTAGATGTTTCAGTGCACGCTAAGGAATATTAGATGGCCGAAGTTTCTTTAACCCTCCAGTATGGTGAGCCCCATAGTTATATCGTACTTATGGCATGCAAAGCCGCACACATGGTTATTAATAAATTTAGCATATATACCGTGTGTGTACAAAAGTACTTTCGAATGCCTATGTCGGCACCTGACCTCTACTTGTTTTAATCGCGAAAAAACAGAAGTACAATGCAGTGTTCACACAAAAATATACAAACGTTAACATTGATGTACAAACATAAACTGTATGTACTACTTGTAGGTTCTGTAAACAGCCATGTAAGCGGCCTTGTTGTTAAACTTGCCATGTTTGTATGCCCTTGTATTTTGTTTATTATTTTGTGTAAATATTGCTAATGTACAAAGTGCCAGGTTGATGTTGCTTTTATGTTCTGTATTTGTTTTTTTAACATGATGAGCAATCATAGCATCTGTACAGAGTGCCCACCTGCTATGGTCTCAGTAGAGACTGGCAGTATTGCAAATAAATAATAAGTAAATAAAAATTTTAAACTATGGGCCAAAGTTTGAAACTATGTGAAATTTCTCTCGCCTTAGCGAATGCATACTCAAACTGGTTGCGAACGCCATTCTAAACTTATGTGATAGCATCTCGTCCGTTATATACTCCCTGCCTCCAAAATTTTTGCTTTGTAAGCTGTTACGCCTATAAATCACTGGGAGAAAGGTCAACTACTCCGCAAGGTGGGGTTGAGGCTGAAGATTATTACAGTGAAAGATACCTTAAGGGCAAACTGCACCACGTCATGCAAGCGCGTATTTAATTTCGAAAGCGTAATCAAATAATTATTATTGGGCACATGATAAAGACAGATTTCAAAAATTCATTTCTTTGGAAATTTGAGGTTTGTATCTATTTTTGCATAATTTCCCTATTTGTGCGTCTGTTACCCCTTAAACACTCGTAGAGAAGATATTTCCTACCTCATTTCAACGACACTGTATCTACTACGCCCAATTTCTCCGTCTTGAGATGGTTACTACATTCGAAGCAATGCTTAAGAATCAACTGAAAAAAATATTTAGACTCCGATGGATTCAGCTATCATACGCCAAGGTTCCCTTTGACACTACAGGCACTTTTTTATCTGCGTGACAGGTCATCGCGCGCGTTTTTCAACTATTGCATTAACCATGTCAATCAATGCATTTTCCGCAGAGAGAAATGCGACCAAAAGCGTTTATAGAATGCCTAATAGTATTTACAGTTTCTGAGAGGCTAAACATACTGACATTTTCATTATATTTACTCGCAGGAAAAAAGTTTTTTACGGGCCTTCTAGAACGCTAGTTCTCAGACTCAGTACTCAGTCCGTTGTAAACAGGGTGTGGGAGCTGTAGTGCACTTTGTGGTGCAAGCAATGCTTGACACATTAAATGACATGATTATGCGGATGAACCTTTGTCCATAATTACTTGCTAAAATGGTGATGGACAGACCATGACCGTATATGATGAAAATGGAAGGCGTTGACTCCCCGGACTGCTAAACGAATACTGTGAGAGATAAACTCAGCCAGGCACGAACATTTAAGGCCTTCCAAGGTGGTAGAAAAGACATTCGGTGTACCAGATGAAGTGCGGCTTCCACTTGTGCCACCTTTTGCTGGAGAAACGGTAATCAAATAAAATAAAAATGAATCAAACTTAAGTAAAGAGCTGCCAGTGCTGCTCAAGTGAACAGAACGAAACGTGATCAATTTTTAGCTATAATTGCGATGTTCTCCTGTGCGCCGCGTCCGGCTTTGAGAAATTCTAGCAGAAGCAGAGTTCTGCCAAAAGACCATTGAGAAGTATATTCCCGCCCTAATAATTTACATCTCCCCCATTCCTCTCCCATGCGCAGGGTAGCAAACCGGCTGCCTGTAGGCTGGTTAACCTCCCTGCCGTTCTTTTCCCCCTGTTTTCCTTCCTTCCTTCCTTCCTTCCTTCCTTCCTTCCTTCCTTTCTTCCTTCCTTCCTTCCTTCCTTCCTTCCTTCCTTTCTTCCTTCCCTCCTTCCTTCCTTCCTTCCTTCCTTCCTTCCTTCCTTCCTTCCTTCCTTCCTTCCTTCCTTCCTTCCTTCCTTCCTTCCTTCCTTCCTTCCTTCCTTCCTTCCTTCCTTCCTTCCTTCCTTCCTTTCTTTCTTTCTTTCTTTCTTTCTTTTTTTCTTTCTTTCTTCCTTCCTTCCTTCCTTCCTTCCTCCCTTCAATATCAGTAATATTAAAGACTTTTAGCTATTCATAACCTTCTTTGTACAATAAGAAGATGCTTTGAAAGAGTCATGTATTAGTATGTACAAGAGACCCCATTTCGGCGTTCAAGAGTTAAAAAGTTTTTTTTGCTATTTTTTAACGTGCACACTATTACAAGACGCCGTATGGGCACCATGCTTACGGTTGATTTTTTTTATATGAAAAGAAAGTTCCTCTAAGCAATCGAAAATATTTGTCTAGAGCCAGCTTTATATAAGAAATCATCGCTTGACAACTTCGAAGGCCGCCCTAAAGCACTGCGCACCTTTTTATTCCCACTTGTTACTCTGAGTGTGTCCTGAACATTTCAGCTCCTAGCTTAATTACACCTTGTGTCTATTGGGCCTATTCAGAGCTTGTGAGGTTCAGAGTAAAGAATGTATTCAGCGAGTGTCAATTTTGCGGTAACTAGCGCAGTCCGCTTGTAAATGTGATCAAATTCTAGTGACGTAGTGAGGTGCCGAATGAGGAACTAACCAAGCTCTTCATGTGTGAAAATTCTCCACCATTTCAATGTGTTTGAAGAGAATGAGTAACTTGCAGAGTCATAGCTGGTATGATCTAATGAACATGAACATTATTTGTGATGCAATTAGAGAGCATTGTATGTGCAAACTGTGTGATGGAAGTTGAGCTAAAAAAAGTTGCGTTACAGAGGCTTTACTGTCTTTTTTTAAGATTAGGGCCTCAATATTTTTTTTTCGTTTAATGATGTCAGTATCGTGCGTGCCGAAATTATGAAATTGCTAAGATTGAACCTCGGCCGAATATAGTGAAATTGCTGAGAATAGCTCATCACAATTGGTAATGCTTTTGCGGATACAGCTGCAAGAGAGCTCACAAAAGATGCAAGCAAAGCAAGACGACAGGCGTGAAAGTAAGAAGAAAGAACTTTGGGAACGATTAACAAGCTTTTTGCTCCAAAATAAAGCTTCCTATGATTAAGTCTGGAGTAAGTTGGTGCAGTGTGCTAAGAAATGAGAACAGCGCTGAAATTTAGACGACCACAAAGAAACGATGAACGACGACAGGCGCTGACTTGCAAGTGATCTTTATTTTGAAATGTGGACACATTTATATTATGGTAGTCAAAACACACGTGACAACCACCGATGCACTATTATCTCACTGATGTCAACATCACCGCGTCACAACATGATGTTACGAACAGGCATAGATCATCTGAATGATAAAAAGGCAGTTTCTTTTTTTTTTCTTTTTTAGATAAGGGGGGATATGCCATACTTACACTTAAGGGCGCACTATTTCAGCCGCTTCAATTATTATTCTTGCTCTTGTTCCTTTGTGTCTGACCATGGCTTTTGCTTCACAAAATTTCGATATGCTGACACAATCCCTGCAGTGAATACCAAGGCAGCAGCTAATAGTTTTTCGCACATTTTTCTCGGGTGACTTCAATATTGCCTTCAAGCACCTTCCCGTTTGACCTCCGTATCTTTTTCCGTGGGTCATTAGAATACACATGTTCCTGACATTCGAGGAAGAAGGTTTTTTAGAAATTATCTACCAGAACGGCCACGTTGTTGGTAATTGCCAGTGTTCTTCCCGCTGGCCAGCCGCGCGCCATTCGTCCGTGATTAGTTGCACTTGTCTGCGTTCGCGGGCGTGCGCCAAATTCTCAATTTTCCACCCCACCCGCCCATTTTGATAGAGATCGAAAGAAAATAAGTTTCGCAATGGATGCAAAAATGTAAAGGCAGCAACTACTTTTTAAAGGTGAACATATTCGACAGAGATCTGTCGGGCTGGGTGAAAATTCATGCGAATGAAATAAACTACCCAGCCACTTATAATTCAACGTTTCTGAAGTTAAGATTTAAAAACTATAAACTGACCTGACGTTTCGGGACTGATTCGGTTCTTTCGTCAAGGGTGACTGTATGGCCGGCTCAGAAGCTAACAACGTTTAGATTTTGGTTGGTAAAACTTCTATTTCTGCAGAATAAGGAAGATGTGTAATTTATGAGGATTGGCTATGCATGCTCATGTTTGTCCACTTTTAGGGTGGGGGGGGGGGGGCGCAATGTTAGTCACTGCTTCGAGAGAACAGTCATGATGGTATGGCGTTTAATGGGATCTGTGTGCATTGGTTTATGTGCACGGCGAGCAGGCCCACCAGTTCGGAATTCCTGGGGCCTTTCACGGCGGCGTAGTCATATATATCGTGGTTTTGTGATGTGAAAGAAAGATTATAGTATTTTACGGGAATGGCTGCACTGAAATCACGTTCTTCAAATACATGCACGCTCAGATGCAACCTTCAGAACATGTACTACATTAAAGTAAGCCTAATTATATAATTGCCCATTTAATTTACGCTGCCGTAGGTGTACTCGCGGAATACAGTGGGAATGTGTGGCTGCTGGAATAGGAAGCGCCGGCCGAGGGCGCCGCTGGAATCAAGCTGTTGTATTTTGGCATAGAGTGGAGTGAGACGGTTCTCGGCGCACGATAATTGCTTCTGGTAGCCAATGAGCCGTGTTATGGTTCACCGTTTAGCCAGTGGTATGCTACGATCTTCGCGCACTGCGAATGATAGTGCGTGCACAGCCAAGTCACTCCGTCATCATTTTAAATGTGCGGGAAGGTTGCAATATAGAGCCAGCTTTACGGGAAACAACGGAACAGCTCAGTCATGGTTGGTAGCAATAACCATGCGCCAGGAACACTCTTGCCCACGTGATCACCGGGCGATAGCTTGCTTCCAACAACGCCCACAGGTGGCGTTCGTTCTACCAGTTGCCGCACGCAGACACTGTCGCATTTCAATGTGTGAGTCCTGTACAAGTTGAAACCATAACTTGCCGTGAATGGGTTCATCAGAGTGCTGATTCGCGCTCGTCTGTGACGCTGAGGTTGTGGCTTTCGGATCTGAAATACCGAGGAGCAGCGGAGCGTCCTTTCTTCAGTGTGGGCCTTCGTCAGGGCAAGCTTTGTGGTCGCTGAGCAAGTAAGGATATAGGTGGTCATTGGGAGGTGCGGAAGGTCGTACACGTTAAAGAAATTAACTTGTAGGTTTCACTAACTTTCTGTCACAAGCCTTCTAGATACAAGGGACTACAGCACGAGGTTATTCCTGGCATGCGCAACCAACCATGGTGGTCGAGTGATTACGGTGCCCGACCACTGAACCGAAGGTCAGGAGACTGAATGCCACGTTTCAAAGGAGGCGAATGATGCTAGAGGCCCGCGTACTTAGATGCGGGTGCCTGTTCAAGAACCTCACGTCGTTGATATTGCCGGACTTTTCCTCTGTGGTATCCCCCATAACCGTCTCATGGTTTTAGGTCGCAAGCCCAGAAATCATTATTAGTTGATCGGGTTGTGCAGTTAGGCACATGTTTTCATATTCTACTACGGCCACCTTGGGTTTTTGCAGTACCTGAATTGAATTGAAAGGAGCATGCGCGGTGTGGCGGAGTATACGCAACTTAACAAGCACTCAACCGCATACTTGAGAGTCATCCTGAAACGTAACCACAAAACATGTTCGGGGAGTATACCGTCACAATGAATGGTAACCGTTGTCAGCGAAAAAGCCTCTGAATGCGTTCTGTAGGAATCCAAATTGAAAGAAAAGGACAGGGAAAGTGGAAGCTAACGATGAAAAATGCGTAAAGAGGTGGTGAGTTCTGGCCCTAGCAATCACCCCCTGTTTACGAATCTCTGTATTAATTGGGATATACCTACACTGCAAGTGCGCTAAACTAGAAAAGTGAAGGTCTCGTTCAGGTAGAGCTTCCCTGGGGCGTGAATTTTTTTTATTCGAAAAAGCCACTGCATTTCTGTCTCTCCATTCGAAAGCAGCCTTCCTTATCAAGCGTGGTTTTCTCTATTACGTTCGATCCCAACTCACAGCAGTGTTCTTGTCAGTAAGAAACAACACACAGCGATCTTTTGCAAGCGTCTCCTGTATTCTTATTTTTATCGGTATTTATTTATTTATTTGTTTTCTTTACTTGTTGATTGTGGTTTACTACTGAAGGAATTGATAGTTGTAAGCTTTATTGTTGGTATTGTTTTAATGATACTCCCACTCTTGCTTGGGCCGGAGTAGGGCCTGCAGTATTTGTAAATAAAAAAGTACATTCTGAAGCATGCGTATTAGGCCACAGGATAGATTCAGAGAGCTGAGAATGCGTACAATGGAAAACGCAGTTAAAAGCTTCGCAACAAGAAATGGCAAAGAGCAAACGCTATGCGCCCGAAACCCACGCGCGTTTGCGTCATTTGCGGTCTCTAAGGGCAATGCAAAATGTGACATGAATTTTTTTAGAGCATTTTTCCGGACTTATCGTGGCCTAAGGGGTTGAACTTTTAAAGCCGAGCGCTTGTTAGCGAGCGTTCGTTAGCTTACTGCACTCCTTGAAGGTTGCTCTGCATAAACTGAACATTCTGTTGCATTGAAGAAACTAGGCTTTCTTTTATTTTTTCGAATTGTAAGAACCATGTGTGTAGTCTTTTTTCGTTCTCGCGTGCAACCTCCTGCTGGTTGGAGCTTTACGTTCTGCGCTTATTTTCAGTGCTTATTTTCTCTGCTTATTTTTACTTTCCCCGCTTTCATGGGAGAGCTTCCTCTAGACTTGCATCTGTCACGGCATGGTGTTCGATTGTTTCTTGTTTCTTCGCCGTGGTCGCCATTTCGCAGTAATAAATAACAAAATATCTGCAGGTTAAAAAAGATGGTTCTGTTCATGGCAAACTGCAAACGAAATTTCCAATGTGTCTGCTTTTCCGTGACGTGCCGTCATTGAAAGATGCACACAAGACGGTATCCAAAATTTTGATTCTTTAGAACCCACGCACAAGGGAACTACGAAAAAAGGAAAAGCTGGTTAAATCAATGGCCGAATGCAGGTCACATGAAGACAGTGCTTCATTTTCACGAGTGTTTTGTATGTTGACAAGCACAAAGTTGTTTTAGGGGGTATGATGCTCGACCCCTGACCCGCAGGTCATGAATTCGAATCCCAGCCATGGTGGCCGCATTGTCGATGGAGGCACAACTGCTCTCGGCCCGTGTACTTAAATGTAAGGGTCGAAACTCGCGGAGCCCTCCAGTATGGCGTATCTAGCATTTATATCGCGCTTTTGCGGCGCTCGACCCCATAAGTTATTAATATGTTATCAAAATATTCGTGTGTGAAATATCGTTTTGTAGTCGTATTGCCCATTTGAATTAAAGGGCACCCAAAAGGTCGTAAGGTGATCAACCTCAATCTCGAATCACCCACAATGCTGCATGCCTCTTGATAATATAATGCTTTTGGTGCGACAGATATGCGGATAATTTATAGTATGCCGCATATTACTTTAAATACGAAGAGCGCTTGCGAAAAGGCTTTCTGTGTGTATTTGCCACGACTGCAAGTGTTTTCTTGAAAGTGAGCTTATGAGTTACCACGTAGTTTTGTATAGAGAAGCGGAATCATTATTTCGGTGAGTGCACCCCTAATGCCAATGAGAAATAGGCAGTTCAATTATGCACAATACTGCGGCTATTGTGCGCCATCCGCGAATGCTACCCGGCATTTTTAATAAAACAACGACACTTTCTACAATTACCGAAGGAGAATATTTCTGTTCTGCAATCAATAAAGCAGTTTTTGTGCCGCTGCTGCATAGAAAACTAAAGACAATAAACATTTTTTGCCTCCTCCCCAAAAAATGCAATGCAGCATGTGCGTCTCTATAAGCCCTGGCACGACTTACTATTTGCATATCATTCATTCACTTTGATTTCAATACTTATTAGTTACCACGGCTGCATGTGCTCTTTGAACAGGACAGCAGATGATAACTTGTGTGTTACGCAACCTGCCCATTGCAAGTGTTTTCGCAACGCTTGATTAAGACATGAGAAAAAACGGAATGTCCAAGTAATTTGTTTATTGTATTCTCGCTCCGCATTTAGCCATTCATCCAAGAATCAATGTGAGTTGAGGAGCATGGGAGGGGGAATGATGAGTGTGGGGGGTGTTTTTAAGTTGGTTGTACTTACACAGTGGCAGTTGGAAAATCCCAACTACTTTTTGACATCCGGGTTCGATTCCCAGCTGCGGCGGCTGCATTTCCGATGGAGGCGGAAATGTTGTAGGCCCGTGTACTCAGATTTGGGTGCACGTTAAAGAACCCCAGGTGGTCAAAATTTCCGGAGTCCTCCACTACGGCGTCTCTCATAATCAAATGGTGGTTTTGGGACGTTAAACCCCACAAATCAATCAATCAAATCAATCATTACTTTTTGACATCGAATAAACCAGCGTACATACGTGTACCTACGTGCCCAAACATCTAAGAATGGTAGAAGTAGAACAGTGAACATGATGTAGCCTACCACTCACTTGTATAAGGGGCACCGCCACTTTACAGCTTGTGTTTTACATTAGTGCAACGATAGGATAACTCCGAGTGAATTCAGAATTTCGGGCTGGTCATCTTTTTATTTATTCTTTATTTTACATAAAACAACAAGTTATGCGTAGCCAACTTAGCAACTTAGTTATTTTGACAAGCGCAAGGCAACACTTTTTCAAGGAAAATAGAAGTAGGCGCTAGACAACACCATAATAACAACGAAAGGTGAAAAGAATAGCAATGAACATCCATGCACAGATATCTACAGAAGAAAATACAGAAGGTGCTGCTAATACTGAGAGATATACAGTGTTGCAACAGATACACTTTTTCCTCAGCATAAAGTAGCGGAGATTGTACACTAACAAATTCATTTGATTGTGACAGATTCACAAAACATCTCGAGAACCTAAACAGATAGGTAACATTGGCAAAAGTTCTTGCGAGGGAAGCTCTCGGTAACGTATAAGTGAAAAAACTAGTGTGAGTGGCAGTATAAGGCGTTTTTTAACCATTTTCTTCTTCGTTTTTTTTTCCAAGAAAAGCTAGTATTATGTGACTTATGTAGCTAGCGGTATTCCAACAGTGCCCTCCTCACCCACGGCTTGCGTGCATGCACCAGGGAAATCAGAGGAAGTCTTTACCCTCAGCTGGAGTTTGACTGCGAGTCACCGCGGTCTGAAACCGAGGGCATTACACGTTAGGCCATGATCTCGTGTTCGCCTAATAAAAACAAAACAAAACAAATAAAAGCACAATTCTTAAGACATTATCTTTTTATGAAAATTCTACGACCATCACACTCCTTCCTAACACTCTAACTATCCACATAAACAGAGTTGTTTTTAAACAGTTAAAGAGATATTGATGTGACAAATTAGGAAAATCTCGTTATTATTCAATTCATGATGGGAGGACAGTTGTTCATATGCGGTAGTCTTGGGCCGTCAGTATTTATGGCACATCCTTTTTATGACATATAGTTTTGTTAAGTTTTGCTTTGCTCCCAATGACTTTTTATTCTTAGATAACTGGAAGAATGTTCATGCACAGTTTTGTGCTCTCAAATCCCCTTCTGAGTCTTCATTCATGCACTACAATAAGTAAATGAACAAAACATGACTGCTTGTTTTGTCTGTACCTACCACGGACTTTCTGTTCCATGTATTCCTCTTTGTCGTTCCCAACCGTTAGAGTTCTTTTACGACATGTCATAACTTTTTTTCTTCTCAACTGTGACTTGAATAAAATTTAGACATACTTATATAAAGTATTATACAGGTTGTGAAAAGAAATGATGCCTGTTTTTGTATCTGGCATGCAACCTTTCAGTTAAAAAATTCACTGTATTAGGACTGCACATTGTGTTGAATTACCCCAATCAATAATTTTAGTTCGTGGAAACGCCGTGCTTTGAGTCAAGAGGAACGTGCGGTAGCCGACAGCTCTACAAGGGTATAATATTCGTCAGTCGTATACAACAAATTTTGCTAACATACTGAAACCAAATCTCTCTTCCGTTGTAGAAATAAGTAATACCTTCACCATTAACACATTGCAAGGCTTTATAGCATGTCTATTGGCAGCCTCATTCTTCATATTTTGTCATTTCATAATTAAAATCTTGCTAGAAAGTACCTTCATCTTGCGGGATTAAAGTTTTTACATTGACAAAGGTGTTGTGGCTATTTTGACGCAATGTTGTGTGCAATTTTCTCAGAATTGGTCGCTTTAAATCTCAGAGGAGAAATACAGTTTATACTGTGCAACTGCAGAAACAGTTGTGAATTGCACAAAGGTAGCATAGCCGTGTCAAATTTGCAGTTTCTAATTTAGCGTCCCGAGCGCATCACTTCGCACCGAAAGTTTTGAGCTGAAACAAGGCGAAGCGTTGAACAACACGGGAAAAAGTGAAACTGAACCATTAGTTCTGACCCAAGCCATTCTCCTTTCAAGAATGAACTTCACAATCTGTGGAATTTCACTGTTGCGAAAGGATTTATAACATTATTATTTATTACAGTCGGGGCAACAAAACTAAACAAGATCTGGAGGAATCGCTAAAGATTGAAATTCTGATCGTGTTTATTACCTTCTTTTCTGTGGGTTCACATATGCAGTTACCCAAGACTGTCTTCTTTGTTATGTTTACGGGTAAGTCATAAAGCGGTTGTATTTTTATCCTTTTTTTGATACGCTTCTGCGAAACAAACCAGTCACTTTAGCCTGTTGTAGGAGTCATGAAAGACCTTACAGCAGTATAGCTTAAGGTAAGAAGAAATGAAGATTTAACAAAGGTTATCTGCTGAGCTGAACTTCAGTCAGCTTAGAAAATAAATACGTGAGGTGTGTTATAGCTCGCTTTCTTTAAAAACACCAAAAAATTCCGCACCTCCAATACATTCTTTATGCAGCGATGCGAAATTGTGACGGACAGTTCACTTCATATTTAAACACAGCCGATAAGGTACAGTCATCAACAAAACAAAATATAAAGAAACACAGCAGGATTTCCGCACACATATTAACCCATGCCAGAAATGATATGCGTGTTTGCACTTTCTACAATTGTTTATCTCCCTCCCTCTCTTTACCTAGATTGTTTTCAATTTTTGATGCTGACGACTTGTTTTTCATTAGGTTCAGGGGCAGTGCCTGCGTGACAGCTTTCGTAAACATCGGTGAAAGGGTGAAGGAAGGAAGTATGTTTATTTACAGAAAGGCAGAGAGGTCGGCCTGAGCGATAGTTTGCTCTAGCCTGCTACTCTACACTGGGGGAAGGGAAAGGGGAAAAGAAAGATTAATGGATGATGATGGTGAGACAGAGAGGTGAGTATGTAGTGTTCTTTCTAGCTGAGACACATTTTAGAGCCGCGCACATAGTCCAGTTGTTTCTAAAAAGGTAATAACTGCTCTTGTGACCGCAGTTGCACTGTTGGTGTCTGGCCAAGGGCCCAACATGGTCTCATCAGTTAAGGACCTACTGCGATATTGTTCAGTAGAAGAAATCAGTGTTTGTCGTTCACGTGCGTATGCTGGGCAGACACAAAATATGTGCTCAAGTGTTTCTGGCACATCACTGTGTTCACAATTAGGACCGGTGTCACTGCGACCGATGATATGTGCGTAACGTCTAGTGTATGCTACACCAAGATGAATGCGGTGGATTATACTTGTGAGTTGCCGCTTCAATTTAGGAGGCATTCGGAACCTCATTTCCGGGTCCCATTTGTGAAGTCGCTGGTGTCGCCGTTCCGGTTTGGTCCAGTGCTGAAGTGTGTAGCTGCGCATCACGCAGCGAAGCAGGGCGTTCGTGTCAGCTCGTGAAAACGCAATGCGTACTTCACGGGCACTGCTTAAGGCATTTTTAGCTTGAGCGTCTGCCTCTTCGTTTCCCATCACGCCGCAATGAGCGGGAATCCACTGGAAAGTTATAAGATGGCCATTTGTTGAAGCAACCTGAATAAGTTCTGTGATTCCTATTGCCAAGCTGTAATATGGACCTTGCTTCATGATGCAATTAATGGTTTGCAAAGTGGGTTTGGCATCACAGAAAATCGTCCAGGCTCGAGGTCGCTCTCCGGAAATAAACCTTATTGCCTCTCGGATAGCGACAAGCTCTGCGGCAGTTGATGTGGTTTTATGGTCCACTTTGAATCGTCGAGCGATATCCATGTCTGGGATGACAAAGGCTGCGGCGGAGGTGTTTAGCGTGGTGGATCCGGTGGTGAAAGGGTGAATTTAACATTAACTCGAATGACACGTAGTTTATTTTTCACTCGTACTAGCAAAATCAAACTTTATAGCTGATTCTATTTATTATTAAAATATTTACTGTGCGAATGCAATGAAACTCATTAGAAGTTTTTATTTATTTATTTACGAATACTGCTGTCTCACAGTTCGAGACATTGCAGGAGCGGGTCCATAACAGTGAATACACACTAAACTAACAAAACACATGGTTTGGTAGTTCATTCAAAAAACTATTGGTAGGCAACTTTCGGAGAGAAACATCCAGATTATTCCACAATTCCACTGTGAAAGGCAAAAATGAAAACTTAAAACAATCTAGAAATGGCATGAAGGGTGTGATGTTAATGGGGTTTGACTTGCGAGTGTTTGCAACGGAGTTGGCAAAGGAAATGGGCATGTCAATGGTGATTATTTTGTTCACGATTTTATGTAAAGTGCTGATACGCTCACAAGTACGTCTGTGTTCAAGTGATTTGAGTGATAGACGTACAGCGTGTGACGAAGGCGAAAAATTGTGATCATAACGGTGATATATGAATCTTATTGCTTTTTTTGAACACCTTCCAAGTGTGCTATGTCGCATGCGCAGTGAGGTGACCAGACAACGGAGGCGTATTCAAGAGCAGGCCGTATCAGGGATTTGTATGCTGTTAGTTTGCATTCATGAGTTGCATCTTTTAACGTTCGTAATGTACAATTGCTCCGATTCGGGCCAGAAATGATGATGGCTATGTCATGAATTTCGGTGTCAATTTTGCGCCAATGTACGAATTACTCAAGAAGGTGACGTAAAGCGTTTAAATAGCCCTAATTATTATGTTTCATTTCTTGAGCACTAAATCTGTTGTGGTGACAAGTGGGTGTTTTTCGGATTACACTTAAAGCAATGTGAAATAAAAGACCGGGTTCCTACGCCCAACAGTCCATCAGGCAGATTTGAAGTCATTTTCGCCCCGTCACTGCCGTAACCTTCAGTCACTATTTCACCCTATAAAAATTATTCATGAACGTCGAACTAAAGCTTATACAGCTTCAATATCATTGTGGAGTTCGACGCATAAGGTTGCTTTGCGCTCCTGAAGAAAAGAAATGCTTCGTTCGATTTTCATCTAGTTAACGCATCATAAGAAGTACGTAAGACATGAATGAATGTACCTTTGTTACCCATCGTTTAGCATCTTGCTCTTTTTTATAGCTATAGATCCACGAGACAGTGAGGCTGTGTTCTCGGCAAGTGGCGAAATAGGCGACGGATGTACCCTAACATTCCGTCTTGAAATGTAAGAAAACATGGTTAATTGCTCCGGAATAGGAATCGATATATTAAAACTTGTTATTACGGCGGTAGGTTAATGTTTACTAAACGAACATTTAAATAAGAGAGCTTGCACGACGTCTATTGGAGTTTGACAGCTATATTGCACCGCTTAAAGGGACACTAAAGGCAACTATTAGGTCGACGGAAGTTGTTGAAATAGCGGTCCAGAAACCTCGTAGTATTACTTTTGCGCCAAGAAAGTGCCTATTTTGAAATGAAATCACGCTGTAGTGGTTTGCATCAGGTTAGCGCACATCAAATTACCCGCATCAAGAAGCGGACCGACTGGACAACATCCCTTCGCTGCTGCCGCGCACAACATTGCCCGGTTTTACTGCGCTAGCAGCAGCAGAACGAAAGCAGCGGGAGCCACAGCAGCAACAACGGTCTTAGATCCATTTCCTGCCGTTGGTTTTGAGATTGCAGGCGTTTTTGGTTCAACTGCACCCCTCTAGATGACACCATCTGTCGAGTGTAACTATGCGAAAATTAAATTTTGAACCACTCGCGGCATTCCATGTAGTAACATCCGGTGGTTCTTTTTTCTATGAATCAAACTTAAACGAACAAGCATCATGTTATTGCATTTATTGGTGCACGGAAGGTTCTTTACTTATTGCAGCTGGATCGATTACTGGTGAATAATTGTAGGCGGTTTGTCTGATCTCATTATGATCATTTTGAGAATGCCCTACTTCAGCGCATGTGTTCTTGTGCATTTACCTTGATTTCTCGGTAAGTAGGGCACTGTTGTTGATAATATTGTCGTTTTAGTTGTTGTCATACATTAAGCTTTCATTCTGGCGTAAATTGTTATTTGACTTGAGTGTCTCTTTAACGTTGACACATCTATGTTGACGCGTACTCATACATCTACATCCTCTCGATTAACGTCCATCATTATTGAATAAAAAAACCCTTAGGGTCATAGATGCTCATAGTAGCTGTAGTGAACAACAGTCAGAGCGGAATCGTAGAAAGTGATGCGACAACCAGAAGAACGCGACAAATTGGGTGCCGAACATGGGCTCAAGTCGCGGCATGTTGGAATTGAACCAGAGGCAAACGCAACCCGAGTTGTGTCTTCCATTTGGCCGGCATTGACCAATCGTAGGGCGAGCGTACGCTGGTAACGTGGAGCCACATCCAGGCAAAACAGGCCCGTCCCAGAGGTTGCAGAGCTATGTTTGGTATCGATGGATGCTTTGAGCGGCGCCGACATTTAGGGTAACGTCGCCACCTGGGAATGTGTAAAGGCATTGAACAATATGCACTTCTTCTGAGGGAAGCGTGCTGAATGGGACGGACACTATGAAACTACGTGATTAAGGAGCTAATGGCGGATGCCACGGTCATGATGCATTACGGCACATCACTAAGAACGATCTAAAAAAGATATTCTTTTGGAGTGCGTTAAATACGCGAATGAAAGAGAAAAATTAAGGAACAAATTAGCAAGTTTGGACAGACGGCCCCTCACAATAAAGAAACTACTTGGACCAAGGCCTGAGATGCATCTCCAGAAAAAGGCAATAATCTTCCTGACAGACTTTTTAGTGGAGACCGGACTGGACAAGCGCCTATGACCGACAGCCAGAGATGGGTATTATGTAAAGTGTGGTCATGTATCTACTGACATTAGATCAGTAAGGTGTGCGTGTAAGTAGTTTATGACTGTGTGAACTGCGTGAAGAAAGCTGTGTATTGGCATGATATTTGAACTGGTTTCAGTGTGCTATTGTCACAGAACGAGCGCTAAAAAGAGAGCGCGCCGCCAAATCCTTGCGACAACGGGCGGTAGAAACGCCGCGAGGTAAAAAGAAAAAAAAAAGAAATCAAACATCCAAGGCTCCCGGGCGCGCGCTCTCCCCGCAGAAGCACGGCTTCGCAGACGAACCTCCTCACCCCACAGCGGCGGCCGGGCAAGCGCTAGAAATTTCCAGAACGAAGGAGGCGTGGCTACGCCGAGCTGAGTCACCCGACGCGGAGGGCTGACAAACCGTCTCGCCTCTCTCCAGCCTTCGCTGCGTATCGCGCCGACGAAAGGACGAGAAAATTCTGGAAAGTGGCGCGGAAGGTATTTAATCGAGCGGCCGAGACGAGAAAGCAGGAGGTGACGGAAGTTAACGCCAGAGCGCGTAGGAATTCCGCCGTGTAGTCGGCGAAGGTTCTGCCCGTAGTGACAGAACAGGAGGAGACGGAAGTGAGCGCCAGAGTGCGTAGAGAGTCCGCCGTGTAGTCGGCGAAGTTTGTGGTCCGTAGGGACGGCTCGAGCTACAGGCAAGAGTGTGTGTTTACCGCTATCGAGCGAAGACCCGTGGCAACCGCTGCGAGTGTGAAGCCGACGTGTTCCGGCGAAGAAGTTGAAGTTTGAAGAGTGGCCAATTGAAGACGGGAGGTTTCCTGGAAGAGAACTTCGAGAGCTGCGGAACGACAACAACGCTGGACTTTGAGTGAGTGATTCTCGGAAGAGTATCATTCAGACTTTTGTTCCAAGGACTTTGGACTGAATAGGTTTTATATCTCTTTAGTCTTTAAGTGTCTTGGTTGTTCAATGCATGCGACTGCATTGTAGTGCGTATTGTTGTCTGTGTCCGTTGTTTCAAGTGTGGTTGATTGTACTGTGTAGTACATTGTCTGTTTGGTGACGTATTGTATGTAACTATTGTGGAGTGTGCATACGTGTGTATTGTTTTTGATCTGCCGTTAATGAGAATATAATTTTGTTTGTTTATCAACTCTCGGCTCTGTCTTGTTCTTTGGGCCACAGCCGGCGTCCGCTGGCGCACCAATAAGGACCACTTCTAAATTGTCCACGCTTTCGTGGTGCGGTTCGGGGGGCCGATACTTCGGCTCTTGGAATTAGCCCGGCGATCGCCTCCCTAATAACGGGACAGGTGTGACAATCAATCTGGCGTCCGCGATACAGGACCTTTTGGTGCACAGTGTGTCCAAAGTAGTAAGAAAGAGCCTCGAGTTGTTGATAGTGCTATCGGAACGATTTTGTGTGTTGTTCAGTGTTCTCGTTAACGAGTGCAGGGGAGTGTTCCGATAGACTGATTTAGGCAGATACTTTTTGCACGCGGCAAGACTTTATTTGCGAGACACAATGGATCTCGAAAAGTTAGTTGCTCTTGGTGAAAAGATGGGTCTTTCTGGCGCCGAACTACGGAAGTGGGTCACCCAGAGGGAAAAAGAAGAAAAAGCAGCCGAGCTGGAAAAAGAGAGGTTGGCGGTCGAAAGAGCCAAAGCGGAAAAAGAAGCTGAGTTGGAGAGAGAGAGGTTGGCAGCTGAGAGAGCGAAGGAAGAAAGAGAGCAGCAATTGAAGTTGGAGCTGGAGAGAGAGAAGCTGGCAGCCGAAAGGGCGAAAGAAGAAAGAGAAGCGGAGATGGCTGAAAGGGAACGGCAGCGGCAGCACGAGATGGAACTCGAGCGGCTCCGTTTGCAACAGCGAAGTGAAACTCCCGTCCAAGCTAGAGTTGAAAGCAGCGAACGGGAAGATCACGGCTTCCGCTTGAACCCAAGCAAGCTGCTCGTAGCGTTTGATGAAAGGAAGGACGACCTTGACGCGTACCTTCACCGATTTGAGACGATTGCGAAGAGCCAGAATTGGCCGGAACATCAATGGGCAACTGCTTTGAGTACTTGCTTGAGTGGTGAAGCGCTCAGTGTGTACGGTAGGCTGACGCCGACCGATGCAGCCAACTATGCAAAGGTGAAAGCTGCTTTGTTGAAGCGATTTAGATTCACTGTGGAAGGGTTCCGGGACAGATTTCGGACAGGAAAGCCAGCTGATGGTGAGACGGCTACGCAGTATGCCGCCCGACTTTGCCATTATTTCGACAGATGGATTGAACTTTCAGGGACAGCACAGGAGTACGAGGAGCTTAGAGAGCTCCTAATTAGAGAACAATTTCTTACTAGTTGCCACCCGAGCCTGTCGCTGTACTTGAAAGAGAGGAAGGCTGAGTCGCTTGAAGGAATGCTTGAATTGGCTGATCAATTCTTGGAAGCGCAAGGTGGAACTAATTTGGCCAAGGTAAAGAAGGAGTGTCCCGATGATTCGAAGAAATTGGCTCCCGAAGAAAAGAAGCGTGCACCCGAGAGCATTCCGCGATGTTTTCTGTGCAACCGAGTGGGTCATCGCGCGAAAAACTGTCGAACGATCTTTACGAGCCCTACGGCAGTAAAATGTTTTAAGTGTGGTCAGACTGGGCACAAAGCAGATGCATGTCGGAACGGAGTGAGTCAAACTCACCAGGTATCCTGTGTGCAAGCAGCACCGAAATCTGATAATAATGCCGTCACTGATGGATTCGTAGAGTTGAAGAATGGGGAGAAAATTCCTATTGTGGGGGCTGTAATGTCAAAACAGCCAACCGGTGTTACGAAGGGAATGCCAACGCTTCCTGGAAAGATTGCAGGCAAGAAGATTACGGTTCTAAGAGACACCGGTAGCTCCACGGTTATCGTGAGGAGAAATCTGGTACGGGAAAGAGAGTTGACAGGCAGAACGAAACCGGTTTGTCTAATTGACCGCACGGTCCGGATGCTTCCCGAAGCAGAAATTGAGGTTGAAACCCCGTACTTCAGCGGGAAGGTTACTGCATTATGCATGACGACCCCCCTGTATGACCTTGTCATCGGAAACATCGACGGGGCGCGAGGGCCAAGTGATCCAGAATGTTTGGGAGAAGACCCGAAGATAGAGCCCTCGCCAACACAGCGGCCGCGAGATACAGTGGAGGAGCATCCCGTGACGGATCTCACTAGAGCCCAAGGCGAAGCCGCGGCGCAAGAGACAGCGAAGGAGAAGACGATCGTGTCGAATAAGTTCACGGGTCGAGCAACCGGACTTAAGTCGGCACGACCTCAACCGACCGACAGTGTAAAGGAGACGGAGTTGGCCAGCCGGGCAAAATGTAGAGGCATGATCGAGCGGGTAAATAAACAGACAGGACCCGTCGAATGTAATGACGCGTTAACGGTGTCGGAAGAGACAACGATGGCTGAGACGACGCCTCAGATATCGTCGTTGGAAAGGGCTCGCCGAAAAAGAACGTGGAAGCACAAGAAGAGATCGAGCGAGCACCGCAAAAAGGGGCGCAAGCGCTGTTCGAAGTACTCAAGATAGGTGCTGAGGTGGAATCAGAATGTGTTCGGCAGGGCTGAGTGACATATGTTGTGTTAAGGTTCTTGTTATCCTGTGTCTCAAGTGTATGTCGAGTGAGTCAGTGTTCTGTGCGATGGTGTGATGTATAGTGTTGTATAATTGTTGGATAGACAGAACTTTGTACGGTTGTATTGTTTAGAATGTGTGATGAAGTGTTGTAGGCATGTACCTGTGGCTATATTTCATGTGTTGTGGAATTGAACTACAATGTACGATTGTATTGAGTGATATATTGTGAATGTGAAGTGTCATGAGCGACGGATTGTGTTACAGTCTGTGAGAATGTGTGGTGACTGTTCGCGCTCGTTTGTGTGGTTTTGAATATTATGAGATAATATTCTTAAAGTGGGGGGCAGTGTCACAGAACGAGCGCTAAAAAGAGAGCGCGCCGCCAAATCCTTGCGACAACGGGCGGTAGAAACGCCGCGAGGTAAAAAGAAAAAAAAAAGAAATCAAACATCCAAGGCTCCCGGGCGCGCGCTCTCCCCGCAGAAGCACGGCTTCGCAGACGAACCTCCTCACCCCACAGCGGCGGCCGGGCAAGCGCTAGAAATTTCCAGAACGAAGGAGGCGTGGCTACGCCGAGCTGAGTCACCCGACGCGGAGGGCTGACAAACCGTCTCGCCTCTCTCCAGCCTTCGCTGCGTATCGCGCCGACGAAAGGACGAGAAAATTCTGGAAAGTGGCGCGGAAGGTATTTAATCGAGCGGCCGAGACGAGAAAGCAGGAGGTGACGGAAGTTAACGCCAGAGCGCGTAGGAATTCCGCCGTGTAGTCGGCGAAGGTTCTGCCCGTAGTGACAGAACAGGAGGAGACGGAAGTGAGCGCCAGAGTGCGTAGAGAGTCCGCCGTGTAGTCGGCGAAGTTTGTGGTCCGTAGGGACGGCTCGAGCTACAGGCAAGAGTGTGTGTTTACCGCTATCGAGCGAAGACCCGTGGCAACCGCTGCGAGTGTGAAGCCGACGTGTTCCGGCGAAGAAGTTGAAGTTTGAAGAGTGGCCAATTGAAGACGGGAGGTTTCCTGGAAGAGAACTTCGAGAGCTGCGGAACGACAACAACGCTGGACTTTGAGTGAGTGATTCTCGGAAGAGTATCATTCAGACTTTTGTTCCAAGGACTTTGGACTGAATAGGTTTTATATCTCTTTAGTCTTTAAGTGTCTTGGTTGTTCAATGCATGCGACTGCATTGTAGTGCGTATTGTTGTCTGTGTCCGTTGTTTCAAGTGTGGTTGATTGTACTGTGTAGTACATTGTCTGTTTGGTGACGTATTGTATGTAACTATTGTGGAGTGTGCATACGTGTGTATTGTTTTTGATCTGCCGTTAATGAGAATATAATTTTGTTTGTTTATCAACTCTCGGCTCTGTCTTGTTCTTTGGGCCACAGCCGGCGTCCGCTGGCGCACCAATAAGGACCACTTCTAAATTGTCCACGCTTTCGTGGTGCGGTTCGGGGGGCCGATACTTCGGCTCTTGGAATTAGCCCGGCGATCGCCTCCCTAATAACGGGACAGGTGTGACAGCTATTATGTGTTTTTTTTCTTTTTTTCTTTTTTCTTTCTTTTCCGTATTGTTAATTTTTGGGTACCGTTCTGTATAATTATTTTATTTTTCGCTACAGAACTTTGTGATATGGAGTAGCCGAGGCAATAGGCACCTCAACCTCTTCACAGCAAAACAGTTAAAACAGAACAGAACTGTGGTAGATATAAAATGCGTATTTTTAGAGCGTACAAAGTATGTGACCATAGCACAGTGAATAACGTGCCCGATACCTGTTGTCGCAGGCCCATACGTCATGGGTTCAGCTCCCGTTGACTAATGTTTTTTTTTTCTTTGTCTTGTGAGTGTTCATATTTTTGACGGCATTTAAGTGACGTAGCGTAACTGAAATCTTGGTGGACCCCGCCATAACACACTTTCGTGTTATGTGTTATCAACACTTGTTTATATAACGCGAAGCTACATGAAAAAAAATATGCGAATTCATGCGACTACCCGCAATAATGGTCATTGAGGCAGTCGATTTGTAACGCTCTCGTTAAGTTGGTTGATCGACCTTGGCCAGAAGCAAGAATCTTGCGTGCCATTGATTGAGCTTGACGTCACAGGAAGGTGTGAAAGCACCACTTAAGTTCTTGCATTCGTCCTCTGTGTCAGTAAGGATCTGATCGGAACGATCTGCCCAGGTGTACATGTCAGCATTTTTTTATTCATTTATTTTTTGAAAGTGAAAGCTTTACTGGGTTAGTCGGCTGCGGCGGCTGCATTTCCGATGGAGGCGGAAATGTTGTAGGCCCGTGTGCTCAGATTTGGGTGCACGTTAAAGAACCCCAGGTGGTCGAAATTTCCGGAGCCCTCCACTACGGCGTCTCTCATAATCATATGGTGGTTTTGGGACGTTAAACCCCACATATTTATCTTTACTGGGTTAATCGAGCCAGTTTCATTCTGTATCTACACGTGATTCTAAAGCGGAGAATAAATACTCCGTTACAAGTAAGGCGATACTTGAAGAAGGAGGAAGAAAATTTAGGCGGAAAGACAGGGAGGTTAGCCAGTTCTTAGACCGGCTGGCTACCCTGTGCTGGGGAAAGGGGTGAGGGGAATGAAAGATGTTAAAAAGAAATGCTGCGAAGAGAAGAAGAAATTAAAAAAAAAACTACGACAGAGGAAAGGCAACATCAAAAAGTATAAGACACTAAAGTCTGTCTCTGAGGCCAGTTGTCCGCAAAAAGCGCAGCAAAGCTTTCAAAGCCTTTTGGGCTGAGGATGGGCTTGGCCAATGACCCAGAATCCTTTGTTCCGACAAAGGCCGATTGTCTAGTCTATCCAGAGCTGCAGTGAGTTCTTGTCTTTGCACGTTGAAATAGGTGCACTCACACAGAAGGTGCGCGATGGTTTCTTCGCAACTGCAGTAAGTGCATGTAGGAGAGCTGGCCATCCCGATGAGATAAGAGTATGCGTTCGTGAAGGCCACTCCAAGCCACAGGCGGCATAGAAGAGTCTCCTCAGCTCGAGATATCCTTGGGGGAAGACGAAGCTGCATATCGGGATCCAAGTTATGCAGGCGCGCGTTTGTGAAGTCTGTCGAGTTCCACTGTACCAGTGTGAGGTCACGTGCAAGCGAACGAAGTCTTGTAGCTGCGTCGGTTCTTGAGAACGGGATGGCTGTGTATTGGGTACCATCGTGTGCAGATCTAGCGGCCTCATCTGCGCGGTCATTGCCATATATACCGCAATGACCTGGTATCCACTGATACACAATGCTGTGCTGTTTTTCGGTTGCTTGGTGATGAAGAAGCCTTATTTCAGCTACTAACTGTTCATTAGGTCCATGGCGAAAGGGTGATATAAGACATTGAAGAGATGCCTTCGAGTCCGAGAAGATCGACCAAATTCCCGAAGGTTCTTTCACTATAAACTCCAGAGCTGCACGAATGGCTGCAAGTTCTGCAGCTGTCGACGACGTCAAATGCGATGTCATGAATTTAATTGTGATGTTCCTCGCGGGAATAACCACCGCCCCTGCAGAGCTTACTGAAGACACCGAGCCATCCGTGTAAATGTGAAGGCGTCCGTTGTGCTTCTCTTGCAGGAAAAGTAATGTGGCCTGTTTCAGGGCTAGATGCGACGAATTTTTCTTATTTTGGATGCCAGGAATTGTAAGATGGGCTTTGAGTGGGTGTAGGCACCATAATGGTATCGGCGGCTGTGCTGCATGCGTGAAGTGCAATGGAAGCACTGCGCAATGCTGAGCTACAGTTGCGCTGAACGCTGAGTGGGGCCTGGAAGTTCGAAGTGAGGCTAGGTGATGAGATGGAAGCCGAGCGAAATGTCTTATGTGCATTCTCAAAGCGTCTACGCGGATGTATGCGTTGACTGGATAATCACGCGCAATCATGAGTGTCGCTGCTGTAGATGCGCATCTCGGGAGACCAAGGCATATCCTCAGGGCTTGGGCTTGGATCGACTGGAGGACGCGCAAGTTTGTTCTTCCGATCCCGCAAAGCACGGGTAAGCTGTATCGCATATAACCGAGGAAGAAAACAGTGTAGAGTTGGAGCATTGCTCGTACCGATGCACCCCACGTTTTTCCAGCAAGAAACCTCAGTACGTGGGTGATCATGGTGAGTTTAGTTTTCATGTGGGCGATGTGAGGGCTCCAGGAGAGGTCGCGATCAACTATGACTCCGAGGAATCGGTGGGTCTTCACGTAGTTGATCGTGTGTCCGTTGATTTTAATAACATATGGGCTCATAGCCTTATGCGTGAATGCTATAAGCGAGCATTTCTCTGATGACAGCTCTAGTCCCCGTTCTTCCAGGTACTTTGTCGCTATTTTTGCCGCTCTCTGAAGCCGGGCACGCAAATGAAGGCGTGTTACGCCTGACGCCCAGATGCAGATGTCATCTGCATATATTGATAGATGGACAGATTTTGGAAGTGCATCAACCAGGTCGAGTAGCGCTAGATTGAAAAGTGTGGGGCTAAGAACGCCGCCTTGAGGCACGCCTCGACGGTTGCAATGGTGCGTTGTTGTGCCACTCTCCGTCTGTACAAAGAAAGTTCTGCCTTTCAGATAGCTGTGGATCCATTGGTAAACCCGACCCCCTAATCCAACATTTTCCATGACATCCAGAATGGCTTCATGTGATACGTTATCGTATGCACCTTTCACGTCCAAGAACAACGCCGCGGATAAACGTTTCAGTCTTTTCTGATGCTGAACAGATGAGACCAGGTCTATAACGTTATCAATTGCGGACCTCCCACGCCGAAAGCCCGTCATAGCATGAGGGTATACCTGGTGGCGCTCCAGGTACCAATCTAGACGAGTCAAAATCATCCTCTCCATCACTTTCCCGAAACAGCTGGTAAGCGCGATGGGGCGATAAGAGGTCAAGTGCAGAGGAGATTTACCTGGTTTAAGCACAGGGACGAGGCGGCTGGATTTCCATGAATGAGGGATAAGTCCGCTGCTCCACGAGTCGTTGTACACGGATAGAAGGGCCTGTCGAGCTGCTTCTCCGAGGTTGCAAAGAGCCATGTACGTGATCCCATCCGGACCAGGCGATGAAGATCGTTTGCATGCCGTCAAGGCCGCTTGTAGTTTCTCTAGAGAGAAAAAGGTGTCCATTCTTGAATCTCTGGAAACTGGAGCGTTTTCTAGGTGGCGCGTGGTGCACGTGGACGCATGACCGGCAACTTTCATGCAGAAATCTTCTGCTACTTCAATTTCGGTGCGTCCTTGGTGGAGAGAAAGACACTTGAAGGGGCGATGTTGATGTGGCGATGTTCGTAGGCCACGGACAATCCTCCATGTCTGCGTCAAAGGCTTGTGTGGATCCAAAGATTCGCACAGATGTTTCCAGCGAAAGGATTGAAGTGAAATGATTCGCCGCTGAATTTTTTTCTGTAGGCGCCTCGCCTCCCTCAAGTCGTGAATGGACTTAGTGCGCCTATATCTTCTTTCTGCGCGACGACGGATCGCTCTGAGCCGTTCCAATTCCGCCTGATATTGACAATAATCTGAAGTATGTTGAATATGATAGGTCGCTTCTTGAGTAGCACCTCTAATCATATCCTCGAGGGTGTCAAGAGGAGGTGTTTTATTTTTTTGACACCTTTTTTCCGTCAGTGACCTGAACTTTGTCCAGTCGATGCGAGTCGAAGTGTCGTAGTTTGGCGATTTTTCCAGGCCCTTGATCTTCAAATAAGTTGGTATGTGGTCGCTTCCATGAGTTTCATAGTCTGCGAACCACTTGACCTTTCCATTTAGGCTTCGTGACACAAATGTCAAGTCAAGGCAGCTGCTGTATGTCGTTCCCCGTAGAAACGTTGGGCTTCCGTAGTTTACACAAAGCAGCTGCTGCTCCAGAGCAAAGGAGAATACTTGCCTTCCGCGACTGTCTGTCTTCTGACTTCCCCATAGTGTGTGGTGAGCGTTGAAATCTCCGGTGATGATCCATGGTCCAGGTGTGGCTGTTAACAGTGCACGTAGTCTTTTAGGTTCAAAACGGTTCGAAGGTGATATATATGCACCTACGAGCGTGAAATTGAGGTCTCTACGTTTAACTGTCAAGCAGACATACTGGTTGTCATCGTGAGGTGCTACACGGTGCTCGATATAGGTAAGGTCACATCTGATATATACAATGACTTTACTCTGTTCGTTGCAGGTAGCGGACTTGAAGGCTTCGTATCTGGATAGTCGTATCGCATTGTGTAGCCTTGGCTCACAGATAACAATAATTGGAAACTGGTTTTTGAACACAAATTGTCGTATATCAGAAATGCGGGGCTTGAGGCCTCGGGCATTCCACTGAAATATCGAAGCTTCTTTGACCTCTTTACGAAAGGCTTGCAGAGGCGGAGCCATGGTGCCTTTCCAGACTTGATAGCACCGGCTTCAGCGCGTCAACTAACTGAAGTGCACTCTTTGCAGCCGGACTGTCAATGCTAGTGAGGAGCATACGAATGGTATTCATAAGGGCCTTTACCATGGCTACGATTTCTTTGTCGCGACTATCACCGCATTCTCGTTCCGAAGTGATTGTAGACGAGCGATGTGGTGGCTCAGACGGTGCGTCTATCGTTGGCAGCACTGGTCATGCTTCAGGCGAGCCGGTGATGCTCTTGTCTTGCTTGGAGGATTTGTTGTCGGTGTGTCTGGACGCTTGAGGTGGTATGCCGGTGGTCGTTTGGTGAGGTTCAATCCTTGCTTCAGCACTGGGTCTCCTCAGGGGCCTCCGGCGACGAGACCGCCGGCGTCGTACTTGGGCAGCGGCCTCCCTGTGAGTTGAGCCATCCCGGACCATTTGCCTCAACACTTGCATTTCCTTTTTCATGATTGGGCAATCTTTCGACGATGCTTCGTGAGGGCCATGACAGTTTCGACATTTTCGAAGTTCTGCCTGGCAAGCGTCTGCGCTATGTGATTCTGAGCATAGCGAGCACACAGCCAGGTTTGTACAAACAGCACTGACATGTCCCAATCTATAACATTTCCGGCATTGAAGGGGCTTCGGTAAGAAGGGTCGCACTGTGTGTCGAAAATGTCCGACCTTGACTTGCGATGGAAGGCTGTCACCCTTGAACACGAGCTTCACGCAGCGTGATTTGCCAAGGCGACGAGCTTGCAGTATAGTAGGTTCTGCAGACACCGGTTTGATGAGAGCAGCAAAGTCACTTTCGCTGATGGAAATGTCGACGTCGTAAATGACGCCTGCCGTAGAGTCGCAGCCATCAGGTATATATGAGCGAACATTGATGTTATCCAACATCTTGACGTTGCTCAGCACTTCCAATGTGCTTCGTTGAGTGACGTCTACGGCGAGGATATTCTTACGGCCATTGATCCGCACGTCCGCGATCTCTCCCTGGGCGAGTTCCTCAAGAAACCTAGTTGTGACTTGACGATTGAGCCGGTTGAGACTATGAGCCGCATCGACCGGCACAAACAGAATTGTGTATGTCGTGGGCTCTCGCGTCATCGTCACATTCTTACTTGTTGTTGGAGACGGCATCACTAGTCTTCTTTTTCGCTGCCGCCTTGTCACAGGCACTAAGTCGCCTTCGTCGGAGCTCTCGTCGCTGGCCGTAGAGTAAATCAGCGTGTCTTCGCTGTCGGCATCACTCGGGTGGCCCGTACGCTTTCTCGTGGTAGCTGCGGACGACGTCGATGGTTGCGGTGGAAGCCCAGGCGAATCCACGTCCATCGCCGCAGTCACTGGAACGGTGTCTTCCACAGAGTCGCAGAAAAACTTTGAAAAATTACAGACAGTGACAGCAGTGTTCTACGCCAGAATCACTTCGTCGTCGTCCCGATACTTGCAGTTGTGAACGATACTTGCGATACTTGCAGTTGTGAACTTGCAGTTGTGAACGAGCTTATACAGCGAACGCCCTTGCTGGCTCGTCTGTCTACCTCTCTGAATGCAGTTCCTCAGCGTACCAGGATGGTGGTTTAAGGGCTTGACGTTTCCCGCATCGCATGCGGCAATGGTTTCCGGAACACCAAGAAAACATTAGTAGTGAGTGAACTGCACGTAGAAGAGAACGTCCAATCAGCCATATCGTTTTGCTGGCAAACTGTGCTTCGGCTACAATAGTAAACAAGCATAGCGAAGTAAACAAGCTTTCTCTTGCATAACTAGTCTTAGTTGAGCTAACCCTAGCACTTTTGGCTCTTTATCTCCCTTCTGATTGATTTTTCCCGACATCGATACATGGGTAGCAAGCCGGTTATTACCCTACATTAACACTCCCAGCTCTTCTGTTAATCCATTTCTCTTTCTCTCTATAATTTCACAGAAGAAAATATTTCCTTCTGACGAAGGATCAGTTTAAGCTCTCTAATAATTAGTCGTCAATTAGTTTTAGTTAATCACCTGGCTAGAAACTCGCTGTTTATTAAATCTGTGTTTATTTTTTCTTCGTAAATGCTTGCTTTATTATGGATGAATGACACGTTTGCTTCTTTTTGTAACCTTTCCTCCCTTCTGCTGATTTTCGCTGAAGTGATTTGCTCTTATACACTTTTGTACTCCTGAGCGGGTGCTTTTTGAGCTCACTATGCTCCCCATCGCGCTGCAGTCAAACGGCACGCTACAATAATAATAAAAAAGAACTGACATTGGTCAATACCGCCTGTCCATCCACTCTCATAGCGGAAATGCTCTCTTCATTGTCGCAAGTTACAAGTACGCATAAAAACAAACTGGTATTGTCTCTTGCCTTCACTCTGCTTGCTTGCGCGCTTGCACAATACGCAATACGCTTCTGCAGGCCGTGAAAAAGCCCCCCCCCCCATTAGTATGTTTTGGGCGAAGAGATGAAATAGAGACAAGCACGAAAGCTAAATGGCGAGGGCATAAGCCGGTTGCTGCCGCTTTTTTTTATGTTGACGCTCGTAAAGACTGCGCGATGGCTTGGAAGATTGGCGAGCCCCGCCGCGGTGGCCTAGTGGCTGAGGTACTCGGCAGCTGACCCGCAGGTCGCGGGACTGAATCCCGGCTGTTGTAGGCCCGTGTGCTCAGATTTGGGCGCACGTTAAAGAACCCCAGGTGGTTGAAATTTTCGGAGCCCTTCACTACAGCGTCTTTTATAATCATATGATGGTTTTGGGACGTCAAACTCCACATATCAATCAATGGAAGATTGGCGAGTAATCTGACACCAGACTCAACACAATAGGCGCCATTGTATTTGACATGGAGAAAGCATTGCTGCCTCGGCCGATGCCCGAGAATTATTTCGGCATTTGCGTGAGTATCACACACAAAGATCTTGCGTTTTTTGTAGCGTACATAGTATTTATCTCCAAGTATTTCCTCAAGACAGTTCGAGCGCAAAAATGTTTTTGCGCCCGCGACCACTCTTTGAAATTCACGAAATGGGAAAAAACCAGCAATGGAAAAAAAATTCCTAAAAATTGACCATTTCACACATTTTTTCAATAGTCACTTTTTTGCGTTTTAACGCACCGTGCTTTCCATATAAAATGGTTGTTCATAATAGCTTAAAAATGTTTACACTTTGCACGTAGACAAAACTCTGAAAATTTGTAGTGTTTACGAGAATTTTCTACAAAGCACAACTATTATTGGAATTTAAAAATGACTTCTATAAAACTTCATAAAGCGTACTATTTACAAATATATTTGTTTTGTCACTGTGTGGGGCATAGGCTCTAAAATAATATCCTGAATTTGGCAAAAACGCTACATTGGTTTAAGTTGAGACGTTTGTAGCACCGTGAGGTGGTCCAAGAAAAATCAGCAGGAAAGTGGATATGACTGCAAATCAAAGCAACCTTGTTCACAGAAACATGAATATAAGTCATTTTTGTTTTAATGGAGAAATACGTATTTTAAGTTTACTCCCACCATTGCAATATTTTTCTATGGGGCCAATACAAGCCAACTGAATTCGCTGCATAAAAAAGTGTGGTAGTGCACTCATAACAACTGGTTCAAAGTACTCCTTGTTGGTAATCTTATTTGTTTTTTTACATATCGGGGTGACAATAAACAGTGCCAAAGATATAACAATGCGAATAAAATATATTCCACTATGCTAAGAATGCGGAGGGAAGATGACTGAGCTGCAATTTTTAATAAGCTAAACGTCACGAGATGACGCTAAAGATAGGTACCAATGTTTTACGCCCAAACATTTATTAAAGTTTTATACGTTTTATCAAACCAGTTGTTAAATGTTGCGTAACGATGTCAACAGCAACATGCATGGGTATTAGGAACACCAGAATCGGTATGCTGGTCTGTCGCGCTTGTGCTCACGGGGATGGTAGCCTTTAACACTGCTACATAAAGCAACTTGAGTGGATGATGGCGCGTAACTACAAATACGTTTAACCTGACTTGATGACTATAACAGAGGAGTACACACGTAATGTTTATAATGCTGGATTTCTAGCGCTGCAACCACAATTGATTTTTCACGAACAATATGGTCTGTTTGTAAAGCATCCCGGACTTGGCATGGCTCGGCGGCAGAATACTTGATTGCCACACCGAATGTTTGCGTTTGATTCTTGCTACCACCCTGACATTGTTTCTTTGCAATCGTCGGGTCAACATTGCCGATGCCCATTCCGGGGCAGATGTGAACTGTCAATCAACAGTGGCACGCACCCGTATACTTGTGGCACATATCAGTCCGTGGTTTATGAACTGATATACAGATCTATTTTTTTTTTCCTTGATGTGAGCTAGAATATCTGCAACTCCTGTCTGTTATCTGACACATGTTGTCGCACTCCGATCTATCAATGTTATTTCTACCAATCTGCGTTCTTTTGCAAGCTACGTGGTCTTCAGTTTTTAGCTCTAGATGTTTTATTATTTTCACGTTTCAGCCCCTTTCGTCAGAAGTGGCGAAATGCAATGTTTGTATACTTTTCGCTTTTAGTATAGTGGAATATTTTTGACATTTCGGAATGCCTGCTGAATGCGCTCTAGCCCCTTTGTATTCTTCCGTTTATTTGTTTTTTTTTCTTTTTGTGATTAAGTTCTTTAGTGCATAGTTGTCTAGGCTTACATGGTCGTGAATACACTCCTTAGGCTGAAATACGTGACGCAAGGCTTACAAAGAGAAAAAAAAAGACGAGACAGAAACAGCGCTCTTTCTGTCTCGTCTTTTTTTTTCTCCTTGTAAACCTTACGCCACGTATTTCAGCATAATATGTACCAACTAGCCCAACATAACGTACTGTTAAGAATACACTCCTGTTTATCATTTTCAAAATTATGATCTGTCTATTTTGCTAGGCCAATCCACATTAATTTTGGTTTCACCATATTCATTTCAAGCCATATTTCAATACTTTTTCGGCTTAATTTCTAAATAATCTTCTGCAACTTCTTGCTATCATCGCTGAAGAGCACGGTGTCGTCTGTAAATCGCAGTTTGTGACACCATTCCTCGTGAATATTCATTCCGGTTTTCTTCCAGTCTAGTTGTTTTAGCTTACGCTGTTTCCTGGCTGCAAATGCACTTTGCATGTTTATGCTGCAAGGCTTGAAGAATGTGCACTTTGTCTCCGAAAAGATTTTAAAGACGACTAGAATATTTTAGGGGTTTCAGAACTACTGACAATGTCAACCCATTTAGACAACAGTATACGTGACTGAGTTAACTCGTTTCAGCAGCAAGCACAAGACCTAGATGACTTGCGAAACATGGGAGGGGCCTTTGTCCTGCAGTCGGTGTAGTCAGGCTGATGATGATGATGGTCATGATACGTGACGCAACTCTAGCTACGTTGGCCGTTCTTCAATATTTTCGTTAAGCATAATTTTTAAAGCAAGGAAATGCGTTATTTCATCTACTAGTGCAGGATATTTAAGTGAGCTGAAAAAGTGAGAGCCCTTACCGAAATTGAAGAAAGGAAAGAGATAAAAAACCTGGTACATTTGAAAAGCGCCGTCGATTTGTGTGGCTATTCATGAATATTTAAGTTTTTTTAACATTTTCGACACTGCTTCTATAAGCCCATCGAGCCAACATAGTTTACTTTTATGTGGCATGGATTAAGCGAAAATAGCTGTAGGCAGCGCCGGCCAGTGCTCCGTCCTCAAGCTCTTAAGACCATAGTAAGGGTGGCTCGTACTTTGCTTAACTACAGACATTTCACCTTATTTTATGGCCATCTACGTGTATAAATAAAGAAAAAATGCCCACCAGCTATTTAGACTGCAAAATCTGAATTTCCCGGTCTTCTTGTAACGGTTGCTTAAAATGGCTACCGTATCTTTCCACATGACCTTTTAAACTAATGGAGCCCTCCCAAAATGTAGATCCGTTAGGCGGCCTTCCTCGAGGCTATGCAGATGAAGCTGCCATGTCTTTGGCTGGCATACATCCTGGGCAATTTTTCTTCTTTTCTTTATCCACACATTTTTTTCTTCAGTCATTGCTTGCACCAGAGATAAATTTTTAATTTTTTCCTCCTATGCACTCCGTTCAAGTTCCGTCTTAGGATTATAAAAGCAAACAAAACGATTTGAAGCGCGTGCCCTCGAAGGCCCAATGTAAACATTTTTATTTTTGCAGACTTTGATTCGTGTCCTCCTGTACCATTATAATGCGGCTTTCTATATTTACGTTTGCTTATGTGTCTAAAGTAATTCTCGAACGCAGTTTCGTAGCACACAAGGATGAATATCACCTAAGATCAAAAGTGCAATTAGGATTTCTGTTGCAGAAAACCGCCCCTTCCGGGTCTTAGATTGTGAGTAGAAATTGAGTCTTCAAGCTTAAACATCTTAGCTCTCCGCCACGCAAGCGAATACAACTTTAGCGAGGCTAAATCTGTGGATATGTCTAACACATTTATGTATTCTCGTTAAATCGCACAGAGCATATTTACGTTAAACATGCCGTGTTAAACGATATCACTGTCTCCGGGAAACTAGCCACTGGAAGAAAAGTGATACAGCTGTTATGCTATATGTGGCTTCGCCGCCAAGAGCAGCTGACAGCATTCAACTGCCCGAGTGCTTTAGGTGTTTCGCCCTTAATATCACTAGGGCACTCGAAGAACAAGAAGGCTTCTATTTGGCGTGAGCATGCGCTACAGATGGATGTGCTATATGCTGCTTTGTCTACGTTACGCTAAGAGACGACGACAGCATGCGAGAGTCAAGGTTTTCGATTACGCATGAAATGAACCATTTATTGTTTATTTGTTGATAAAATTGTCAACATCTGCTAGAGCATATGCTCTGGCGATTTCCACCGTTACTGGGCATCGATCTAGCCTACCCGGCCAAGTAGTACTCCGCCATCAGAAGCCCCAACAAGAGGGACCGGCATTGAGCCGGCCAGAGAGTTCACGATGCGGCGGTCAGGCTTAGACTGCCCGTCCCAACGTGGCAGAAGCTCGCTGCACTCTAGTCGAGTTTCTCGGAAAACAAGTAAAGGTCTTTGATCCATACATGCCTCTACTAGATGTGCCAACCCATGGTAATAAGACGTCTTGCTGTGTACTGTTAATCGATGAATATTTCAAAAATAACTGAAGGAAGAAACTCAATTATTCAAGGTCTTTACACACAGGACTCATACTGTACGTCTTTGTCGTTTACCTGGGAACCCCTTTGGTTTAGAAAATCACTACTCTGCAATGGCTTGCGAAACGTCAATGAGCGAAGTAGACGAGAGGAATTGCTGAGAAATCTGCTTAGCAGGTCGAAACGCCTTTCTTTTCCAAGGAGACTGATTATTGATATTCGTTTGATTGCCACTTGGTATAATCTAATGTAGAAAGTAAGGAAAGTTATTTGCTTAAAAAATGTTTTCTTAGAGCAGAGTTATTGGCGCTATGAAAGTTCTTGGTCTAAGCAGCACCTTATGAATAGCTGGAAGCCTGGCTTCATGACTGGAGTGATTTATTAATACTTTATTTATTTATTTGTCTAGTAATTTGTTTGTTATTTATTTATTTATTAAAAAGTGACCCACAGTGGCACTAGGCATTATATTGATGAAGGGGGGGGGCAATCCAGGTGAAACATCTAGGAAAATGTAAACATACAGATTGTAAGTGCATGTGGTAGTCAACACATAGATATAACTTACCACTTTACAATTAGTAAACTAATTTCACTAGCAATGCAGCGTACGCACCAAAAGACATGAAAATACTGATGCAAAGAAATAATTATTTGAAGCAACACTAACAATTTGTTCTGGTGATGTATTCCAGTCATAGCTCAGTTTCAGGAAAAAGGGATAAATGATCCTGTTTCGGGAAAAATGATCCTGTTTGACGTCTTTGTTTCTGCCGTGCGTTCGCTTCCTGCTTTTCTTTCATTCTTTCTTTTGTTGTTTTCTTTCTTACTTCCTTCCGTCCCTCCTTTCTTTCTTCCTTTCTTTCTCTCTCTCTTTCTTTCTTTCTTTTTTTTTTGCCCCGCCGTGGTGATATAGTGGCTAACACACTCGGCTGCTGACCCGCATGTCGCGTGATCGAATCCCGGCTGCGGCTGCTGCATTTCCGATGGAGGCAGAAATGCTGTAGTCGCGTTGCTGTAGTCGCGTGGCAGAAATGCTGTAGTGTGCTCATATTTCGGTGCACGTTAAAGAACCCCAGGTGGTCGAAATTTTCTTAGCCCTTCACTACGGCGTCTCTCATAATTATATGGTAGTTTTGCGACGTTAAACCTACATGTCAATAAATCCTTTCTTTCTTTCTTGCTTTCTTTTCTTGTTTCCTTCCTTCTATTCATTTTTCTCGCTTCCATTCTTTCTTTCTTTCTTCCTTTAACTCTTGCTTTCATTTCTTACTCTTTCTCTTTGTTCTTTCTTTCCTTCCTCTTCTTTTAATAAATATTTCCTTCTTTTCTTCCTGTCTTAGTCTTTTTTTTTGTTCCGTCTTCTTCCTGTGTTTGTTTCTTGCATTCTTTCCTCTATTTTTTCTTCCTTTTTTCATGTTTTCCTTTTTTTCTCGCTTCCTTCCTTTCTTTTTTCTCTCTTTCTTTTTTTCTTCCTTATTTCCTTCTTTCTTTTTCGGCTTTCATTCTCCCTCCTTTCATTTCCATCTTTTTTGCTTTGTTCGTTTCTTTCCTTCATCTCTTTTTTTTTCAACCCGTACGCCCGCACATGTCAACCTTACATCGCACAAGGACGGAGTTACGCATGGATCTTGGAATGCAGTAACCATAAAATGTTTACGTAGTAAAATGCGTGCTCTGCATGTTGTACAAATGCTGTGAACCCCTTTTTGAAACGCAGGTTCACCGTGTCCAGTAGGTGCAGTCACCCTAATTTTTATGTTGCGTTTGCGAGCGGCAAACTTTTCTGCGTGTCTTCGCCGTATGACTGAGTTAAGTTCCAAAAAGAGTAAGGACACGTGCATGTACACATACCTTACGCCCAGAAAGCAAAAATTTGGATTTCCTGACGTAGCGCTGACCCTCAAAAGTCACCGCTCCTCTATTTCTAGATCCTATAAGCTTCACTACGTAATTTATTTGATTGACCACTGCACAGTGTGTATGTTCCACCACAATTCAATGTTGCACTGATGCGAACCAAAAACCGAAGAACGCATCATTGCACCAACGCGCATGAGACTCGTGACGTTTTCGCTAAGAATTTCAGTAGTGCGTATCACTGTCTTATGACCAGTCCACATTCTTCTTCGTTATAGAATATAAAAGGCACAAACACGTACGCAAGGTAAGACAACCCTGCAAAATCAACGCCGTCAAGTCTTGTCGACGGCGTAGCACGATTTTTCGCGACAGTGTTCGGTCATGTAACTGCTTCAGCGCGTAAAATTTGGATTGCAGCCGAAACGCTGCCTTGTAGGCACTTGCACAGAATATGCTGAGTCCGCTCAAATATACCAACGCCTTTTCTGCGACAGTTTCGATCATCTAGGTCGACATGATAGGATTCGACTTGCATATACGTCTTTCTTAAATTGCGCGTAGGTATATATATCAAGATACGCATAGCTACGTGTATGTTTTTATTAGCCTCTTTTTTCTTTTTTTCTTTTTTACGTTTGGAGTACGCTTATTTTTTTTTCAGGAACAGGACCAGTTTAAGGGCACACCGCTTATTTTCAATGATGGCCATGACGGTAGAACGCTCAATTCACGTCTTAAAGCCGCCACATCATTTTAAAGGCACTCGTGCAGCCCCTAGAGTAAGAAAGACACATTTATATTGAAATATCAATGGCAGCAGCTCAACTGACACCATGGCTAGACACCGCGCTGTTGCCGCGGACTAGCTGACCCCAAATTAAAGAAACAATTTCTTGCAGAAAAGAACACCGAACGAGGAAAAGGCAAGAAAACCACAACAGAAAAAGGGTTCAGTAACGCTGCAGGTATCAAACATCAAACGTACATATGAGCCACAAGCAGTCACTGTTTGAAGAGCAATATAATGATTTATTCAATCTGCACACATCAATCAAAGCGGCGAAGTTGCATTATTGATCTTTTTGACGCACAGCTAATGCTATTTTACAGATTTTTTTTAATATTACATATGTCACCGTGTGTAGAGCCCCAGTGAGATGTACAAAGGCCTCTTCACAGGTGTCCAACGTTGCCAGTGAGAGTGCATGAGTAGTTAAGCATTTCCCCAAGGCCAATCGTAAATGCCGCAGTCATGTTATTACTTGATCCACTAACCTCACTAGCAATTGTTTTTTTTCACATGTGGTGTGGATTTATCCTAAATTTTCTTTTTGCAGAAGATACATCACATGTTGAGCGTGCCACCAAGACAGAATGGCTTCACTGAGCACTCAATATTTTGACGCGTGTGCACACTAAATGATCTCTAATCCGCAGATGTGCACATTAATTCGGCCGTTCACGAAAACAGAGCACTCATTGCCGCTGCACGGAACTGTGTTGGACGCCAGTAGCACAAAAAATTATGATTCAGCGGCAAACAATGAACACGCCACCATCACGTACTGCGGTGGCTTGATGTTCGCGACACTGTGTTGTTGATCATTCATTATACGTTCGCCACAGGCCGTTCGATTTGTCCGTCGCACTGTCATCGGCAGCGGTCTTTTCGTGGGGACAAAGTGTTTCCGCTTATCATCCGAGGTCGCCCAGCCTGGCCCACCCGAGGCCTATGACTTTTTCTGCGCCTGGATGCTCATCTTCCACCTTTCTGTGTGGCAATGTTCGCTTCCAGCATTGTGGCCAGCCGAACGTGTTTGTATAGCCTTGTCACGGCCAGGACCTCTTGCTGCACTGATGCGGGTTGCCAGAGATTCACGGGAAAGAGATGCAGCTTGGTCGAATGAGCGATGCGGATGTTGGCACTTGGCTCATAGTATGCGGATGTACAAGGAAGCAGCACTTGTAACGCCCACACATCTGGGGGCCGAGTAGTGGGACCCTATCTGACTTACTGACAGGATCAGTTTTTTATACATAACAGCAGCTTGGCTGCTTTATCGATTCAAAATGAATTTCCGCATTCGACTTCCTGTCGTGAATGATGGTCCTTTTTTATCATTTGTATAAATGCGCCTAACATAAGTAAATTCACGTGTAAACGTGTGAACAAACAAGTTAAGCGAAAAAATGATGATTTGATTCGACGGAAACAGTGGTTACCTTCCAGTGAAACTCACCTCTCATCCCCACATGAACCATACTAGAAAGGACTGAGAAGCTCAGACATTCAGGCCCAAAATAAATGGGTTAAGCAGGCCAGGCTGGCGTCTTCAACCAATGAATCACAAGACTAGGTGCTCCAATGAATATATAGGGATCTTGTGTGAGGGCAAACCTATCTAGTTTAATAAACCTTTTAACACCTGGCCTGTGGTTCAAATCAGTAAGTAGCGAGGTTGATAGCCGCCGGTTTTCTCTCTCGTTCATCGGGTCTGTAGCACAAATCGGTTTCCAGAAACCGGCCTTTTTGGAAGTCCGGAAGACTCCAGAGAGGATGAAGGAGCTACAGGTCATACCTTACATAAACAAAAATCCTCGCATTAAGAAAGCGTCTGAAAAGCAAAGTGTCAGCGTAGTTTTTTTTTCTGCACCATGAAAATTGGGTGGCTTGTCTGCGAAGTTAAAACACAGGAGAAAGGGCTTGTAGAAATATTCGTAGAAAACTATTCATTGATAGCGATACTAGTGTTGTTTACTGTATTTCGCTGCCACGTGTGAAAGTTCACAAATGGGAACACCAAAAGGTCCATGATTAGGTGGATGCTAGAACATAGCACATATTTAATACATATAATACATAATACACCAGTGAGTCAGTTTGACTGTTCATCATGCAGCTGGGTGAAATTCAAAATTAATGAGCCGTTGTTTGATCGCAAAAGCATTTTGGGTTGTGTAATGAAAAAAATGTGAGCGGGAGAATTCAAAAGCCTTTCATATCGTAACTCATATACACTGTGTCAGCGGTATACCCTTGTCCCTGACGTCACAAGAGAGTGCCTACTTAGCAGACCCAAGTCTTCACGACTACAACATGTTCCCTTTCCTCTATATTTCTCTGGTTAGTTATTTGACCTGTGTGAGTGTTTCATTTTTGTAACTACCAATATGACACTCAAGTGATATCCGCCTCCTATGAGGCCTGTGTCGGGTTCGATCCTAAATGTCACTGAGAAACCATAATTTTTTTCTGAAAGAAAGAAGTTGCCAACAGAATGATCTGTGGGTACTCACTTCGATAACGTGGTTTTTCCTTTATGCTCTTCCCCTTCCATACCACAACCCCTAACCCCCCCTTTTCTGATGGCGCTGTGCAGTGCTGCAGAAATATTGCAACAACCTCTTTAGAAACCACTCTATGTTGTATGTGATAGGCTTTACTTCAATTGAAAGCTTCCCTTAGGAGTGTTTTATTGTATAAGTAAGCTATGTCTTTGATGACTGGGCACAGATATTGTGCAAGCTTTTTTTTAAAGTGGTATTGGCGAGTAGCTCCAGAGTTTAGGTGTCTTGTTTGAACATTATATTAAGAATAGGTAGCTCATGCGCATATTTGCATTGTGAAATTTTCTACAAGCCGTGCATGTGCCTCCTCTCTGTGACTATATTTTCTATATATATATATATATATATATATATATATATATATATATATATATATATATATATATATATATATATCAAGAGCGGAGTAAGGAAAAGAGTCTCAGCTGCGCTGTAAGCTTGTGAGCAGCGGATTCTGTCATCGCACACTGTAATCTCACTGATCAATTGTGTCTCCCCCCTACGAGAAACATTGTGCACTTGTTTTTCTTCCTCTTTTATGTATCGTTTCGTATTGATCTTGAATTCTGACAGCAATAAAAACATCAAAAATCGCTTCCTCTCTTTCCGGTTCCTTTTCTGGGCTTCTCTATTTTTTGTTTTCATTTCCACGTGCCAACGTTCCCGGAGATTTAGCAGCGTTGATAGAAGACAGTGGGAACGTTTACTTCAGCTGTCCTGTTCCTAATTTGACATTTTCTCTGCTTCAGGTTGGACCTATTGCGGGTCCTATTGAACGTTCCCGATCGGAGAACACCCCCGGCAGCCTTCCAGTTACCACTTTATTACAAATTCGATACAGGGGCTCCGGATGTGAGTGAAGCAGCGGGGAAGTTGTAATAAAAAAGATCATCGTGAGAACGATGGTTCTTTGGAAAACTTGTATCCCTCGATTGTTTCATGGCACACGGCTACAACCACATATTCTTTTTCATTTCTATGGTGTAGCTCCTGCATTGCCACAATGTTTTTGCCCGATAAGTGCAAGTAGATGGATGGAGGCGTTCTTGCGCTGGTGCGCCCCTTCTAACGCTTTCTAGCCACAAGAATGAGGACAGCTCGATACCTACGGTCGTACTTACATTACCGTTTTTTTTTTTACATGGAAGTGAGTTATTGTTGCCCGTAAGTGTATAAGAGAAGTGAATTGAAGACAGTTGATCTATTTGAGGAGCCGAAAGACGACGCTTCAAGTCTAGGGAAAAATATGCAGTACAAAAGCAACAAATGGTAGTTTATGTGAACACACAGAACACTAGCCCCACAGTTCGTAAGTGCTTGTGACATTAAGGAGCCCTGAATGAGCTCGACAGGGCTTTTGCGGCCTTACGCATGCAAGTATGTACAGGTGAAGAACACTGTTTTCCTCACAGAACACTTTTTTATCCAAGGGACGGTGTCGATTTTTTAAAGTACAACGCTGAGTTTTAGAGGATGATAGAGGCGGAAATGTTGTAGGCCCATGTGCTCAGATTTGGGTGCACGTTAAACAACCCTAGGTGCTCGAAATTTCTGGAGTCGTCCACTACGGCATGTCTCATATTCATATGATGTGTTTGGGACGTTAAATCCCACATATGTATCAGTTTTAGAAGATGACCGCTGTTACGAAAAGTACTCAAGTGTAATAATAATAATAATAATAATAATAATAATAATAATAATAATAATAATAATAATAATAATAATAATAATACTTCACCCCATCCCAATACACTGTTGATGGAGGGGTGAGAATAAAGCGACTATCCACTTGACTAAGTTCTGACCCCCCCCCCCCCATATATACATAATAAGGCAGTGGTGGTGGCGGCAACCCCACAGCACAGCAGACAAATGTGTACAGCATGTACATAACATCAACAATATTACACACACACACACACACACACACACAAACACACACACACACACACACACACACACACACACACACACACACACACACACACACACACACACACACACACACACACACACACACACACACACACACACACACACACACACACACACACACACACACACACACACACACACACACACACACACACACACACACACACACACACACACACACACACACCATGCAATAAACATACAAAGAAATGTAAATCAAATGTAACAATTTGTAAACAACGAATAAACAACACATGGATTTACGTGCAGTGGTGACTGCACAAATTATGCAAAGATGCTTGGTTTGACGAAAATACAAAGTCGTCACTCTTGCATCAAATAGATCCGTCTCTCCGATTTTCGCCTAATCACAAGATTGATAGACTATTCGACACGCTATTGCACCGTCTATGATTAGGTGTTTCATATACACCTCACTGCTGTGCCACTGCAGAAGCGTTTAGAGAACGACACGAATACAGCGAAGATAAAGTGGCTCCTACGCGAGGGTCTCAAAGCAAGGGATGGCACCAACGGCATGAATTCTGAGAAACAGCCACTGAGAAACGCATTGTTCCCTTCTTCCTCGGTTGTGGAAGAAAATATTGCCACCAGATCACTGTACCCCCGCTCTGCCTCAGACGAGGCTAGAGAAAGATCATGGTCAGAATTACCGAGGCTTAGCCTCTCGCGGCCCGCATTCAAGCGCGCTTCTGTGATTGGTCAACTGGCGTGTAGTGGAACAGGGCAATGATGGCGTCCTGGTGGCTCTGGTTTACGGGCAGTCAGTTTTTTTCAGCTTTTTTTTGATAAATGCTGATTTTGCGATTTCTCGTTTAACGTTGGGCTTGCGCTTATTTCTTACAGCACTCTCTGTCATCACTTTTCCTTCGTCTGGAAAGTTGTCATTGAATTCAGTCAATAGCGTACACAATGCTGAGCACTAGCGCTTGCATTTAAATATGAGTTATTGGTATGCGTCATCCTTCAAGATTGGTTGTTCATAACGCATAAGTAGGAATTCTAGTGGTTCGTAAAGGAGTAACCTTCAGGGAATGATTATTTTCGAGTGCCCTCAAAGTTTAGTCGTGTTTTTTGTGTTCAGTTTGCTTGCTGCTGAGGTTGACAGGACAGGGTGTCTCCTTCGGCACCAGCTACTCTTTTTCGCATAGTAAAACAGTATATTTTTGCATATTTTTGATATGCATGTGCATAAAACACAAAACTGAGGCATCAAACCACGAGAACGTACATATATGCCGAATTGAATCAAAGCAAAGAGGTGGGCGAGGCACTTCCATTCATATTCGTGGTGCAAAACGAACCAGATGGAGACACAGAAGGAACCGTCATACAGGATGGGCGCTAGTCGTGTTTAAAGGAGTGCTGTGTTTACAATCTGTTTTGCAATTTTAGAAACAAAGCGTCACCTCCAGAATGAATGCTTAATTTGTGCGTAAAATATCTTCCCTTTAATCATAAAAATTTCCAACACTGCAACTTCTTCATGAGAGACATACGCACGTTCAGTAGTCTTCAAGAAGTTTTTCTTTTTTTTCTGTTTGAAACGTTGCAACTTAGCACACCCTCAGGTCGCGGGATCAAATCCTGGCTGCATTTTAGATGGATGCCAAAATACTGTAGGCCCGTGTGCTCAGATTTTGGTGCACGTTAAAGAACCCTAGGCGGTCGAAATTTCCGGATTCCTCCGCAACAGCGCCGCTCATAATGATATGGTAGTTTCGGGACGTTAAACCACACAAATTAATCATTTTAATACACCCCTGTGAATTAAAATGTACAGAAAAAAATGGCAGCATATCCACGGAGTGAATGATGGAGAGTGGGGCGAAGCATTCGTCCGTCCATGCGTCCGTCTGTGTGACCGTCCATGCGTCTGTTTGTGCGCCCGTCCCTGCGTTTTTTCGTGCATCCGCCCCTGCGTCCGTTCATGCGTCCATCCATGCATCTGTTTGTGTGTCCGTTCGTTCATCTATTCAACACTCCAAGTCCCACCATCTCGCATCTTTTTATCATAGATTCCCCATATAGAAGCACCGCCATCCAGCGGACATTCCAAGGACTAAATGAGAGGTGGCACACGCACACTTTCTTACGGCCTGCGCTTTGGGTCCACTTCCCACCTTTAACCACCTCGAGTTCATGGTATATTCTAGTTCACTGTATTCATGGCACTGCGACCAAACGCTCGCTAAACCTTTCGAAAACCAAGGAGGTTACGCCCAGCGAGTATAACGTAGCAACCTTTCCCTGTCAGATAGGGCTCAATTTACATGCCAATGGCTGCTAATGAGAAATGAGAGACAGGAGAATTCGGCTTTTACTTTCTTACGGCTTGCGCTTCGTATCTACTTCTCATTTTTAACCACCTTGAGTTTATTCATGGTATATACAAGTTTATTGTATTCATGGCACTGCGGCTCAACGCTCGCTAAACCTTTCTAAAGCTAAGGAGGTTACACCCAGCGAGTATAATGTAGCATCCTTTTCTTGTCCGATAGTGCTCAATGTACATGCCAATGGCTGCTAATGGGAATCGCAGCGTGCGCGTTGACTAAAAGCCGAATGCTCATGTCTCTCATTCCCCATTAGCAGCCATTGGCATGTACATTGAGCACTATTTTTTATTGTTAAACAACGCACAGAAGAAATCTCTCACTGGCACCACCTTGGAGGTCGTGTTATACTTATTTCGGGTATGTGCCACTGGTGGTTACATACGAGGGACGCCCAAGCCACGCCATAAGGAGCTTCGCTCCTAAAATCGCAGCCTTTCCACGGAGTGAATGATGATGAGTGGGGCGAAGCGGCCATTATTCTGTCCGTCTGTTCGTTCTTGCTTCCACCCATCCGTCCGTCCCCGCGTCTGTCCGTCCCCGCGTCTGTTTGTCCCCGCGACCATCCGTTCATACATCCTTTCGTGCATTCGTCCGTCCGTTCGCGCGACCATCCGTCCATCCATGCGTTCGTGCGTCCGTCCGTCTGCTAGTCTGTCTGGCCGTCCATCCGTGAGTTCGTCTGTGCCTCCATCTAGTGAGCACTCCAAGTACCACAATCTCGCATCCCCTGTGGCACACACCCGCTCTACAGCGGGTATGTTCCAAGCGTGTCACACAGACGGACAGGGGACATTGCTCGACCCTAAAGAGCTTCGCCCCTGAAAACTTGGATCTTACTTGCAGTGGCTGTTCCGAAACACTCAAATATTTCACTTTTATATTTTTGAATCAAGCTTAGACACTCTTCGAGCCATACTTTTAGAAGTAGCTGTTATTTAAAGCATTCATCAAATAGATGGGGGTATTGTATAGGTAATGAAAAATTTTGAAAGAGTTGTCTTTGCGAATGTGATTGTAGTCTTTCAGCTTGATTTTACGTCAGCAAACTGACATGGAAATTCGTTCTCACTTGGAGCATTGCACTTTGTAACTAAAGTGGTGCTACGTTGATTGGAACCCAAAATTAATTACGTCTCTGGCATTAGAAGTGCTTTTATTAAAGCTGGTTTCATGGTTTTATTTCGTTCCAGGTGAAATGAAAAAAAAAAGCTTTTCCTAACTCACCAGGGTATTCATTCCTAAAACATAATTTGTGGTATTCAATACATCAATAATAAGTGACATTGACAATGTATTTATTTTTTTTTGTAAAATGTACTGCGAGTCACTTTGTGCGATTGAGCTCCACGATCGTACCTATATTATCTCCCATGGCAAACAACAAAAAATCAAGTTGCCTTTGCTGCAAACAAAATTACAGGAATACCCTACATAACTATGTAGAAAATCGAGCTTCCCGTTGCGTAGAAAAAGGGTTTTATTTGCAATAAACCACAGCCCAATTCCGTAGGCTGCTGCAGCAGCGCGTGATCCCAAAGCGAGCATTCCTCGTCGTCTTTATGGTCGATCCTTCTTTTTTTTAACAAACTGCCCCACGCACAGAATTTCGCAAGTTTAACTCCGGCGGGTACACATGCTGAAAGGTCCATGTAGTTTCAAGATAGCTCTATACCAGGTAGTCTGGAACTCCACTATTCAAAGAATCTATAGTTTCCAGCGCTCGCTTGACCAGTGTACACGGCGCGCTATTGTTTGGCTTAAAGTTGTTCTCATTTTCGAAAGGAATCTGTTAAATCAGTGTTCCCACAAAGGTAGGGTGTATCGGCTTTTACTTCTTTTGCATTGAATGCCCTCTTAAACGCACTCCTTGTTTGCGCTTGAAGGCATGTTGCAATAGTTAAGCTGTAACACGGTCGGCGGAGTATTATGGTCACTCTAAGTCTTCGGAAACAAGCCATTTGTGTCCTGTCCACCGGACAAGAAAGGATTCACGATCCCCATGCTCCTCTCGTCAAATATACACGTATGTTATGATTTTCATGCTTCTGCATTTCTACTGTAGAAGAATTCCTACTGTAGAGAGGTTGCTTGTGGCATGAAAGTTTGGTGCCGTTTATTTCCAGTTTTTCGCAGCAAGAATTTTTCAGCATTCCTCCAACTTGACGAAAATGCGCCGGTGTCAGAATGCCATACCGTTGTCAAAGCTTTCGGTACTTTTAGTTTTTCGACATGCAACGTTAGAGGTTCCATAGGCGAAGTGGCCTACGTCAGTGAGCCCACCGTTGAGGATCAGTTGACTGTACTTTTCCTAAAAGAACGCCAGGCCTGCGCGCAAGGCGCAGCGCAGTCACAGCGAAAGCTGGTAGAGCGGCCTTTCAGAGATTTTTCGAAACACTCATTGGGTAACAAGTAGAAGCTCATTTACTTGATACCAACTGGGTCATTATTATTAAATTTATTTGGGTAGTAGGCTGGCATTCGCTATGCTAAATTTGTCATTCTGATGAGAAGCGTTGTATCCACTGAACACTTGCAAGGAATTTTGTACCAATTGTTCATGCAGTGGGTGACGACGTTGAGGAATGATGTCTGAAACGGGTATGCGCCACAGTTTTAGGGGCGAAACTCCTTATAGCAGCACCCGTTCGTTCCCCGTAGTATGTAACAAGTATAACATTTTGACCTCCAAGGTGGTGCCGGTGAGAGACTTATGTGCGTTGTTGAACAATAAAAAATAGTGCTCAATGTACATGTCAATGGCTGCTAATGGGGAATGAGAGACAGGAGCATTCGGCTTTTAGTTAAAGCGCAGGCTGCGATCACCACTAGCAGCCATTGGCATGTACATTGAGCACTATCTGACAAGAAAGGGTTGCTACGTTATACTCGCTGGGTGTAACCTCCTTTGCTTTAGAAAGGTTTAGCGAGCGTTGAGCCGCAGTGCCATGAATACAATGAACTTGTATATACCATGAATGAAACTCGAGGTGGTTAAAAATGGGAAGTATATACGAAGCGCAAGCCGTAAGAATGTAAAAGCCGAATTCTCCGCCTCTCAATTGCCATTAGCAGCCATTGGCATGTACATTGAGCACTATCTCACTGAAAAAGTTTGCTACGGCATACTCGCTGGGCGTAACCTCCTTGGTTTTCGAAAGGTTTAGCGAGCGTCCGGCCGCAGTCCCATGAATACAGTGAACTAGTGTATACCATGAACTCGAGGTGGTTAAAGGTGGGAAGTGGACCCGAAGCGCAAGCCGTAAGAAAGTGTGCGTGTGCCACCTCTCGTTTAGTCCTTGGAATGTCCGCTGGATGGCGGTGCTTCTATATGGGGAATATATGATGAAAAGATGCGAGATGGTGGTACTTGGAGTGTTGAATAGATGGACGAACGGACACATAGACAGATGCATGGATGGACGCATGAACGGACGCAGGGGTGGCTGCATGGTCGAACGCAAGGACGGACACACGAACAGACGCACGCACGGACGCGCTGATGGATGCATGGACGGTCACACTGACGGACGCATGGACGGACGGAAGCAAGAACGAATGGACGGATGAATTCTTCGCCCCACTCTCCATCATTCACTCCGTGGATATGCTGCCATTTTTTAGGGGAACAAGAACATGCTTTCGTAATGGGTTGGAGCATTGGACGGCCCACTCGTTACACTATTCGCATTGTGCGAACGACTGGTTGTTTTTTCGCTGTTTTAAAACGCTTTGTAAGTCGTATTAACGCGATTGCTTTCTTGACATGAAGCGCGCCTAAGGCAAGTTTTACAGCAAGTCACAAGCACCGGTATATCTCAGTGGCAGAATACTGGGCTGGCACCCAGCGAACCCGGGTTTGGGCCCCACTGTGTCATTAAGGAGAAGTTTTTTTTTTTTAATTTCACGCGATGTGGTACGGACACCGGCGGCCACGGCAGAGGTGGCGGTGGCAGCGGACAACTGCGCGTGACCCGAGTTGTGATCCTACAACAGCTTTCGCTGTAAAAGGCGTCAACATTGAAGGTCGGCCATCGAACTTCATGAGGTCAATTTTCGGTAGTTGGATGGCGGGATGGGGCGTGCGTGACACGGGTTCAGTAGGTGCTTCTGGTGGTAGTGCACGCCTTCGGAATCTTGAAGTTGGCGTAGCCTATACTTGAGCTTCGTTGACATGGTTGTGGCTCGATCGTTGTATTCCACAACTCGATCAAACTCTGCCTCCGCTTCCGTTGTTGATAGCAGAGGAACGATGTCAGAGTCAATGGCCTTGAAGTTGGTGTGAAGCTGGTTGAGGCGCTCGTTGAAAACACAAAGCTCCTTTTCCGTAACGCTTTCTTGAGTGAGCGTTGCTCCGGCCTCATTTATAACCCGTGTTATTTGGGCTCTCTGATTTAACCTTTAGTTTGAAAGCTTCCGTAACACTTTCTTGAGTGAACGTTGCTATGGCCTCGTTTATAACCTGTGTTATTTTGACTTTCTGATTTAAGCTTTAGTTCAAAAGCTTCCACGTTGAGTCAACGCGTTGAGCAGCTGTTAGTCGGTCGGTCGAATTCATAAGCGGGAATTCTATTACCTTGGCTTCATCGACGTGGTTCGCTGTTTCGATGGTTTTCGGCCCCACTTGTAGAAAATCAAGCTTCACGTTGGGTAGAAAAAGGTGTTCATTTGCAAGAAACCGCAGTCCGACTCCGTGGGTTGCTGCTGCAGCGCGCGATCCCAAAACCATCCCTCCTTGTCGTATTCATAGTCGATCCTTTTTTCCAACAAACTGCTCAAAGCTCCCATCCTGAGCTATGAATGAAGTTGCTGTTTGGCAATATTGTTAACGAAAGAAAGCCATGTCAGTTTTCGATGCACTCAATCGCAACTTAGCAGTAATTCGAAGCTCGAGATCTGTTGGGAAATTTCGACGACATTTCATGCACACTTGATTTATAGTGTTTCCTGCTGGTTCGATCGTCATCATTTGACAAACTTCCGAAGCGACGCAAGAGGAAGTACCAATTCACTTCCGAATACCTTCCCCGGAGTGATACGAGCGAGTTTTTCTCTTTCGTCGAATCTCCTGGGACCCTTGCGTGAGCCATGTGCGCAGGCGCAGAGAAGAACATAAACGAGCGGCCGCCCGAACTTCGATACCGGGCGTCGCCTGCGATTTCTTTCCGCAGACGGCCGTATTAGGCAGGCGTGAACGGCGCCGCGGCTGTCGCCACGATCGATCGACGGCGGCGGTTGATTTACGGTCCCCATTTCATCGGAGGAGTGAACTGGAATCGGTGGCGACACTGCCTCAGCCCCACCCCTCCCCCTTTCAACCTCTCTTTTTTTTTCGCCGCTATTGCGCGTTATCCTTCGAAAGCTTTTCTCTGCAGTGCGGAAGAGAAGCAAACCAGCGTCCTGCAGAAAGCTGTGACGATCGCTCAAAGAGCCCAAAGAACGCTTTGCGACGTTTACAAGTGGCCCAGCACGACGCTCGAGCAATGCGTCAAGTCATGCTGGCAAGGTGGTGAAGGCGACTAGCATGGGTGACGAAGGGGGGGGGGATATGAGCTAGTTTTAGCCGGTCACCGCGCAGAGAGAAGAAAGGGACGCCACCACTCCGGCAGCAGACGCGCGCTAAGACGCCACCCACGGAAAGGTATCAGCGGCAGAAGCAAATTGAGAGCAATGGGGACAGTGGGAAAAGAAAGAAAAGACCATGTTTGTTATGAAGAAGACGAGAAGAGGGAAGAGAGAAACAAAGCCAGGCTGATGTGTAAACAAAAACGTTAAGAACGAAAAGAAGGAAGGTGGTGAAATGAAAAAGTGCCTTGTCAATACACCCTAACAGCGGCGTGCCTCAAGTATTGCGAGCTGCCTTATTTGGCACTCAGAACAACGTGCGTAACGGCTAGAAATTGCGGTGTCTTACCGGGGAGGCCAGGCATCGCGCACCTCTATGCTGTTTGATATTTCTGTCTATTTCAGTTTCTTCGCTAACGGCTTGGCTATCGTGTGTTCGCTCTTGGGGTACGCATCAGGGATGAGTAGCGCTAGCTTTGTCGTGCACTCGCAACACTATAGAGAAAAGAATGCGCTGGCCTAAATATGCACGCTGGTCGTCGAAATAACTACATCTAAACAAATACTAAAGACCCACTATAAATTATTTCCATTCATTTGTTGTATTTCAACGTAGGCGCTCTATCTTTCGCGCATGCATGTTTTGCGCTCATTTTGCTGGCTTTGTTTCATATTTTGACTACTCCCGTGTTCTGAACTTTTTTTTTCATGCCAGAAATGAGTAAACATAGGCTCACAGATGTGATCATTTTACGAAACTCGCATGTGGAGCACTAAATAATGACAAATGCTCCTACCAACTAGCTTGTTTCTGCCTTGATTCAAAAGCAAGAAAGGCTCTAGGTGTGTTCAATTGCTGGGCGAATATATCTTCTTCAAGCCATATTTTCGTAAAACCAAGCTCTGGGCATGGGGAATCAGCCTGAAATTTTTAATAACTTTTACTGTGATGTTTCACAAAAAAATTAACATCTTCCCGAAGGGAACCCTGATGGGATGCGAAGAAGCAGAGTTGCGCGTGGACGCGATTGGCGCTTTTTATTCGTGCCTCGTTGGTGTCGTTAGTCTTCTGCTGCCAACACTTGCACTCGGCTTCCCTGGTTCGGGCCTCATCGGTGTTTCAGGCTTGACGTCGCCATTTGCGAACGCGATTGGCTCTGCTAACCCTTGCAAAGCCGGTGATGGACGGGTTAGGACAAATAGCTTCAGCGGATGTTTCGGTGGGCGAAGAAGCATCGCTTTCCGGCTTCCTCTCCATCACTGATAGACAAGCCGGAAGAGTGCTCACTCGATGTGTGCTCAAACTTTGCCAGTGATAGGGATGGCGCAGCGAGAAAGAGGCAACACGCGGTGAGCGCGCGGCAGGCGATGGAGAGAGTGATGTCACCGCACACTGCGGGGCAATGCGGGACCTACTGAGCACAGCCCCAAAACCTGTGGTCTGGGGAGCGTGATATGGTACGTTGGTACGGAGACACGGACGAACAGCGTTACACAGGCTAGCTAAAGAGCTGCTTCACATCTAAAAAAATCATGCATCTCCACGAAATGACTACTGACGAAGGGACGAAGAATTGGTTAGGTAAATCATCCACCCACTCATGCATCTAAATGAGCGACAACGCGAATGACAACGCGGGATAGCTTGCTGTTTGAATAGACGCTGAGCCACCGCACGTCTCGTCTCCGGAATCGGAGCTTGTTGTGGGCGTAGCCGCTTTGCCGTTGCTTCCCTCTTTCCTCTACATTACGTTGTTTTCTGCATCATCGTTGCCTTTCGCAACCGAGAGCGTGTTCGCGCTCGTTTTCATCTATGGCAGAAAAAGAACGTGTGGTTTGGAACGTGTGAATTCTTCATCGCCATCAGCCATAGTACAAAGTGCGCAGTATGCCTTACAAATGTGAAGAAGGGACTTCGCATATCTGCAGAATGACGAATGTCATAATGACACAGTGGGTGCTTTCCTACTTCACGAAAGTCACGGTAGGCTAATAACGGGTACCTTGTGTGTGCTGTGCCGGAGAAAGGACAACCGACAAGACTAGACCGTGAGGTGGTTAGCCCCTAAAGAACTGCACAAATTTCTACGAAGGGAATGAGGACGAGTGAGCGAAGATCGGTCCAAAGGATCATAATGTCTAAATTAAAGTCACCGACTAGTAGAAAAGACGAAGGGATGGATGGATGGACGCAGAGGCGGACAGATGGTTGCAGGCATAAATGGACAGACGGACGGAAACACGCAATGATGGAGGGCAGGTGGATGGACGCACAGACGCACGCATGGACGCGTGTGAATAGATGAATGGACAGTTACACAGGCGTATGGTGCACGTGGCTTTTTCATAGCTGTGTAGCAGGTGTTGTGATGAGAATGAGGACACTGGTTCATCGCAGAACGCCGCAACAGGCTAGCTCCTAAGGACCTTCGCTTTTAAAATATTTACTCCTAAATTTTGCTCTCCCAAGACTCAATGTTTGTGAATTGATTGCCTCAAGCACTTGATAACTTCTAGTTTTTCATTCATTGCATCATTCTCAGTTATTTGCTCTCTACTTACGATTGGAACAGATGTATCTGATTCCTTTCCTCACTATAGCTAGAACATTGAGCAGCTCAAGTTTAGCAATAGACCGTCAGTGATGCATGAGGAGGTGATGCTGTGCAAGCGGATTTCTTGAGCAATCTCCGATGCGCAACGCATCACCGATGCAAGCACTTCATTTTGCATGGTGCAACCACCGCTGGTAGACCGCTGGTCCGCGATCCTGAACCAATGTTGACCTTAAGGAAAAATTTAGAAGGGCGTGGCTTTGAGCTTTTGGCAGGCCTCCTCGGGGCTAGAACAGTGCGAATAATACTAGGACACAAAGAAACAGATCAGATCAAGTTGATAAAACAAAGCTTAAGGAGAAAGCTACGGGGAACACTGGCGTTTAATAATGTGTAAGCATTTATGTACTAACTCAAAGAGGAATTCTCTTTATCTCTCTCTCTCCCTCTCTCTCTCTCTCTCTGTGTGTGTGTGTGTGTGTGTGTGTGTGTCCACATTCATACGCGCGCATTCATCCATATTTTGCGTAAGCATGCAGCTACGAGAGAGTAACATATAATACATTCAGATGCCACCTACGATGAACTGTTTGTAAGCGTGTCAGATCGATGAAACATTAATGCAAGGCACTCAGTATTGTGTTAAATAAAAAAATAATGTAATTTTAGTGTAAGTGTCGTACAGGAACTGGTCCTATTCGGGGCGTGACTAAACATATGCTTATTATGCAGTCATTTATGGTTTTGGGAAGAGAAACACCTACAATTATTATTGAGGTTATTGATTCTCTGTTTTCGCACAAAAAATAATGAAATGTCAGAGTAGAAATATAGTTAAAGTGCATTTTTGTATGTTCATTTTGAGAGTAGAGAAACTGTACTTCGAACGATTCTTCGAACGAGGTAGTGCCTTCAGCAAAGTGATCACAAGCAAAAATTCACAATGCAAAATGAGGTTAACAAAACACAAACCTATAATGTGGGAGGGTCAGTTGATCCAAAGCTCGATATATCTCTCTTTATAAGCCACAAGTTGATACATATGACAAAAAATTAAGCCATGTCCACGAAGTGATTGATGATGAAGGAGCTTGCGAGGCAGTGCGGAATTATCAGAATGAAACCAACAGACTAACAAACTAATTTTATTATTCTAGTGTGGCGTCGTACGCATAAATGTTTTATTTAAAGTTAGGTTTTGATTGAGGTTATTAACTATTAGTAATACAAAAACGTAATAGGAGGTACAGCCCAGCGATAATCAAAATATTGTTCTAAAAGTTGTAAAGTTATCATTTTACAGAATTCTTTACTTTAAAATCTAACAATAATTTATAACACCACTCAATTAATGGCCAATCCCCCAAAGCGGGTATGAGCCGCAAGGGAAGGTCAACAAGAACGAGAACAAGGTTAAATTTGGTAAAACGTGAATCCTCCATACAACCACTTAACAGTCATACAAAGATGTGCCCTATAAGGGGAAGGAAAGGTTTTTGGACGTAAAACACAGAAATTTATTATTATTATTATTATTATTATTATTATTATTATTATTATTATTATTATTATTATTATTATTATTATTATTATTATTATTATTATTATTATTATTATTATTATTATTATTATTATTATTGCTGTTCGTTTCAGAGCCTCCCCTCCCCCCACTCATATTAGGGTAATGTAAGACCGAATTTCCCTATCCCAGCTCTCAAGTGACTATAGGGCGGTTGCCACCCCAAGAGTACCGACCTGGAGGAGCCCACGCTGTAGCCGCCTTGCGAGCCCTCCGCTCCACCGCCTTGGCATCTTCGGTGTTCATGGTGGGTAGCAGTATCGAAGCGCAGTGAGTGATGCCCGACGAAAGAGAGGGAGCGCATGAGCAAGCGCAATATATAGACATGGTCCTATAAAACTAGAGCACGCGCCGTGAGTCTAGCGAGCCTCGACTAAGCGGTGGCGCGCCATCTAGGGCAAGACATTGAAAGCAACTGAGAGCACAGCTGCGCCTCTAGCCGTAGTGGCGAGAACTAACGCGGATACGACGGTGGGATGCATGGACAAAGCTCGAGCATAAGAAACAAGCTCCTAAAATAAGTGTGTGTACAGAACTGTGTACCTGTATAGCGTCCCAAAGAGGTAAAATAAAAGACGCTTTCCTGGTGGTGCCCAAATTCAAAACTCATGCCCATGCTCGAAAGGCGATTCTTTCATCCTCGGATAATGAAGACCGCATTTGAAAATTATGAGTACATCTGAAGTAAATACAATGGACGATGAAAGTAAAAAAAAATATCAAAACATTGACTACATTTGTTTGGTGATCAGGTTTGACGTTCAGCCCAGTGAGCAGCGCTTCCCTGGTGGAGCACAGAGTCGGTGCCACCCGATCTCAGATTACAAGAAAAATGTTTATCTACAATACTGTATATTTAATTTTTCCCACGTCCAGGTTGTTCAAACATTGTTGCAGCACTTCCTGTTATAATAACCGCCCTAGCACTCCGTACAAATGGTTAAACAGCGAAAGCTGAAACATGCAGCCCTGGTGTTTAGTAATGGGGTAACCTGACTTCTACAGTGAGCTGTACACAAGCCGAAACAACCAGGGTGATATCGTAAGAAGCAATAATAGGCCACAGAGAGATTGAAAATTCTGTAAGTAACGACAGGGGCAGCAATGGAAGTCCTGGAAAGATTGCAAAGAGGCGAAGCCGCTGGTGGGAATAAAGTAAAAACAAACTTGCTGAAAGATGGCAAAGAAATTGTGTTAGAAAAACAGGCCACCTTATATACGAAGTGTCTCTTTGATGGGGAAGGGTACCAAAATTTCGAAAGAACGCCAACATAATTTTAAACTATAAGAAAGAAGTCGTCAATGACTCTAAAATTACGGACCAATCAGCTTACTGTCCATTCTCTGCAAACTATTTTGAAAAATGATAGCCAATAGGATTAGGGCGACATTTGAGTTCATTCAACAAAAGAAATAAACAGAAGTTCGTACGTTCTACTCCACAATAGACCATATTCGTACTATCAATCATGTAATAGAGAAATGTGGGGAGTGCAACCAACCCCTCTACATAGCTCTCATAGATTACGAGAAAGCCTTTGATTCAATCGAGACATCAGCCGTAGTGCAAATACTACAAAATCAGGGCACCGACGAACCCTATATAAACCTACTGACTCGTCTCGTGTCTCACCTCGTCTCCCTCGACGCGGGCGATGTGCATATATAAGCGGTGGAGAGCGCAAACGGGTTTCAGTCAAGGACTTCTCGTCTTCGTCCAATACAACGATGACACAAATCAATAAGGACACACTTTAACTTTACAATAATTTCCTTCGCTTCTCCTTCATTCAATATATAAGAATAGTCAAGACCAAATATCAATTAGGCATTTCCCAAACCATACGCAATTACGCAACATTCACATGATACCCCCACCACTTTGGGACGCATTTACTCGAGTCCCTCCCCCATCTCGTAGAGGAAGGGGGGGCATTATTTTTTAATTATTTTGTGCCAGGACTGCACCATCGGCCTGGCGATTGCGAGCTCTTTCATCTTTCCATCATCGGTGCTCTTCTAGAGTTTTCCGTGGCATACCTGCATGGAAGGTTTCCGGAGAGACTTATGTGCGCGTGCTCGGCGCCAAGCCTGCGACGAGATGGACGATGTCACTCACAACACAGCGAATGGCACGCCTGCTTGCGTATGACGCTGAAAATGACGTAACTGATGTGACAGCCAATGAAAACCACTCGTAACACCACTGCCAGACAGTTTTTCATTTCTCTTAGCCATATACAGGTTTGGATGTAAAAAAAAAAAACAGGACTGCTTGAAAGGTCGAATTTCAATTTACGCATGTATACTTATAATGAAGTAAATTGGCAGTTTTGGCAGCTTATGTTACTGTTTCATTGCCAGCTGTATTCACAGTGGAAGGCGCATATAGACTCACGAGGCCTGTTATGTATCTTTTCTAAGGCGACTTCAATGCGAATGTCATTTTCTTATCCTTCTCAGTCGATGTATTCATCGAGTCCTGCTTCTCTCTCAAAGCCTGCTCCATCTTCCACGGTTTTGCACTTCTTTCAAGATTGGAGGTTTTCAAGCTTGCTGCGCCTCACGAGGTTGGGCTCAAGTGGGCTGACGACGCAGACTATGCCTCCCAAGGTTGGGCACAGCATTCGTCGTCACGCCACCTGAGACCGAGCGAATATGTCATATGATGAGGTCATCATCTCTAGTCTCTAGATGGGAGGTCATAATGACGTCATGATTACTTAACTAGCCCTTCATATATTTTTTGCGATTTGTAATGCTATGATGATGTCATATAGTGGCGTCATAACGTGTTGGAGTTTCTTCGTAGCACTTGTGTCGACCCTGACGTCACGGGACGCTGATGTTTAATATCTACGTTTCATGAGACATTTAACATGATTTCACCTTAATAACAGAATAAAGCGGTTTCAGTTTAACAGCCAAGTTGTAGGCTACCGTTCAAGCTGCACAGAAAAAAGCAAAAAGTGCTAACTTTGTTCGTGTTAGGAGCGCTGGGCTTCAGCATTACTCTTTCAGGAAAAAGAAGTGAGCGAGCGAAAATTAAACAATAATGTGAGTTTAAAGGACGCGTCATCGACAGCTGCACACTGGTGTCTGTAATGAATCCGCCTTCCTCCCCTCAGGTCCCGGCACCTTCGGCATCCTTCGGTCTCGCATCCCACTTGGGAGGCAACCGGCGCTCTGAAAAAGCATTTCGCTGCGTCGGTGAATCTCCAGGGCTCCATATATTTAAGACGGCCGGGCCGAGCGTCGACACCATGCTGACGATTTATATGCAGCATGCCGGCCGATCTATATTGAGACGAACAGCTCACCGATTCGGGCACTGGGGGGCACAGAGGTCGAACTGCTGAATATAATATAACGCGGCTTGAAAACAGCGAAATATTTCAATTCCAGAGACATTCGTATATATTTAGGAATTTAAATGCTCGTGTGAAAGTGGCCGGATATTTCTTCATGATAAAAAATTGAAATAAGACGTTTCAAGTATTATTTCTTTACTTTCGAAAGAATGTCTGCCACAGGGTTATGTTTCACTTGGAGGAAAAGACGTTCTCCATATCTTAACCCAAGCTTTTTTGTTGTCAGTATAATAGTGCTCTGCTTGCGTCTACACGTTCAGTTTTTTATGCCATTGAAAATGCGCAGCAGCAGCGTGCTGGGCCGGTTGTGTTGTGTTGTGCGGTTCGTAAGAGGGTGGTTTATTAATTGCCTAATGAATTTATTACTGTGTCTAGCACGGTGAGGAAGCCGGTGTCAACTTCATGGCATAAATTACAATACACAACAGGTTTTACACATCTGCTCAGTCTAAAAGGTGAGTGAGATTCAGAAAACTTTTGTGTGCGATGCATAAATCTTGCGTTCTATTGTTAACAATTACGTTGTCTATAGGCTATGCTAAACTTTCTTAGCTTTGCCTACACTGCAGGTCGGACGCAATCACCATCTGTTTGTAACTTCTCTAGCTCTTGACTTTCTTACTTCTGCACTTTTGTAAGTAAACTTTGGCTAACGAAAATTCCACACATGGTATAAATTTTTTTTAAATCATAGTAAAGTTATCATGACTAAAAATGATCCTATTTTCTAAAAGCTGGTTTCAGTCGATTTCGTACAGATATATAATCTGTAGGACACTTTTTTTTTGCATTTGAAGTTTGCACCGGGCAGTGGTGGAGACGTCAGGTTAACAGCACCAGTGCAAGCGCGACAAAAAAAAATTAAGACTTGGGCCACATCAACCTAAACGTGCTCTAAATAATGAAAAACTTTTTAGTATGTGCATTAGAACATAGTACGTAGACATCGCACACAATGAATAAATTAATACTTATGAATTAGAGGTACTGTGGCTTACATGACAACCAATAGCCTATATAGCTTAGTCTACCTAATATAATATTTTTGTAACTAGCTTCAACAATTGTCCTGCCGTGGTGCTCTAGTGGCCAAGGTACTCGGCTGCTGACCTGATGGTCGCGGGATCGAATGCCGGCTGTGGCGACTGCATTTTCCATAGAGGTGGAAATGAGGTGGAAATGTTGTAGGCCCGTGTGTTCAGATTTGGGTTCACGTTAAAGAACCCCTAAAGACTTTAACCACGTTAAAGTCCACCACTAAGGCGTCTATAATAATCAAATGGTGGTTTAGGGACGGTAAACCTCACATACCAATCAAATCAATCAAGCTTCAATAATACAGACGTCGAAGTCCGCGAAGAAATAAATTGTAGAAACTGTGAATGCTTCAACTGGATGTAACGATGCTCAAAGAGATTTTTAGCTTTTCTTTATATTAGAACCAGAACTTGTCGACAGTGTCTGTCTTGGTTGGATTCGGAATGATGTCAATTTCCTTTTAAATGTTACAGGAGTGATATTTCTTGGGAATTTCACCGAGCATAAATAAAGGAAAACACCGGTGCCGAGTGTACATTTCGTACTGTGAAGCTGTAAAATACGGTTGAATTGGACTCGCCAGGGATCACAACTGGGAAACTCAGATCGATCAAAATATGGTGCTGTGGACTGACGTTTAGGATCCCCTCTTGTGCAGTATCACTTTGACGCTTTGAGAAGCTACCATGAAAGACGTGTGAATAAATTTAAGGGAACGAGGTGTTAAATATTTTTTTTGCATCAAGATTTGCGCAAATATCGTTCTTCGCAAGATCAGGGCGTGGGTTTCGTAAAGGGCGGCGACACTCTATAATGGGAGACGACCACTACAATAAAAAAAAAGAGTTTTGTAACTTTGGCAAAATTATTTCTTGCGAATTCTCGACAATGTCAATTAAAGCAATAACGACGATCATCACAATGTTTCGTTTTGATCTGCTTTGCAATTGTGTGCCCAAGGACAGCTCTTTGCTTCACATAAAGCTGCGAAATGATCTACTCCTGACCTTCAAAACTTCATCTTTTCATCAATTTAGATATGCCAATAAACATTTTTATTTTGAATTGTAAATTGATGTAATAGAGTATATCGCTACTTCTACAGGTTGTTCATTCTTATCATCACAATGCATCACTTGTGTTAGGAATAGTTTCATAAGTTATTTTTTCTCACTTATTCCACTTTGCCACTGTGTTCAGCTTATGCATTTTCCTTTGTATATTACTTGTTTTTTATTACCTTTTTTGTTACTGTTCACCTGATCACAGCTTTTTTTTTGGACTTGTTATCTGTTATCAATGGTCCCACCGCCGTAGGCTTCAACTGTGGGACCATTGAGTGTACATTTTTCTGTACGAACAATTTATTGCACGAGAATAATGAATGACGTTTACTTTGAATTTGATATCCCCTATAGGGAGAGTTAATAATAAGAGTGCTAAGATGAATTTGTGTATGTTTTAGGTAAAGGGGCCCTGTAGCACTTTTTGAGCAAGGTCAGAAACGCTGCGGATCAGTAGTAGAGGCTCGCGACAACACGCGAGCCAAATATTTTAGCACAGCACACGGCCTGGAATTCACAATAGATTATCAGTCAGCAAAAAACTGCTTCCTCTTCTCTCGAGAAAACACGATATATGCCCAAACATCACACGTCGACGACGCAGCTATCAGCCATTGGCTGATTTGAGAATGGAGCGCTCGCTCGTTACAGAGATCGCCGCGGGAGGTTGCTACTTGCCTACGCGTACGCACGCAATTACAATGAAAGGCCGCGCATTCGATGCAAAAAAAAAGAGAATAAAGTGCTCAAGGTCGCGAAGCGCACGTGATGTTTTTCTGTGGCCCTGCCTTCCCTATACGCTTAGCTTCCAGCGCTTTCGTCGGGACCAGAGAAGAGAGAATGCAATTCCAGCATGCGACAATGCTTTGTAACTCCACTCACACTGGACGGATTCTTAAAATTGTTTCGGTGTTGAATTCGTGAGGCAATAAGCTCTTCCAGTGAATTCATTTTATGGTTACCTGAAAAAGTGTTTCAGGGCCTTCTTAAGATCTGCGCTGTTTTTTTCCTATACAGACAAAAAATGTGCATTCGGCACCTGGCCCATCTAATTTCGGTAGATTAGCTAGTGTCTATGTTGAGACACCTTCGAAAGTAATCGCGGTTCAGTTTGCTGACTGTACTTCATTTGAAGGTTGGCGTCAAGTCACCTCTTATACTGTACTGAGCGACGCGGTGGAGCGTTTCATTTTAGACGTCACCTATCACGGGTACTTACACGCAATTACAGTGCATTTTTTTGTCCACGTTGTCACACTCAATCCTTTTTTCTCTTTTATTTTTGTCAGTTTCTCGGTGACATTTTTTTCTTCCTATATGACGTTTAATTTTTGTTTAATTTTGTAAACTACAATAAGTTAAACTTTTATTCGCAAATGTCCAAGAAACGCATGGGTTTTTCAACACAGCAAGAAAGAGAGACAAAAATAACTAATGCTAAAATAATAAATGAATAAAAAAATTTTGGCAGATCCCACGTACCTGGGAATTGACGTTATGCGAAGCACGCAGAAGAAAGTTGACTGTGTTACAATTTCTTTATTGAGTGACACGTCATGGAATGACGCTGAATATATGTACAAATGTTGCACGCACAGATATATGTTGAAGAGTTGCAGATGTTCATATAGCCAGTTGTTTGCACTTGCGCAACGATGCCAACTGGAACATGCGTATTAGCAACACCAGAAGCTGATAAGAAGCGCTGATGCTCGCGAGGATGCTGGCCCTGGACACTGCTACATAAATCAACTTCAGCGCATGCCAACTAAGCACAATTGACATAAACCCGACGTGACAGCTGCATCAAATGAATATATAGTTCATCATCATCATCAGCCTGACTACGTACACTGCAGGACAAAGGCCTCTCCCATGTCCCGCCAGTTAACCCAGCCCTGTGCTTGCTGCTGCCAATTGATACCCGCACACTTCTTAATCTCATCTGCCCACCTAACCTTCTGTCTCCCCCTAACCCGCTTCCCTTCTCTGGGAATCCAGTCAGTTACCCTTAATGACCAGCGGTTATCCTGTCTACGCGCTACATGCCCTGCCCATGTCCATTTCTTCTTCTTGATACACTCTGCTCTCTTCTTGTCTCTTAAGGTTACACCTACCACTTTTCTTTCCATTGCTTGCGGCGTCGTCCTCAATTTATGCTGAACCCTCTTTGTAAGTCTCCAGGTTTCTGCTCCGTAGCTAAGTACCGGCAAGATACAGCTGTCATATACCTTCCTCTTGAGGGATAGTGGCAATCTACCTGTCATAATTTGAGAGTCCTTGCCGAATGTGCTCCACCCCATTCTTATTCTTCTAGTTACTTCAATCTCGTGGTTCGGCTCTGCGGTTATTACCTGCCCTAAGTACGCATAGTCTTTTACAACTTCAAGTGCAGTATTACCTATCTCAATCAATATATATTTCAATATATCAATATATCAATATATCAATATATATTTAATGTTTTATAAATTGAGTGGGCAGCACTGCAACCACTATTGACGTTTCGCGAAGATTAGCGTCTATTTGAAAAGCAGTTCCGAGAGCTGGCGTAGCTCTGTGGTAAAATGCTTCATTTCCACGCAGAATGCACGGGTTCGATTCCGGCTTGGACTCTGACATTTATTCTTTGTATCATTCCTTGGGTCGACGCTACCGATGTGGTGTATTTCTTAACACTCGCACGTTTAAATTGCCCATGTGTGCCCTCGTCATTCCTAAGTAGATACTACGTGTCAATCACCTGTGGCGCTTATCCCACATACCAGCGGCACATACCCACCCGCGGTTATGTGCCATAGACTGGCGCGAAGTGTTTGACGACGTACGCGACGCGATTCTGACATTATTAATTTCTTGTGCAGTGCGTCATATTCGTCGAACCATCTTACCCTCCCATGCTGATTTTGGTTCACGCCAAGTTAAAGGGGTGACCACAAGAGCTCGCAAACGTAAGCGGCTAGAAAGATAGATAAGCTCCAAGTCACCGAGGTTCACTAAAAAATGCTCAGCATTTAATAAATAAACTAGTTACTGTAGCGAAACCTTGAAACTGAATAATGTGACGTCTTCTCCAACGCCTTATTGTGGGTCGTCTCTGCGGCTCCTTCTTGAAAGAATGACACTCATGCTGGGCTCCCGTGCTTCACCCTGACTGTTGCGAATTGTCACCGAGCACCTTCAAGTAAAGACCTTCGCAAAATAAATAAATAAATAAGGAAATAAATAAATAAACTTTTGCACAAATAGAGTGTATTTATAGGAAGCTTTATTGGTTGTCGGGGGGCATTGAACATAAAAAGCAAAGGCTGCGCTATATCCGCTATAGTAAATTTAGATACGGAGATGTGTATGCTTCAGAGCATTGACCTTCAGTGTTGTGCATGCGTTCAAGTCTATCAGAAGTTAGGATAAAACCACACAAGAACCTTCATTTTAACTGAATGAATTTACCACATCGATGCAGTTGTTGTTATTGCCGTTGTAATACGACAGGCAAACTCAGTTTAATTATCGAAATGATATGGCCATTTCGAAATTGAAAATAGGTAACGAGATGCTCAACTAATGTTTTGCGCACATTCACTATATTAGGGCTCTTCCTTGGGGAAAACCATCTGCAATGACGAAAGTTCCTTTACCTCAGCGCCTTCTTACAACCATTGACAGAGAAATACTTAACAGAGAGTATGGCGAAAATGCCACCACAAAAAAAGATACTGTCAAAGTTAGCTTTCTCTTTATTTTTTACGTGCGTCAAAAATGCACATTCGCTTGCTTAAACCCACACCCTCAACAACAAATCACTGAAAATGTCCTGAAGTGAGGGTTCCTACTTATAATTGTTTTTATAGCATTTCACTAAGGTAACAGTCTCGGCATTTCGGTGCAGCATGCCACAGGGTAAATGTGCAGAAGGCAAGTACTGTGAAGCCTCTGCGTGCGTCAAGCCTCTTCAATATCCTGGTTTTCTGTGAAGATACCCTGCACCTAGGTTTTCGTACAGCTTAAAAGCACTGCCATGAAGTCATGTTACATCCCAATATGTGTTTTTAAAATTCTACTTGAGCTGTAGTAACATGCCAAATAACAAGCATAGAAACATCTGGACACTGCAGTCGCTACAATTTGGGGCTCCTGAATTTTTTTTAAAAGCCGCACTGGCATCGCTACAATATCAACACTGGTTATAGTGGACAATGTTCACAATATCTTCGCCACGTTCTAAGAAAACGGTGAAGGCAAAAGGGTGAACAAATAGGCATAAATGGCTACAACATAGGCTACAACATAGCTAATTCGATCAATTTAAATGGATTGAATGTTTTCCATAGTGGATAGTTCGCGTGAGCTTGCACATTTCAAGAATATTTTTTTTATTTTGTTCTTTGTGAGTAGATCAGTTTTTTTTTGTTGCCCCGCCGCGGTGGTCTAGTGGCTAAGGTACTCGGCTGCTGACCCGCAGGTCGCGGGTTCAAATCCCGACTGCGGCGGCTGCATTTCGGATGGAGGTGGAAATGTTGTAGGCCCGCATGCTCAGATTTGGGTGCACGTTAAAGAACCTCGGGTGGTCGAAATTTCCGGAGCCCTCCACTACGGCGTCTCCCATAATCATAAAGTAGTTTTGGGACGTTAAACCCCACATATCAATCATACTCAGTTTTTTGTTAATTTGGAAATTTACCTAAAGCATTCTTATCCGGATATGATTTTTGTCTGATTGTGTTGCTAAGTTTGGTACATTCTGCACATTACAATGCACTCTAGATTTTCGTAAAGAAAGGATGACTGGAAGTCATGCCAGATCGGAAGTGACAACATAAGTGTTCTCACGAGGAGCGCTAGAGAAGTGGCAGCCGAACCATCTTTTCTCTGCGATTTCAGTATTTGCATGAGACTTGCCATGCAGGGAGTGGTTTTTTAGGGGCGAAGATATTTACGCCATGGGTTGTTCCCTCCTTTGTGGTGGTAGTAGTAGTAGTAGTATGTACCCACCTCTAGTTCATGAGTTGCTCTATAAATGGCGTTGGGTGTATATGTCCTTGGGAATAATATAACTGGATGGCGTTAGTGGTTTTCACAGCATATGCACGGAGTGAATGATGAGTGGGGCGAAGCGTCCGTCCGTGTCTCCGTCCGTTCCAAGGAGGCAGACAGACAGATGGACGGACGGACGGACGGACGGATGGACGGACGGACAGATGGACGGACGGATGGACAGACGGACGATTCACGTTTTACCGATAAAACCCTTCAACGCTTCGCCCCACTCATGATGCTTCACTCCGTAGGTACGCTGTGATTTTTTTTCTGTAGGTGCAATCTAGAACTACAGTGTAACATACCTTTCTCTCAAGTGTTTCTTCTGTATTGCTTCCGTAAAATTCTTGTTCCTATGTTGGTCATAATTCTGCCGCAGTGTGTTGAAACAGGTGTTCAGTCAGTACAGGCAGTTTGTGAATCTAGTGTCACTGCTATGCCTAAACTCAGTGTGCGCTACTTGGCATAACCGCTAGACAGAGCGCATACTCCATCTTGCATTTCATGACGCCGGGGATAAAATATTGTCAGTTGGTATCAAATTAGCAAGCACGCACAGAAGATATGAAAAAAAAGTAGCATCGAAGAAGATAAGGGGGCACATTTAGTACGTTTCGCCATGATTTATTCATCACTCTCGCACAATTGCTACAAAGAAATGTCGAAGGAGGCTATGGCTTTCTGCAAGGCTCCGTTGACAAGAAAGTCTCTTTTAGGCCGGAAAACATACCCGTTTCTTATTGTCTCCCGAAGTTGTTCGCCGAGGTCTATGTTGGATTGGCCCATCACCATTAAAATGCGGGTTTCGTTGCACTGACTAATTCAAGCCTAAATTGGTTTCATGTGAATAATTAATATTTCTTTAAATTATTACAGAATTGCACGTATGGTTCAATTATCACCGTAATTTATTTAAAGATAACACCGACAAAATTTATCTTGACATAATGCTGAAAATCATTCTGTCTTGACTTTCACGGGCACTGCTAGTCTGCTGAAATCTTCCTTTCGTATAGCGACAGGGACGGCTGGCTCTAGCTTTCAAGCAGTCACGAAAGTTAGCGTATTTGTGAATGTTTCGCTTAATAGCAGGCAATGAACGCAATATAACACGACAAATATGCGATCTGTTAATGTTATAGTTCCGTAGTTGTAGCATTGTTTACACTGATTTGAAGGCAGCGTCACCCAATGTGTGCTCGAGCTCTGAATACGTGTCGCATGCGACGTTTCTTTTAAGCTAATTATTGCTACCTGTGCTTATCACCCCCCCCCCCGCTATCAAACCCACTTCTTCACTCACAACGAGCTACGATCGATAAAAAAAGAACGGTGCACTCTTTCTGAAAAGATTAAAATACTACACTCTAAAGAAATGATCACAAATTGAATAACTTTACGGTGGAGGGGAATTTTCTTTGCGGAACCCTTTCGGCAGTTAACTGAACCAGCCCCATTCTTAGTTACCTTTTTCTTTGGAGTGTAGAGCAGACATATACATCATTTAGCTCTTAAACAAGGACACATGGCTTGAACACTAGATTAATTTAACATTCCACTGCAGAGCATTCCACGTTTGGTTCATTTCTTCTCCTTGTCTTGCTCTTTGCGCAACCGTTTTGGCTTGAACAGTTAGGAAAGTATGCAGCAATAAAGAGTTATCGTTTTATTTTTCTGCTTCGAGGCAGTGAAAAAAAAAGGAAAGTAGATAATAGTGAAAAAAAAGTATTCTTTAAGGAAAAAAGACTTGTGATGGGTTTGCTATGGGCGTTCCATGAATGCGTGTATTATTTTGTGTTAAACGGCTAGGCTCTATCATCTGCCGGTTGTCATCGTATATCTGATTTGTGTGGGACAAAAACATAACTACAATGCGCTGGCTGCAAGATATGTCTGTATTGCATGAATTGCAAGAACGAAGTGTATTTCAAAGATAACATTTACTGATGCTTTTCTGTTGGTTTTTTGCATCGGAGGCATTGCAGAATTCCGGTATTTCTTATGTGGGTGTTGTCTATTCTGCTAATGTGTCGTTATTTAAGCTGTTGTCTTAATGTTGGTTGTTGTGTCACACCTCCTCATCTGCGATAGAACCGTGGGAAAAAAAGTAATGAAGTTTTTAACCTTTTTTTTTCTTCTTTTTCGTGAGGTATGACTGAACTCTAAGACGACTGCACTTAGCGAGACACAAAGCTCGAGGGCTCAGACTTTTAGATAAGGCGACTGCCATCAGCCCTTGTAATCTCATTACAAACGCCTTTCGAAAATCAAAAGAACATTATTTTCTCACGTCATGCTCACTGTCTTTCTTGAGCAAAAGAGAAAAAGGAATTTTTTTTATTTCCCAATTCTTCAGCTAAATTTATTAAGTACACCTCACTTGCGTTAATTAGGCACCTCCTAATCGGTTTTTCGGCTTAATTCACTCAATCCCCCAGACCTGCGTAGAACGCACAGGCAGGGTGGTTTTTGTTTGTTATATGTTCGTTGTGTAGACTGCAGTATATTAAAAACTTGCTGTTTGATTATTATATATGATGTACACACCGTGGTTTTCTTAGCATGTATATTATGTAGTGAAAGCTTTATCATACTTTTGAGATTTGTAAATAAACATCTTCTTTTTGGGATTCATTCACCTAACTTTATAAACCCACTGCCACGTACAGGTCGCCCGGGCATTCGTCAAGCACTTTTCGCGGCTTTTAGTCCTACTGGCCTTCTATTTTTTGGAGGGACTTGTAAAATAAAATCCGTACTCGCTATTTCTCGAGTTATAGATTTCAGTATAGAAGAACTATTCAGACAACGCAGAAACGACTAAACACATAGTCCGGGTTATTGGTTTTTCCCATTTTTGTTTTTTGAGCATGAGGAACGTATAATATCATTCGACTAGCCAGCTAAGGTCAGCTCTGACACATCAACTGTTCTCCTGAGAATCGAAAAAAGGCGCTCCGCGTGAATACAGGAAAGGAAGCGCAGTCGGAAGAGCACTTTAGAGTGATTACTCATCTAGCACTGGCGATGCTAACATCGTTGCATGCTGACTTCCGTGTTTGAGGAAGGATTACTCTTATTCAGAGGACGCCATTGGAAAAAAAAAATGAAAGCGGCTGCACTGAGGCGTAGAAGTCATGTCTCCGAGGCAACGCAAATTACGTAGAAAGACGAACGAAATCATTCAGTGTTGCAAGTGAGGCGCACGATGGAGAAAATTGCTTGAACGAAACTCTCGAATGAGCCCTGCGGGAACAAAAGAAGTAGAAGAAGCAGTTCTAAACACAGCGATACGATTCTTTCTGTAGGCTTACTCGAGCCGCGGCACGCGGAATGAAATGCAGGACTTGAACAATGACTTGCAGTCGAGAAAATTGAAGGAACAGTGAAATAGTAATAACGAAAGCAAGCTTTAGTTGCTAGAAATGGTTCATGCTCAAAGCAAACACCAGTAGCCATCATTTATCAAAACTTAGGTAGAGCCAATGACCATGCAGAATTTCAGTGAATGTTTTTAGTGGCGCGTGTTAGTATAAGCCTTCTAGTGCTTCCGCAATCAGCCATGTCATGCTACGATTAACACATTTGAACCCCTGTGTGATTTCGGGTCAGTTTCTTCTTGTCAAGTTGTTTTATTTTTATTAGGTAAACATTTCAAAATATAACTGGTTAGAAAAACTTGTCGGTACCAGTTTTACGATGCTGTGAAAGCTTGATAGAAAAGAAAATGATATAGGTGCAGCCTTAGCAGACAGGAATAGAGCAAGTTGGTCAGGGAACAATGGCGGTTAAGGATATTATAGCTGAAATTAAGAAGAAATTCACATAGGCCGTGCACTTAACGCGTTAGCAGGATAACCGTTGATCATACGGATAACAGACAGGATTTCAAGAGAAGGTAAACACGGGAAGGGGAGACAGAAAAATAGGTCGCCAGATGACATTAAGAGGTTTTTAGGTACAACATGCCAGCAGAAAGCACAGAGCCGGTTGATTGGTCTAAAATTGGAGGACTTTGGTGTACAGTGAACGTAGTGAGGCTGTTAATAATGATGATTATCATGATGGATGCTCTACCAACTGGCTAACAAAATGAACTTCTATGAAAAATATTTTTTCTTTCTTTCTCCTCCCCCCCCCACAGAAAAAAAGGGTTTTCTGGTGCAAAAAAAATGCGCCGATGTAAAGCATTGCATGTTTGCAAACTAACTGAGCTGCATTAAAACTTAAAGCAAAAATATTTTCGTGTAAACGTTCAACAGTACCAAAACTAGATTAAGCAGCTTGTATACAGTATATATAGATTGCACAAATTTCAGAAACTCTTTCTTGACATCATTGGCACATTTTCCAAACAGATAAACAGTGAATCTCTATGTATTGATTTACCTCTGTAACAACAACAACGACCATGACGACGACCACAACAAAGGCAACAACACAAAGTCACGCACCCCCACGCGCACACACACACTGAATCGGCCTGAATTTCGAGCAATTGTTCGTTCTTGTCAACGCTGTTTTACTTTGTTTCCAGCATGAGGAAAACTGATGTTTATAAACGCAGGCTCTCGAGAAAACGCTTCTCTTTTTTATTTGCTCATTGTTTTTCAAGCATGCATTTTTATGTTGCATACACATGGGCTTTGATCGTGCATTTCACGATTTAAGAAAACTGGCGGAGTTTTAATAGGCTTCATAGATAGGCCTGCAGCAATGCATATGCATTAAAGTACTGGCTAATTGGTACGCAAACCTAGCGTGTTCAGTAGCAGAGACCGCGTGCTTTACTGAACCAGCTTCTTGATTCCCGGCTTAGTGGGGGAGCCTTGCTTCGTTTTACTCATGACTTGCGCTTCTAGAAAAAAGTATGTAAGAAATGCGGCAAATTAGAGAGCGTTCGCTGGTACCCAAGGGAAGCTGGGAAGATCAAGGAAGCGTGTGGGCGAGCGCGGAGCTTTAGTGAAGCTGTACATTACGGCAGACACCCGGCGATGCATGCATGTACTAAATAGCGGCTGTTTGGCCGCTTTGTCATTCGTGCCTTTTCCCTGGAATGCTTACCACTTGGCGTCGCTGGTGGTGTGTTTAGAATCACAGGCGCACGAAAGAGTATGTCCAGAAACAGAAAGGAAAGCAGCTTTAGAAAAAGCAGTGAGCACATTTGAATGAACCACTTGATAAAATAAAAAGTATCTGAAACTTGCATAATCGTGATGCTTAGGCGGGGGGCATTGTGTCATGCTGCCTAAATTAGCTCAAAGGCTTTCCTTGAAAAAATAAGCATACTTGGTGTGTCAGATGGAATTTTTTTGTCGTTCAAGTACAAAAGACTAGGAAAAGGAATATCAAGGCTGTGATACGGGCGAATCCCGCCATATTTACTCAAGAAAAATTAGCCCCGAGGCCTACCTACGAAAATATTTCAGAAAAAAAAAATCGGCAGATCGCTCGCACCTGGGAATCAACATTCTGCGATGCATGAGGAGGAAAGGTGGGCGTGTCGCATTTTTTTTATTGAGCGACACGTCATGAATTGACGCTAAATATATATGTACTAATGTTGCACGCACAAACATAAGTTAAGGAGTTGCATGTGTTTACGTAACCAATAGTTTGCACTTGCGCAACGATGCCAGCTGGAACATGCCTATTAGCAGCACCAGAAGCTGAATGAAGCGCTGATGCTCGTGAGGATGCTGGCCCTGGACACGGCTACATAAATCAACTTCAGCGCAAGATAACTAAGCACAATTGACGTTAACCCGACGTGACGGCTGTATCAAAGGAGTACAGATTTAATGCTCATTAATTGGTGTGGCAGCACTGCAACCACTATTGACGTTTCGCGAAGATTCCGAGACCTGGCGTAGCTCTGTGGTAAAATGCTTCATTACCACGCAGAATGCTTGCAATGGGTTCGATTGCAGCTGGCACCCTGACATTTGTTCTTTGCATTCGTCGGGTCGATGCTACCGATGTCGGGTATTTCTTAACGCTCACGTATTAGAATTGCCCATGTGTGTTCTCGTCGTTCCTGGGTAGATACTAAGTGTCAATCACCTGTGGCCCATACACGCATACTAACGGCACATACCCGCCCATGGGTATGTAGCAGATTCTAGCGGGAAGTGTTTGAAGATGTACGCGACGCGATTCTGAAGTTATTAATGTCTTGACCAGTGCGTCATATTCGTCGAACCATCTTACCCTCCCATTCTGATTTTCGTTCACGTTAAGTTAACGGGGTGTGACCCCGAGAGCACCCAAACGTAAGCTGCTGATTAGATAGATAGATAGATAGATAGATAGATAGATAGATAGATAGATAGATAGATAGATAGATAGATAGATAGATAGATAGATAGATAGATAGATAGATACGCTCAAAGTCAGCAAAGCTCACTAATAAATGCTTTGCATTTAATAATAGAATCAACACGCGAAAACCTTTATTTAGGCAACATACCGTCATATTTCTAAAAGTTCATTCGAGCGCGAAAACACGACACGATCACTCACACACGCACACACACATGCATCAAACACACACAGCGCTCACTTGCAACTGATTTATTTATAGCTCGAAAGCTTGAATATATACAAAACACATTGTGCGCACACACACCATAGAAGGCCAACAGCATACGTTATCAATACGTACAGTTAATCAATGTCATAGCCTCAGAGCGATAAACTGAAATTCGCTTTGTAACAACGAAATTGAAGGGGCGCTTACACAGTGATCTTTTTTTTTTCAATGAAAAAAATGGCAGCATATCCACGAAGTGAATGATGGAGAGTAGGGCGAAGCATTCGTCCGTCCATGCGTCCGTCTGTGCGACCGTCCATGCGTCTGTTCGTGCGCCCGTCCCTGCGTTCGTTCATGCGTCCATCCATGCATCTGTCTGTGTGTCCGTTCGTCCATCTATTCAACACTCCAAGTCCCACCATCTCGCATCTTTTTATCATATATTCCCCATATAGAAGCACCGCCATTCAGTGGACATTCCAAGGACTAAACAAGAGGTGGCACACGCACACTTTCTTACGGCTTGCGCTTCGGGTCTACTTCCCATCTTCAACCACCTTGAGTTCATGGTATATACTAGTTCACTGCATTCCTGGCACTGCGGCCAAAGCGCGCTAAACCTTTCTAAAACCAAGGAGGTTACGCCCAGCGAGTATAACGTAGCAACCTTTTCCTGTCAGATAGTGCTCAATGTACACTCCAGTGGCTGCTTATGTGAAATGAGAGACAGGAAGATTCAGCTTTTAATTTCTTACGGCTGGCGCTTCGTATCTGCTTCCCCCCTTTAACCACCTCGAATTTATTCATGGTATATACTAGTTCATTGTATTCATGGCCCTGCGGCTCAACGCTCGCTAAACCTTTCTAAAACAACCCTTTCTTGTTCGATAGTGCTCAATGTACATGCCAATGGCTGCTAATGGAGATCGCAGCGTGCGCGTTGACTAAAAGCCGAATGCTCCTGTCTCTCATTCCCCATTAGCAGCCGTTTGCATGTACATTGAGCACTATTTTTTATTGTTAAACAACGCACAGGAGAAATCTCTCACCGGCACCACCTTGGAGGTCAAATGTTATACCTATTTCCGGTATGTGCCACTGGTGGTTACGTACTACGAGGGACGCCCAAGCCACGCCATAAAGAGCTTCGCCTCTAAAAGGCCTCTAACACTTTACGTGCAGTTTTACTTACACTTCTGCCTAGAATCTTTGTCTCAGAAAATCGTGCGTCACAACCACACGAGATGACATGCGCAACCAGGTGCGCATACTTGTCATCTCTTTTTGTTAATTTTTGGGCGTGTTCCCTTAATCGGTCATTAATACACCGTTTGGTTTAGCCAATGTTCACTTTTCCGCAGGATAAGGGTATGGAGTACACAACCCCCATGGAACACTTAACAAAGGCCCTCTCATGTTTTTTCTCGAAGCCGCGCTTCTTCCTATCGTACACACGTTGGCACAGTCTTCCGATTTTTTCTGGTGCGGAAAACACCATCGGTGCGCCGTGCCTGGCCGCAACTTTCTTGAGGTTGTGCGAGACCTTATGAATATATGGCACAACTTGTGGCCTAATCCTTAAGGGACAAAGCCACAAGGCCACAAGACAAAGATTCTAGGCAGAAGCGCAAGTAAAACTGCACGTGAAGTGTTAGAGGCATCTTTCATTGAAAAAAAGATCACTGTGTAAGCGTCCCTTCAATTTCGACTGCCCCGCCACGGTGGTCCAGTGGCTAAGGCACCCGACTGCTGACCCGCAGGTCGTGTGTTTGAATCCAAGCTGTGGCGGCTGCTTTTCTGATGAAGGCCGAATCGTTGTAGGCCCCTGTGATCAGATTTGAGTGCACGTTAAAGAAACCCAGGTGGTCCAAATTTCTGGAGCCCTCCACTGAGGCGTCTCTCATAATCATAAGGTGGTTTTGGGACGTTAAACCACATATCAATCAATGAATTTCGTGACTCGATTTGAAATGATGATATGCGAGGTTGAACGGCCCAAAATTCACATATGATTATGAAAGAAGCCACAGTGGAAGGCTCCAAAATTTTGACCACATGAGGTTCTTTAACGGGCACCCAAATCTGAGCACACAGGCCTACAGCATTTTCGCCTCCAGCGAAAATTCCACCGCTGCAGCCGGGATTCATTCCCATGACCTGCGGGTCAGCAACCGAGTGCCTTAACCAATAGATACCGATTGGAAACAGTGAGCCAAAAAGAATAAGGTGGTGAAGCGTAGCCGCTGAACATTTGCTGATTTTTGTTTCGTGCGTGAGAAAACAGCTCCAAGCCAAACGAACGCAAACGGAGCCAAAAGTACGAAGATTAGATCAATCCGTGTATTACCCATCATTCCTCTGCTCGCTGAAGCGCCGTGCTATGCAGCTTCCATAGACACTAGCGCCAAAGTTCCCTCTAGTGTATACTCAAAAAACTCATTGGCCGTTCCACCATGCGCGCGTGAGTTCCTGCGCTCGAGCACGAAACCGACGAGTGTGTTACTTCTTAGAGTGTGTATGGAGGGGATGGGGTGAAGACCTGTGCTATTGTAAAACCAATCGCGTTTTGATAAGTTTCCCGGACATTACGGCTGCAGAAGTTGGTTGCTTTTCAGTTATGTGCTTCTTCTAGACTCTTCCTAATATCCACCATCTCACCATTTGATGTTTAACTTTCTGATGGAGTTCCTGCGAGCTCTTTGTTGTTTTCTGTCAGGCGCATCTGTGATGGCTTCCTTAACAGACTGGGATTAACGCTGTGCATCCTTCTTTTTTTCTTCTTGCGAGGAAAACATGCAGGAGAATCAGTTTTGTCACTTTTTACCTTTTCACGCAGGCTGTTATGTTCAGTGAAGCTCACACGGCCGTCATTGTACCTCTATCCTATTTTCGCCAGCGTCTCCTCCAGACACTTCCCCTCACATGTAATGTAGCAACCTATCTTTTCTTGCTTTACCTTCAGTGCCGTTCAAAATATGTGATTTTCTATTTTCGATGTAGAAGATATCTCACTATGCACTTTTTTCCTCCCTGATAAAAAATGGAGCATCTGAGGGGACTTTGCTTTACTCTTAAGAGGGGCTAGTATTTAAAATTTATAAGAAAATAATGTCCGCTGCTCCTGCTGAAGAGATGTATATAATTTGAGAAGAGCAAAAAAAAAAAAAAGAATATGGCAGTCTTTGCATAATAAACGCCTCCAATTACATGAATAATGCTGGTGAGAGTGCTAAGCAAAAGAAGGTAACCATTTTACATTGTTTAAGAATGTGTCTTCTTTTGTTGCCCTTTTTTTCTTATATAATTTCAACACACTACAAAGACAGAACAGGTGCAGGAGACGCACGGGCATGCAAACATTGCCACATCGAAGTAAAAACACCGCCTTGCTGGCTCCTTTTGAAGGCGGCTGTTGCACAGGATGTTTAACCAGGCCTTACCTTTTTTAAGCGCTTGGTATGCGGCGCATCTTTAAACTAATCGTTCTTCAGTATGGCACGTATTTGTGCGTTGTGAACTTGCCATCTGTCTTCATATCTTACCTCTTCCTTTTCTTTCTGTTCAGATAGTTAATGAGCTTCTCCTGTTTATCCCGAACTAATACGGTTTTCTGGGCGAGACATTTACCCGAAGCTGTTTATCCTCCCTATCTTGCCCTCATCTTTGTCTCTTATGTGTTCAACGTAGCCTTTCGTCTATCTACTGTAAAAGAAACTAATGTCCATCTTTTCTTCATTTGTAATAAACCCATGGACACACATGATACTCCTCATCATTATCGCACTAATATGTGGGATTACAGAACGCAGAAATTGTAAGATATATATGTTTCTTGAAGGACAAGAAAATGCTAAATATATAAAGAATTTTTCGATGCTATTGAAAAAAAAATGACAGCATGTCCACGGACTGAATCATGATGAGAGAGGCAAAGGGTCCGTCAGACCGTCCGCGCTTCCGTCCATTCGTTCTTGCACCCGTCCGTCTGTCCATTCGTCCCTGTATCCGTGCGTCCATGCGTCCGTCCGTGCTCCGCCCATTCGTCCCTCTGCTTGCCTGTCTGTGTCCATTCATGTGTCTGTCCCGTACGTTCATTGGTGAAAACACTCTATGTACTGTGATTGCGCATCTTTTCATCATATATTCATAATTTAGAATTACCGCCATCCAGTGAACATTCCAAAGACCAAATGAGAAGTGGCTACCTACTAGTACTACTACTACTACTACTACTACTACTACTACTACTACTACTACTACTACTACTACTACTACTACTACTACATCGCAGACGAGCGACTCAGGGCATAGGGAGCTTCGCTACTGAAAAATTGGCACATCCTACGTACTGCGATATCACGTACTGTCATATATTCATCATTTAGAATTACCGCCATCCAGTGAACATTCCAAGGACTAAACGAGAAGTGGCTACCTGCTACTACTACTACTACTACTACTACTACTACTACTACTACTACTACTACTACTACTACTACTACTACTACTACTACTACTACTACTACTACATCGCAGACGAGCGACTCAGGGCATAGGCAGCTTCGCCACTGAAAAATTGGCACATCCTACGTACTGTGAGAATCGACGATATGTAAAGTACGATTGAGTAACGTTGTCATGTCACTTTAAAGTCAGCACAACGTTGCGAACTGGGCGTAAATTATGCCGTACATCACTTCCAAGCCATCATTATATCTGGATGAACACGCAAGAATCCTGCTCTTGGAGTTGTACAACAAATCCTGGCAAGACGGAACGCTCCCGACAAGCTGGAAGAGAAGTCGCCGAGTTCCACTTCTGAAGCCAGGCAAGTCACCGTTGGAGCCCTCATCTTATCGCCCGATTGCATTGGCTAGTTGTGTAGGCAAAGTTATGCAAAGGATGATCTCGGGACGCCTGGAGTGGTACTTGGAGTGCAACATCTACCCAGATGCCATGGCAGGATTTCGGCGTGGTCGATCATCGATTGACAACGTAGTCAACCTGGTCACTTACGTCCAACACGAGAAAGGCCGTAAGCGTCTCTGCGCATCTTTGTTCCTAGACGTCAAAGGGACGTATGACAATGTTACGCATGAAGCTGTTCTCACCACTCTCGAAGATGTAGGAGTAGGTGGTCGGATGTATCGCTGGATACGTAGCTATTTGTTAATGAGATCCTTCTTTGTGAGCACTGAAGACGGTCAAACCTCTCCACATTACAGCCACCATGGTGTCCCCCAGGGGGGCGTACTCAGCCATGTGCTGTTCAATCTTACGCTAATTGCAATCACTGAGCATCTGCCAAGCACAGCCAGGCTATCAATGTACGCAGATGATAGCTGCGTTTGGGCATCGGCTGTAACACGCCTGCAGTTGCGAGGGAGAATCCAAAAAGCTGACACTGAAACATTACGTTACCTCTAGAATTGAGGCTTGGAAATTTCTTCCGAGAAATGCGCCCTCGTAGCTTTTACACGAAAGCCCATGGATAAGTACACCATAAGCATCAATGGGCAAACTGTACCATACGTTCGATCGCACAAGTTTTTAGGCACCATAATTGACAGGAATCTACCATGGAGCGATCACGTTTCGTACATGAAGAAACAGTAAATAGACATCTGTAACATACTGAAGTTCTTTGCAGGGAAGACTTAGGTAATGTCTCCCAGTGAAATGCAACAGCGGTACAGGGTACTTTTTCTCGGTTTTCTGCGGTACAGCTTACCGGCATTAACCAATGCAAGCAAAACAAGCCTACGAACGCTACAGAGTGTTCAGTCCCAGGCACTCTGGATTTGCCTCGGCTTGCCTTGAAGTGCATCGACAATGGCTACTGTAACGATCGCCGGTGACCACCTCATCACGACACATAGCGACGTTGAGGCACTCAGGACACATATAAGGCATATTGCTCGGACACCCTGCCACCACCTAGCCTCTTTACCAGCAGACAGACCACGTTCGTCATTTCGCCAAACGGTAACCACATATCACGATTATTTGCCAACATGCTTCACACCCGCCGCCAGGCCTTCGACTGCACCTTGGTGCCTGACTCAGGCTAACATCAGGCTAACTATACCTGGCATCCAGAAAAAGGCAAATCTGTTATCATCTGCTCTCAGGCAGCTTGCTCTGCTCTTGTTATACGAGACGTATCAAGGCTGTATACACGTATACACCGATGGCTCTGTTTTACAGAATAGTTTAACGGCATCATTTGTTATACCAATAAAATACACGACAAGAAAATTCGAGACCTCTCACCTTACGGCATCAACGGGAGCAGAGCTCACAGCTCTTCGTGCCGCATTACAATTCATCAGCGATCAACAGGCACAAAAATGAACAATTTTCAGTGACTCAAAGGCGGCACTGCAATCCCTTCTATCACTTTTACGCCACGGCCCGTATGAACAGCTGGTATTTGAGATTGCAGAAAAGACTCACCAATTCATTTAGAAAGGACATAAAATAGCCTTTCAATGACTTCCAAGTCATTGTGGAATTATTGGCAATTAACGGGCCGATGAAGCTGCCCGTTCTGCCCATACTGAAAGCGATCAAATATCAATTCAGCTCTCCAGAACTGACGCTGCACGAAAACTCCGCACGCTTGCTCGCAAGCGCACCACGTCACAATAGAATGAGTCCCATTTCATCCAGGCATGGTTACGTACCTCAGACCCAACTCTCAGTCTTCGAATTCATGCGGAATCACGCCGACGAGACGCTACTATGCTGTGCAGAATACGTCTGGGCGTCGCATTTACCAATGCGTACGCGTTCCGCATAGGAATGGCTAACACGGCTGCATGCGACCATTGTGGCTGTGAAGAAATAACTTAGCACATTCTGTGTGAATGCCCACAATACAGCTCACAGAGACAGTCACTCTGCAATGCACTAGATGAACTGGACAACCAGCCTCTTTCGGAAGAAAGGATCCTGCGCTACCGACAGGAGTTTATGTCGCAGAAGAAGGCTGTGAAGGCACTTTTGCGCTTTTTGCGTTCAACCGGCTTGCCCAAACGACTGCGATCGGAACTCGCTGAATGTGTGCGCATGTGATTTTTTTCTAATTTATTTTACATCTCTCTATCTCTATCCTTTTCTGACCCTTTTCCCCACCCCTGTACAGGGTAACAAACCAGTTCATTTAGGTTAACCTCCCTGTCTCTTCCTTTTATTTGTCTCTCTCTCTCTCTCACTCTTGGACGTGTCATTTACCTTCATCTTTTTTCCCGTCATGCGATACCAAACTTGAGATATTGGGAGATAGCGAAACAACCGCGAGCATGCTATGAGTGTAGCATGTAGTCATGATTACACGCATGTCAAGATTATGATGTTTCGACGTGTCATTTACCTTCGTCGTCCATTCACATCACGTAATAACGTAATACCAAATTTCGTATAAGTGCAGCTACCGAAACGGTCGCGAGCACGCTATAAGCGTCGCATGTAGACATGTATTACATGGCACGCATGCCTTGATTACCAACTTTGGACGTGTTATTTACCTTAGTCGTCCATTCACGTCAACTAATACAAAAATGAGTATATGTGAAGCTAGTGAAAGAGCCGCGAGCGCATTATGAGCGTGGTATGTTGTGGTAAACCTCAAGTATGCTAAACCAACTAGCCCAGTCAGCCACTTTCGTATGTTGTCATGCTTTTACATGACACTCATCTCATTATTATCATGTTTGCACGTGATGTACCTTCGTCATCCACTGAGGTCACGTAACCCCATATTTGGTATATGTTAAGCTAGCGAAATGACTGCGAGCACACCATGAGCGTGGCGTATAGTCATGACTAGTCATAACATAAAAATCATGACAGGCATGCCATGATTTCCACGTTGGGGTCTGTCATTTATGTTCGCCAAGCAGTCATGTCATACCATACCAGTTTTGCAAAATGCACTGTCGCGGTGGTCTAGTGGCTAAGGTACTCGGCTGCTGGCCTACAGGTCGCAGCATCAAATTCCGGCTGCGGCGGCTGCGTTTTCGATGGAGGCGAAAATGCTGTAGGCCCGTGTGCTCAGATTTGGACGTTGTTAAAGAACCCGAGATGGTCGAAATTTCCGGAGCCTCCTACTACGGAGTCTCTCATAATCATATGGTGGTTTTGGGACGTTAAACCCCGCATATCAATCAATCACTTTTGCAAAATTTTATGTGAATGAAACCACCGCAAGATCAGCAAGACCTTGAACTGTAAATCATGACTTTAAGGACATTCTTGTCATGAGTTTCATGTTATTATTATTCAACAATGCTCGTCATACAGTCATGTCATGCCAAGCTCTCCTGGCCGTCTGGATACTATTAACCAGACAGCCAGGAGAGCTAAATGTCGTAGGCGGGTAGATAGACAGATAGATAGATAGATAGATAGATAGATAGATAGATAGATAGATAGATAGATAGATAGATAGATGGATAGATAGATAGATATGGTCAAACTCGCCGAAGTTCTCTAAGAAATGCTTTGCATTTAAAAATATCCTAGCAAATTCATGGACTGCAGATAAGCGGGGCGAAACCTTCATCAGTCAGTCCGCGCTTCAGTCCATGAGTTCGTTCTCGCTTCCGTCCACCCGTGCGACCATCTGCCCGTCTGTGCGTCCATCTGTACGTGCGTTCATGCGTGCTTGCATGCGTGCATCTGTTCATCCTTGCATCCGCGCGTCCATCCGTTCATCCATCCGTCCATGCGTCGGTCTGTCTGTCCATTCGTATGCCCGTCCATCCATCCATTCGTTCGTTCATCTAGTTAACACTTCAAGTACCACCATTTCGGATCTTTTCATCACATATTCATCATATAGAAATGCCGCGATCCACGGACATTCCAAGGAATAAAAAAGAGGTGGCTACATATACTACTACCACGAGTACTACTACTACTACCTCATACATCGCGGACGCACGACCTATGGCATAAGGAGCTTCGCCCCTAAAACTCACTGTCATTCCTTTGGCCATTGTTGCTCGAGTTTAAGGCAGGAATAACTGTTAAATAAGAGGCAGTGCAGTGACTCTGTGACGTATGTGCGTCGAGTGTGGTTCGCGAACACGTCGCCATTTAGCGGGGTCATATCTCCTGTTTCATATGCAATAATGACAATTGAAGTTCCTCTGTCTTCTATAATACGTGGTTGTCAGCTGTTTGTTACCTGCCCTGCCACGGAAGTGTAGTGGTTATATGGTGCTCGACGGCTAACCCGGAAGTCGAGGGATGGAATCTCGACAGCCGCTGCTGGATTTTCTATGGAGGCGAAAATGTTTGAAGCCCACGTACTTAGATTTACATGCACGTTAAATGACTAGGAAACAGCTACAAGGCTAAAAATCATTATGAAGAGAAATATGCGCAATTTTGGCACTTGAACAAGCTGCCGCAAAAATGTTTCGAATGTTACAGTTGTTTAAACTTCCGTTTCAGCTGGTTTCAAATTTATGTGCGGCCTGCGACCTTTATCTGACATAGGGAGAGGGAAGGCGTAGCCCATCACCGTGAATCCGCCCGCTTCGGCGACATGCACGACGTTAGCAATATGTCATCGGCGCGAAGCCAACGAGCCAGCAGGGCATCCCCGACATGAGCACGTGTCGTAGCGGCACGTGTCACAGCGGAGTAGTGAAGAAAGCAGCCCATGGGCAGCTTTCGTCACTGTACGTGCACGAGGAGGAATTGTCAGGCGAAAGAAACAGGCGCGGAATTGTTTTTCGAAATGGAGAGCCTGCTTTGCACGCAACGCTGCAATAATCAGAAAATGTGATCACCGGAGTCTACTGTACGAGTTGGAGAGCTTGTTTGTGAGGCGTCAAAAAAAGTCGAGGCCTGTTTGCTGGCTCTGGTGGTCCACATTTACGGAGCCCTTCACTACGGCGTCTCTCATGATGATGTTGCCGTCTTAAGACGTTAAACTCCAGACATTATTTTTGTTTTTTAACAAGCTGCTTCTATGAAGAGTAAGCAGTCTTAACGCACAGGACTCTAGATTAACGTGGTGTAAAATTAGATGACTATTATATACAATGTTCTGTGGCCTCTCGACATTTATGTGGCTGCGAGGCTCGACCATGCAGTGTGAAACCACAGATTTCTTCGATAAGGTTTCATTTTCTTCTAAGGTTTCAATCTCTCCTAAGAAAGAGCATGGAGTTGTAATGCCTCCTGACCACTCAAAATGCATGTAAGAATAGCAGCTGCTTTATTAATATCTTTTCGTTTCTTTACATTTACATTCTGTTGTTTCACTCGAGGTAGAGTAACCAGAAAAGCACTACGCTTGTCAGCATTTTTGCTACTTTTACTGCTTAGCCTGCGTATGTAATACATTGTGCCTTCCATTTGCGAAATTTCTGCAAATTAGGCATTGCTCAAATTTTCTAAAACGTTCAGCTTTTTCTAGATATTTTATTGATGTTAAGTATTTTGTACAAGAATTTTTTTCATAACAGAAAGACTATTTTAAAAAATGAAGTGCGTAATCATAACGTATCAAACTAAATATGAGTATCAAGGTTCCACTTGCAAGCAATTATTTTTTAAATACATTTAAAAGCTAGATTTCGTTTTTTTACAATGTAAATATTATACGAGGTTTAAAAAGGCTCGTCTTAACCTCCATCGAAACAATGCAATGGACTTGCAGTACAACTTCGTAGCTTGCTTATGTTCAAGCATAGCATAATGAAAAAAAAATGTAGATTTGTTTTAAGCTACGCGTTTCTATAGCATCAAGTATAAGCTTGATCATACTCATAATTCTTTCATGTAAATTTTTCTAGTTCCAATAATGAAATGTTGCTGATGGAGCTACGAAGTAGTAGCATCACAGGTGGTACTTCCTTAATGGTACTTCCAGGCACACTGTTTTCATCATTCCAAACTCCTCTTCGGTCAAAAGTCGTTTTCATATCGTGTTCAAAGTGCACACGCACCGCTTCACGCATACACTGACACTTAGTCTCGCTGATCCATGAAGGAGCACCTTGCAGCCTTTACTAAACCACACACAATGAAATGCTAGCATTGACGGGGCTATTTTTAAAGACCCTCTGCGTCAGCGGAAGCACGCACGATTCTCATTAGTTAGCAGAACAGACGTCACTGACATCCTGCATAATTCATCCCGCCTGCGAACCATAGCTCGCATGTTTTCCACCCGACAGCGTTTCTGGGCTCATACCAAACAATGCGGATAATTTTTTCTCCTTTTCGTTTCACTATTATTTTCATTCTCTGAATTTAGTGCCACCATATCACCTTCTACTAATACCTACATAATGCAGCATGCTTTGTCAGAATGCTTCCCTTCTCCTCCTGGGCATTAGATTTTCCTAGCATCACTGGTCATCAGAACTCATGAAATTAAACCCACAAGAAAAAAATTTACGAAGTGCCGACAACTAATTGCGGTGCGACACGTTCGCCTTTCACTTTTTTCTTTCTGTGTTTTTACAACGTGTTCGCCGACGCAATAAATCTTCTGACTGACGTTTTGGCGCCAGCCATCGTAATGTTTTGCTCGTCACCGCGGCCATGGTGCGTTATACTTCGTGCGGATTTGGCTGCCCGAGATACTTAGGAGCAGAGGAAATTTTTAAAAAGGAAGGTGGTTGCTCTTCGACTGAATCGCCCCGTCGTATAGTGTTGGGTGTTGCGTGTCTCAACTCGCGGCTGCATCTACGCAGAGCTGATAGACAGAGCGGACAATGTGACGGCGAATTAAGGAAATATTTATGTGCAGTGTAAACAGAGGCATTACATAATCGGCACTGAGGCCGAAAGCTTATTGGGCTCGCACTGAGGTACGACGATGACCGTGCATCTTCGGTCGCTTTCTTCTCTTCGCGAAGCTTGGTTCCTTTATAGCCCTTGGGGATCCCTTGCATCAGCCAGTAGTTTGAAACCTCAATTCAGGAACCACCACTGGCCGGTGGCTGGAACCGGGCCCGTGGGTGAGGGGCTTGCCGCGAGGTATGTGAGGGTTCGCCGTCGGTTATGTTAGGCGCACCATAAGCGACGCCGTGGATTGTATCTGACTGCCACCTTGGCCGACACCCGTTGCACCAGACAGCTCACTCGTTTCAACAGCCAGTCTATCGATGTGGACACCACTTGTATTAGATGATAACAACCTGAATACTTTGCCGAAGTAATGCAGTTTGGGTTGGACTCCCAGGCATACACAAGCAACAGTGTCACGCATATTCACTCATCTCTCGTTCTTCGCTTTTAGGGGCGAAGCTCCTTATGGCGTGTCTTGTGCGTCTCTGTTTTGAGTAAGCGGCCCTTGTTATTTCTTGAACCGGCCATAGATGGCGGTACTTGTACTACACGCTCAAAAATGCAAATGGTACGAACTAGATGGCGTTACTTGTAGAAAAAGGTTGACGTCACACGTACAGAAGGAGAGCGAGACGATCGCGCAACTACGCTCGCGTATTCTTCGGTGGCGCCGTACACCAAGGGGCTCTCTATAGTACAATCAAAGCGTCGTTCTGGCGCGTGCGCACATGCAGAGGCTCCGTGGCGGAGAATGGACAAGGCTGCTGAGCGGCATGCGCGCAGGGTGGCGGCGGCTCGTGGTCGAAGAAGGAACCCCGACGTGCAGGCGCTGGAGACAGAAGCGCGCCGCGTAGCTGCATGGTGGCGCGGCATTGGCGTGCTGAGCCAGCTTCGCCCCACTCTCCATCATTCATCACATGGATATACTGTTATTTTTTTTCCTGACCTGTGTTTTTTTGTAATTTGTTGTACTTTTGTTATCTTTACTTAGCTTTTTTTTCTTTTTCCTGGTCTGAAAGACACGATTACTCACAGTCCTTGTTCTATTTGCCTTCTTCTCAGTGGGTATTTAAAATTTTGTGTACCTTTTTTGTTTTTCCTTGCTTTCATAGTTATGCGAATTCAGGAGAATACGAAACGAGAATGTTCTTTGATAGTGAATATAATCTTAACAAAAATTCTGCAGTAAGAGGAGACGGTATCTAATAAGAAATTGTCACTATATACGCCTTGTTTCCCCAAAACATGGCTTAGACGAAGCTTTGAACCATTTTTTGACGTTTCGGGGACACATCTCTGCACTGGCTTATCCACACATTTCAACAATCAACGGCATTTATGGTACCTCAGATGCTTTATTAAACAAGCTGAGTAGATTGATTGTAAAATACCAGTGCAATTCGTATAACATGATGCGCATGGCAAACTTTATTACACTCACTGCAAGACTTATTTGGGGAAAGTTACCAATAGAGGCGTTTTCAAAGTGGTATTGCACCATGTGTTTTATCTGTTATCACCGTCGTGGCTGCTCACACAATAAGCCAAAAGAGAGCAGCGAGAGTTTAGGGGATTCTTTGAGAGAGTAACTGCATCGCCGCAACCTTTGATCCTTCCAAAAAGCAACGACAACTGCCAATCGTTCTGGTTACTTTCAGAGGAGCTACTGCTTATGCTTCGATTCCCTCTTCAGGTGGAAAGCCATTTACTCCCCCATATATAATTCCCAGCATTACCATCTGTCTACCCCAATAGCTACCGTACTTTGATGTATGCTGGATAACTGCGAAGTAGTGTCGCATCGTTCTTACAAAAGGTGAAGTAAAAGAACTCAGTACAGGCGACACCCACTGCGCTGTCATATCCATAACGTAGCAAACTTACGCATGAGTCACTCAGAAGTAGATCGAACAGTGAGTCTGAGTTTGAGTGAGTCCGAGGGACGGAGGTTATGGTGAGGTTGAATCCAAGTGAATCCACTTGAAGAACATGTAGCGAGTTGGCAGTGCGAAAGGCTATGCAGAAAGTCAGAACCCCGTACAAGCGTTGCATTTCAATGTACAACTGCACATAGTTAATACTATTGGCTATATGTGCTTATGTGCTTTCTAAATGTCTCCATGTTTCGCGTACTATCATCATCATCATTATAATCACCACCACCACTACCATCATCACCATCATCATCATCACTACCATCACTACGCGTCTGTAAGTCCACACACAAACCTACGCAGCTGCTCCCATTTTATGCTTCTCCAGCTGATGCTCAAATATATGCGAGTGCCGTTAATGGACGATTCTTTCAAACCACCACTCTCTGCGACTGACATGTTTTGACAGCTGGCATGATTATACGCCACTTCCACGCAATTTTAGATGTGTTATAAACACTCCTCACGCTAAACAACATTCATGAAGTGTTTTTTTTTCGAAGTAGTTTCAAACAACAGCATTCATTTGTAGTAGCACGTTTGCTTGTCAAGCTGATGGCCTGAGTTTTATTCTTATCTCAATGGAAGAGGAAACTTTTATTATTTATTTTATTTGAATGTTCCTCAATGTTTTGTTGATTGAAAACGCAGATTTTTGCGCGCAATTAACGACGCCTACACGGACACCCACACTTGCAAAACAAGCTCTTCAACATTATCACGCTAATAATCAGATAATTTATGAACAGTGTGTTGAGTCTGTTCTTGTACAGAGTGAACACAAAATTCTATACCTACTTAGCATTTTGAACTTGTTTACAAAAATCAATTTCACACAAGAAAATAAACACGATCATTCAGGACATCGGCTTGAAGTTCAATAGTGCTAAATGATGAAAGACAGCAATAGCCACACCAGCTGTTGAGAAAAAGGTGTGCACGAAACGGAGCAAGAGGTATATATAGTTCAGTTTTTCGTGCAATCGTGCCGAGAGAAAGGGCCCTATCAGCACACAATCAATTCGGCCCCCAACATCGAGACTTTTTTGTTGTGCTTGAGGAAGCTTTGCAGCCCCCCTTCGGCGTTACGGGGAGTCTGTTCTGCACCCGAGCCTGAAGTTAAATGTTCTAATTTGCGTATGTGAACCTGCAGTTTTCACACAAAAGCGTTAGAGAGCTCGCATCGCAGAAATTCCACCGTCGGCGTCAGCAGCGTTACTTGTGAGCAAAAAATAGTCCGTGAGCGAGAAATCGAGAAAGAACGAGGATCGAAGCAATCCGTGCGTGTGGCAAGCAGGTGTCCTACCACAGAGCCACAATGTTACTTGCAGCTGCTTCAGGAAAAAACACTACGTGAATGCCGTGTAGTGGAAGGAGTCTCCTTAACGTATTTTGTCGAAAATGAGCCCATTCGGTGATTTGTAGGTGCATTTGGGAGGCCATAAAACGACGTACAGAAAGGCTGGGATAGTGCAGCTATAGGCCGCCATCGCTGCTAAAAACGCACAGGAACTTTCAAACAGCTCTAAAAATGGTCAGCTATGTCCATCTAGCGAGAAACATATCATGCCTTTCCAGAGGCGTTGATCAAACAAACAGCAAACGTTTGATAATGTGCTGCTGTCTGTGAGGCATTGTGAGACTCTTCATGGCCTCGCCTCCGAGATGGCGAGCACATGGTGTGTATCTTAGAGGCCATTCGACTCTTGCATTACATTAAAAAAACCTGTATATATGTGTGTAATCAAACGCTCACGCTTGCGCGCGTGTTTGTGTGTGTGTGTGTAACAAAACATATTAATAAGTATGAACTTAGCAGTTGAAGCGCGCACTAGGGATTGGATTTCGCTATCGTGTTCAAATCTTAAAGGCGAAGCTTAAGGGTCCCCCAATTTTTGTCCGCATCCTTAAAGGCTTTACGCTTCCTCTATTTTGCACTTTTTACGTCGTTAAGTGCATCGATGAAATTGTTTGCTTTTGGAGTACTTCCTGCGATATGATGAACCGTGGTTCGGCGTATCGGTAAAAGTGCAGCAATAAAGAATAAGACGTTTTGTCGGCAAGAAGTGCGAGCGGCAAAAGGCTCACAGTGTGGTGTGCCAAGGTTCCCGTGACCTAATGAAGAGCTCGAATTTTCGATTGTTTAATTTTTTCGTACGCCAGCTACATTTTTTTCAGTTGGTAATTAGTAAAAAAATTCTGATAAGCTCTTTTGTTGCAAGGGAATTGAGTCATTCATAACATCTGAATAATGAAAAGTCTATCCTTGCTTAAGTACTCGAAATTGAAATGTCCACTGGCGCGCTAAGAAGCCAATTTGCAAGTCTCTGCCAAGCTCGCGCTGTTGCGAAGGCACGAGGCTTTATTATCAGCCTACTAAGTCCGAACAAAGCTGAGGCGCCTCGGGCAATTTCACGAAATGCTTGCCAAATCGAATGACGTATACGGTATAGAGTAATGCATTCCTGGCGTTCGTATTGGAGCAGCTGTGCCCCGTGTATTGTGGCACAGTTATCTACTGATCCGGGTAGGAACACATCGAAAGCAGGATTGTTTGTGCTGTGCGATGGTTGACCGCAGAATAAACAACTGCTTCATCCACTTCGTGCGTTTCCCGTATGAAGTTCTCATCCAGGAATCCAAGGGACCCACCTGAGGCCGATATGTGTGTGTGTGTTTTCTCTTGGCTGCACGACGCCATTGCTACATATGTTAAGGCAGAAATAAGGTGTGTTCGTAGAAATATGCTAGGATAGCAAAGATTACAAAAAAAATGTTGTGTGACTCCCTGTTTTGCTTCTACTCAAACTACTGTGCGCTTATATGGGCTGCAACAAAAAAATTAAATTTACAAAGAATATTAGTTGCGTAGAAATGACTACTTAAGATAGTTTAGGATTGCCTTATGGACATACAGCAAGGGATCTTATCGTGAAGCATGATATCCTGAATATTTTTTAACTTTACCACTATAGACTACTACGAATGTACAAAGTAGAATTAAAAAAAAAAACACGAGGGCAGCTTACGCAGTTTTGCCTCTTTGCGACTACTTCATTCGCACTACCCACACCACTACAAAACACACTGGATTATACCAGCTACCCACACAAACTATGGACGGCATATGCTTCGCTACCAGTTACCGGTTATATTGAATCCCCCAATTGACGCGCACATTGATTTTCGATAATGTAATTACCGGGGAATACACCCATTTCTAGCACAGAGAAATTCAAATCTGTAAGCACCTTTCCCAACCACATCCTTCTGCAACAGTTGACAGTTCATACTACTTATACTTCTGTGCTAATAATGAGTGATGTATGGATATCAAGCTCGCGTGCATGTGCATATATATAGAAAAGTTACTTTGTATGTGTTCTAGACTTTGTATATATTCTCGACTGCTCGCTTTATGTTCTGCCGGGACTGGGGATTGCCGAACGTCCTCGCACTTCATAAAAAAAATTCCGCCATATCCACGAAGTGAATGATGATGAGTGGGCGAAGCTCCGGAGGTAAACCTGGTAAACCATGAATCCTCTGTACACTTTGCCCACTCGATTTTATTACATCGCTCCCCCTAGCGTACGTCGCCGCACTAAATCGAACGATTGCCTTCAACCAATGACACGCGCCATATGTGACATCATTCCTATTTTATAAGATCTCGCGGCTTTCATCAACTACAAGTACCGGTTTCTAGTTTATAACATCTTGCATCTTTTCATCATCAGCTACAAGTACCACCATTTAGTAAACACTACAAGAACTAAACGAGAGATGGCTACATACAGGAGACGGTACCGCCATCTAGTGAACACTGCAAGAACTAAACTAGAGGTGGCTACATACAGGGGATGGTACCGCCATCTAGTGTACACTGCAAGAACTAAACTAGAGGTGGCTACATACAGGCTACAGGGGATGCACAGCCCACGCCCTAAGGAGCTTCGCCCCTAAACGTTATGGCCTAATGGTAGTGAACATTACATTTGATGTTCCTGCCCCATAACAAGCCGTTTTTACTTACCGAAAGGCGTCGGTGCGCTTAGCAGCAGCCTTAATGGACATCCCACTTTCATGCTGTCTGCTAAGGTACGTTTGCGAAAATCAGAGACGTCACTTTGCTGCACGGTAAATTTGCGTTTAAAAAGGGCGGCTGTGATCCCGTCTGCTACTGAGCGGTTTACTTGGTAGTAGCAATGTGATTTTGTCAGTCACAAAACTGTCGCACCTTCTTTCCTTTGCAGCTTGAAAATCAAGATTTCTCTTTCGTTGCGATGTCGTACACTTGTCACTATCTACAATTAAACGTACACATGTCAAAGGCCCTATTTATTTCTTTCTCGTTTTATTATTTCACTTATTTTCAATCTCCTACTCGCCTCTCCTATTCAATTTCTTCCATACTTCCCTCTTTATTTTTTCGCAGTGGGTTTTCACTATGCACATTTGCCCCTTTCATAGTGCGAGGTAGTCACCTTTTTAAAAACTGGGTGACCTTGTTAATCTTCACATTGTCTTGTGGCCCATACCCACTACGGAGTACTGGCCGGGAATCGAGTGGTCTTACGAGGTCTTGTATAATTTTAGAGTACTCAAGGTTCTTCAATAAAAACATAACAAACTTTCGATTGAAATTTTGATGCTCACTCGAATGAACAAAAAAGCATTTTTTAGTGACCCCCATACATTTGCGTGTGTTTCTTCCTATTTCTCATATTCTCCTCATTCGAGAAGTTGACTGTGAAAATAATCTGAAAGAGGTGAACGAACTCGCAACCGACACATTTGCTCAAATATTGAAGTGTGGTATTTCCGTCCGTGATATGCAATCAGTTATATGATGGGTGCATCCATTTCGTTGTGAAAGCGGGCCACTGCGAAGGCTGTTTTTCACCAATTACTATAGTCTTTCCATTAGCTTTCCAGAAGAGCACGCGTCTTGCTTAGCACACTGTTATATTTGGCGACGTATTGCCCCCAGGTGCCATATATAGGCATGCGCGCTTTGATGAATTCGTATATCTTTACGTACGCATGCATGCGTGTGTGGTACGTATACGGCCTTATATGTGTGCGTCTGTGTGTAGATTGGACATGCACGAGTTGTCTACAGTAAGGAGAGCAGTAAATACGGCGCACTGTGAATGAAACGCAGACGAAAGATGGAGCGAGATATTGCCACTTTTCGACTTGTGCACTCAGTACCACTAAGCGCGTGGATACACTCGACAAGTTTGACGCAAGTATCGCAGTTTGTCGTCGTAATAGCACGCAATAAAGGAAACAGTGCGCACGCTTTCTTGCTGTTGCACTGCTGGCCGCGAAGCAGGAGGCGCTCGGAAAGCGGCTCACGCAGACACATGGCAAAATTAAAAAAAAATAAGTGAGAAACACGTACATCCTGTACGCTCCTAGTAAGCACGACCAGGCTGCAGGCTACCAACAAAAGAGAGCGAACGCCGCTCTCTTTCCCTCTATAAGTTGACAAACATCAGCCCCCCATTCGCACCCCTCTGGTCACGCTCCATTAAAAAGCGCGAATTTGGCGCGTTGGCCATAGCCGTTTCAGGCGATCCCCACATCACCGTGTTCCTTCGCTCCCCTCCGATAAAGCTCTGTGTATCTACTCTTCGCATGAACGCCCATTGGAACTTTTGGGGAAACGACATTGTCGTTAGCCGTGAGCGCTGAACTGTGGCTGCCCGCGTGCGGTCGACGACCAGTTCATCTCGTGAAGAGCAGTTCTGCTACATTCGCTCCTTACACTTCTGCCTTCATTTAGTGGTTCTTATGTGGGTAGCCCTTGGCCAGTTCCCTAAGACTCGCCGCTGTAGGGGCAGCCAGCGCAGGGTGGAACGCGAAGAACATCGACACGCAGGTCGCCGCTAAGTGGGGTTCCAGCCGAGGAATGCAGCTCGATCGATTGCCGTGGAGGGTGAGCCATTGCATCAACGCTGTCCCGTTTATTGCACCTTTCGCGTTTAGACAGTGGATTCCTGTTGTGGCAAACTTCCGACTCTGGGCCACACAGCAGGGATGCGTCGCTTGAGAAAAAAAAAATCGGAAGTCATGCACCTCAAAACGATCGAAAAGTAGCGAGCTTTATTACTAATCAAGGAAGACGTGTGGCGTGCCTTCACGGTACATACACGTAGGTATATAGTGGAACCTCAGATTTTCAAGACATACAGATAAAGTACCATGTAACGGAAGCGTTAATAAGTGGTCTCCTAAGGAATCTCTGCACAGAGGCTCAAAGCAATGCAATTGAGGTAAATGTCTGATTCTCTGAAAAAAAAATCAATAGCCCATACACGCTTTTTGCAGTGCACGTATACACACTAAGTAGCGTAAAAAAAGCAGAAGTTGTCCCTTTAAAGTAAATATGAAGCAAAGATGTTAAACCTATAGGATATTACCTGGAAAACATATTTATGTACTTGTTTCACAGCAGTTTGCAAGAATTTCTCAGAAGATCATCATGACGTATACGTACTCCCCCTCTATAATCTTGAGGAGTGCGACAATGAGATCAACATGATCCGTACACAGCCTTCATTACAAACACGCTTGCGGAATGGCCATAGATCATTCATTCTCTCGCGTAATTGACGATCACTTACCGTCCCCGGAAGGACTACTGCAGTGAGAGGAAAAATAGCTTGCAGATCCAACCTTCAATTTTTGTTATACTTTTGACACATCAAAAGAGGTGAACACAGCTAAAAACTCCAACGTGGGCCCTTTTGTCCTCAATTAGATGGAGTGTTACTTTTCCGCAAGTACGCCATCTCACCTTGCAAAAAACACCTGCAGCAATTGTAACATTTCAAAAAAATGGTGCCACGTTCCTTCATATTACAAGGCGAGGTGAACGCACTCGTTGTCATATAAAAACGTTGCCATTCGTTTATAATGCTGTCACAGTCTGGCGGGTGAGTGTGCGTGGCAAAGAATGCATCTCTCCAGCTTCTAATCTCTCCAAATATATTCCCGTCAGGCAAACGCCATTGGCGCGACGCACCGCAGAGCTCAAGCACCGAGTGTGCATTCCCCCCTCCCCCTGTATATATGCATGAAGCATTACGTCGCTGTGACGCATCGCAACTGCAGCACAGGGATTAAACGAGTAACTGTTGGTGTAGCCGCATCTAGCCCTCGTCTAGGCCCCTTTTAGGATAAGAGCCATTAACGTTATTACCTTCCCGCCACACGAGGGCGTTTTATTAAGACCCATGCGTGAACGTCATCACGTGGCGTCTTTTCATTTTGCGGCGTTGCTTTTCTAACGGGGCAGGACGAGAATACCGGACGTCCTCTCAAATAGGGGGCCCGGCATGCTGCGGTTTATTCTACTTCATGGTGACGTCCCTCGAGGCAGATGGTGTCATTTGCCGTGCGGACGCAGTGCCCACTTTTGTAAGGGAACGTTGACCTGCTTTTTTTTTCTGCTAAAAAAAAAGGCGGGTAGGGATGGATGCAACATGAGGTGCTCGCAACAGTGTTAGCCAGTTTATATGGTAATGTTACCCACTATAAATGAAAACCTCTTGGCGCTACATAGCCGCCTTGCCACGGTAGTGTAGCGGATAAGGTACCCGGCTGCTTACCCGCAGATCGCGCGATCGTATACCGGATGCGGCAGCTGCATTTTCGATGGAGGCGAAAATGCTGTATGCCCGTGTGCTCAGATTTGGGTGCACGTTAAAGAGCCCCAGGTAATAGAACTTTTCAGAGCCCTCCACTACGGCGTCTCTCATAATCATATGATGATTGTGGGACGCTAAACGCCACATATCATCATGGCGCTGCCTATCCCGCTCCATAAAGTACGTTGCACAGGGGAAGTTGCTAAGGTGTAATTGGTATGGCTGTTGCGTAGCCAGTTTCGGCATGTTACTGTGCTGAGGGCTCAAGAATGGTTTTGGGAGCGAGCACAAATTGCGTGCGCCTTGTGGCTGAAAGTACTCCCTACATATGTGTGTACTAACCTGTCTTTATGGCTGCGGTCCAATGAAGGACGTGCATGCAAGAGACTATCCATCACCAAGCGAGCTTTTCGCGAAATCATACTGTGGTCTCGCAGCAATGTAATTTAAAAACGTGTACAGTACCTGCCAGCCGGCCTATCCATTTACCTACCTCCCTTTCTACCTACTCGGGGACAACTCGGCTGCTGACCCGCCGATCGCGGGATGCATTCCCCTCTGAGGCACCTGCATATTCGATAAAGGCGAAAATTCTCTTGTGCTCAGATATGGCTGCACGTTAAAGAACACCAAAAGGTCGAAATTTTCAGAGTCCTCCAGTACAGCGTCTTTCATAATCACATGGTGAGTTCGGGACATTAAATCTCACATATCAATCAGAACTTCTTGTGGCAATAAAGGCAAAGCTGCGGGGCCAGAGCTATTGCTTCTGTACTCCTCCCTGAAGGTGTCCGGCTCGGCTCACGTTTCGAATGACGGTCGTATTCAAGTAATCCCACTGCGCAACATTCGATACGTCTCCTTACATAGTCATTTGTGAGTGAAATTCGACACAAGCTTTTTTGGTGAGTCATCAGAATAGCTGGAGAGCGATGCGTGCTCACCTGAAGATTAAGACAACGTTTTGACTGTGACGTGCACGTAAACAGTGCAACGTTTTCAGACGCACAAAATGCAAAATGACTCTTTAGAAAGCAACAATAAATATGAATATCTCCTCGATGCGTGCGGCATCTATTCATAGTCAGCTTCCACTGGAAAGTAATGCTGTTATTTTTTATTATTTTCACGCAGAAAACACAAATGCATTTGTAGCACTGTATTCTACAGTGGTGATACACGCCCACTTCGGCTCCGTAAGGTTCCCTTCATTGCCACAGAAAATTGTTGCCAAGTACATACATACATACATACATACATACATACATACATACATACATACATACATACATACATACATACATACATACATACATGCGTACGTACGTACGTACATACATACATACATACATACATACATACATACATACATACATACATACATACATACATACATACATACGTACGTACGTACGTACGTACGTACATACATACATACATACATACATACATACATACATACATACATACATACATACATACATACATACATACATACATACATACATACATACATACATACATACATACATACATACATACATACATACATACATACATACATACATACATACATACATACATACATACATACATACATACATACATACATACATACATACATACATACATACATACATACATACATACATACATACATACATACATACATACATACATACATACATACATACATACATACATACATACATACATGCATGCATACATACATACATACATACATACTTGCAAATTCGAGAGTTAAAGAGAGATGAAGAGGAAGACATTGAAGTTATACCTAGATATCGGCAACCAGTTCTCTACCCTGGTTTGGGTTTAGGAAGAGGTCAGAGAGAAAGGAAAATAACAAATAAAAATAAAACCCAAATGTCCATAATATTGGGAGGACTTCCTGAAAGAATACGAGTTTGTTTCGGCTATTTCCTCTCTGTGCGCCTGCAGCGCTGGCCTTTCCAAGGAGCCAGCGGAATGACTGTAGTGCCCTGCGACTAACTCCCAAATGTCCTCGCTAGCTTCGATGAGAGTTCGATGCTAGATAGCACCCACGCTATTTGCGAGAACTCGTCAAGAGGAGCCATCGTCAGCTTCTCGAGCTCCTCTATTTACATTCGAGAAGCGGTCCTTGTCGAGAATCAGCACTTCTCTCGATCACTTCTGCAGTTTTTCGGATTGGCATTTTAATCTCGTCTCTGCCCTCGGGAACTGCAGCTCAGTTACTCTGTTTCTGTGCCGGCACTCTACTGAGTCCACCAGCGCCACGGCGGCAGTAGCGAAAGAGGGGTCAACTGTCGGAAGTGGGACTCGTTAAGAATACTGATGAATCATTTGAATAGATTATGTCCCGGGCTCCCACCACTCGAAGAAGACCTCGGGGCTAGTCGACACGCTTTCCTTGTTTGCTTCAAGTTTTCCCATCCCTATCTCCCTCACTCTCTCCGCTTTTTAGGGCTTGTGTACTCGGTGCATAATTGTGTTGCTCTCTTCTTTGTTTTATTGCCTTAAACCTGACCATGCCTTTGTGTCCTGTCTTGCTTTCGCTTTTTGCACTAGCGCGCCCGCTTCCATTCCCCCGTACACCCTCCTAATGTTCCAGGATTGTGCCCAGTTTATTCAATTTTTTTTTATCGCCCACTAAAGTATATCTTAACTTTTTCCCCCCGAAAATCACTGAGAGTTATCTACTAAGCTGCATGTTCGTAAATTTGTATACTAGTTCTTCAATAAAGTCAACGGTCAGCCTTGCTGTTGCGTGGCTAGGAAGTAATCTATAGGCATACACCAAGAACACAGATTATAGAATAAACGCGGACAAGCGCCTGACCTTGTTTATTCTGTCGATTATGTTTCCGGTTGACGCCGCTATCAATTACTTCCAAGTATGGCTTGTCTATAAAATTTGGCTTGTTTTGGGGCAATCTTTCATTACTTTTTGAAAAAAAAAATAATGACTCCTTCATCGCACCTTATTTTCGTTAGACGGGCCTATACTACCTTATTCGAGCAATATTTTACGAACCAGCAATGACTCCACTCACCAAACTTCTGTCCTTTAACTATACGCATCTTTTACATCGATGCGTCGCTAAAAGGGATCTCATTTTTGAACTTCATTAATTATGCACACGCGCACGCAAGACACACACGCACATACTAACAATTCATAATGAGCTATTTGGTTGTGACTTTACCGAAGCAGTTCTTCACCACCTCTTTTTTAGGGGCGAAGCTCCTTATGGCGTGGCTTGGGCGTCCCTCGTATGTAACCACCAGTGGCACATACCCGAAATAGGTATAACACTTGACCTCCAAGGTGGTGCCAGTGAGAGATTTCTTCTGTGCGTTGTTTAACAATAAAAAATAGTGCTCAATGTACGTGCCAATGGCTGCTAATGGGGAATGAGAGACTTGAGCATTCGGCTTTTAGTCAACGCGCACGCTGCAATCCCCATTAGCAGCCATTGGCATGTACATTGAGCACTATCGGACAAGAAAGGGATGCTACATTATACTCACTGGGTGTAACCTCCTTAGCTTTAGAAAGGTTTAGCGAGCATTGAGCCGCAGTGCCATGAATACAATGAACTTGTATATACCATGAATGAACTCAAGGTGGTTAAAAATGAGAAGTAGATACGAAGCGCAAGCCGTAAGAAAGTAAAAGCCGAATTCTCCTGTCTCTCATTTCTCATTAGCAGCCATTGGCATGTAAATTGAGCCCTATCTGACAGGGAAAGGTTGCTACGTTATACTCGCTGGGCGTAACCTCCTTGGTTTTCGAAAGGTTTAGCGAGCGTTTGGTCGCAGTGCCATGAATACAGTGAACTAGAATATACCATGAACTCGAGGTGGTTAAAGGTGGGAAGTGAACCCAAAGCGCAGGCCGTAAGAAAGTGTGCGTGTGCCACCTCTCGTTTAGTCCTTGGAACGTCCGCTGGATGGCGGTGCTTCTATATGGGGAATATATATGATAAAAAGATGCGAGATGGTGGGACTTGGAGTGTTGAATAGATGAACGAATGGACACACAAACAGATGCATGGATGGACGCATGAATGGACGCAGGGGCGGATGCATGAAAGAACGCAGGGACGGGCGCACAAACAGACGCATGGACGGTCACACAGACGAACGCATGGATGGACGAATGCTTCGCCCCACTTTCCATCATTCACTCCGTGGATATGCTGCCATTTTTTTTCAGTTATACCGATAATGCAGTTCAAGAACTCAGAAGGTCGTTGGACATAAGAAATGGCTTTGCACGCTAAGCGTCCCTGGAGTGTTGCTCAAATCCATGACATTATAGAACTTGATTGATTCTCGGAAGATCCCTTTCTGAATACACATAGCAGACATATTTAAGTTTCATTCAGGTGAACATAACCAGTCTCATTAACGTAATCTCGTATTTGAATAGCCAAATAAGGTGCTCGCAGAAGCTTTTAGCGTAGGTTTCTCCTCGCAACCAAAAATTATCAAAAATGTTTAATAACAATCAGCACAATTGTGAAGTTGTCCATTTGACATCAATAACATTATAATATAGAATATCTTGGTGAAGCATTTACCTCAGCACGCCTCTCGTGGGCGTGGAGCACTACGAAATGAAGAGTTAGGAATTCTTTGTTTACGCTACAATACTTACTAGTTTTCACTCAGTATCTGTATTTCTGAAATGACACTTTCGAAGCCTCAGTGGTATCACTTCGAATTACTCTCTCTTAATTCGAAAATGACCCAGCGTTGCCCTTGGGCGTTACAGCAGTGGGGATTACAGCATAAATACAAATACTTCTTCATTTGCACAACATACTCGTTCTTCAGACAGCTTGTGGCAGCCTGCTACAGACTTTCAAAAAAAAAGGAAGTAGCCAACATGCGTACCCTGGGTCGGTACTTGGAGTAATTCAGAGATTACTTCAAGGCAATTTCAGAATACAAATTAAGAAGGCCGCAAGTTTCATGTCGTTTTTGAGAGTGATAATCCACATATTATCAGTGAAAACAAATTAGAACCTTCCGCCATGTTTCGCAACATATTAAGTACCAATCTCCTGTTAGGAAATAGTTATTCTTATTATACTCAATATACGAACAGCCCAACCTAGATATAGTTGCGCCGTAACTTTGGATTCACCACTCTTTTCTGTCACTGTTTATTGCTTTCATTGTTACGCTGTAACTACTTCTAGGTTGCGCTGTTCGTATACTCTGTTATGTCCTACCAACTTGTCCAAGTTTACACGCCTCATAATTGTCCTTAAAGAGAAGAGGCAAATTATTGTCTTTGGGATTAAATAAAATATCAATACTACAAAGCTAAATGTAGTGTGCGCGTACGTGCAAATGGCAACAATAAATGAACTAAAGCATATTAATAATATAGATCATTGTCTATACACCGGGGACATGCCCAATCACCAAGTTACTTAAAGAGGCCAAGCAAAGATTTTTGAGCATGGTCAGATAGCACTGCTGATCTGTAGACGAGGCTCCTGAAAGAGCACCACCTGAATATTAATATAGCGCTCTACGCGGCCAGCCTGGAATTGGCAATAAACTCTCAAATTCAGCTTAAAATTGCTTTCTATTCACTCGACAAATGACGCTGCAGGCTGAATAATCACTGCGTGACGTGCCAAGTGTCAGCCATTGGCTGATTTGAGCATGGCGCGCTCGGTCGTTAGTGTAGGGCCGCTGCTAGAGGCTGCGACTTGTGCACGCTGAATATGGAGTCGCAGTGAGAAGCTTCGCAATCGAAGAAATAAACGAAAAAAAGACTGCTCAAAATCACGCGGTGCACGTGACGTATTTAATTTTTCCTTGCCACCTCTCCGTGTTTATCTTTCATCGCTTTCGTCTGAACGAAATAAAAGAGAATGCGATTGCAACGTGTGCCAAATTTTTGTAATTCTGCAAGTACAGGACGGATTCTAATATTTTATTGCGTCAGTTGATTCAGGACGCAGTAAGCTCTTTTAGTGAATTCATTCCATGGCTACTTCACAATGTGTTGCAGGTCACCTTTAACGCATGCAAAGTATACTATCGAAACAATTTACATCGATACTGATAACCTATAAATAACCGTAATTATTATAACTGTTATCATTCATCTTGTACGTAGGCCGTCTAATTAAGGAAAGTATAGTAGGTTAACTCATTAGCATCCATCATTGGGCTGACGCTTTTTTTGAGGTTAGTTATTAATAAAAATCGCTTTATTTTCCATCTTTTCAGATATCGTTGAAGTGGCAAGCTATCCTCACCCTTTATTTTAAACCCATTGTTTGCAAAGGATGTTTCGTGATTCAGCCCTAATAATGCACGTTTGTGTGACGCTTTTCTTTGTTAGGCATTTTGCATGACGAATGTGAGCTGTTCGACCTTCGTCTTTTGTTATTTCAAACACATTTTTTTAATGTATAGCCATCCACTTCACCCCGGGCAAATAATGTTTGTTCGTACGTATTATTTAAGTGCATTAAAATGAACAAGAAGTGCCGGATTTGTCAGTACTTTACGATGGCATGGCCTTTCGACGTGGTTATTTATTAAGCAGGTGATGTAATGCAAAACAGAAGGCACAATAGCAAATTTTGTGGAGTTCGCAAAAAAAGCACTTTACATTTTTTCAGCAGGTATTCTTTATTCATATGTGTTCAGGAATCCGCAATCATTCTTTCATAAGTGTGGCAGTGACGAAACTTGTAGCAAACGATTTTTTTTTAGTTGAAAGGCGAGAAGAATATATATGTCCCTTACAGCGAGCAGGAGGAAGAAGAGAACAGAGCTTTTATTGAAACTGGTTCCTTTGATCCCGGAAAGCGACGATGATTAGTCGCCCAGGAGGCCCTGCTTTTTATCAGCTGCCTCTGTCTGCCCTGCGTACTGCACGTCTCGGACGGAGCGGAGACGTGTGGCCCCCCACTGCTGCGTCGTGGTAATTTGCAAACGATGTAGCCCACAGCTTGCACGGAGATATAAATGCAGTAGCATAGACGTAGTGAGGAAAGCCGTTCAATTTTCAGCGCGAAGACATTGATTTTCTTTCATTGCCAAATGCATATAGGCGATTGGCACTTACGGTTGCGCATTTGTTGCCTTTTTTTGCTGTCTGTACTTAACAAAGAAATTAGTTTAGGTAAAGAGATCTACTACGTTCAATGACACACAGATTGGTTGTTGCGAAATATTGCTTTCCAAGGAGCGTTACTCCAAACAGAGTAGACATCTTCGTCGGCAGGGGCCTCACAAAAGCGTTTTAGGTTGTGACTGTCTTCTTCTACTTCTTCAGTCGAACCAATTTAGCGGGCGCTTGTGCAAGAATTTGCACCGAACACATTTAAGTGCGCTTGTGTTGTGTTTGTTTGTATGCATGTGGACTAGGCCGGGAAAACCTGACAGTAATAAATTATGTCGGTTTGCTATGCATGACGGTGTTCACAAAAGAAGGAGCCGTTTCATTTTAGTATGCCGAAGCACCGCAAAAAATGCCCGCCATCGATCAAAAGGAGTAAGTTGAAATCTCTTACTCTATTTGACTATCCATGTCACTGGGTGACCTTCGTAGCCTTCGTGGCTATCAGTGGGGGTGTCACAGCCGGCAACACATATACACAACTTCTCTAGCTACTCTTTCGTGTAAACTCTTTCACGTCGCTGAGCTGTAGCAGCTAATAATAGGCCCTGGGCTCATTTACTATGCAACTAAGAAATCTCGCTGTTCGCAAGTCACGTAAAATCACTGTTTGATAGCCGTTCTCAAAAGGCTAATGGCACTTGGCAGCTGTTAGGGGATGTCACTGACGTGAGCACAGCTACACTGTGTGTTTATCTATACGCCACCGTGCATAGACACGTTTTGCGCTGAAGTATTGATGAACGAAAGAAGACAAGAAAATTGCACCAGTTGGTGAGGTTCCATGGTAAAAAATTAGGAGGCCCTAAGTTTTGCCTTCAGCAGTTGAACGCAATAGTGACATTTTGTTCTTAGTGCATACTTCAAACACTTAGTGCATGAAGCCTTTTTTGAATTTGTTATGCACCCTCTACGTGGTCATAAAAGAATAGGCGCAGTAACGTGTGTGCCTTTTGTAGTGGAGTACCGGCTTTTAACAACGGAGTCATTTGATGATCGCATACTCTGACGCCTGCATGTTGGCGATGGACGTTTGTACCACGCATTATTACTGCAATATTTCATGTTGCATTGTGAAGCATGCACACAGGATGCATGTCTTTGTGAAGCATGAAAGCTACTTTCGCTGCATTTCGAAGCAGAGGAAGTTCTTTTCACTGTTTTCAGAAGCAGAGGCGTGGCCGTGCGGTAAAACGTCCGCTTGTCACGCAAACGACCCACGCTGGATTCTCACTTGGACCCAAACAACCCTGGTTTGGTATCCACTCTGAGTATTTTTTCATCACTTAATGATTTTATTTGCATCGTTCTTGATTTTTCGGGAATACATAGGATGATGACTTTTCACTCTTAAGCAATGACGCCCACGCCAAATTTTTCGCGAAACCAGTTCTCTAACGCTATCGCGTTAAAAAAACCACCGTCACATCCACAAAGTAGTTTGCTCGAAGTTGCACGGGATGTTTCTTAGTGAGACGACTTTTGAAAAAATGCTTGTTCGAGCAGGGTGTTCGTCGAAGGCAGTGTTGTTGGGCACATTGCGTGGCCGACATTGCACAGTGTTGGCCACGTCAAGCGACACGTTACCTACCTGGCCCTTTATGCCATACTCGTCACTGCCGTGAGTAACATGCCTAATGCCTATAAATAACAGACGTGGGGCTATCAGGCGTTCTTCAACGAGGTTGAGAGCACGCAGGTGAAGGGGGGCTCGGGAGGATATCGGCATCCGTGCGTAAGACTTGTCGTAAGAACTTGTCGTGTGCTTCCGTGCTTACGGAGCGACGAGAACGAAGTGGACGTAGTCGCGAAGAGGCGAGTGCGCGGGATATCGAAAAGTGACGTCTTTATTGGCGGTGCGCCATCTAGTGAGCATTGTTGGAATCACTGGTGAGGCAGCCAGAGCAACGACGTTGAGTGGCGAACGGAGAAGTGTGCAGTGGCAACACTAGTGTACGCAGCGGCGGCTCTGTACAGGCTGCGAGCATAAGAAGCTTGCGGAGCAAGCTTCTAATAAGAAACAGCGCTTTTTCATGCGCAAGACGAATCAACGCCGTTTTTATGTCATGTTTCTATCATTTTGTGCTTAAAAGGCACTGTTTTATCCTTTTACCTTGTATTGTTGAACTTCTGCGTATATGCTACCAGTGGTAACAAAAAAGCTCAACAATTTGAACGTTCACATCGTAGTTTTTTGCTTCGTAATGCTACCATGACACATGGTGGCACATGGTGTTCTACACTATGTGTCACTGAAAAACAAGTTAGTACAAATTTGTAAACGTATGTATTCGCCCTTTTCAACTGTATTTTTTACTATACTTTCACGGTATCTCTATACTAGCCAGCAACTGTGAAGCTTGTAACTTTTTAGTTAATAACCAGGGAAGCTTTCTTGGTGCTTTTAACGAAAACTACTTAGCTGCCTATTCATTGTGGCCTTATTGTGCACTGCTTAAAAGACGAACAGTTGTGGTGAAGCACTAAACGGCTTAAAAGACGAACACTTGTGATGAATGACTAGACGGACACAAGTGTCTAGTCCTTCATTCCAAGTGTTCGTCTTTTAAGCAGTGCGCAAAAAGGTGACAATGAATAGGTACCAACTTGCCCAAGCAAGTACCCTTATAAGCCGCCTAGTCTGGACTCCAGGCCACTAAGTCCTAACGGGGAAAAATGCCGTGAACACGGTGGCCCGAGCACTAGTTCACTGGGCGTCTCACTTAGATCCTGAGTATCTGCAACCCGAGGCGGATATCTGCTAACAATAAAAGATATCACCTATTACAAGAATAAGCATCGTCAATACCCACATCCTGCAAAGGGGCTAGGGAAGGCTAATGAACGCACCTTGCTGAGACCGTTCCCTAATGATTTATTGGGCCCGGCAATCATGCAACATTTCAATTCTTCCTTCACTGGCAAGTGTCAATACTGTGGGCAGGTGGCTGACACCTACCACATCGTTCGGGCGTGCCAGCTAAACTAAAGCTCTTTCCATAACCCAACCCGAGAGGAGCGGGAGGCACCCCTTCTAGGTTTCTCGAACCTTCAGGTCAAGTGATCCAGAGCACTAGGCTAGCAACTGTTATCAATAGGTTCCCGGAATAAGAACCCTAGCCACTATGGAGCATCTAAAGGGCTGCACCTCTGCTTAATTTTTAAATTAATGTTTTCAGTACTAACTTGTCAGATCTTTCGTAGATGCCGTGGTATATTTTGCAGTAATTGTGACACTTTTAGGTGAAGTTTTGGCAAACTTCAATTTTATTGAATACCTCAGAATACGAGTTTAGTGCTACGGGACAGCACACATTTAAGCAAAACAAGGGCACGTGATAATGCGTAAGAAATAGCAATTATTCTTCCAAATTTTATGACTGATAACCAGTACACAGTATGCGAACCCAAAGTGGGAGCCTGAGTAGCTTTCAACCTGCTGCTAAAGTAGAAATTGGTTATTTCGGCGTTTTGAAATTCTGTGTGCGTGCACTCGCGCGTGCGTTCTCGTATGTGATCCATTCATATGAGTTCACATACTCCTATGATCATTTATCCGCATACTGGTAGAGAACGGGTCACATGCTGAAATGATCATACATGGTCGTGCGAGTATGTGATTCGTTCTCTGAGTAGTTTTTTGTGATGTGCACTTGCAGTGCTGTTAAATGAATTAGTTAGTGACCTTTAATTGGGTACAAGAACAATACTTTATTTTTTAAAATAATTTTCTAGCGGAATCACCTTGATGTGACAATGGACAAACACACACATATAACAAAACAGGTGTAAGCCTCTATTTTAATAATTATAGTTCACTAAATTTAATACAGTTACTTAGCTGCTGCTGTCGTTACTAAAAATCTAATAATGAACTAATAATTATTATCAGCACTAATGATGATGATGATATTATTAAAACATTTTTATTAACAAAATTCAAAGACAATGGGGACGGTACCTATTCCAGGAAACCTATGGCTATCTTTCCGACAGCCCGGTCCCGCAGACCGAGTGTCCAAAAAACCTTGGGGGCGCCATCGCGAAGAGTGCCTTCTCAATGCTCTCGGCACAGAACCGATGGATTGGTGATCGGGGAGGGAAGTGGCCAGTCGTGCACTCTACGGTAACGCGAAAGGTTGTAGGGATAGTGCCACATCCTAGGCAGACATCGGCATAACGAGTCAGGTATATTTTATGCATGCCGTGCAGATTCGGTAAAGTTCGGGTCTGCATCCGGCGAAGTGCGATAGCCTCATCTCGTGTGAATGAGCTTAAGGAAAATTGCTATTGGTGTCGCATGGCGTATGTAATGTTGTGTGACTTCGTGATATGTGATATGTGAGGAAGCTGGCTCTGTGTTGGCCCCCTCACTTCGCAAGGCTTCTCTGATCACTTACTAAATATGAAGTAAATTTCGCTAACCTGCATTTTACTTGATTCACTTACTAAGGGGCTAGTGTTTTTTGTGATAATTTAGCAGTTAGTATTCAGTTAACAAATACACAGAACCTTTTGTCTAGGAGTACAACAATTAGTGGCTGCATAGTATTGATCCCATGAACAACACAAACACTTCCTTTAGCTGAATGAATTCTGAGACCATTGATCTATCGGAAATGAAATCGAATATTTCTTTCATTCTTCTGACAGTTGTAACCACTTTTTTAATTTGTCTGTTCGTGGCTCGTGTAATTTCCGTGCATATATAGTGCAGAGTCTTAAAGAGGTAGTTTGCGGATCTTGGCTATTCGTTCCTGCAAAGGAAGTGCCATGCCCTATCTCCGATGACGGGGCATACGAGCACGCGAGACCAGACTAACGCAGCTGGTCCAATAATAGAAGCCATCTGCATATAAAGTAAATGGTGGGCGCTAATGTTATGCCTATAATTGGTTATAAGGAGAACATTATGCTCGACAAAACCCAGATACAGCCACAAAACCGGTTGTTTTGTAGAGAACATTGCAATCTATAAAGCCATTAGTGCAAGAGCACAAATAATTCAGGGTTCACGTGCATGCTGAAAGCATATTTCTGATTGAAGTTATTTTCAACCCCATCTCACTCATTGCGCAAACAGCTTAAGGCGGTTGTACAAAGCGTGTCCCATAAATTATAGGGTGTTTCTTCATGACTAGCATGATATTGCCCGCATGTCTTTAATCTTGATATGTCGTAAACATTTTTATAGTGTTGTTTATATCGGTACACACCGATTCTATGGCTATTTATGCATTGCTACTGCTTAAACCAGCGCTCTTAGTTTGCAATGTTCCTGGCATTGGCGCTCGGGTTCTCGGCAACTACATCACCGCAAGGCATTATGTCAGGAAGAAACATGGAGGAAATTGTATTAGGACTAATAGTATGAATATTGATTGTGGCATATTTTTAGCAAGAGACGGATGGCGTGTAGTCGCATATTCCGTTAGGAGCGATCAGGTTTAACTGAAAGTGATTCCTTGAACGAGTGGTGCTGTTTTGTTCGCAGCCGCGAAGTGTGATTTGGTTGCACATGCAACAACAAATGCTGCAATGTGATCACTTTCATTATTAAAACAGTTCGATTTTAATACTTATTTCTTGTCATTGTATATTTATTACAAGAAATGCAGCCACACTTGTGGGAATAAAGTGCAAGGAAGCCACCTGGAGAGATGTTGTTGTTACAGTGCGTCCTCTAAGCCTCTCATACACTCGTCTGCCTAATGCTCAGCCAGTTGATATCAGACAAGTATTGAGCAGTTTATAGTTTTACATGGACTCGTAAAATAGTGCTTGGCAAACATATTGATGAATATTTTTTTTTTGAATCTGACGACAAACACAACCGTGACGCCTCGTTTGCTTTCCTTGGTGGGGCTTTTCCGTGCGCCCAGTCGCAATGCAAGAAGACAGCTTTACAGAAATCTTAGGCGGGTTTTCAGTCTGGCATTTTTGTGTAAGACTCACTGTTTCACTTACACACTAGCTAGCTAACTAAACTTAACTGAACTAACTAATTAACTCACTCACTCACTCATTCGCAAAGAGAAAAAGGGCAAAAAACATTCGTGAGTACTGAAAACATTTTGCCATCTCCGCTGCTTCCCACCGAAAGTCAAGCCGTCCAATGTCCCTTGATAGTGAAAGCGTCGTTTCCAATTTTCCAATTTCAAAAGCACGTGATGTATGACAAAAAATCTCCTGAATGTCTAATGCTGCCAGCATGCGCGAATAGTGTCTAGTTGCAATAAAACGTTGGTGAAGCGGCATTGTCGTTTACTACTTACGAGATGTCCGCTTGAATCGGAGCCTTCGGACGGAGTGCAGTACTAGTACCACGCCACGCTAAAGCTGTGCAGTGCTTGGTAGCTATCAAGTCAGTGTAGCAGTCGTTTGCAAAAGTTCAAGCTTTCGAATAAAGCCATTGATTGATTGGAAGCTAGGATGTAGCATTCGGGGCTGTCTAACACTTGTCGTGTTATATTCATCAAAAATAAATTTGTATTGGAAGAGAGTTCACATCACAATCTAGTTTTTACTAGTTGGCGCGGCGCCCTACTTAACAGTTGTGCAACTTCTTATTTTGACTCGTTTAAGATAAACCTATGGGAAAATATCTTGAAAGAATCGAACATCTGGCGCTAATACTTGCGTAAACGTGCAAAAGTGAATAATTCAAGCTGTGCAGAGGCAACCTAAACAAAGAAGAATCTGTCTTGTTTCTTCGAAGCACGACATTGGCCGGTCATTTTTGCTTTCATGCGGCGCTTACAGTGGCAGTTTCATGCTGTGCTATTTCTTTCAGAGTAGTCCACGAGCCAAAAGGCATAGCAGACAACTGTGTCTAGGGTGACTCGTCAGTCATGCTAGTGCCGATATTGCGCCTAGCGTTCCTTGCTGGCGCCGACACTGCTGAGACCCCCTAACTGTGTCATCACCGAAGCTATAGCCGAAGGGCTCAAACCAGTGCTCGTTAGTGTCGTAACGTAGTACTTCTCTTCTCCATTCACAGATGGCGAGGCCACCTCGCACACCAAGCGCACTGTGTGAGATATTGTGTGAGAATCATAAGGTGCGCTTGTGGAACCTCGTACGTGTGCGTCGGGGGCGCATTCAGTAAAATGCCCAACACTTACCGTAAGAGACTTAGAGGTTGTGCGTTCGATTCCCGATGCCGGAACCTTTTCTTTGAATTGTTTTTTCATCACTTGGTATGGAATTTAGTAACGTCATACCCATGACGAAAACAACTCAGTGAAATATTAGGGAACCACGGTATTACACACTTCGGTGCTAAAACGTATTCGCCTAAGGGTAGGATTGGTGCTTCCCTCACATACTTCATGCGCCATATACACTGTGGCAGTCTTGCGCCCACCGGATGCACGGAGAATAGAGTTGGTCCGTATGCGAGAAAGTTCTGATCTCAATAAATGCAAACTCCAGCGCAGTTCCTCCCGCGGGGCGTCCCGCTCGTGCTTCGCCACTCAGGCTGATTGTGTGCCTGGCTGCCGTCTGTGCTACACTAGGCGCACCTGGGCACGTATCGAGCTAATGGCACGTTTTCCCGCCGGACGGAAGAAATACAAAACAAAGCAAGCGTGAGGCCTTAATGAAAGCCGGAGACGTCGACCCGACTAGAAACTTGGGCCGCCAGTACGACACGCAGGAAAGCCTGGAGGCGGCAGAAGCGGTAGCGAAAGCGAGCGCATCATCATCGATGGAAGTTTTCTTGATGCCCTAATGCAAGCCGCACGTTGATGGCCGGGCACGCCCGCTCATATATTGATCAGCGTATCACCACCACTGCTGTCTCTTAGCGGGCACGTCGCCCTGGCAAGTCAGAAACCTGCACGAGAGGAGAGCTTTTCTGCTGAAGTTTACCTTCCAAGACCTATTCAAGTTTTCCAAGGACACTACAGTGTTTCTCAAGTTTCTGTCAGACAAAAGAGTCGCGGTGTAATCGGATTATGATGTTCGGAAAAGACGTGATGCCTTCCTTGTGTGCCCCTTAAGTGCATTGCACTCTATTTTGTATTTCTTCGGATGCGTACGTTCATCTACACCAGGGGTCTCAAACACGTGGCCCGCGGACCTTTTGCTTGCGGCCCACGGACCGCACATGACAGTCTTCGCACCCCATTTTTTGAATAACTTCGTGACTCTTTGTGACATTACGAGCACTAACAATATTTTCTCGTCTATCGTAAATATTGACGCTGTATTTGGTAAGATGTGCAAACGTGACTGATCTTATAGGCATTTTTATCCCATAAGGCAGTCTATGTGGTCCACTTGAGTTCAAACATGAACACAGAACGAAAAATATACTTCAGTATTGATTTAAAGTTTTTGGTCACTGTGGATATTGGATAACGTTAGCAGACATTTTGTTCAACACCCCCCCTTCCCCTCTTCCAATTGCTTCACTCTTTCGGCCCTCTACGGGACTAAATCGCGTGGCTGCAGCAGGGGCGGATCCAGCTACTCTCACTTGCAGGGGGGGGGGGGGTCGCCTGAAGTAGCACCGGAAAGGGGGCGTGGCCGTGACTGCTTTTTTTTTGTTAAGCGAAAAACCTCTCCATAGCATGAATACTGTTAATGTGTGCTCACAGTAGTATTACTCATTTTTTCTAATTGGTGATAGGAGGTGGGCTACGAGCACTGAAGTGAGAGGGGGGATACTGACACAGACGTTGGGGAGGGAGGCTATCGCCCCTAGCCCCCCCCCCCTTCTCTATCCGCCACTGGGCTGCGCCCAATAGCTAATGCGAGTTTGCGATAGCTGATATGATGTCATTTGATGGCGTGACGTTGTGACATCGATTAACACGACTGTGACATCACGCTGTCATAATGACGTCCCAAATTTCGGCTATCTGCAACGTCATAATAGGGTCATATTTTGACGTCTTAGAGCGATATTTCTTGCATCACTCGCGCTGGCTCTGCCGGCGTTGGATGCCGGCCAGTTTCTGTGCTTTATGAGACATGTTAGGTTTTCGCCTAATATTGATAAACAGTAGGAGAGCAGAGTGCTCGTCCTATTGGTTGGACGCGCTTTACGCAGCGGTGTGAAGCATTAAAACGAAAGGAAAGCAACAGGATCTCTTATCATTTAGACTTGAAGAAACAGGGCGAGGACGAGACAAAAGAAGACAACACAAGGCCGGGTGCTGACTGCCACCTGAAATTTTTATTGGCGAAACCAAGAATATGTTGATACATGAAATAATAAAAAACAACCATTAGATTACAAATTTTCAGCCACGTGCATGATCTCAAATAGCTGATTTCCCTTTTTATAACACATCGAGTGACGAAGCGCTTGTACGTCGATCGCCCTTTTGGTGGATTTCAAAAGCCTCGAACATCTCCTTCGCTGCGCCCGTCTTCGCGTCATCTTCGTTTGTCCCGTCTTAGCGCGGTTTTTTCAAGTTTATAGCATGAAGGACCCTGTGTGTTTTTTCTTCGTTCTGATACATTTATGAACCGAACGGACCTGGCCACCCGTTTATAGATGGTGTTTTTTTGTTTTTTGTTATTTTTATTTATGTTTTTTACTCATACTTGTTGAAGTCTTCTTCATTTTTTTCATCTTCCTTGCTTTTATCCCCTCTAATCTTTGTTTCCTCTGTTTCTTCTCTCCTCCCGAAAGAGTGAGCAGGCGTTGTGCCCCTCCAGGTGGCAGTTGCCAGCTTGCTCTCTCTCTCTTTCCTCTGTGTCCTTGTGTACCTGTGTATGCAAATGAGATCAGATGCTTCATACCGTCGCGTAAAATGCGTCCACACAATAGGACGAGTACTTTGCTCTCCTACTGTCTATCCGTGTTAAGGATAAACGCAGAAACTAACCGGCGTCCCTAGCCGGCGTAGTCAGCATGAGTGATGCTGGAAATCATCACGGGATGACGTTATGTCATTGCAGACTGCTAAAATTTGTTACGTCGTTATGACATCGTGCCATCACAATGACGTTACTTGATGTCTCAAGATGACATCGTCAATTGGCATGATAACCTGGTCAATGGTAAACGATCGTTCAGGCAGTGCGAAACCAGGCAGCGTGAGCAACGTTTTTTGATACTTAGCTTGCTACTTTCCTTTTATAATTGCTGCTAAATCTTCCATTTTGATGGAGGGCTCACGGACGCAATTTCACCATAGTCGTCATTAGCAAAAAAAAAAATAAAATCGTGCATTTAGTCCGCCCATTTTTTCTATATTATTATATGCTAGGCAAATATGGAATGCATTTATTTATATGCGGACGTGCCTAACAAACGGCTTCAAGACACATCATTTATAAGTTTTGGGGGGTTCGCGCGTTCATTAAGTGCACGTTCGCTCTGCCCGAAATTGCGCTTGTAAACCAGCGCTCGTCTTTGCCATATTCTATAATATTTAACTGTACTGACTTAGTTTTCGTTTATCTGTTCATTGCATTAAGTCGTATCCCTACTGTGGAACTGCTTTGTTGTGGTATTTCCGCAATACATCCTTTGTTGCTGTTTTCGCATGCAAAAGAAGGTCCAGCGACATATGGATAAACTGCTGGTGGGCGAAGTTTTGCGATTCTCTACTCCCTCGCAGACCACTCACTCAAATATGGCGAACCATGCAAGGCATACGCACATTTCCCGAACAACGTTTTCCGTTTAAAGCCTTGACACTTTTCCAACGAAGAAAGGACATCGAGGTAGCGGAAGAATTTTGTAGGAAGATTGCAGGCCCATCACATTGAACATAGGTTCTTACTGCTGCCACCGCACCACATTCCCTTGATCCGTGCAAGGGCCTGCCTTTTTCTATGGAAGAGCTGGACGTAGCTCTTGTTTCTTGTAAGCGATTGGCGTCGCCCGGGCCAGATGGTATATCATACCGCCTATTGTGCAACTTCAGTGATCGCGCATATAGTGCCTTACTGGACAAGTTTAATGAGTCTTGGCGAGCTGAACCTCTTTTGGAACCAAACAAGCCATTTGGTTTCAATCCTCAAACCTGAAAAATCATCTCTAGAGCTGACGTCATACCGACCAACAGCGCTGGCTATAGTTGCGTGGGCAAGATGATGAAGCGATTGATTATTACTAGGCTCGAGTGGTTCTTAGAACTTTACAGAGTCTATCCAGACGCCATGGCCGGCTATCGTCGTCTTTGTAGTTCCATTGACAATGTCATTGTTCTCGTTACATATGTACAACACCAGAAAACGAGCCGGCGGCTATCTGTAGCATTATTTTTGGATCTCGAAGGAGCCCACGACAATGTCTCTCATGAAGCCATACTTGATGCCATCTAGTCCGTGGCCTTGGGTGGACGAGTGTACCGCTGGATCTGTGGATCTGCTGCTACCTTCATATGAGATCATTGTTTATGGAAACTGATTATGGGCTGACATCTGAGCATTACATACACCGGGGTGTTCCCCAAGGTGGTGTATTGAGCCCCACACTATTCAGCTTTGTGATGATCGACCTTGTGGAAACTATACCAGAGTCTGTACAGATATTTATCTAGCAGACGATATTGGTGTTTATACATCTGGTACAACACCTCCTCTGATACGTGCGAAACTTCAGAAAGCTGTGAACTTTCTGTAGCCATACCTTAAAGAGCAAAATCTCGAGATTTCTCCAAGCAAATCGGCGCTGGTTGCGTTCACGCGGAAGGCAATGACGTCATATCGCACCGCCATGAATGGACAAATTGTCTGCTACACCCGGACACAGAGGTTCTTGGGAGTCACCATTCATCGACATCTCTGCTGGAATCCCCATGTGGCCACTCTGAAAAAAGCGCCTAACAGCCATCTCCCAACTTTTCAACTTCCTCGGGAGAAAAAAGTGGGGCGCGTCAATACACGCAATGTTGCAGCTATACAGGACGTTGTTCGTGGGGTACCTTTGGTAGAGCTTGCCTGTTCTGACGAACACCTGCAAAAATAGCATACGTACAATTGGAAACACCCAAGGTCAGGCACTCAGAGTTTGTCTTGGATTACCACGCTGCACATCCACAGCGGGGACCATTGCAATCACCAAAGATCATCCGGCCTGAGTGCACATTATTCTAGAGGTGCTTCAAGCGCGTATTAAGTACCTTGTTCGTGCCCCTGCCCATCACCTCACTTCGCTTTCAGAAGACTGACTGAGTGCCCCCTTCTGTAAGAGAGTATTGAGTTACTGTGAGTGCTTCCCAGCAGGCAACACACCTCCGGAACGTATCCTGACACCCCCCTGGTGTTTAGACCGTCCAAACCAACGCTTGACAGTGCCAGAAATTCGCAAAAAGACGGATCTCTTGACACCAGCTTTGAAGCAGCTGAATCTACATATGCTGCACAAAAGATACAAACACCACGTTAAACTCTATATGGATGGTTCGACAAATGTTAGGGGATCTGCAAGAGCTGTGATCTTCCCAACCACAGCCAAAACCATCCAATTTCGAACTTTTCACAAAACATCGACAGCGGCAGAGCTCACAGCACTCCGCAAAATTGATCAAGAAGCACTTCTAAAATGGTGCATTTTCACCGATTCAAAACCAGCTCCGTATTGTATTCGCACTGCGCTACGTCGTGCACCTCAAGACCAATTAATGCTGGAAACAAGAAAATTGTATCATTAAGCACTACAGAAAGGACATGATGTAACTCTTCAATGGTTACCAGGCCACTGCGGAATCATCGATTACGAGCATGCCGACGCTGCAGCAACGAACACTCACGAAAATGGCATGATGAATCCCATTCCATAGTCAAGAACCGACGCAGCAGCAAGGATTAATACGCTCGCGTAAGACGTCGCCAGCTCTCTGTGGAACACGCCCAGGTTTCTACACACCCGTCTTCAACGTCTGGACCCATACATACGACTTTACATTCCATCTGGGTTATCCAGATCTGAGACAACCATTCTCTGCCGCATGCAGCTTAGGGTGTCTTACACGAACGCCTTTGCTTGCCGCATCGGATGGGCAAACAGTACTGGGTGTGATCATTGCGGTGCTGACGAAACCATCGAACACATTTTGTGTCAGTGCCCTCAGTACAACTGTCACAGACAGTTCATGTCAGCAGTGTTTGCACGCCTCGACGACCAGCCGCTTTCCGAAAAATATAAATTTGCAATACCGGAAAGATCTAGCTTCACGCCGAAAAGCGACGAAGCCGTCCTGAAGTTTATGCGATCGACCCACCTCGTCGAATGTTTCTGACGTTTTATTGTGTTTGTGTGTTTTCGCTTCCGTCCCACTCTCTCTCATTTCCTTTTTCTTAATTTTCTGTCTCTTATTTCTCTTTCTCCAGTGCAAGGTAGCAAACCAGACACTTGCTTTCTGGTTATCCTCCCTGCCTTTCTTCATACCATATATATCTTTTTCTCTCTTGTCGCTGTTTTGATCCTAAATATTTTTCGATGACCACTTACGAAATATTGAACATGTAATGTGTAAGCAGCAATCAAAACAAAAAGGTGTGCAAAAATGACATATGTCAGCGCACGAGCACGCCTGCAAGTGTACGCAAAATCACAGAATAGCAAGAGCTGGCGCAAGTTAGTAAGAACGGACAAGGAAATCAATTTTACGGCAGCAGACGTAGGCTACCACTTCGGGCCGAACGGCTGATGGCTGCTGAAATTGCAGTTGACGGTTGGCAGCTTTCAACAAGCTCAAAGGCGCAAGCTCCCAATGAAGGCAGCTATCCAATGATCGATTTATTTCTGCCGTGCTCATCCCCGGGCGCAATTTTCAAATCGAAGTGCGTAGTGGCAGCCTGCACTATTGACTGGAGTGGCAAAGGTGTGGTCCCTCCACGATCCGCGTTTATATAGCATTAGGCGATCGTTGAAAGTTGCAGAAGCGGCTAGAACGCCATGGCGTTGGCTTTTTGTGTATTTTCAAGACTATTTATGCTTCTCTTTCTTACTCCTCTTCTTTTCTGTCTCTTTTCGTTCTATTATTCCCCTTTTCCCCCACCCCAAGTGTAGGGTAGCCAACCAAGCCAAGCTTGGTTAACCTCCCTGCCTTTCCTCTCTATTTATCTCTCTTTCTATCTCTCTCTCTCTTCAAGTGGTATAGAATCAGCGGTATTTTGAAATGTCTTCGAATGAAGTTATTTCGGTGTTTCATCACAAAGTATCGATTCATATGTGCAAAAAGCGGAAATGGACACACACTTTAGGTGCTGTAGCGGGATTTACAGAACTGTGAACTTGCGCCGCCAGTCTACTGCTGAGGCAGTGCTATATGCCTTCTCGAACAAAAAATGCGGCATCAAACAAAAAAGTTAGTTCCATTGCAAGGATGAATCTATATATGAAAGCGATGTAGCAACAAGTTATAATGTTATACGAAGTGAGTCTGGTGGCTAACTCTTGTAGATCTAATCTCACGCAACTCTACGAAATGCTCTTGTAAGAGAAAACGGCCTCTCCAAGGACACTTTTCGCGCAGACTCTTAGCACTGATAGCGCATCACGTATTAAAAAAAGGTATACGAGACGCCCTCTGATGGTTGTCGAGATAGCGCGCGTTGCCAGCGATGGCGAGTGCACCAATAAAGCCAAAGTTCACAGTGGCTGCAGTAGTGACCCCCCTGCCCCTTGCTTCTTTTCATACTCGTTGGTGACTGGCGGGGCATTTCCTACACTGCTTCCGTGTGCGAGCTATCCGAGCGAGGTGATGTCAGCGCATGCACCCACTGAGCTAGGGAGGTGGGATGGCCCATTTTAGCGCCGCTTGAGCTGCATTCATCGTCCCCACTCGCGCACTTTTACCTGCGGGTAAGACATATGCTGGATAGGGCAAATTTATCAATTTATATTTTGGCACGTGCATACATTGCTTTATAGATGGGTATTGGCTACTACCCTTCTTCGCAGAATCTATAATGGATAGATTGCGATGCTTTGGGTGGCTCAGCCATCAAATCATTGTGAGTTCATCTGAATTGAGCTGTGCCTCTTTTTCTTTTGCGAAGTATGAAAACAGTGTGAGGACCTATACGTATACGCTTGTTCAGGGCCAAAACGTATTTGATAAAGGTACTTCTGTGAAGCGCAACGGTGGGAAGTCATAAAATAATGCAATAATATATGTGTAAATATTGATAAATCACATGAAATAACCACTCAAAAGAATACCCACGGAAAAGTAACTCGTATATATATGCCTAATAACAAATAAGAACTTGTAGTCAGATTAAACATCACATAACATTAACCATAAGTTACCTCTTGTAAAAAGTAATTTTCTAAGGCTTTTGAAATAATTGAATACATATTTACTTTAAAAGGTATACCACTCCTTATTTTAACACTAGAGAACTGATGATGTTCGCCATATACATTGCTAGTCCACGCAACATTACAATGGCGAAACATTAGTTGTCACGTAAAATGGCATGGGGCACGAACAAATGACACGTTAAAAGGATGGTTGTGATCGCGTTCACCCAATTTGGAGTGGCTGTGGTCGTTGTGATCACCCGATCGTGACGAACAAAGCTCGGTGCAGTGTAAAGTTCACCCGGCATCAAGCAAAAAACACTATGCGCCACCACATCGACGCACGCAATTCCGTAATCACGCTCCAACCTATCCCGGATCAACTTTAGAGGGAGTCAAAACGCGTTTTTCTTGTATCCTTACAGTGCCCCATAAGTGTCACTTGCACTTTAATGTGCCACCACTCGCATTCTTCAGTGGGATGACACTATCGACTTGTCTTTTTTATTAATTTTTGAAAAGAGCTTCATGAGGACTTCATACGCTTCTTTTTTCTGCGCAACGCTCTAAGGGAGTGGATAAGCCTGCTGAACTTACAATTTTTGGACGCAACAGGAGAGCCTTGAATCGTATCGTGCAAGGCGGGAACATATGTGAAACCCTTGCAGTCAATAATCCGGTACCTCGACTACCTCACAGTGAGATTATGTTTGTATTTGTAGTGTATAAAACTCCGGAAGTACGCCTTTGTGTAAACAGTTAACGTGAGCCGAGGTACAAGCGCCGAAAACAAAGTAAGAAGTCCATTAAAATATATCAGGAAAAAAATAGAAAGCGTTCTAAAAGGTGATGTTTTAGAACTGCCAAATATAAAGAAAAAAATTCCTTAAGAACTACCAAAATAGATGAGAAATTCCATAAAAGCATATAAGCACTAAAGCAGACAATACATTTGACTATTTTTCAAGTGGGTTATAGTTGTCAATGAGTAAACATCTGTAAATGTTGCAATAGATACCGTACGAATTATTTTATTTTATTTGTTTCACACTTTTCTTCATTTTTAGGACTTAGATATATGTGTCTCGCAGCTGGCTATCATATTTCGATAATACTGGAAATGTAATATAATTAGAAAACATCACCACTATAACTAGAATATAGAGAGCAAGCAAACTAAGCAGTGACAAATAAGGTAATAAAAGAAACAAAATATGTCATGTTACTTAAAAAAGTCACATCACGAATATTCTCAAGAAAATGTTGTAAATGGTGTCATGACCGCTACATATAAAAAAACAACGTTGGGGCATGTGGCGTTTCGCGGAATCGGTGTATTGCGCCCCGTTCTGCGCGTATTTGCTGCGGCCGTGCCGCTCGGGAATGGCTTTTGAGGGAGAAGCGCTTTCACAGTGTTTCTTGGTACGCGGGACACTGATTTTAATTATTTAGGCCTTAAATAGTGCGTATTTTAGTCGCACGTTGCCGGTGGAATATTTAGACCATCATTAGAACAACTGATTAAGGCACAGACAAGAACTGGTTGCTAGAGTCAAGGAAGTATTTTGTACAACTGGATGCATGAGCAGTTAACATTCTTGCATCTGGAGGAACTGCTTGGCACATTCTGTCGCTATGTGCGCTTTTCACGGAAACGCATTCGTCCGCTAACGCAAAACAACAAGAAAAATAATGAATTGTATCTTGCTTCCCAAGTGTTGCTAGAACTCACCCGAAATCAAGAGCACTATTTAAAAGATTTTTATAATTTTCATCGGTACATTTATGTTTACATTTATGTTTATGTTCTGAATAAAGCTGTGGGTGACACAGGCCCGTATTCTGAGTGCGGGCAGCGTTTCCTCAAAAATATAACATTTCCTTAATCTTTCCTCTTTCCGGCCTGTTTTTTTTTTCATAAGCATGTTTCGCCAAACAGCTCCCTTCGCATGCAGCCATGCTCAGCATGAAAATCACGCTGCTATCGCTCCAACATCTTTCCCCTTCCTCCATATAAGGTAAGTTATGGCTACGTACATGCATGTCCCTTCTTGTGTCATGAATTGGATAGAAACTATCAGTATACGTAAAGTTGTTATACTTTATGAGGGCAAGTGCCGGTGACAACAGTGTGAAATGTATAGATAAGCAGTTTAACTCACTTGTAGCAATATTGTTAAAAACAATGAAAGATCGATTTATGAACAAAAAACTTTTCTTTAAAAGAGTTTAAGCAACCAGCTTCACATGCGATTGTCTCCCGCGATGCTGCTCAAAGCTGTACGCTGCGGAGAAACTCATGATATTACACTGTCACGTGTTTTCTTGCGTTTAGGTCGCAGAACTTCTCAGAACACTATCACTGCATTGTACCGTAGAAAATGTTGGCTGTAAAATGTTAGCGCTGGTAATTCACAGTCAGTACAGCTGCCACACACACGCCCACCAACAAACTGCGCAAAAGCACGTGATTGGCGATGAAAACTCGCTCACTTGCACAATAACATGAAAAAGTGTAGTATAATATTCTAGTGCACTATACGAAGAAGCAAATGAAAAATTTCGAGCCAACCGCACGAACCGGCAGTCTTGCTGTGTCTCCGAACAGCAGCGTCTCCACGAAAACTATTGGCGACAACTGTAAATCCAGCCGAAACCCCTTCTTACGAGCGAATTTATAGATTTTCAGCGCAAAATAAGCCAGAATTTCTCAAACGCGCAGGCGCGTTGAACGGCACTGTTTTCGCGGAAGCAGGAAATTCGGGCATCATGACTCCGGACCATTGATCAAAAAGGTTGTTCGGCCTGTCATCGTGAATCCAGCTTGAATAGCTCCCCGGGAGCTTTCATTGGATCACGTTGGATTTCTGTGAATTGTCAAGTTTTTCATAATCTGAGGCGTAGTTTATTGTATCTAAGAACGGCTACGGGTCTCTCCGGTAGGATATACTGAGCATGAATGGTGCGAAAGGTGACGCGATGGCGAAAATGATAGTGGCCTGTTAGTTTGTCTTCTGTCTCATGTCTCGGGTCCCTCGCAATGTTCGTCTCTAGTAAATATTGCGAAAGAGCCATGTCCGTCACCTTGCCCAATTGTGCTGTTGGGCAAGATGACTGTGCCTTGTGCATGTGTGCTTTTAGTAATTTTTTCCCGTGGACGCTGTTTCATGTTCACCACGTCGCTTAAGCCTTCACCTATGATGACTACAAGCCGAAATGACGTATTGAGAAGTGATATAAAATGTACTGAAGGTATACATTGGCAGGACGTACTGAAGCTAACGGTATGAAAGGCGATGCAGAAAAAAAACGAGGCTCTCGCGTTAGTTTTTTTTAAATTATTTCGAGATTCCTACGATAATTATTGTCAATACTGCGAAATAACACAGCCTACGACCTTGCTGAATAATGTTGCTACAAAATACCGCTAAGAGCAGCTCGCTTGCGCTAGAGCCCATGATTGTGCCAGATCACCTGCAATATTCATCAGCGTGTTTGCACCGCCGCGGGAGAATTTTAATAGGTGGCCATGAAAGCGGGTATGAAAGCTGCAAAGAGCCAAATAGTCGGTGTTGATGATGCGACAATTAGCTAACTGGCCTCTAAGGACTCCGCGGTTATGAAGAAAAATATTAAATCTTCAACGTAATCAAGACTTCGATTTCTGACCACGGTGACCTCACTTTTATGCCAGCAATAATAAAGAATATTCGCTTTCTTCAAGTCAGGTACACGCTAAAGGCTGCCCGTGGATAAAATAAGGCTTCAGTCCTTCACCATATGGTGGACCTGCCAATTATATCGCAACTTTTGCACGTGCTTAGCTCGCATGCACTTATTTTTATATTTTGTTTAATAACGAGGTAGGTTCACGCAGACCGGCCAGATTCCCAAGCAACGCAGAATGCTGCGTCGATGGCGCACTGACATGTCAGTCAGCTGCAGTCATTGCTATCGTATTGCAGTCACTGCTATCGTATCGATTCAATGCTTCGTAGAGGCGGTCGCAGAGTTCGCTATTAGGGGGAGGCAGAAGGTTGACATGCATGGTTGACAATAATTGGAAAAGAAACTGAAAATAAATTCTAACAATTTCCTGATTTTCGGCCGCAGATTTACTGCACATGGGAAGTAAAAACTTTTTTGGGATGCAACATCGGGAACCTTCGATCATCATCATCGTGAAAAACCTGTTGGTCATGGATCACTGAGTGAACGTTAGACTGAGTTGCCTCCTCCCCTGCACCTCCGTCTGGCTGATTTAGGGAGATTTTCAGTCTCCATTGTGCGCAGACCAATGAGAGTCAGAAACATAAACTCAACATTTGTGCCGATCAGACCTCGCTGAAAGGTACGGATACTGCGGGTATGAAGACATCAAACCAGTACTCGTGCATTAAAGCTCGCGATGGTTCAGAAATGTACAAACAGCCGAGGGGGCACTCACAGATGAGGTCATAGACTCAAAAAAATAATAGACGGCTAAATAGATTTTAAACAGGGAAAAATAACCAGGAGGAGGCTAGCTGATTGGTGGCTACAATGAACGCGCGAGTGAAATTGAATCCATCACACATAGTGATAGTACTTAACTTTATGGCTAGGCGGCGTGAGCCACCACCCGATATAAAAGGCAAAGCCGGATACATCCATTCGTCCATACATTCATAGATGAACTTATAGAGCGTTCATAGACGTTGTGTAGTTTAAGTATGAAAAGGCAAACGATAAATTTAATTGCCGATATCAGTAAAATAACTGCAGGATATGATTCACGTGGTTGTTTCTTACTGCAAAAGGAGGAAAGTAAGATGTGAGTGAAGTAGGTGGAAGAACTCTAACAACCCGACTGCCGTCGTCTATTCGTCAACGTCAATATCATGACGTAAAAAATTCAAAACACACACGCGCGCACACGCACACAATCAAGTGAGTGTAGTTTGGTATTTCCAAACAGAAATATAACCATATAATTATATTATTAACAAGCCTCGTACTATTGAAGAATACAACCAAAAACAGATGCAAGGACAAGTGCGCGTGCACCCAGAACAGGTAATGACTTGGAAGTCTGGTGTTCTTACGTATTTGATAGGCTCTTGCAATTTATCGCGAAGTGAATAAATAAATGATCCTTGTACCACCACATACAACCATCATTGGCAGCAAGTCGCACATAGTTCTCGCGCACGGGTTTACACCCTTCAGACCCAGCGCTCGCGGAAGATCGAGAAGCAAGGAGTGTCTTCCCTTTTGGGCCGCCTGAGCTCCTTGCGTTTCCTCGAAGACTGGTAACCTTCATTTCCACAAGAACACGGAACCTAGCTGTTTGAGCGGCCGCCATTCGTGGGCTGACTTACGTGACTGCCCTTCGAATATACGGAAGCATTTTGCAAAGACGGCCGTGTAGGACGTGCACATTTATGATTTCCGGTCAAATACCCCGCGCACGAGTGAAAACGGCTCGCCTTACACGCTCGCTGCCCTTAATGCCAACCCCGGTACCATCACCCCCAATTTCTCGGGTCAGCAATAGCCAGCGGCAAAGTCCTCAGAGTACACAGGCTTCCGAAAGCTGTTCTTCAGTTTTATATTTTGGGGGGCTCTTTCCCTTGACGGGTCTCTACGTGATGTCCACGCTCCTCCATGTGCTAGAGCGAGTGAAGCGCGCACAAAGGAAGCCTGATGTGAGCTCGGCACGTCCGCTGCGAGCTGTGATTGAAAGGGGGAGAAACAGCGTGGCACTGACTGAATCTGCAGAGCCTCGAGGCGATAGGCGCGCAGCGTTATCAGAGACGTGAACTCCCAACGAACGCTGTTGCGTGCTGCGTGACGTATCCAAACTTCAAAATCGGTTTATATCACTCTTCTGTTCATACCGCGCAAAAAAAAAGACAAAAAGGGACTGAGGGGTAATTGAAGCATTAGAAAACATGAACACGGTGCTTTGTAACTGACAGTGAATGACCGTAACTAAATGTTTCGGCGCTCAGACTACGAGCGAAACAAAAATTTGGTTTATAACTATTTTGCATTGCCACTAACTGCGTCTTTCTATACTTTTATTGATTATATTGGTTTCTTTCTTGATAATATTGTATAAAAGGCAGATATAGATAACTCAAACGCGATAACCCCGATTGCTACCTAAACAGGATTAGAGACAGAGGTTAGAAAGTCATGAAAACGGGGGGGGGGGCATGAAGACGAAGGGGTGTTATTAGTGCGAACGGCGGCGTCTGTAAAACAAGCCTGCAATAGACAAGTGAGGCCAGTTTATTTCACAAACTGTAGCAATGCGGGCGTTGGTTTACAACGTTACGACAGATGGTGTCATGATCCAGGAACCTCTTCGTACATAACTATCTACGTTGTGGTTGTTTTATGACAGTCCCAAAGACATCACGTTCGGCGTGGAAGTTATTGACTGAAATGCGAATGGGTGAAGGTGGATGGAGCAAATTGAATACGGCCCTTTGGTACTACGAAACTAGGTGGAGGGTGAGTTGGTTAGTTTTTAAAGGTAAAAATGGTGTTCGCCAATTACAACACGCCACAGTTAAAAAACGCACGCATGGCACCCGTGCCTCCCTTCAGGCAAGCACGTGTGCTGTTCGAGCCAGCCATATCTCATAAGGCTGAGCAGCGGAGCTATTGAAGTTTTTCGCTGCACCAGTCAGTGAAAACAGAAATGAACCGACACGCACTCGCTCCGTTCACTTCATCTTGATGATGATGATGATCCTTGTTACTCTGGCGCACACCCACAAAGGTGGATGGCCAAGAACCAGGCGGCAGGATCTTAAGTAAAAGGCTTATGATTGTTATGCTTAGATTCCAGAGCACGTTCAGCACGTTTGCCGAGTTGTGCGGCCATGAAATGCAATAGTTACGATGGTCAAGTATGTGCACTAAGTGGGCTTCTCGGTGGGCATTAATATGCACTAGTTTTCACTCCCTCACTCACTCACTCACTCACTCACTTACCTACAATATTACCTAGAGTGCTACGTCGCGAAACCGCGATATGACTACGTGTCACATCTTAAAGGTGGAGAAGGGCGGCTCTGGAAAACGTTAACAATTTGGTGTTCACTGACATTGCTGATTACACGAGCCTCTGCCTGTTCGCCTCCAGCGAAACACGACCGCCGTGGTTGCGGGATCGAACCCGCAAGGTTCGGGTCAGCAGCCGAAGACCATAGCAACTGCTCCACCGCGGTGGACTTCGCTGTGTTCGTGTATACTCGAACAGTGTTACCCAACAGTATCATTTACAGCGTAGTTGTCTCCCGAAACCACGTGCAATAAAAACCGCAGCCGAATGAGCATAAAGGGAAGCACGACAAAACACGCTATAACGGATTGCAGGGCGAGCAGGGGTGCATGCTCATTAAGCTCACTGAGAGATTGGCTTTTCGTTGCACACATCACGTTGTCGGTGTAGTTGGGCGGCACTTGCTATTCCGTCGGCAGCCGGCAATCTGATTGCGCAGAGACACGCTAACCGACGACGATTGGCATTGCTTCCGTCACTTTTCGAGGCTGTTCAGGTGCGTGTAACATTAAATTCTTAGTTTGTTGGAGCATACAGGCAACGCGGGCTATTGCACTTACCCTCGCCTCCCCACATGAATATTCTCGATTTCATTGATGTTCTTGTCGAGACCTATTTTTGGTGATGATTTATTTATTCATTCATACTTTCATTCTTAAATTGATTCATTGATCCACCGACCAACTGCGTCAAGTTCAGCGTACGTACGGCCCTTTGAAAAAAAAAAAAAGATCCCATATCTGCATGTTTCACCGCAAATGTCGAAATACAATAGTCTTGCGTCTGGAGAGAGTGATAAAAACGTTTATTTGGTATTCTGCACTCAAAAAGTCATGAATTCTATTCTGGAGGCGCTGCGTTAGTGTCTCGATCTATGCAGCAAAGGCGAACGAGCGCTATATGCCAGTTATCTTCGAAAACGATCGAGGGCGTGCGAGCCTGTCTCGGAGGCGATAAGGTGTCAAACGCAAAGCGAGAAGCTGGTACCACCACCGTGTCGTCTTAGCAAAGCGTTGGGAACACTTGCATTCTCGTGCAAGCATTGCATTGTCAGTGCAGCATGGTAAACGCTACGGTCCTTAAAATTATTTATGTATGCTTTCTTTAGTATAAAGTCACATATACAGACCATTGCCGTGTTGTTGATGATGCCTGAGATAAGCGCAATAATTGCTTTTTGATGGACATTCACACAAATATGAATGCTGAAACTTGAGCAATATTGGTGGGCGCTGCGGATTGGGTAGGCTGTTTTGGGCATTGTTTAGGGCTCTTCGGGTATCGTTACGGCGGACAAACAGACAGAAAGACAGACAGACCAAAATTTTTGCCTCCAAGTACCCCAAGAAAGAGCAAAAGGCCCTCCGCTTACGTAACAACACTCAATTTTCGCAATGGCAGAGTTTCGTGAGAACCTTTTCTGTTTTTGAAAGGTGAGCACATTACGCCCTAATTTTGCAGCGTAGTCGTTGTAGATAGCAGTGACAATATAGCCAAGACATGATGACACTCGCCGGGATCGTCTAGTGTTCGAGGACACTTATCGTAGGGTCCCGGGATTGAACTCCGGCTGCCGAGGCCACAATTGGGTGGATTCGAAATTATAGAAGCCCACGCGTATAAATTTAGATTCAAGATAAAGAACTTTAAGTGGTGAAAATTTCGGCAGCCCTCTACTACAGCCTGCCTCATAATAACATCATGGTTCTGTAACGTGAAATTCAGGAAAAATTTTTATTAGATGTTGTGTGGCTGTTGAGAAACCATTGTACAATGCATTGCTAGAATGGCGAACTTATCACTGTAAATTGCGGCAAGGAGCACGTTTTCAATTCACTCTTAGCACGGTACCAACCTTTAAAGACTGACACTGTTGACTAGACGAAAGTAATGAGTAGTAACTGAACGTATCATCAGATGTAACATTTCACAAAAAAGATATATATATATATATATATATATATATATATATATATATATATATATATATAGATGAAATAGATGATCAGAGTTTCTTCCGGCTACCGTAATAAAAGTTATAAACTTCGAGAATAGTGCAGTATAGGAAACAAAACAATAAAATATTTATTTAATCCTAACAGTTTCGGCTGGTGGACCAGCCTTCTTCGGAGGGTGTAAAGGTGGACTATCCTCCGAAGAAGGCTGGTCCACCAGCCGAAACTGGTTGGATTAAATAAATATTTTATTGTTTTGTTTCATATACTGCACTATTCTCGAGGTTTATAACTAATATATATATATATATATATATATATATATATATATATATAATCCTGATGAAGGCAGACTCTAGGCCGAAACGTCGAAATAAACCACGTTGTGACCGCTCACGGAGGATCTACTGGACTATATGCAACGCTACGGCCACTCAACCACCATGTCTGCCTGTATATATATATATATATATATATATATATATATATATATATATATATATATATATATATGAATCCTGATGAAGGCCAGACTCTAGCACGAAACATCGAAATAAACCACATTGTGACCGCTCACGGAGGATCTACTGGAATATATATGTATATATATATATATATATATATATATATATATATATATATATATATAGTTTGTGGACTTCAACAGCATTTTTTATTATTTTTATTTATTTACCATACTACTAACCCTATCTCAAGGGTTGTTACAGGAAGGGCATAGTGGATAACTCCAGGCACAAACATATAACAATGACCAACTAACCAGCAAAATCACAGTTGACACAATACCTGTCTAAAAATACCGAAAAATCATGTACATCATTTGTTTGCACAGCTTCTTCTGGCACACGATTCCACAAGTGAACAGCATCAGGAAAAAAATTGCCCGCAGCTTCCCTCGGGGGAACACTGAGGAGGATGCGGAGCATATAATTGGTTAACGGGGTGTTAAAGTGCGACTTACTTGGGTCGATGGCTAGATTGGTTAACGTGGTTGTGAAATGGGGTGTTAAATTGCGACTTACTTGGGTCGATGGCTAAATTGGTTAACGTGGTTGTAGGAGGGGGTGCTAAATGAGTGAACACGTACACACGTATGCGAAAGGGCGGCGCTGGTCGAAGGGACGTCGATCATTGTGTTTGTGGATTCGTTGGAATTCATTTCACCGCGACCTTGGACGTCGACGCGCCGTACAAACCAACCGACGAGCGGCAACTGAGCGAGCGAGCGCCGACCTTGAGTATATATACAGCGCGACGGCGCATGCACTGTCAGCTGTCGAATCTTCGAGAAGGGGGAGAAGCGCAACGGCGCATGCGCGCGTCAGCTGCCGATGTTCTCGAAGCGCGACGGCGCATGCGCGCGTCAGCTGCCGATGTTCTCGAAGCATGACGGCGCATGCGCGCTACATTATACAGCTAGCGAATGTTCGTGAAGAGGAGAAGCGCACGCGGTGTGTACAAGGAGAATTAAAGAAAAGTTGCTGGAGTGGAAGCTCCTGCGATGCCTTGCCAGCAGAAGTGAAGCCACCTATTGCCACTGCCAAGATGGCGGAAACATGCTCTTTTCTGATAGTGCCCGCTTAAAGATCAAGTGGCTTTGATACGTTATGTAAATACTACGGTAGTTCTATATTATAGGATGGTTGTTCCTGACGAAATAACACTCAGAAACAAATATGGATGACTGAATCTTCAAAGAACTTTGCCTCCAATTAGAGGCTCACTACGGAAAACTAGTGACTTTAAGACGCACTTGGAGCACTATGAGGCCCCAAAAATGTTGGTTGTATTAAATTCGTTAGGCGTGCGAGGGAAACGCTTCGTTTTCGATCGCTGAACGGCGACACTTTATCATGCCCCTAGTAAGATGGCCGCCACAGCCGCCATCTTGCCAGAGGAACGGCTTCACATCTGCGCAATCACTTCCACTCCAGCAATTTTTTTAATCCTCCTTGGGTGTGTAGAGGAGGAAGGGTGCACAGATGGTGGAGGAGTGAAGCGCGCGCGGTGTGTAGAGGAGGAAGCTTGCGGACGGCGCCGCACTACAAGCCTCGAGTATTAGATGCTCCGCATCTAAAAAAAAAACGAAACATATCTGTGCGGGTTCGTATTGGTTGGACAGTGAGGTGATGAGCTGTTCGCAGAGGCCGTTTGTCAGGCTGTTTAATACACATATCCTTATTATTTTTACTTTTCCATGAAATATTTGAAAAAATAGTTTCAAACGACACTTCTGTCTTCTTACTTCCAAGAGTTCTAACTCGCACTCCTTCAACATGTTCGTTACCAGAGTCTGTTCGCCTGTACTTTGAACAAATAAAGCACACAGATATTCTCTGAATACGCTCCAATTTTTTTCTTGAGAACCTTCTGATGCGGCCTTCAAACTGCGGTAGCATATTCTAAATTAGGACTTATATAGGTTTTATATGCCAATATTTTAACCCCTTAATAACATTCGCTTAAACCAAAAAGAGGGACAAAAAAAGCTTATCGTCCCGGCGGCCAGAAACACGCCCTGAAGAGCTGAGGAATACGCTACGCCGAAATGTTATTTCGCTTGCTTGGGATTTGTTATGCGATGAAAAATACACAAGAAGTGAAAAGGCAAAGAGGGGAGTAGGGTGATGACACTTATGAGAGTACAACGTGATGCAAGACGCTGCTCTTGCCGTGCTATAAAAATCAATACACCACCCACCTACTAGGCGGTACTGATTCACACCCACCGCAAGTTAACGAAACACTGCAGTGCGTTTTTTTAACAGTGAAGTGCTTTATGCTGGAATGCGCCACGCCTCCGCTGACGCATTTTCGTGACGGAAGTGACGTTGAAGAAAATATACTTAGAAATTGAAGATAAAAAGAAACCAGAAGGTAAGCATTCGCCGCTCGGAATCAAACCAGCAACCCTCGATTCGTAGCACGCGGCGATAACCACTATACGCTACAAAGCGTGCGTTGTCGAGAGTGCAAACCATTCACCGTTTGGGAGTTCTCAGAGCTCCAAAACTTCACGGCCTCCGAGATTGCGGGCGCACAGTGGGTACTCGCAATCTCGGAGGCCATGGGAACTTTATCGCGTTTTTGTTATAAGTGGTGAGATGGCGCGACATGCGCGCGTTGGGCGCACTCTAAAGATCGTCGCTTTCACGAAGCTCCGCCTCTAAGAGGCGTGGTCTCTGTTGGACGCGCGCGCTCATCTGACTCGTAATTCGGGAATGGACGAAGTTCACTTTTAACGCTGCCGCATCAGCTTGTAAAGAGACCAGCGCGCAAAGCGCGCGGCTGACACACGACGCAGGAAGGGTTGTGACAGTTGTTCGCGCTTGTCTTGTGTATACATGTGCACTCGTTTCGTGCATCTTTATTTATGTTTGAGTAGCGCGATTTTAAGTGTCGATCTGTGACAGTTGTTAGTCCACGCCCGTCATGTGTATGCTTATTTTGTGCTTTCTGCTTGAGGTGTGCGCTGGAAATTTCAAGCTGCTTGTTTTTGTTAACGTAACTTTGAAATTTGTTACTGTGTCTGAAAGAATGCACAATAAATGCCCATCTATGCTCAAAGTTACGTTTCACTTTCGTGTTATAATGACTCCTACATAAAGGGATCAGCCGCGTTTTCTTAAAAACACATCGAGGTTCTTCACTTAACCGTAAGAGTGCTATCCAATTCCTTACGTATAAGTTTGTTGTTGGCTTTCTATTGCTGCAACAGAAATCAATTACCTCATGCGAACAGCTTCTTCTAACACTTTTACTCCAAATGTGTTTTGCCATACTTAGTAAAGATGAAAGGCTGCATTACTGCAATTTATTGCAGTATTCAAAACCGTATTGTTGGGTTTTCGAACGACAGTGCTTTCATCCGGTACATTTTAGAATACAACATAAAAAAAGAAAAGAAAAATGTATTAAGTTTAGGTGCTACAGACACCGCGTAGTTCGCTTTGTCTCGGCATTTCCGCAATTCGTAGCAGAATGCTTAACATGTAATAGATGCAAGTTTTCATCGAAGTGAAGCTATGCACGTGGAGCAAAAGTAATCGGTAAGCGCACGCAATGCGTTTGCTCACAGAGTTTGCCACGAATCCCTTTCTGTGTGCAGCCATTTCAGGAAGTCATGCACTTTTATGCTCACGCTAACGTTCGTGTCGATAGCACGCCACACGTTCGCCATAATGGCGCTAGCTTTATATCACTGTTAAGTAGCCGAAAGGTGGCCTAATTATATGCGTGCAACGTGGTATTCGGGCGCTTAGAGGAATGAAACACCACTAATGCATTGAAATAAAGAATTGAAACTTGTCGACAGGCTAGTTCTTGCCAGACACTACCATTAGAAATGAAGAAATAATGATGCCATTTCAGGAAAGCGTAGGGGACGTAATCCTCCTGCTTCTCATAAGATGAATTCTCCTCCAACCTTGAAGCGATAGCAAATGCCTTCAATATTTACTTCAAGTCTGCCTTTTTTTTCTGCTGATATTGGCACCACTCCTTCATTTTCTGCGGGCAGCAAATAACCCGCTGTTCGTAATCCTGAAACAAGCTCGATTCTGTGTAGTACATATTATAATAATTTTCAGCTCGTGAAACACTCTGGCCCAGATGGTATATTCAAATCTGTTTCTACATTGGTATTCAGAATGGCATGTTAATTATCTTAGTGTAATATTGGAAGAAAATAATATTATCTTCAACAGTTTCTCAGATGTGGAAATTTTCAAAAAAACGTAATGCCCGTATTTAGGTCCAGAAACAAGCAACTACCAAATTTTAGGCTAGTATTTTTGCTTTTTACCAGTTCCGAAATTTCAGAGCACATACTCAATAAATACAATGTGGAACACCTAAACGCATACAATATGCTCTCCCGTTCACAGCATGGCGTTCGTGCTGGCTATTCTACTGTTACACAGTTGCTTGAGTGTAGGCACGAGATTGCTTCTTCGTTTAACAACCGAAGATAGATTGATGCCATAATTATTCACTATTCTAAGGTCTGTCTTATGGTTTGCCATGCCAAAGCTCTAGCTTCTTCACAACTTTTTGGTGAAAAAAAAAGATGATTGATTGGATAGCAGATGACTCACACTCGTGCTCAAATTCTTTTACGTTTAACTACGCGAACTTCTCTGACATGTGGGTCAAATCAGGGGTGCTTCAAGGCTCGGTGCTTCGGCCACTTTTGTTTATTATTTATAGAAATAACGTAGCAGCAAGTATTGGTAACACTCAGCATAAACTTAGAATGCATGCAGACGACTTTGTTATCTGCAATATTACCTCTGTTATTCAAGTTTAAAATGCGCTGATTTTTTTTCTAATTTTTTTACTGGAGTGAAACATGGCAAATGTCTATTAACTGTTAGAATATGGTAATAATGACATTTTCAAATTAAAGAAAACAACCTCTTTATTTTAAATATACCAATGACAGTGTAAGGCTAGTAAGTGCTACGTATTTAAAGGTAATGGTTTAATTCTCACAACAAATTTAAAATGACACAGCACGTCGAAACTATCTGCAACAAGCTCTTCAAAATCTTTGGTGTGGACTGACAGCACATAAGACTTTGGCCAGACCTAAATATGCGATGGTCGTCTGGTCACTTCGCCACAGTCTTGACATAGCTATGTAAGAATCTGTTGAAAAAAAAAAGCAATAAGGCTATTATTTCGTCGCTATGACCAGCGTTTTTCGCCTACTTCAAATGTGTATGTTTCATCGCTGCAGCTTCTCTCGAACATCAGCGCTCTAGCAATCGTGTCATCTTCCTACATAAGATAGCTCACACAGGTTCGAGTGCTATTGAACCATATTCCTTGTCACAACGCTCAGTGCTTGAATGTCGACATAATCTGTTTTTGCACGGAAAATCAGTGAAGGGCTTATTGAACTTTTTGCGTGGTAGTGACCTATTGAACAGGCCATAGTGCCCCAGCTCACTTTTTTTCTTTTCTCATTCACGCGTCTATTTCGCTCTTCGCTTTGTTTCCCATCTTTATTCCCCATTCTTCCTTCCCTTATTGCAGGGTAGCAAACCAGAAGCTCCAGTTTCTGATTGGTCTGCCTACCTTTCCCTCAATTTATTCTCTTACCTCTCCACACCGTACAATGCAAGTGATCTGATCTCCTATATAGTCTGCCCGTAAGATATATTCTAAATTGTTCTCGTCGATTTGTGGAATGATCTTCATGAGTCCCTACGCAGACTCGGTGCTAGGCAATCTGAAAATTATTTTGTAACTAAAAATCTTAGAAAATTTGTAAAGTTGAATTTTTTGAAGGTACTAAACGCTGTATATACAACTGCTATGTCTCAAAAGCTGATACACCAGTATTTGTAAATAGAATCTTGGCCCTGTATCTGCATGTTTCCCTGCAAATGTCATCGAAAGACGATAGTGCTGCGTGTGGAGAGAGTGAACAAAACGTTTATTTGATGTCCTGCGTGAGAAAATCGGTGAATTGTATTCTGGAACCACTGCGTTAGAGAGTCTCGATCCGTGAAATGAAGACGAACGAGCGCTTTGAGGCACGTTAGACAAGAGTGTCATCTGGCAGTTATCTTCGAAAACGAAGGAAGGCGTGCGCGCCCACGGAGAAAGATGCGCGCCTGTCTCGGAGGTGATAAGGTGTGGAACGCAAAGCGATGGGCAGGTGCCACCACCGCGCTGTCTTAGCAAAGCGTTAGGAACTCTTGCCTTTTTGAGCATCGCATTGCACTGTCACTACAGCCTAATAGACGCTACGGTCCTTAGATTACTTATGTGTGCCTTCTCTAGTACAAATACACACATACAAAGTATCGACATACACGGACATACACGGTCAACTTCCAGTGCTTTAGTGTATGCGGAGGCTCGAGAGCCACCTTTGGCAGTACTCCGAACTAAAGAAACATCTCAAAATTTATTTAGAATTTTCACGCAACATGAAAGTCATTTTTTATCTGGTGCACTAACACAAAGGACGGTAACGAGACTACAGGATACTTTATCATCATTTCAAGCAGTAGTACCAGAATTTAAACAATGAAAACCTTCAAAACCACCTTGGACGCTGCCACTTCTCAACGTTATCCGTGAAATAGACGGCATAGAGAAGAAAGCAGACATGGCACCTCTAGTAGCGGCACAGTTGGTACTTCATCACCTTTATGTAATGCATAATGAAAAAAACGAAGATATATACAGACGGATCATGCACAGAAGAAGCGCCAGCCTGTGCGGTCTTTAAACCCGACATTCAGAAAAAGAAGGTTTACAAATTATCACACAAATCTTCATCGACGACAGCAGAATTGGTGGCTATCTTTGAAGCAGTTAAGCTTATCTGCGAGAATCCTGAGCAACGAAAATGGGTGATATGCACTGATAGCAAATCTGCTCTTCAGCTAATCAGAAATGTGAGATCACCTTACAAAAATGGTGAAATAGCACAATGTATCGCAGAAACTGTGGAATATGCATCATCGCAGGGTCACAACATCGTATTCCAATGGATACCCAGCCACATTGGAATAAAGGGAAATGAAGATGCTGATAGTCTCGCGAAGAAAGCATTTAAGGAAGGACGGGATTGCGCAATCTCTATGTCTGGGGCGGATATTCGGCATTTTATATCGCGAGGAGCTAACCATTGTTTGATGGAGAAGTGGTTTGAGAGCCCTAAATCAAAGGAAGCGGTACTTTATGAAGTTGATCCACACAGAAAATTTTCCATAGCGACAGACCTCCCACGACACCTAGAGACATTGATCCACCGACTTAGATTGGAAGTAGCATACACAAACAGTTTCCTGCACAAGATACATTGATCCAACTCACCGGAATGTCATTGTGGTCATGCAGAAGAAAATGTTCGCCATATTCTTTTGGAGTGCGTTAAATACGCGAATGAAAGAGAAAAATTAAAGAACAAATTAGCAAGTTTGGACAGACGGCCCCTCACAATAAAGAAACTACTTGGACCATGGCCTAAGATGCATCTCCAGAAAAGTCCGTCTTCCTGACAGACTTTTTAGTGGAGACCGGACTGGACAAGCGCCTATGACTGGCAGCCAGAAATGGTTATTATATAAAATGTGGTCATGTATATACTGGAATTAGATTAGTAAGGTGTGCGTGTAAGCAGTTTATGACTGTGTGAACTGCGCGAAGAAAACTGTGTATTGGCATGATGTTTGAACTGGTTTCAGTGTGCTCTTATGTTTTTTTTTCTTTTCCGTATTGTTAATTTTTGGGTACCGTTCTGTATTATTATTTTATTTTCGCTGCAGAACTTTGTGATATGGAGTAGCCGAGGCAATAGGCACCTCAAGCTCTCCCCAGCAAAACAGGTAAAACAGAACAGAACATAACAGAAAGTATCGAAGTTTTGTCATGGTGTCTCAGATATGCGCAATAATTGATTTATATTGACAATTGCACAAGTATGAACGCTGTAACTTGAGCTTTATTGGTGGACGCAGCGGATGTGGTTGGCCGTTTTACGTATTGTTTGGTGCCGTTAGGGGTATCATTACCGCGGACAAACAGACGATTGTACACACAGACAGACCAAAATTTTTGCGTCGAAGGTCTCCAAGATCGACTATCATCTTTAATAACATGAAAACATGTTGCTATCACAATCACTGCTAAGCCCTTTCGGAGAAATTGATTTTTCTAAAATTCTATGGACAAATTTTTATCTTGACAAACTGTTGAATCTACACCCCTCCCCGCGCCGCGCCGCACCACCTAAAATTCGATCAACCCCGCGCCGTTGACCGGCCGCCGCTGGTGATTTCGGTACCGGCGCACAGGTCTAGTTCAGCCTACCCTGCTTGGACTTCGTGTCCCCAGTGTGTATTAAATAAATAAATTATTAATTCACAAGAGACGTGAAAACAAGGCGTTTTTTTTTCTTCTGTCCGCGAAGTTTATGTTAAAGTGTAGATATTCAGTACTATATAATTAACTCCCCCCATTCTACTTAGGGGAATGACAATCACATGAAGTAAAATAACTGCGAGTTGACTCCCAGAAAGACATCTTGTTTCCTGTCTGCATGCACTACATATATTTAAGACGTTCCCTTCTTGTAAATCTATGTCGGATTTATAGGTACAACGTCACTGACACAACAAGACAACCAGCCAACTCAGCAGAATGGATGTGGTCAGAAGCGTGAAGCACGAAACATGCTGGAGTTCTTTCTTTATTTTGACAACTTCAACATTAAAATCTAAAGTAAATTAGCCTTTGGTAGTGCTGGGAGTGTCAGGCCAACCTCACAGCTTCCGTACGTCTATGTTGTCACGGTGCAATATGTTCATTTGAGCAGCAGCAGCAGCTGACGCCCCAAGCCAGTGAATCCATATATTTCTTTACAGCCCATACGAATCGCTCCTCCCGCCGGCCATTCACATTGGCACAGCGGTGCACTGCACGAAATTACGCTAGTGTGAGGACACTCATCTTTATTTCCGAGCAAGCGCCTGCACGGAACACGAGGGCTCCGCTGCTTCCTGTTTCGACGCGTCGCTGGATATACGGGCACCAACAAAAGCGCACCACTACCGGCGCCTCGTCTCCGATGTGTGTTCAAGCTACATATTGCCGGCTTGGTTTGCCTAAATCCCCCTTTGCCTCGAGCGTTTTTTTTTTCTTATAGCCACGCCACTTCCGTTACTTCTTCAGGTTCCCCTGTTCCGCTGCTCTTTCTCCATGTTATCAGACTTCAGTATGGAAAGCCCCCTCCCCTACACCTTTTATCACTCTTTTCTTCCATTTCTTTTGGTGCTATGCAAGATTTCTACGTTTTTTTGGTCCTGATATGCTTAGGCTGCTCTCTCCTGCTTACAGTACACCATCGAGAGAAACCATTCTCATGCGGCTTATGGCCACATAAAAGCGATAGTTGAACCATAAAAGTACGAAGCTGCCCATATAGCAACAATATCTGGAGAAGTTAGTCGTTCATCTTCAGACACAGAACACGGCTGCAAGGAAGCGCTCGCACGTGCTTCGCTATAAAGCGTTGAACTTCGCCGTCATGGTTGTTGCACACTGGCATCTTTGCTTCCGCGTGCATGAACAAGAACAATTTTCGAAGCGTGCTGATGTGTCGTAAAAACCGTTTCCACGCTTTTTCGAAATCTAGAATAGTTCAAGAAGTTGTTGGAGCTGTTAGCAAAAAAAAAGCAAGTGAACGGGGCTATATGATGTCACAAATTAATAACGAAAATCCTCTTAAGCATGCACTGTCCACGACCAAAGTAAGCTCGTGTCGGTTCATGCACACAATGGTGGTCGCTGTAGCTTTATTGGTGTAATTAAAAAGGGCCCCCTAATTCTGAGCTTGTACGTGCTAAACCCGTGACATGATTATGAAGTACTCGGACTGCTGTTGTTCTTCATATATATCAAAGATTTCCCGAACTGCGTCACTTGAACTTCATGTACTTCTGTACTTTCATGATGCCGCTGTTTACGCTTATGATAAAGACGTAAGTGCACTGACAAATAAATTTAACAATGAACTAAATATTAATAATGGATGGTGTTAAAAATAGGTTGCTTACGAACCCACAAAAGACAAAAGACGTGGTTTTTAGTTCACACAATAAATCTCAATGCAGTGTGCATTGCTCCAGTGTACGTAGGATCTTACCCTATACCAGTATCAAACTAATGTTCATTTTAGGTATTCAACTTGATTATTTATGAAAATCAACATTCGCAATAACTTCTTCAAAAATAAAATCTCGTACGGCGCCAGGGTGCTCTTAAAAGCAAGATACTATATACATTGAAAGGTATACTCATTTGACAGTATATACTGTGCCTTCATCTTCCGTCACATATATTCTGTATAGCATTACGGGGGCGCACTGATTACTATCATGCAGCCCCTTCGCAAGAGATCGAAAATAATGCTGCTCGCATTATCGCTTCGGCTCCTTATAACGTTCATGTTACATCCGTGTTCACAGGGTTGAATCTTCTCACAATAAGCATATCTCCTACAATCACAGACATCGTCATTTATAGCCTAGAGAAAATTTAATGCGGAAAGGCAGGGAGGTTAACCAGAAAACATATCCGGTTTGCTACCCTGCACTGGGGAAGGGGTAAGGGGAGACAGAAAAGTAAGAAAAAGAAATGGGAAAGGGAGGAAGAGAAGCACAAACACACACACACACACACGCGCACACAGTAGTGTCACAATCGTTCAACGAGGCGGGTCGCTCGCAGAAACTTCATCAGCGCCTTCGTTGCTTTCTGGCGTGAAGCTCGATCTTTCCGACATTCTAAGATTGACTGCTCAGAAAGTGGCTGGTCGTCGAGGCGAGCAAACACTGCTGAGAGGGACTGTCGCTGAGAGCTGTACTGGGGGCACTGACATAAAATATGTTCAATTGTTTCGTCATTGTCGCAATGGTCGCATGCAGCGCTGTCTCTCATTCCGATGCGGCAGGCAAAGGCGTTCGTGAAAGACACCCCAAGCCACATGCGGCAGAGAAGGGTCGTCTCGGATCGGGGTAGGCCAGATGGAATAGTAAGTCGTAGGCATGGGTCCAGGCGGTGAAGACGGGTGTGGAGAAAACCGGGCGTATTCCGCATAGACCTTGCGATATCCTGCGCAAGCGTATTAATCTTTGCTGCTGCGTCGCTTCTTGATAGTGGAATAGGTTCCATCACTCCATTGTCGTGAGCATTCTTAGCTGCATCGTCGGCATGCTCGTTACCGATGATGCCGCAATGGCCTGGTAACCACTGAAAAGATATGTCATGTCCTTCGTCTATTAGGTGATGGTACAGTTGTCGTATTTCGAGCGCCAATTGGTCTTGAGGCCCACGACGTAGAGCATTGTGTAGACATTGGAGAGCTGGTTTCGAATCAGTAAAAATGCTCCATTTTTGTGGTGTCTCTCGATCAATCCTGCGGAGTGCGCTGCGGAGTGCCGCGAGCTCCACGGCTGTCGATGTCGTCTTGTGTGACGTTCTGAACTGGATGGTTTCGGCTCTTGCTGGGAAGATCACAGCTCCTGCAGATCCTCCAACAGTTGTCGAGCCATCCGTGTAAATTTTGACATGATCTTTGTATTCTTCGTGTAGCATGAGTAGAATCATCTGCTTTAAAGCTGGCGCCGAGAGCTCCGCCTTCTTGCGAATCCCCGGCACTGTCAAGCGCAGTTTTGGTCGGTCTAAGCACCAAGGAGGTGTTAGTATCCGTTCCGGAGGCGTGTAGACTGTTGGAAGGCACTCACGGAAAGTCAATACTCTCTTACAGAAGGAGGCACTCGGTCGATCTTCTGGAAGCGAAGCTAGGTGGTGGGCAGGGGCGCGAGCAAGGTGTCTAATATGAGCTCTAAGCACCTCCAAAGTAATGTGCACTGTGGCCGGATGATCTTTGGCGATTGTGATGGTTTCCGCTGTTGATGTACAGCGTGGTAATCCAAGACAAACTCTGAGTGCCTGGCCCTGGGCGTTTTCTATTGTGCGTATACTGCTTTTGCAAGCGTTCGTCAGAACCGGCAAGCTATACCGCAGGTACCCCAGAAACAGCGTTTTGTACAAATGCAACATCGCGTGCACTGATGTGCCCCACGTTTTGCCTCCGAGGAACTTGAAAAGTTGTGCGATGGCCGTTAGGCGCTTCTTTAGAGTGGCCACATGGGGACTCCAGCAGAGATTTCGATCGATCGTGACCCCCAAAAACCTGTGGGTCCTGGCGTAGCAGACACTGTGTCCATTGATGGCGATGGGATATGACGTCATTGCCTTCCGCGTGAACGCGACCAGCGCCGATTTCTCAGGAGAAATCTCGAGGCCTTGTTCTCTAAGGTACGCCGATATTGAATTCGCTGCTTTCTGGAGTCTCGCACGTACCTGAGGACGTGTTACACCTGACGTCCAGGCACAAATATCATCTGCATAGAGAGATATCTGCACGGAATCTGGTATGCGTTCCACGAGACCGATCAGAACCAGGCTGAACAGTGTGGGGCTCAATACACCACCTTGAGGAACACCACGGTGTGTATAATGTTCAGAAGTCGGCCCATCATCAGTTTGCATAAACAATGATCTCATATGTAGGTAGCATTGGATCCAGCGGTACACTCGCCCACCCAAACCAACTGACTCGAGGGCGTCAAGTATGGCTTCGTGAGAAACATTGTCATATGCTCCTTTGACATCTAAAAATAGTGCGACAGATAACCGTCTGCTCATTTTCTGGTGTTGTACGTAGGTCACCAGGTCAATGACATTGTCAATGGAGCTCCGAAGACGACGAAAACCGGCCATGGCGTCTGGATATATTCTATGGCGTTCTAGGAACCACTCGAGTCTGGCAAGGATCATTCGCTCCATCAGCTTCCCTACGCAACTAGCCAGCGCTATTGGGCGGTATGATGTCAGCTCTAGAGGCGATTTTCCAGGTTTGAGAAGTGCAACCAACCGGCTTGTTTTCCACTCTCTGGGGACCGTTCCATCTCTCCAAGACTCATTGAATACTTCCAGCAAAGCACTTCGTGCTCGATCACCGAGATTGCATAATAGGCGGTATGATATGCCATCCGGCCCAGGCGATGACGATCGATTGCATGAAGCAAGAGCCACATTCAGTTCTTCCATTGAAAAAGGCAGGTCCAGGTGCGGGTCAAGTGAATGTGGCGTGTAATCAGCAGTAAGGGCTTCTGTGCAATTTGACGGGCCCGCAATCTTCCTACAAAAATCTTCCGCTACCTCGATATCCCTTCTATTTTGGAAAAGGGCCAAGGCTTTAAACGGAAAACGTTGTTGGGGAAATATGCGTAGGCCTCGCACGGTTCGCCATATTTGAGAAAGCGGTTTGCGAGGGTCTAGACTCGCGCAAAACTTCGCCCACCGTTGACACTCCAGTTTGTCTATACGACGCTGGATCTTCTTTTGCATGCGCCTGGCCATCCGTAGATCTTGAATGGATTTTGTGCGTCGATATCTACGCTCCGCACGCCGACGAGTCGCACGGAGTCGCTCTAACTCCACGTCCGTTTCTGAGGGCCTTGAAGAATATGCCAGCGTGCGCATCGCACTCTGCGCTGCTTGTTTGATCGCTTGCTCAATGCCAGAGGTTAAGCCTTTTTCACAAGCGTGTTCAATGTTGGTTGTGAATGCTGAAAAATCGATCCTCCGTACGGTTTTCGGCGGGTGGTCGCTAGCAAAGCCTTCGATGGTGAGATAACTGGGGATGTGATCGCTACCATGTGTCTCGATGTCTAAAAACCACTTAACGCTTGTGGCGAAGCGACGTGACACAAACGTCAAGTCCAAACAGCTGCTGTACGTTGATCCTCGCAGAAATGTAGGGCTCCCATCATTAAGTAGAGACAGTTCATGAGTCGATACAAATGAAGCCAGCCTCCGGCCCGTGGCATTGACTTTTGAACTTCCCCAGATTGGGTGGTGGGCGTTGAAGTCCCCTATAATTATCCACGGATCCGGGACGTTCAAAAGAATGTCATCCAGTCTTTGGCAATCAAAACGGGCTGAGGGAGATAAGTAGACACCTATTAATGTGAAGGTGAGGGTTTTCTGCTTCACAGTCAGGCAAACATATTGGTTCTCATCATGAGGCGACACAGGTTGAATGATGTAGGTAAGCTCCCGACGAATATACACAATGACCTTGCTGCTTTCGTTTCGGGTTTTGGACGGGATTGATTCGTAGCCGGATAGCCTGATCGGGTTTGATAATTTCGGTTCACATATTACGATGATTGGGAAACGGTTAGAAAACACGTACTGACGAAAATCGGAAATCCGTGATCTAAGTCCTCTTGCGTTCCACTGGATGACTGATGCTTCTCTGACGTCTTTGCGGAACGATTGTTGATCTCCTGCCATGACTCTACGCGAGGGAGGCGAGGACTGGGCTCAGCGCGTCCAGCACCTGTAACCCGCTTCGAGCGGTTGGAGTTCCCAGGCTTCTTAGTATGTCTGCCATGACAGCGACGAGGGATCGTAACATCGGGATGATCTGTCGATCGACCCTTGACACATCCTCAACGGAAGTAGACTCGGTGGAAGGTGTAGGGCGGCGAGGCCTCGCAGGAGGCTCCTTTGCAGGCTGCGTACGCGGAAGCGTAGGCCACTCATCCGCAGCTGTGAGCTTCTCCACTTCATTTCGCTTCGTGCTTACTACTTCACTCGTGCTCGGAGGAAATGGGTTATGCGCAACACTCTGTCCTACACGCCTCCGTCGGCGACTACGCCGCCGCCGTACCCTTTCAGCAGCCTCTCTGTGGGTAGAATTGTCCCTAACCATTTGTTTGATAATGGCGATTTCCTTCTTAATCCGAGGGCATTCCTTAAATGCAGCATCATGCGGACCATCACAGTTTCTGCACTTCAGACTTGTTGCCCGACATGCGTCTGCAGTGTGCGGCTCAGCGCATCGGGGGCATACTGTGGTGTTTGTACATACACTCTTGATGTGCCCAATTTTCATGCAGTTATGGCACTGGAGTGGTTTAGGGACAAATGGTCGAACAGGATGTCGGAAGTGTCCCACTTTGACATGCGACGGAATGGAATCTCCTTTGAACATTATCTTTACACAACGGGTGTTTCCGAGGCGAAGTACATTCGCGATGAGAACTCCTTCGTTCGCTGGTTTTATGAGAGTTGGGAGGTCCGAGTTTGCTATGGCCAAATCAATGTCGTAGATTACTCCCGCCATGCAGGCACCGTCCATTGGAATAACCGGTCGAACTTTGATGCCTCCCAAATCTGATACTCTACGAAGATTGTCTATGGCGCTGGCAGTCATTGTGTCCACAGCTAGAATATTCTTCCGCGTGTTCACCCGGATATCCTTAATGTCGTTTGGTGCTACCCCCTCAAAGTACATAGAGAGAGCTTGCCTGTTTACTGCTCGAAGGCTGATGGTGGAGTCCTCGGGCATGAATAGGATGGTTTGCGGCCAGCGTTCTCCTTTTGACTGAGACGTTAATGTCCCTGCTGGTGAAGACGGCTTGATACTTCTTCTTTTGGCCTTCCTGCTTCTCACGGTCTCGAATTCGTCATCCGACGAGTCGTCGCCAGTGGCCGAGTACAGTTCCGTGTCCTCGCTGGTGCTCGAACAGGTGCTTCGTTTCCGCGACGAGCTTGCCAAAGGTGGTCTATGGCCGGACAGAGCCGCAGAAGGCTCCGCGTCCACAGCCATGAGGCAGTGACTATCACCGTTGGCCTCATTGGTTCTGGGCCAGGCGCGCTGATTTACCGAGGAGCTCGCCATAGCAGACCTCTGGCTGGGCGGACCAGTGGATGACTCCGCGTCCGTCGCCTTGGGGCAGGGAGCAGCGTCTCCCGTAAAAAGCGAAAAACTTGATAACAATGCTCGGAGCCGAAAGCAGAAGCGTTCTATCTTCGTCATTTATAGTATCTTTCTAATCGAAACAGTTTTCTCTTCAGAAAACATTTCACTTCCGAAGTCTCAAAGCAACGACGGAAAACTAACTGTTAATTTTGCAAGTGTACTACTACAGAATGGTCTACCAGTTCACTAAAAATTTTCACCAGCACAATCATCATATCACCGGTTATTACCAGTTTTTATGGTTTCTGTGTAAACTCTGCCGATTATTTTTTGTTTCAACTTCCTGATTGCTTTTTTCTCAATATTTTTATGTGAACTCTACTCTGTGAGTGACCCCCCCCCCTTTCTGTTTCTTGTTAAGCAATGAAAAGTTCTGTTACCACATGCTTTTTATCATTATAAGGAATATATAACTTTCGTATATGTTTCTGTTTTCAACCAACGTATGTTTAGTTCGTTGTGAAATAAATGATGATAGGACCCGTTGCAGTGTGTTAACTGTTGGACCTTTTTTCTTTACAGTTCTTTTGTTATGTAACACCTTGAGAAACAATAAACTTGAACTTGAAAAACAAAGAAGGCTGATTAATGCTAATCATCTTGGTTTCCTTAACGTGAACTAAAAGTTTATTCCACGCGTGTTTTTGCATTTTAACCACATCGAAATGCAACCGCAACGGGTATTCGAGAAAGTTAGAGGTAGTCAAACTCTCCCGAAAAAAAAAAAGAAAATCTACATGCGTTCCCAAAACATCAACGAGAGATGGTAATAAAACGAAAAATAAAATAAAGTGGAGAAGGTCTACGAAAACGGTGAAGAAAAAAAAACAAAGTGATCGTGAAAGATGCAATTATCGGTGGACACCGGCACTATATAATGAATACACATTAGGACAAATAAGAAAACATTGATGTGCAATGTCACCAGTAAAAAAGAAAGCCAAGAAGTTTTTAAAAAGGGGAAGTGGAAGGACACAATTTCGCAGTCGCACTTTCCCTTGTATGGCTGACATGCATTATGGTATTTTCTGAGAAAATGGATTCCATATTTACAGTGCGCCTTGAATTTTATCTACGCAAAATGCGCTCGAGTTTAGAAACAAGGGACCGTGTAGACTGGAGAGGTAGGAATGTCAGCCTGTCTAGCAAAATATTTGTGTGCAGCTTGAACGAGTGTCGCTATAGGCTGGAATCAACACTGGAGCTTGTATTAGACGTAGCTTTGAAGTTTTTTTTTTCTACCAATTTCAAATTTTTGTATGCACCGTTAAGTATTGTTAGACTTGGTCATTCTCTTCCAGTTTCGATTGCGAGAAATAAGGAATTACGCTGTTTTGACAGGAACATGTCACAGGAATTGGTCTTACAGGATGTGGTGGTGTTAGTCAAAAAAAGGTATTACGTGGCTTTTGGCGGGAACATGTCACCAGACTAGGTGCTGTACTAGAATAATAAGGAAGGTGTAAATTCACACACCCGTACTTTTTATGGTCCAACAATGTTGTAACTACTTTAGGGAGAGTATATTTCACATTTTTTTGTTACGACTATAACCTTTACGCTAAGGATCAACTTTTTTTCGTTTTCTTTTCTTATTATTTCAGCGCCCACCGATGAAATTCATTCCGGGACCTTGAGATTTACAATATAACAACACAGCTCTGGTGCCACAACGGTAAGTTTGATTTCTGCACAAAAACTGAAAAGGAGTAACTTGCTAGAACTACCTCTCCCCCAAACACCCACACGCGCACCCACATAAACAGCAAGAGAACAGTCGGACTGCTGTTGCATACGCGTGCCTCAGAGTCTCGTCGCAGCATAACGAGCCTTTGCTTGCAAAGCACACGGGAGAAGCGGCGTCGTTGTCGTCACTGCGATCAGCTTTCATTGTCTCGAGCTGGCCTTGGCATGGCTCCTTTCTTTTGTCTCGCCGTCCTCTCGCTGTCTGAGTGTCAGTGGTGTTTGTTCGCGCTCATGCAGGCAGCGTTAAGAGCTTTGCGAGGCGCGCTTCCGCCGTTGCTCCCGCATTTACGCCATCTGCCTTGCGCCTCACAGCGGAAGGCAAGCAGCAAACAAAACCAGCGAAGGGCGCGTGGCTCGGTTGGAGGGCGCTCAAAGGAAGCGGACCATCGCGCCCCGCTTTGACGTGGTAAAGAAAGGGAGACGAGATAAACGCACATTCATCACGATGATCGCTCCTGAGGAGATAAAAGAAGCATGAATCTCTCGAGGCTGTCGTTAGAATCTACGCGAATCGGGAAGGGGCATCGCCGCCACACGATTTCTGTTGTCCACTAAACGCATCCTCCCTGATTCAACATTTCTGGTAGGCTTTTATTCCCGTTCAGGCTTTCTCTCCGTATTTGCTCTTTCTTCTTTCCTGTCAAAGTGGCCCTACGGCGATGCTTCAACTTTTAGGACAAAATGCTATGCTTCGGTAATATCTAAGCAGCTCTGCGTTGACGTGAGTATGCAGTCATAGCCGATCTGGTTGAGTAGCCCATACCGGTGCATATACTTGAACCAAAACCAAACCTGGTCCCTGTATGGGCCTCTCTCTGAATATTACGGGTGGTTGGTAGAAATTCCCTTATGTGCTCTAAAATGAAAGCATGAAGCTTTTGCCGGTTTAGAAGAGCACAGTCGCAAGAAGAAAAAAACGGGCAGAATGAAAAACGGCGTGAAAGCAATAACCGACTCCATGAAGTGAATCACGATGAGTGGGCAAAGCACTGGGAATCGTTCTTATCGTCAATAACCCGTGACATCACCTACTCGCGCATGCATATAAATAATGCCAACGCGAGTTTACAGTATATAAAATGTGTTTTTGCTGTTTATTCACCGCTTTCCGCGCCCTGAAGTCCAGGTTAGCATTTTGTTGTCGGCGTTGCCGTCTTGCCGCTGCTTGTTGAGCTCTCGCCTCCGGGGTAGCATGCTGTCTGTGCAGACGGTGAGCCACCGAATGCCACGCTCTAAACTCCGGAGTAGCAGCCTGTTTTCGGTGTTACCGCTTTGCCTGTCACGGCCGAGATCGTCTTCACGATCGCTTTCATCCATGGAATAACGAGATTGTGCGGCAAAGAAAAATGGAACGCGCTTTTTCTTCATGTACATCGTCAATACGTACACTGGCTATAACACACGCCTGCAGGGAGCAAATCCGCTAAAGTTTTCACCCCTCCCAGACAGTTCGCCAAGTGGTTCCGTAGCCCTATCCCAGTGGAAGCGGTCCCATTCTAAATGGCATTCTGATAGCTGTGAAAAAAATTAGCCGCGATATTAAGTCAAATTTTTCCTGGCTAGGTATGGCCTGCCACATCGCGTGACTGTCCGTAGGTGGCCCTAACGTGATTCCGGAATTAACTACGAGTGTTGAAGATTGGGCGAGTTGGTTCGTCGTACTTGAACTAGTATAGCGCATTGCGGGGAAGAAGAAACGGCCGAGCAGACCAACACAAGAGGACAGAGCGCTAACTTTTAACTGAGCTTTATTGTCAAACTGCATCAAATATGTAGACCAGCGCAAGCATACAAAACCACCCTAACGCAACGACAAGATTACACACAACATCGCACCGTCACATATCAGAGATTTATAGGCGGTTATCCTGATTAAGGAAGGCGACTTCATGTTCAGATAAAACCAAAGAAGGAGTGCATTATAATGTTCACAAAGCAATCCAGGGCCACATTGGAATTCACTGCCGCGATTGTGGATTTTCCCCCATGTTTGATCAATGTGAAGTGGTAAAAAAGCACCCGTCACAATTAACTCTGGAAATTATAGAAGCGCATTGTATAGCAAGAGCTGGCATCACGTGTATTAGCGCCCCTTCTTTGGTTTTATCTGAACATGAAGTGGCCTTCCTTAATCAGGATAACCGCCTATGAATCTGTGATATATGACGGTGCGATGTTGTGTGTAATCTTTTCGTTGCGTTAGGGTGGTTTTGTATGCTTGCGCCGGTCTACATATTTGATGCAGTTTGACAATAAGGCTCAGTTGGAAGTTAGAGCTCTGTCCTCTTGTGTCGGTCTGCTCGGCCGTTTCTTCTTCCCCGTAATGCGCTATACCGGTTCAAGTTCCGGAATTAAATTCCAATTTTTACGCCCTGGAGTGCGCTGCGTCGCTGATTTTTGTCTGCTATTTCTTACTACTAGTATTTAGAAATTTGACAGTAGCACATGCAATCAAATCTGCGACATTAACACACAAATTACATACATAACTGTAATCGAACTCAGGACCGCATGCATGCATTCAAAGCAGACACTTGACTCATTGCACCAGAGCGCCATCGCATGCAAGTTTTTATTGCGGGGATTATATAACTACGATGTGGTTTGCAAACTGTCGGCGTAACGCATAACTTCTTTTTTGTGTTATGTGGATGTGTTTGGGTGTGTATGATATAGGTCAGTGAATCGTTTGCGGGGCTTCATGAACTTGAGATATCCGCGGTGAGGGCCTTCACCTTTGGTGCGTGGTGCACCGTGACTTAAGATTGATTGGATGATTGATATGTGGGGTTTAACGTCTCAAAACTACCATATTCTAATGAAGGACGCCGTAGCGGAGGCCTCCGGGAATTTCGACCGCCTGGGGTTCTTTAACGTGCACGCAAATCTGAGCACATGGGCCTACAGCATTTTCGCCTGCATCGAAAATGCAGCCGCCGCAGCCGGGATTTGATCCCGCGACGTGCGGGTCAGCCGCCGAGTACCTTAGCCACTAGACCACCGCGGCGGGGCGTGACTTAAGAACAATTACCATGAGTGTGTGCGTCATTTTAAGGCTTCTCTATCAACCGTGGGTGTTTCGCTCACTGAAAATACACTGATACCAGAGTAACGAGGATATCTTCAGCTCTAGAAGCCCACGTATGTTCCCCCATGTGCGTGTGCTGCATGTGAGCAATTCATTTTGCGAGGTTCGTGTGTGTCAATGACAGCAGCTCATTCTCAGCTGTTCTAAGACCATCTCTTCTCGCACGTGAACGTTACACGAGTATGCCTACACTAACATTTGCATTTCGTGCCCATGAGCGCACTGCACGCTTGAGCTGCACCACCATTTTAGTATTTCGACGATCATCTATTTCCACAACACCACATAGGCGCGCTATTTCGCTATGTCAGTGTTGTTTTTTTTGTTAGTCTTTAACTTATGTTATACACTGATAACTTATGTTATATCGAGAGTGGCTACCCTTTCCTTTATTCAGCATCACACCGCTGCTCAAGTGAATGCCGAAATGTGCGCCAGTGTCAAGTATGACGTCCACAAGTTACTGACGAACAGTTGACCCTCCAAAGAAATGGTGATTGTATTTACGCATGTTTTTTCGCGAACATCTGCGTGTAGTTGGGGACAAGAGACGTTGCAGAGTGAACCTGAAAATCTTTATCGTTTAAAGCATGCCTCAATAAAAAAATTGCCCGCAGCTTCCCTCGGGGGAACACTGAGGAGGATGCGGAAGCATGTAATTGGTTAACGGGTGTTAAATTGCGACTTACTTGGGTCGATGGCTAAATTGGTTAACGTGGTTGTGAAATGGGGTGTTAAATGAGTGAACACGTACGGCACGTATGCGAAAGGGCGGTATTTTATTTATTGCGACGAACCAACGGACGAGCGGCAACTGAGCGAGCGAGCGCCGACCTTGAGTATATATACAGCGCGACGGTGCATGCGCTGTCAGCTGTCGAATGTTCTCGAAGGAGAAGCGCGCGCGCGGCACAGATGGCGACGGCGCGACGGCGCATGCGCTGTCAGCTGTCGAATGTTCTCGAAGGAGAAGCGCGCGCGGCACAGATGGTGGGCGACGGCGCGACGGCGCATGCGCGCGCGTCAGCTGTCGAATGTTCGAGAAGCGGCGCGGACGGCGCGGACGGCGCACTACAAGGCGCGAGTATAAGATGCTTCCGCATCTAATATGTTGAACGATTTTGAGTACTTCGTACTCAACTATGGGAGAGCACTGAGCCGTCCCGCTAAAACAGTTTAGTGGCTGGTAACAGAGTTAGACACATGCCTGAATACACAGGCATGGTTCAGTGTGCACCGACGCTCGCGTAGGTTTTAAATAGCTAACTTTACCGTACAAGCTCATGTTTGTGTTACTGGTTTCCGTACCAATACTTTACCTTCCTGGTGCATTTAATGTGAAACTTTGACCGTTTTAACTCGGACACATGTATGCTTTATACCTTATACTTGATCATCAAGTATAAGGTATAAGTTCATCAAGTATAACCTTATACTTGATGAACGCGTGAATATTGCAGTAGCAGAGAACGAGTGATTATTGTATCAGACGTAATGAATTAGCTCAACTAAGGCGGTGCGGACAGCGCGGACGGCGCGGACGGCGCACTACAAGGCGCGAGTATAAGATGCTTCCGCATCTAAAACAGCTGACCTTTAGAAAATGAGGATTTTTTTATAGCTGGTACATTTTTTCCACAGTAGTACAAAGGTACACAGATTGACTTGATGGTACCTCAATGTGTTACAAATGCTGTGCTGGAATGCGAAAACTGAAGCAGATATCCAAGAGTGAGAAAACGTCGGTCGCCTACTTCTCCACTTGACTTCTGCACCAGCACTTGTTGTTCAAGTTGGTCATGCAATTTTCACAACCATTAATAAAAAACTTCAACCCATATATTTACAATGTTCATCACTTTCTGTTTCGCTGCCTTTCGTTTATTTCTTTAGAGCAAATTTTTTTCAAAAAAAAAACATCTGTTTAAGATGTTTTGTGAAACATGAGCATTACCATTTACAGGCCATGCAGTGTATCAGCTGTTTTGCACGCGCAAGTACTCTTTTTTTTACTGCATTACAAATGTTATGCATTGACAACTGACAAATGGAATCTTTTTCGTAGTCTTTTATAGGACTCAAAACAGAAACACTGGATGACTGCCAGTTGGGCATGTTGGTATAAGCTCATGATGAAACAAGCGCCCAAATGTACGAACACACGTGTTTCGTCATGAAGAGCGAAACACTTGGCCTGTGCTAGTCCCAGTGTTTGCCCAAATGTGGGGTGATGTATGAAATCCTGAACAAAATGTGCCATGGAGCACTGGAAAGGGTTGCCAACGTACAGCATCTTGTAAAAAAAAAACAGGTGGGCCAATGACTCTTACTGCTTAACCAGAAGAGTATTCCTGAAAAAGGTATAAAGACGTCCATTAGGCTTTTAGCATTCATGAGATTGAATCTCATACTCAAAATTCTGATTGATTCAATTGATATGTGACGTCTAGCATCCCAAAACCACTATATGATAATGAGAGACACCGTAGTGGAGGGATGTGGAAGTTTCGACCACATGGGGTTCTTTAACATGCACCCAAATCTGAGCACTCGGGCCTATACAGCGTCTTCGCCTCCATCTAAAACGCAGCCGCCACAGCCGAGATTCAATCCCGTGACCTGTGGGTTAGCAACAGAGTACTTTAGCTACTGGACCACCGTGGCGAAACTTCTCAAAACTCTGGCTCGAGTTATTAACTGCACATTAAAGGAAACCATAATAAAATCTGAAATTGAGAAGTTGCTTGCTGAGAATTCATGCCGAGTTTGGAACTTATTGAGCGAAGCGTAGAGTAAATGTTGCTCTTGTGGCATGTAGATAATGATGGCAAAGAAAAAAAAAACAGTGCAGGCTAGCTATAGTCCTGAGTACACGGGAATCAAGCATTTTCGCTTCCATCGAAAGAGTGGTTGCCGCGTCCGGGATTCGATCCCGTGACTTGCGGGTAAGCAGTCAAACACCACAACCACTATAGCAGCATGGCTGGTGGCATGTGAAGCTTTGAAATGCACGGCTACCTCTTCGGGAGTACGCACTTTTTCACGACGCCCAATGACTCTGAACCAGTGATGTTCCGTACTTCACCGAAGAATTACTATTCAGAGACATAAAAATTCCCTATTTCGGGAATTTTTTCCTGCAAACTTTTATGAAATTCCCAGCAAATGTTTCTGCGCAACAGTACTATTTCCACCCCAATCCCCGCACGCACTATAATTACGCGTGTCTCACGTACTGACGACTTTTGAAATCATGACTAGCGCCTCCACTGCCGCACAGCAAAAGCATGACTTTATCCAGCACCACTACTTAACCCTAAATCACTGCGCGAAAATATAAGAAACATATCTCAAAGGCCAAGCTTGCGTGGTGCATGCGTCAGAACCGATTACAACAGGTGAAGGCACACTGTAACCTTTAGTTATCAGTCGTCATAAGAGAATTTTACCCTTCTTGAAATAACGTGCAATATCACGAAGATTCTCTTTTCCCCGTTGGTCCAAAATTACAAGCGAAAATTCACCGAAAAAAGGAAAATTCCCTGCATGGAACATCACTGCTCTGGACGCGACCAGACGAAGTCAGGCTATATGCATTAAAGGGCCTAGACTGATTGCGATGTCTTCTTCGGTGCGCGTGCCTTGGCTTGTTCATGTGATGCCGTATCTGGTCGCTTGACGACGTGGTGCTTGCTTCCCTCTTCTTTTTCTTTCCTTTTCTTTACCTCGATACTTTCTCTCTTTCTCTCTTTTGATGATTTTCTCTTTGTCTCTATTTTTCTTTATACATTTATACATTTCATTCTCTGTAATAAAGATCTTTACGGTAATTAGAGCTTTGAACACACAACGCATTGCCAGTCTATTAGAAACTCCCGTGCTGTTGAAAAGAGAGTTGATGACAATCATATCGTTTCGTGAAATTCAGTATAGGGACGCTAGTTTCAGAGAAAAGGATATTTCTGTCTTGAATTTCGGTATTACGAGGGCAAGTAAAATGTTATCTACACTCTTCTTTGTACAGTTCATCAACACGAAGCTGGTATTATATACTATGTACATCATTTTTCTATGTGTTCTACCTCCTTATGAATGCACTTGGTTTAATAATAAACGAGCTTACATTTTCCTTACAAATAAAAAAAGTTTTTGGTTGGTTGCGAAACCACTTTTTGCGATGCATTTTGCACTTCTAAATTTGAGACAGATCGGCGTGCATGCAAAGAATCTTTCAGTGGTTCAAACAAGCGAAAGCCAAACAAACTTTGGTTTGGGGCTGGTGGGGAGGGGGGAGGGTATTGTTTAAAGAGCTTACATTTGATTTTCTTCATAGTTTCAATAACGCGACGAGCCGTGCGTGGCTGTACATTGTCATATGCAGCAGCAAAACTCTCTGGTGCAAACTTATTATGGAACGGCCATGATTCATCTGCTATAGAAGGAAGAAAATTGGAAGAACTATGTTCGATCTTTCACAACGTTACCATGACAGCATAGCAATAAATATATGTTAGTACACAAGACAAAGTGCACAATGTAAGAAAAGTTATGACAAAAGCGTAGATACTGTAGGACTTGACATTGTATTTGCTAGTTTGCGTACTGTCCAAGAACGAATAACTTATTTGTTTTAATGCATCGTTTTTTGCAGCACCTTGCGTAAGTGCAGGTTGTTGAAGTACACTTGCGCACGTCTTCTCATGGCTCAGGGGCAAGGAGGAGCCAGATGAGGTGCTGAAGTTGACGAGAATGCAAAGAGGTAGGCTAACGGAAGCCTAGACTCGAAAGTGTAATGACACTTTTTGTTTTGGCGATTGATTCTGAGCGAACACATTCCTGAGCTCCTAAGTCGGCATTCAAATCTATTTCAACCCTGATATAACATGTCCGAGAACGTTCGCACAGAAGCCAAACCGAGTTGATCCAACATCAACCTGTAAATTGTGCAAATGCGCTATCTTGTTAAGTTGATTTTGTACTCGAAAGAGGTGCCTAAAACGGCTTTATTTCAGATCTGTTTCTTATTCCTGCCGTGATGGGAAGGCAATTTGAGTGAATAAGTTGATTTTCTAGTGAAGACAATTACAAACATGAGATAAATGAAGTCCGAACAGCTGCATGCGCTTTTCTCGCTATCATTGTGGTTTCAAGTCGTAACTCAAGGAACCTTAAAGAAAAAAAACTAATATAAGAAAATTCACGCCCATTAACCACTATGGTGATACTGCAACAACGTACTCGAATTATTTTCAATTACATTCTCCCAATTGTAGTTCTTGCGATTCAAGTTACTGTCCGGACATATTGCTCTCATCGGAACGCATAGTGAGAAGCAAATATGGTTATTTGTGGCAGATATGTACAAAAGTAACTGTTGCACCTTCCCCATGGTAATGTTTGGCAGTTGTAACACTCTTCCCAAATAAATAATTATAACAAGATATGTATGAAAACAAAGAAGTCGTCTGTTTCATCCACTTCCACAAAGCACTTTAGGTGATTGCAGGATTTACTACGTTAAAGGCAATACTTTATCCGCTTGCTTCAAAGTAAAGCCACCTGCATGAAGTCGTCTTCGCACTCTACTACACCGGGGAGGGGCCATAATGAAGACCAAAGGTTTTTATAACCAGTGTCTAACAGCTATCTGTCCTTCGATCTAAAGAGCTAAGCTGCTACGTCTTTACACCTTTGTCGATGTTAAGAGCTCCCTAGGCTGACACGCCACTCACGGGCCACGGCATGTTGTTCGACATCTTCCTGCGTCGTGTCAATTGGGGATGAATCCTTTAGTGACAGCCGAGTACGCGCTGTTGCGGCGGGCCGTCATTTGTTTCGAGAGGTCAGCACTTATGCTTTGGTCTTTCCTTTGTCACTCAACCCGCTTCACCGCTAAAGACAACATTGAGGAGAACGCCGCGAAAGTGCTTCGGCTGCCGGCGTCGTGAAACTGTACAAGTTAAAAACAAGAAAAGAAAACCGAGCACGCTAAGTAGGCGCGTATCTCCACGGCGAGTAGGTTCAGTTCTTTCTCGCTCGCAGACTCTTCATTTCCAAAGCGAGAAGGCAACAAGGAGGCTCGGCTGGCCCGCCTCGCTCACGTCGAAGCACCTCACTACTTAGCGCCTCTGTTCTCGGCGCAAAAAGTCTCCGGCGGCGGCGGCCACCCACAGTTAATAAATCAGGTCCAGGAAGGAAGCGGGCTATCAAAGAGGAGCAGGCTAGCTTGGAAGAATGGAAACACGTTACCGGTGACCCGAGCGCGGCAAGGGGCGTCAGCTTTTTCATTCTTGTCCTATAGTTGTAGCCCGTGGGCTACGGGGCCGGCGTAAACATGTGCGCACCGGATTGCCGCGCGCGCTTCAAGACGGCGCAGCGTGAAAACGGCGTTTCGCTTCGTTAGCCCGAAGGAAGGGAAACGAGTGGTGGGGGGATGAACTTTGGGCATGGTCTCTCTTGTAGTGCAACCTAGGTGGTTCTTGCCGCCGCAATGCCCCTAGTCTATCTTTAGGGACGGCCGTGTTTCCGGCGCGTTGTGGTAGCGACTGGCGAGCATACTGAAAAAGAAGGGCGCTGCTTTTGTGCAACCAAACGAAGGCGGCGCTTCACGGAGGGCAGCAGCTTCGCAAGCTCGGCTCTAAATAGGATCGGGCAGGGTGCAGCGGAGGCCGTGAACCAGCAAGTTCTTTGACTTCTGTGATTCGCGTGCGTGTGTGTTCCGGCATCATGTCAATGGTGGGTAGGGACGCCGGTCTTCGAGAGAGGCAACAAGAAATAGCTCCACACTGCGCGGAAACATGTTGTCGGTATAAGGTGGCACATGAAACGCGGCTTCATCTTTCGTTCAGTGTTTTCACTTACCCTGCCGCACCACAAGAATAAGACTAAATGTACTGGAAAAGGGCTGCCCAGTAAACAACAGGTTTTAACACACCTTTTAACACATCATCTATACGGCTCTCTTCCCAACATATAGCCGAGCGATGTTCACAGGAAGAGATGAGAGCCGGAAAATATTTTGCAATGTTCAGGGAACATGCTTTTTCTGTTCCAGTGTGTGAGTACTAGCCGATTGTACGTGGTTGGCTTTACGTGCCGATATCTAATTAGCTGTGTAATTTTCTTCACACAATTTATTACATCTTTCTATAAGTTAACAAAAAGAGAAGTTTTTTTTTTTATTTCGAATGCGTTGGCGCACGCACGCTCACGGGCTATCAGTACCACACACACAAAGACATTCGCAACAGTCAACTAATACTAAAACCGGGTGATTACTTTTCGCTGACGTGGAGAGAAAATGTTGCGTGGGGATACGTTTACAATGCAAGGAAGTAAGTGCCTCTTGTTCTAACAACGAAAATTCGGCTCTGCTTACGATTGCCTTCTGGAAACCACAGTAATAAAAGCTAAGTACAAGATCCCAAGCATGTTATTACGAGCAATTTATTAATACCGAGAGCTAATACCAGAACTTCGGAGAGACGGTGCAGTCATCAATTCAGAGATAATAACTTCAGGCGCTATGAAGACAACCGACAATCAGCCCTCGTGATCGGTTGGTCACCAAACTCACTGAGCTAATATTACTGTATTACTGTATGTTTTACTGTTATTACTGTATGTGTCATGACATAAAATGCCCAAGAATGCCCTTGCAATGGTAGATATATAAAATTGTGCTTATCATTAGGCATAAATATGATTTCTTTGTCATATTTATTACGTGGTTGTTATCGCATAACAGCACAAGCGTAAGTATGACTTGGTTGTAAAATGGAAAGACCTTTCCATCAGCTTCTCGGGTTTCTAATAGAGCTATACCACACGCCGCACTGGTCTGGGGGTTATAATACATGACGTGGTTTTGGCCCGCAGGATCTAATTCTGGCTACAGCAATTTCGGTAAGGAATGACAGGGGTCCAGTTTTCCGGCACCCTCTGTCGGAACTATATCGTAGTTTTAATTGGTATGTAAAATGCCTAAGAATATATTTATTGTGAATATTCTCAGGACACTTCGTCACTGTTTTTTTAAGATATACCCTGTTGTTTTGTTGTTGTTGTTTTTTTGAAGAAATAATGACTTCAAAACTGTTATTTAGCCCAAGAACATCGCACTTATATGGAAAGGAAGAGATATAAGTTTGAATCATTTACAGAAGTTAACGAAATGTGAAAAGTGGGGGCTTGAACTTTTATGTCGACATAATTATTATATCACTGGGAGACATTAGCAGTCCATAGCCCGGTCTATCCTACGTTAACCAACCAGCCGTTTCGCTTATTACCTACGTGTTTCTAATCAGTTGACAAACTTGGGGCCCAAAAATATGTATATGGCAGAAGAAAGAAACAGTAGCGCCGTTAAAACTTTTGCTTAGCTTAAGAAAGTAGAAAAAAATAGCACCATCGGGGAGAGTTACAAATTTTAATTATTCTACAAATGCTGGTTAAATATTAGGTTTGTAGGCTCAATTTCTTACGTTATCCGAATTCCTACACCTCTGAAAGAGATAGCACGGTCTATCTAACGTTACCAAGCTGCTATTTAGCTTATTACCTACGTGTTTTATGACGATAGCGTTACAGAGCTCATGTCACAGAGATCCCGCCGTCGGCGTCGGCCCTGTTAGTTCTGAACAAAGAATCGTCCGCTAGTGAAAAAGCTCGTCACAGAAATCGCCGCGGGAGGCCACTACTTGTCCACGCGTGCGCTCGCGACCACACTGACAAAGCCACGCATTCGAAAAAAAGAAATAAAGAAGTACTCAAGGTCATGAGACGTAGGTGACGTGGTTTCTTTGCCCCTGCCACCCCTTCCTGCTTAGCTTCCAGCGCTTTCATCGGGACGAGGAAACAGAGAATTCAATTGCAGCATGTGACAAACCTTTGTAACTCCACTCCCCCTGGATGAATTCCTAAACTTTTTGCAGCGTTGAATTCGTGAGGCAATAAGCTCTTAGTGAATTAATTCCATGGTTACTTGAAAAAAATGTTGCAGGGCCCCTTTAACGTACTTTGTTTGACAGGTGTCACGAGAAAACCAATCCCGTTCGGCGAATTGTAGGTGCATTTGTGAGGTCTCAAACTACGTAAATAAAGGGCGGGGTAGTGCAGCCATTGCCGTTAAAAAAACACAGGAACTCTCAAACAGCTCTAAAAATAGACAACTATGTCCATCTAGTGGAAAACATATGCCTTTCCAGAGGCGTTGATCAAGAAAACAGCAAACGCTAGATAATGTGCTGCCATCAGTAAGGCATTTTGAGGCACTTTATGCCGTCCAAGATGGCGAGCGCATGGCGTGTATTTTGGAGGCTATGTGACTCTTGCTTTAGATTAAAAAACTTATGTACCATACCCGCGCGCGCACTGGTACAATCTACTGTATGCGTGTGTGTGTGTGTGTGTGTGTGTGCGTGCGTGCGTGCGTGCGTGCGTGTGTGTGTGTGTGTGTGTGTGTGTGTGTGTGTGTGTGTGTGTGTGTGTGACAAAACATATTAATAAATGTACACTTGGCGGTTGAAGGGCGCACTACCGGATTTCGTTATTGGGGCAACCATAAGCTTCGCCTTTAAGAGTTGAACCCTTAAAGGCGAAGCTTGAGGGCCCCCCAATTTTTCAGTCAATTAACTTGTGCACACAAATCATGTTGGTGACGAAAAAGGACGGATTACTTTGCATTATGCAAACCTTATAGCGGAACACTTCGCGACCTTTTTTTGTCTGCTAGTTTTTAAAAATCTTGGCAGTGTTAGTTGACACACTACTGGGAACGTTTTGTGTGCTTTGTGGGTATATTGTACACGGTAAGTTTTCCCTAGGAGTTCACTCAATCGTACATGATCGGTTTACATGAAGTTTATAATTGGCATTCGTTCAAGTAATGTACACTGCAAAAAGATCTAAAATATTTCTTGAGCACCAAGCAAACGCAACACTTTCGGTGCTTGTAAGCTTTGTGTTCGATGCTCGTTACGCGGGCAAATGGTTTCAAGTACCCCCTGCTCGTTATAGCGTTAAACTTTTGCTGGTGGCTTGCGCTTTAGCGTATAACATCCCCACATAACTAGCGCTACATTTTCGCAGGAAAAATGTTACTTAACATGCCAGATCCGAGCACAGATCGCATTATTTTTGGAATTTTTGAAATTACGTCAGTGTAAACTTGCTCTCTTAGTTTTTGTCAGGAGGTTTTGTGTTCAGGAAGGTTAGATTACACGTGGCAGTTCATTTCTAATTATTTTGCTCAGCACGAATGAACATAAATATTAAGCCAATAACATAAAGATATCTGAGTTGTGTTACGTCTCTTATACATTAGCACATGCTCATTTTCCGTTATAGTCATTAATTAAAAGGGCACAACATGGCTTGATAAACGAATTACGTTGAATCTTGTTTTCATGTTTGTTCTCTGAATACACATAAATCACAAATTGTCAACAGATTAACCTCCTGTATTTTTGTTCTTTGCAGATATCTTATTATGCTCTGTATCTACCATTTATTACCGCACTGTAAACGTCAAATGAGTGTTGCCAGATGCAACCGAACAAGCAAGCGAATACTCATAGTGAAAGTCACTTTTTCGCTGAAATGGCTAAACAATGAAAGTGATTGCAAGAAATAGAATTCTCGCACAAAGATCGATGAGCAGGTCGATATTCGCAGCTTCCCTCTGAAGCACAAAGGATGCCATTCCAAAAGCACGTGAAGGTATTCAGAGCAGAAGCGCGAACTAACAACTATTACAGTTGTTACACCGTTGTGTTTGAGCAACGCGCTGCGATTGTCGACAAAGTAGAAGCTGATGCTCTTTGATATTTCTCCATCTTTTGAAAGGCGGTGCACAGAATGGACCCCTCTGTCAATGCCTCTGCTCTCCTGCCACGTGGTGGTGTCAGAAGGAAGGTGTGCGTGGTGTTGTTTTGTTTCGATCCACATCCCTAGTAGATCCGTGTACTCAGATTTGGGTGCACGTTAAAGAACCACAGGTGGTCGAAATTTCCGGAGCCCCCCATTATGGCGTCTCTCAATTATATGGTGGTTTTGGGACGTTAAACCCCACAAATCATCATCCCTAGTAGATGCAAAAAGGCATCCCTTTTTCGTGCACGTTTTAAAAGCACAGGGAGGCATGCAACACTTGCGCCTGTGAGGAGACGCATGTACACATTCTATGCCACTGCCCATCATATGCCGGACTCAACGACGTGGTATCAAAGCCAAGTTTCGTCACCTGGATCCAAGACCACTTACAAAAAAGGAGATTCTTAAGCCTTGGCTGACAGTTCCGCATGCGCAGAAGGCCACGAAAGTTCTCTTGTGCTTCTTGTGAACCACCGGACTTCCCGAGCACTTATGAACGAACATCGCAAGACTATGCTAAGCAGCCTTAAGCTGATTATTGATCGATGTCTTTCTTGCTCTTCTTCTTTTTCTCTATCTTTTTTTTTTCTAATATTGCCCCATTAACCCAACTTAAGTGTAGGGTAGCCAACTGAGTGAAAGCTTCGTTAAACTCTCTGCCTTTCCTCTCCATTTCTCTCTCTCCCAAATCCAGTTTTCAAATAAAAAATGTAAAACTACTGCGTGGTAGAAAACACGCTCAAGCTCCTCCGAGATCCGCGTACCGCCTGCGCCAAATAGTATCTATAAACAGCTTGCCATTATTATGCCGGCGTACAAATGGCGTGTGGCTGAGTTGTTACGCTTGGTTGCGCAGAATACACTGGCATGTCCATGAGGCCGATTTGTAATTAGCGACATTGCTTATTGCAGTAGTAATAGGCGCGTTCTTGGCATCTATGCCACAATTATACGTCACAGGAACTCTTCAGCTTTGTCATCATTTAGGGCATTAAGTGTGCAATGAGAAGAAGCTTTTATTGGTAAGAGATTTTAATTGTGTATTGAAGAAAGAGATGAATCAAGCAGTCGCAAGTTCAAAGACAAAGTCAGTAACGGGATGGCACAAATAATCGTGAATTATGAATTGGTGGATGTTGCAGAATGTCTGGAAAGTTCCCGGGCAGTTAAGTATGCCCACTTTCGAAGCGCAAACTTGATTTGACCAACTATACACTTTCCTTGAGACAATAGCACAGTGCAGCAGCTATAACGTTATGCCGGTCGCGTTTCTTTATCATTGCCTAGAAAAGTGCCAGATAGGCTCAAAGAAAAAAAACCATGGCTTTTATTGGGAACAGGGGAAATTGAACTCCTATTTTTACGTCATGACTCCTTCAACGTAGCTGTCATGAAGGAAATTCGGAAAATTGAGGAAGCTCATGCGGAGAAAGTAAGAACAAAGTGGAAACTTTCAAGCAGCAGATCAAAATAATAGCGATTCGCTGATCCAGTGTACTCGCCTACGAATTGAAAAAGAATGAAAGAAAGCTAAAATTGAAGTTTAACCCTTTTTGATTGGGAATCCTGCCCACACCTATGCACTCAACTTTTCTGTCACTGGCAAACTCGCCATTAATGAAAGACAAACGTGCTTTGACAAAAGGAATGACCACTAAAGTAATCATATTTGCTGGAAAATGCAAACAAGCCATAAAAAGCGACCCAAACAGCTTCCCCAAACAGAGATGTTTTTTTTTATTCCCAGCATTTATTATTCTGCAATAAATTAGGAAATCGACCAAGCACCCGGCCATACACCGAAAAGCGGTCATTTGAGCAAAATCCAGTGGGTTTCTCGGTAGTGTCGATTCGCTGTGAACGAGCTAGCTGATAGTGAAGCAATGGCGGCAGTATACAACGGCCCCATGGATGTCAAAATACCGCATTCTAGAAATGGCGTTAATACATTGTTTAGATTGCTCATGCATGAGTGCGCAGCTACATAGTGGTCACAACCAGGCCATTGAAACAAGCGTCCGTGGGAAACAGTCTACGATACGACTTTTCACCTCCTGCTGAAATCAACCGAAGACATGCTAGAGTGCTGCGATTAATGCGCCTTGGCGTTGCCCTCACTTCGCATTACGCACACCTAATTGGTCAGGCGGACAGCCCGACTTGTGAACGGATTCCATGTGCGTTAAACTTTAGCCCGTATATTTTGTGACTGCCCATTAGCGTTTACGTGACAGAAAGGTAGGCGCTATCTTCAACACTGGCAGGCATCGGGATAATAACATTTAGTGAAATTTGCGTTTTGTTCGCAGGGTGTGAGTAAACAGTGCCAGAACCAGCTGCCGGAGTTCTGGATTTTTTAAAAAGCACTGGAGAGGATACTAAGCTGTAGAGTAATCACCAGGGTTGCCTTTCGTAGATTTAAAAAGGAGCCAGAATCTAACCTAGAAGTAACTGGTATAACCATGCCACTGAACTTTATCGTCGAATTAGTAGCCAAATGAAAAAAAGGCATTAAGACTAGAACTTTTTAATATAATAATGTTCTTCACTACACGAAAACGTAGAAGTAATACCAAGTCTATTTCCAGCTTGCTCTTTCAGCCACACGGGAGTTGAAGAAAAGGATTTGTATGTTTATTCACTGCAATGACATGAATGTTATTAATGAGAGGGGATAAAACAAAACAAACGAATGAACATGATATATTGAGCAAAAATGAACAATGAACAGGCTTCCAACAGACTACTGATTTACGGGTTTTACTAAACAGAGCAGCAAGCTTCCCTGGTACATTCTATGAAATATGCCCAAAGTGCGAGAACTTCAATGTGCTGCTAGAGGAAGAGAGGAAAATATAGATTCCGGGAATTTTATGTCAGCAGTGTGGTTGTAGTCAGAAAGAATTTTACACTGGCCAGACATACTCCAAGGAGTATTCTGGAGTACAGCTATCGAACTACATGCGATGGAAGTATAAAATAGAAATATTAGGATACACTTGTCTGTGACGTAACAGGATATATCAGAGACACATTTGTGAAAAGAGCCGCAAGACATTCTGGGAAGACATTTATTAAGCGCAGCATACTATTCCGAATAACATTGCAGCGCTTCAATTGAAGCTTTCATGTAAACCACATTGACAGTATCACTAAATAACGTTACTGAATTGAGAGAAAGCTTGAACAGAAGTTATATCGATGAACTGTTTTGCCGCGAACGTGTTTTTTTTTTTGGTTAAATGCACTGAAGCAACAGCAGCTCTTCCATCTGTATGTTAGACGCCGTTAGACAGGCTTCCACACTACACTCGCAAACTCACCAAATGGCTGACCCGCAAAAAAATAAATAAAAAAATAGTAAGGGTACTGCACCAGATTGAAAGTTGCGACATTGTCGTCAAGGCTGGCCCAACTCTTTGTGCAATACTGCCATCAGCAGGGTCGGGCGCTTCGCTCACAGGGGCCATTGTGCATGTTCACGTCATCCCCCACTCTGTGACAGCAACCGGTGGCGCGCTCTTGTTCCTATTTTATTTATTTAGTTATTTATTTATTTTTATTTATTTATTAATTTATTTGTATTCAGCACACAAAGCGTGGCAAAAAACTTCGTTACATTGTATTTCTACAACATTGTGCTTTATCATTGTAGGTTAAATATTCAGGCCAATACTATTAATATTATTAATACTATTACTATCATTATTGATATATTATTATTATTATTATTATTATTATTATTATTATTATTATTATTATTATTATTATTATTATTATTATTATTATTATTATTATTATTATTATTATTATTATTATTATTATTATTATTATTATTATACCAGCACACCGGATAGATTAGGCTGGCAACTGCCATATATAAAATGGCACAACGCCTGTCTGTATTTTCGGTATGGCTGGGGCGATAGAGGAGAAGGAAAACGCTAGGAAAACAAAGCAAAACAATTCTGGTCAAAGCTTCACCACCCACCTCAGTAGATATCGACAACCATTGTTAGCTTGGAGTAGGAATTTCTGTTCAACATGCAAATGAGCTATTTTGACAAAATCGCGTAGTCAAGTTCCAATCGAAACTGGTATACGCATAAAGTTGGTCTGACTCCTTCCCCACTTTGCTCATTTTGTAGCAAGGATGACACAATGAAGCATTTTTTCTTTCATGTAGCCGCTTCAGTGCATATAGGAAAAACATTCATAAACTGGTCTTTAATCAAAATAGATCGTTTTTCATTTTTTTCTCACATTCTCTCTTTGGGAGCCTCCTTATTATGACGTTGTCACCGAGATCTCTCTTCCCCTGTAGAAAATTCGCTATTGAATCGGGGTTATTTCGATCGCTAATCTATAACTTTGCAACATTTTTCTTCTAACAATTTCTTAATTATTCATTGACACAATTCATATGCAATCAATTCTGTCTACTTTCGTTTCTGAGCCAATCCCGCATAGTGAGTGTGAGCCATACATATATGTGATCATCATCATCTACACCGAGAGTTTATTTCATGCTAATTCACTCGATAGTGCCTGCGTTGTTTTACAATCAAGCCGACGTGTTTTAAAGCATCTTTTGAACGCAGTCAAGCCGACACAGAATCACGATGCGTCCCCTTTCCCGCCTCTTCGCAGCTTCAATGCTTGCGACCCGGCCAAGCTGCATATAAGGAAGCCCACAGGCGTCGAGTGCATCTTAATCACGCGCACGCGAACCCAATTAAGGATCCACGCCGCAAGCGGTTACTGTCACGTCGACCAAGGGGGTTCCTTTTCCTCCCCCGAGTCATTTACTGCGCTTTCACTTGGACGTTTGAAGAAGACGCCTGCACGCCGTCTAGCCACGAGACCACTAAACCAAGTCGTCACCTCGGAAACTTCGAGCGAAGTGCATACAGCTAAGTTGGTTACACTGCAGGGCAGCAAGCTTACCGACACTCGTACGTGGACATTTTCTCGTGCACGCAACATAATTTCTTCAGTAAAAGGGACTCTGCCCGCATGCGAGAGAACGTGTAATTTTCGGTGGTGTAGCGCTTAATTATAGCTGAACGAATCACAGTAGGGGAAGAAAAACAAGCTTTTCTCTCCTGCCAGTTGTATTGGGTGCCCTTGCATGCATGCATGGTCTTGTGAAAGAGTCGACATAACAAGATTTCCGCATATTACTTGCCGAAGTTTTGTCGGGAACCTCGGTGAGTCCGCAAAATGAACACTTGGTCAAGCACGCGTTGGCGCGTAGGGTTGCCGCGGTAGATCACGATCGTACAAAGGAAAACGCTTGGACTCGCGACACTGATGAAATGTTTGAGCTCTTAGCTATGTTAACGTCTTTGGTTTTACATAATGTTTCATGTGTCATATGACTTTTACAAGAAATTTTACTTACGCAATAGAGAAAAAATTCATTTTCACTGAATTCAGTTTCACGAGCCATTACATTCACATCACTGATATTCGGCAGTTCCGCAAAGGTGGGATCGCCTGGCTAAGCTTGTGTGTTTGATCTTTTGAAATGCTCAACATTTGGATCGACGAAAGTAAATGCTTTCGTCCCACCACACCTTGCATGCACCAAGATAATTGTTCGCGGCGTAGATGCTAGTTTAAAAACGCCCAGAAGAGACACTCGAGCAGCTTTCCGTGGCTGGTGCAATAACTATATATCGGTGCAACAGAAGAGTCAGCAACAAACAAGTTTATTGAGTCGGGGATAGCAACGTTTGCCGGTATGTCATGCCTTTCGGAAATGAAAGTGTGGCCTTTGATTTTTAGAGAAGACCCGATTGCCTCACGTCCCTTACAATGTCGCAACTGCTGGTGCTATATCTATCGTATGTGAGGTTGCAAATTTGTTTTGCGCGGTTCCTGTGGTGAGGGTCACTCCCCGACTGACTGCTCTGCTCAGTTCCTCAAGTGCTGCTTGCGTGGAGGTGCACACAAGACTGATAACCCAACATGCCCGCCTATAGAAATCAAGAAACACAAGTTTTGGAGATAGTGAACAAAAGGCGATGCTCACACAGGGAGGTGATTTCAGCGATAAAGGAAAAAGAACATGGTTATGCTAGCGTTACTGCAAGCCACCAGGCAATGATTGAGGCAAATACTTCACAACTGATTGCAGCATATGCCGAGAAAGCTATGGCGAAACTGATGAAACGTGTCGTAGGAATTGTGTCCGAATTCCTTAGTGGCTTCTTAGCCTCACAAATGGGGCTAATGCCACAAGTGGGTAGTGATCAGACTGTGGATCACAGCCAAGGAAATGCTCCCTCACAAGTAGATGGTGTTCAGACAATGCCCTTGAATGAGAGCCCTAGTTCCAGCTTGTCTGCAAAGAGTGCTAGCTCTTCAGACTCACAAGTCTACCATGCAGATTTACAGGAATGTGCAGGCATGGATGTTGACCCGCGTGCACAGAAACGAAGGGGTCCCCCTCTAAAAGTGACCTCGGTTGCTGACCCGCAGGTCGCGGGTTCGATTCCCGGCTGCGGCGGCTGCATTTCCGATGGAGGCGGAAATGTTGTAGGCCCGTGTACTCAGATTTGGGTGCACTTTAAACAACCCCAGGTGGTCAAAATTACCGGAGTCCTCCATTACGGCGTCTCTCATAATCAAATGGTGGTTTTGGGACGTTAAAACCCACAAATCAATCAATCAATCTAAAAGTGACCGGTACACTTACTATCTCTGAATAAAAGAAAATTCTGCGTCAGGTGAAGGAAACAGCTAATATTTTGGAAGAGGTTGTAGCCTCTACGGTGCTGTAGTCACCAGAAGGTAAATGAGAGTGCTGCAGTGGAACTGTCGATCTGTATTTGCTGCTTCTACTGATCTCAACGTTTTAATTTCCCAGAGTCATACAGAAGTTTTCATATTACAAGAAACTTGGTTATCTCTTGATAAATTCCTTAGTCTGCGTATAATTACCGATCGTTTCAGTTAGATCGTTCATCAAGAGGAGGGTGTTGACTTACTTTTCTGTCTAGTAAATTCTGCCATAGAGCAATGTTATCCTTTCAGCTAATGTCAACAGAAAGTGAAATATTTGCAGTAGAACTAACTCTTCCAGGATTCTCACATTTCCTCTGGTTAACGCATATTTTTCTTTGGGTATGCTTAATACTTAGTCACGGGATTAAGTTTTTCTAAATTTCGGAATAGAGGTTGTGCTAACTGGAGATTTCAACTCTCATTTCATATCATGAGAATTCAAAATAGATTTGAATAGAAAACGTCTATGTGACTGGGTGGCATCCAATGATTTCACCTGTCATCACTGGATCATTAACGTTTTTTGGGGCCAGTCCCGATCGGTGCTGGATCATACATTTTCGGGTCCAGGACTTTCGGTGTTGTCCTGGCAGACAATTGACACTGGTTTGAATAGCGACCACATTCTCGTGGTATTTGATATTCATGGGTCACAGTATAAAACACAGTTTCAAGTTCTTTTGTTTATTGATGACAACATATTCTACATATTTCGTGGGAAATCCATGCAGCGCAAGTAATGTTTGCTACATTCTTGACTATTCTCGTAAAAGGTCAGAGTTCGAGATACAGGGAAGGAAAGACTCTAGAGCTAATATTTGGTGGAATGACGACTATTCGAGTGACTATAAACGTCGGAAAGCAGCGTGGAAGCAGCTCATGCATAATCAGTTGATTGATTTGTAGCATTTAACGTCCCGAAACCACCATTTTGATTATGAGAGACGCCGTAGCGGAGGGCTCCGGAAATTTGACCACCTGGGGTTCTTTAACGTGCACCTAAATCTGAGCACATGGGCCTACAACACTTCCCCCTCCATCGGAAATGCAGCCACCTAGCCGGGATTCGATCCCGCAACGTGCGAGTCAGCAGCCGAGTACCTTAGCCACTAGACCAGCGTGGCGGGGCTCATGCGTAATCAGTCTCTTTGGTAACTGGAACATCTAGAAGTTTATTGCAGCAAGTTTCAAGCGTATTCAGTCGCGAAAGTGGAAGATGAATATAATGTTCGTCATTTTGAGTTTATTTCCAAATTAAGCAATATAACAACATCGTTCCAGTATCAAAGATGTAGCAAATTGATTCCGCTTCCCCTAAAGGCAGGATCAATTGTACATACTACCCAAGAAATAGAAGACTCGCTAGGTGTAGTTGCCAGAGGTTTGGAAGCTAGATTTTCTACCTGCGTTTCTTCAACTCTTGTGAGACAAGACATTCTCGAAATTACTGAAGAGATATTATTGTCGGACCTCTCGTCGGTCGTAGCACTTTTGCCAGAGGCAGCACCAGGCCCTGCTAGTATCACTACGAAGATGCTGAAAAGCATCTTGAATGTTGCTTCGAATGTAATATTGGACACCATAAGGCATTATATAAAACAGTCTTATAGTCCTTCACTATGGAAAATAACTTAACGGATCCCCCTGCATAAAGATAAGAGCAAAGGGTTTGCAGAAGACAACACTCAACCGATGTCGTAAACATCCATTTTTGTAAAATTAATGGAGAGATTATTACATGCTAAGATAACTAAATTTCTTACATTTAATAGATTATTAAGTCGCTGTCAAATCGGCTTTAGAACAAGAATGTCTATCTGGTGTCCTCACGTTGATTTAGAGAGCAGAATCCAGTTAGCCCGGCGACAGAAACAGTATGCAGCATTAGTTACCCTAGACACCTCTAAAGCCTACGATAGTGTCGAATACCCAATTTTACTGGACAGGATGAGAGAGATTGGCTTGCCTGGCTTCGTTATTGCGTGGACGACTGAGTTCCTGCTGGACAGAGAGTTTTACTGTGTACAGGGCGGTATATCAACAGAGCGATTCACACAGACATGTTATGTTCCCCAAGAAGCAGTTTTGTCCCCACTACGATTTAATACCTTGCTTAGCTTCATTCCTCGTCATCAAAGAGTGAACACATATCTTTACGCGAATCACATAGCTTTATTTGCTTCTGCGGATGGCATTAAATCACTTTATACTCTATAACAAAGATACGTATCTACCTTGGAAGCTTGCTTAGATAGTATTTGTTTGCCCTTTAATGTACAAAATGGTGAAGTTTTAGTGTTCTCACTGATGGGAACCCTGATGGGAAGCAACGAAACAGCCTTGCGCACAGGTGGCGTCATGGGTTGAATGGCGCTAACGCTGGTGTTGCGGGGAACGCAGGAAGATCCGTTTGAAAGGATGTCTGGCGTAAGTCATGTAGATGACACGTACAGACATGTTTCAAAACGCAAGTTAGGTGCACGTCAGGTTTATTGCACGTGAACTGGTGAGCCGGCGGTGCAGCGAGTGGCGATCGCGGCAGGTGTTGTGGGCTAACGGACGAAACTGCAGCTGCAGGTTCTGCGTCGAGATCGTGGCAGAAGAGAGTGACGTCAGCGCGTACTGCAAAGGGAGCCTCACCTCAACGCGCAGCAGCAGCGCGACCGATTTGTCACCGCGCCAACACCTGAGGCGCGTGGTGCGATCGTACGGAGGGACAGCGTTACACAATACTGATTGTTGGCCTAGTTTGTACTTGCTTAATGACATGTTTTGGCCGTAAATAACACACACACAAAGGAAAGGAACGCTCAACGACAAGCACAAGCGGCCTCTGCCACTTGTGCTTGTCGTTGAGTGTTCCTTTACTTTGTGTGTGGGCTATTTGCGGCCAAAGCATGTCATTAAGCGTTACACAGGCTAGCTTCTTCGCATCTAATATCAGCATGTAACGAAAACTATATATTTAGGAAGCGGCGTCCTGATTTAATGCATTGTGAAAGTCTGTGTCAATGTGCTTTTATTGCGATATGAACTATATGGACACCCCCGGCAAGATTTCGCCACCGGCTCGGCATCGTCGTCACTCGCCGTATATTTATACGCATCTATATTATTAAAATACAATAAAGAAAAAACATCAAACGACTCCAGTGCACGGCATTGAACTTGAGTCCTTTGATTTCTGAGTGCTAGGCGTTAACCCCTGAGCCACTGCGGAGCACGTCCTTCAGATTTCAAACAGCAAGCTATTTTTATCTACCACTTACTTCTGCTGACGGGCATCTCAAGGTGGGGGGGGGGGGGATTATCGTGTATCCAGCATTACCAGCAAGATGGCGCAATGAGCACGCGTCGCTCACATCACACGGCGGTGTGTGCTTTAATTTCCCATGCGTACTTTGTCTCACTTAGAGGAGGGGAGCGACGCTTTTTCGCACACCCTTAGCTTGCGGTGGGAATTCTATTGTAGTTACGGAACAATTCTATTGTAGTTACGGTGCGCACAAAAGTCACCGCAATCATTGCAGTCTCCGTTTGCGAAAAGCACGTGCTTTTCAGACACAGCGAAGTAACAACTGAGATGCTCATTTATGTGCATCTGTTCAAGTGAGTACGTTTCGTGCATCATTTTTGCGTGAGAAACGCGGGGCACGTTTCTATCTACTTTCCGAACTGCGCGTGACCTTCCAATGGGTCGCTATCGCAATCATTGCTTCGCCTTTTTGCTGTGACTTTTTTGAAAAAACTGTGACTTTTTTGAAATCAGACATAAAACTCCGTTTAGAAATCACCCATCTATAGAATATGTGAAAGGCGTTATTTCATATATTACCACGTTACGTCATATTTTTTTCAAAGCTCCCCTCTCACCCGCCCTCCCTCCTTCTACCGTCGTCATTGTCTTGTCCCTAGCAGGACGAAACTTCGTGAACGAGACTCGCTACACTAGGTGAGCGTGATAACTCGGCGTATAGCGGTCAAATGCGCAAGTCTGATTTTCATCTACGCTGCCGTTTCAGCACATAAGTTTCCTCAACACGTTATCCTGTGTTGGCCTTGCTGTGAAGAAACAGCTGGAACTGCTGGTGGTGGCAATGATGGTGTTGCGAAAATTGCGGTCAGCCAATCAGACCTGCCTAGTAACTGCTTCACACCAGCGTCTTTTTCCTTGCTGGACAGTTGATCGTCAGTAACGTCGGTAACACTGTCCTTGCAGTAAGTTGAGAAGAGCGCGAGCGGAGCGTTTAGTCACATTTCTTCACTTACTGCGCACGTTGCTGTTTTCTTGCTAGATCGACAAATCTTTCCAGAGTGCTTTCGACAGCTCCCGCTTGTTTGGGTAGTCCTTATTTTGCTGAATTTCGGTGCTTTCGTGAAGTTGAGCCATTTCAATACGTGCTCTATTTCTTTGCTTTCTTTAACACGTTGTGTCAGATTCTTTTATGTGGTTGAGAGAAACACGCCCACCAGCACTCCCACATTCGATAAAAAAACGCAGAATTAGAATATTTGTGAAGACAAAAGCTCACTGCGTCGGCAAGGAAAGGCTTTTCTTTCGTAAATAGAAGTGCGCTAATTGCCACAAGCACGACGAAATGACTCTTTCGCCATCCCCGATCATAAAAAACTCTCGTGGAACTTTTCATCACATGAAGGGGATTAGACTTGTACCTCGGACAGCTTTATGATACTCATAGATGAATGGTCTTTCAGAAAACAAAATATTTTGAGAACATGACATCACCTATTTGTGATCTGCGAAGCAACAAGGGTGCCTCCCGAATTCTCTAGATGTAACGGTATACTCCAGCACTCGTGACGAGCTGAACGAAAATGGTTTTATAGCACGCGTGTACCAGCACACTACAGAAAACGTCTCCCCTTTTTTAAATATTTCGCTCACTTTTCTTTATTGGTGCAGGGCAAACTAACTGGACCTGTTAACAGGGTAACTTGGCCTATTTAAAGTCCAAACGAGAGATCACTGCTCTGTTAGTTACTTCGTGATTGCGGTGTATACTGCTAAGTCTCACGCATCTTTCAAGAGAGCAGCTTACACGTGATTACCGTTACTTCCTCCACCTATGTGATAAGCCACGCAATAATTATTTTCGCAGTTGTCCTAATTGCTCTAAAGGCATTATAAAAAATTGAGGGGATAGAAAGAAAATGCTAATTTGTTTGGAGCAGACACAGAAACTGACAAAGCGAAATAATACAATACAACTGGCCAGTAGCCACTAATTGTTACTAAACATTAAGTGACGCACTCAACAGTGGTATAGCTTAACATGATATAACATTAATAATAATTAATGTGCTATTTACAGTTTCTGCATGCACCTCAACATAAGAGCTTGAAAACGACTTCAATGCTGTGTACGGAACGAATTGATCCACATATTGTTGATATTGGCGCAAGATACATTTGAAGTTCGCGCGCCAGCCATTTGCTACACCCTCAATGTTGTCTGCGGTGTGCTTTCCAAATAGAGTACGTGAAGTGCCAGTGAGAACTGCCAGGATAAACGCTGACAACTCCGGCACGTGCGAGCTGCGCGGGAAGAAGACGAGGTGCAGGACTTGGAATAAACCAAGGTGTTCTTGACACAGACATTTTCCTCTAACTTGTTTGTTTGTAGGACAGAAGTTCGCCTATTTTAGCTAGTGTGCGTGACAATATTCCCTGTTCGCGACTATAAAAGGTTGGCTCCCATTTAAAGCCGCAATTGTGAACAAAATAAAACAGACGTCTTTTCGCGTAAGCAGGTGGTATATTTAGTATACATGCTGTTCAAAAAATGAGTGGAGGTTGACCATTTCAGTAATCCCATAGAAGCAGCTTTTTTTTCTCAATATGGGCCAAATGCAGAACCAAACCTAGCTGAAATGAGGCTGTATCGGCACATACATACTCTCAGCTTTCGTCTATAACAATAATAATAAATTATAATTACAGTTAAGCATTAAATATTATTTTTTGGAGGAAAGTTGAGAGTATGTATGTGCCACTAAAGGTTTATTTGAGCTAGTTTTGTTGCTGGATGTGGCTTGTTACGAACAAAAGCTCCTCATACGGCCTCGTATGACACTGCCTGAGTTGTTGACGTATGTGGCTAATGTTAATCAGAGCTAGACAACTACGCCAAGGAAAGTATCAAGGATTTTATTTGTATTAAGCGTGATGTAAATTAGACAAAATGCGATTGGACAAAACGGCCACTTGCGCCCGCAGGGACCGAATCTACAACGCGTCCTATGCTCTACCAATCAGCGCTGTATACGTATCGCGTTAAAAGTAATTGTTTACTTTTAACTATTTACATTTTCTTGTAATTTATAAGTGATTACTTTTGACACGGAAGTGTTTTATGCCATGGTACACCTAAACTTCAGTGACGCAGTTTCATTACAAATATGACGTCAGATATATGCAAACTTACCAATGAAAAGAAAACGTTCTGCCATCGAGAATCTAACTCACAGCCTCTCGGTCGGTGACAATAAGTGTTGGACGTTTTACCTACTGTGCCAGAGGCGAACACATACAACGTTCCACATAAGTGCCTTATATCTCTCGGAAGTCTCTCGCATATTTTCTCTCACACGGTGTTTTTGGTTTGCGAGGTGGTGTCGCCGTCTGTGGCTGGTGAAGTCCTGCATCATGACGCTACACTACAAAGCGCCGGCAAGGGGCGATTCGGTGACGACGATATTCAGGCGTCATGATGCCAGCGGCCATGCTTGGCCACGCTTGCATCGAGGAGTCGCTCTAGACACCTTCGTTGCCTCTCGCGTAGCATGTGACGACTTATTCTCGGTGCAGCGCAACTTCCACTTGCCCCAACGGGCTTTCTACGCCGCCTACTGTTTCGAAACAGTTAAAACTACCGGGAAACGCTAAGCACAAGAAGAGAAAATGACGGAACAGGCTGGCACTTACGAAAGATAAGTGTGTATCTTCTGCACTTCCGCCCTGTATCGCTGAAGCATGGCATACAAACAATTAGAAAGAGAGAAAGAGAACGAGTATAATAAAAAGAAAGATAGGAAAAGAGAAAAAAAGATATTAAAAAAGAGATCATGTGAGAAATAGAGGGAAGGAGATAAAAAGAATGGAAAGACAGAAAAAGAAAGAGATAGAAAGGGTAAGATAAACAGAGAAAGAAAAAGAAAGAAAGAAGAAACAATTATGAAAATATGCGAAAATTACTTTGCTCTAAGATGCAGAAAGCTCTGCAAAGCGAGAATGGTCGACCTTCGAACAAAACCAACTTAGAATATAGCAACGCGTACTTACAACATGGAAAGCTGAGCAACAAGCAGTTACAACTAGGCGGCAACCAGCGTTAACCTAGAGACTATACAGATCGACTTTGCTGTAACAAACTTCGCGTGACCTAAAACAAGCGTGCCGGATTATTATACGCGAATCATTTTTTTCGTACTGCATGTACTTTTAGCCTCATTATGCGCATCTATCTGTTTAACTATCTAGCCACCTACGTCTGGGACTCTCGTGACCATCCCCTTAACTTGGGGTAAACTAAAATGAGTAAGAGAGAATAATATGATTTGACAAGTATTACGCGCTGGTAATTACATGAATAATGTTACAATTCTGTCACGTACGCCGCCAAACCCTTTCCGCGAAACGAGTGACACATATCCGTGAGCGGGTATGTGCCACAGGTGATTTACAGTTTATATCTACTCAAAAAACAGTGGCATCATACAGGGGTAATTTTAACACGTGAGTCTTTAGAAAAAGCTGACATCGGCAAAGTTCACACGGCCATTGCTAAGAGTGAAGGTCATGGCCCAAGCCTGAATCGAACCCCAGCTTTATGCGTGGCAATCAAATATACCATAGAGCCACGCCAGGTGTTCGAACTACTTTTGAAATAAACCCTAAACGTGAGTTGTGGTTGCAGCGCTGGCTATGCAATTTTACAGATATTAGATACATACTCCTATAAAAGAGCCGTTCTGTCGGGTTAATGCCAATTGTAGTTAAGCGCCATCCGCTGATGTTGATGATTGATTGATTTGTGGGGTTTAACGTCCCAAAACCACCATATGATTATGAGAGACGCCGTAGTGGAGGGCTCCGGAAATTTCGACCACCTGGGGTTCTTTAATGTGCACCCAAATCTGAGCACACGGGCCTCGACATTTCCGCCTCCATCGAAAATGCAGCCGCCGCAGCCGGGATTTGAACCCGCGACCTGCGGGTCAGCAGCCGAGTACCTTAGCCACTAGACCACCACGGCGGGGCATTCGCTGATGTTGACTTATATAGCAGTGTCCAGAGCAAACATCGTCTTGAGCACCAATTCTGGTGTCGCTAATATCCATGCTGCTGTTGGCATTGTTACGCAACTGTAAACAACTGCTTATCATATGCGCCTGTGTAATGCATGTCGTCGCGCGTATTTGTGCAAATCTTCAGCGCTTGTGCGTAATGATTCGTTCAATAAACATATAAGAACACAATCACATTCCACCCACATGCTTCGCATAACATCGATTCCCAAAGCACGTAAGATCTGCCGAACTTTAATACATGTTTTACCTCAGGCGGAACGCAAATGCGTCTCAAACATTTCAGGAATGTGGTTGCTTGTTCGAGGTGCCAGACCTGTTGCCCCACATTTGCTCTCTATACTCTTGGCTTTATCCCAGCATCTTCAGATTTCAATTAGCCGCTTACCATTAGCACCGTGTTCGTTGCCTCTTGAAGGACGATGAACGTGAAGCTTCAAGCAGCTGGTTGTTGTGAACGATACCCGCGTAGCAGATACGCCTGTGTCGCCCTCTTTTACTCACTTACCCTGCATTATAACTAACGAACGTTCCAACTGTACGAGGTGAGCATTATGGAGAAAAGTGAGAGCGATAAAGCTTCATAGAATATGTGAGCTGGACAAATTTCAGCAGCAAATTTACATTAACATTCGATGAAGGAAAACTCTAACATTTCCTGGGATTTAGGAAAAAAATGGTTAGCACAAAATCAAGATGAAAAACAAAGCAGGTACACAAATTTGTCTTGGGTGAAAAGTAAACTCAACTGAATAAAGATGTGTAAGTAGAAGTAACAATAAAGCAAACAAAAAAGGTAAGAATAAAGCAGAGAGCTAATTTCGACTGCACTTTACAGAGAATTAATGACACCAAAAAAAAGTTCAGAGCACTATGTTATTTATTTATTTTATTTATTTATACCTACGGGATGCTTGAGGAGGACCACTGAGAGAGCATTTGTGCTAACAATCATACTATAAATACAAGAACAATTCGAATGAAAACAGCAGGAAGATAGCGGCGTGGTACGCCAAGATATACAACGATGGATAAGCACTTGTTCTATTGGATTCAGGATCAGTGCCAGTGGTGCTCTAGGTCCATGCGGGAACATGGCATAAAAAAATGTGTGTTCATCATCAGACGCATTGTGGTTCATGGCGCTTGCAACTGGATAAAGGTAAGTGTCATATGTCTGACACATCTAAAAATAGAAACAAAATTAATAAAAAAGATGGGCAACAGGCGAATGTAGTTTCTTTCGAGACAGTGCGATCTCTGTCATGTTGCTCTGCTGCACCAAAAGAGACGTGGACCTCGTCGTCAGCGCTCACGGGTGGAGTCGGGCGGAATAAATGAACGATGTCACTGCCCTTAGATTTATTCAGGTGGCTTTGTGGCATCATGCGAGCTTGAAAAACGAAATTCGGTCAGTGATTAACGTTTTGCACGGCAGAGTTGCGTTAGCGATATCTTGTATCTTGAAATACACGATACATTATTTATTGTAACGAACATACAGATAAACATACTCGTTTTGCGAGACGTATTGTAATACAGATTCAGGATACTCAAAGCGTATCTAAGATAGTATCTCAGATGCATATATCTTTGACACTGCCCAGCCCTGTTCAGCAGAGGTTCACCAGAGCACTCCTTTAGTTGATGTGGCAGATACGAACCCACACCATTTCTCAGTGATACCACACCCTCTCGTGTTCGTTCTGTGCCTAAGATTCCAGTCCACCTAGGAACCAAGTAGCCCGACAGCAGACATTATTTATCTCCAATCTGGAGCACTTCCTAATGAAAAATGAAGCACTGTTGCTAGTAATTTGAATAAACACCCTAATATAGGGCCGGGAGCTAAGAAAGGAACAAACTCGTAGCTGAAAGGACTATGTCTTTTTTTATGGTAAAACGTTTTATTAAATCCTGGCCTAGCTTTATGGTGGATTAATATTGGAATACTAAAATATTGTGAATCACGCGTCCTCATACTTGTATCTATTCCTACTCCACGTGTATTACGTGGGCATTTTCAACCAATAAAATGAGTTTATTTACACTGACCAGTGCCACTGCATAAAAATTGGCAGAAATTCTTTGCAATAGTTAAGCGCGTACCACGCTTCTCAGAAAAACGATGATAAAAAGTATAGCGAATGCCAACCTAGTACTTTAAATTTTGTATTATTAATTCTGTAGTGGGAATCAAGCAAGTGTGCTTGCAGCAGTTACCCAATGCGTGTTTAGAAAAGGCTTTGAAAGGCCGCTACTGCGACTGTGCTGCGCCTTCCACGCAGGTCCGGCTTTTTTTTTCTTTCAATACCAATGAAATCGCGCGCTGTCAACGGAAGCCGTCGGTCCGTTTTAGTTCAGATATGATGATTTGTGGGGTTTAACGTCCCAAAACCACCATATGATTATGAGAGACGCTGTAGTGGAGGGCTCCGGAAATTTCGACCACCTGGGGTTCTTTAACGTGCACCCAAATCTGAGCACACGGGCCAACGGCATTTCCGCCTTTATCGGAAATGCAGCCACCGCAGCCGGGATTTGAACCCGCAACCTGCGGGCCAGCAGCCGAGTGCCTTAGCCACTAGACCACCGCGGCGGGGCGTTTTAGTTCAGAGAATAGTCGTGTATATATATATATATATATATATATATATATATATATATATATATATATATATATATATATATATATATATATATATATATATATATGAGATCTAACAGACAGTAATGTCAAGGAATGTACAGGGGAAGTTATTAAGACCAATGGAATGTAAATAAGAAGAAAGAAAAGTGGATGAAAAAATAACCAACTGTGAGCAGGAATCGAACCTACGACCTTCGAATAACGCGTTCGATGCTCGAACGCGTTATTCGAGCATCGAACGCGTTATTCGAAGGTCGTAGGTTCGATTCCTGCTCACAGTTGGTTATTTTTTCATCCACTTTTCTTTCTTCTTATTTACATTCCATTGGTCTTAATAACTTCCCCTGTACATTCCTTGGCATTACTGTCTGTTAGATCTCATTAATATTGTGTTAAAACACGGAAAAACGAGCCCTTAGGTATACGCTTCTTTCCCTTATATATATATATATATATATATATATATATTCGGCCAGAGTCTGACGAAGGCTGGACTCTGGCCGAAACTGTCAAAATAAACGCTTCTGTTGTTACCGTTTTCACGTAGAATCTACATGGCTGTTCCTTCTTCATTGTTCCTGCATGACTTCGTCACACATTGGGCAGCGACTACCGGGTTTCACTCGGTAAACACAATTCGCAAAAGAACGTTATTAAAAGCAAAATTTTTCAAAATGTACGCGAGGAAATTTGAACCTTTGCTTGTAACTGTGCTCAGGCGCCATAGATTCCGTCGACCATAGAATTATTTTGAACGTGTAGGGACATAGTTCTGAAGCATTGTAGAAAGAACACCTTTGGTTTCCTCGTCATGACGTGTAAACGCTGCTCGCGTACCGGAGTAATGAAGTACGAATAAAATGTTTTAGTTTACGTTCAATTTTTTTTTGTCTAGCAGCATCTGCATGCCAGCCCTCCCGCAGTGGAGCAGTGCATACATGGGTAAGCACAGCAGCGAAAATGTCTGTCGGAGTAGCTGGTATAAAATGCATTCATCTCTCCTTACGTGCAACTGACAGCACGCAAATGTTCCTCTCGTATACGTAATGAGTAGATGTCTCCACGTAAATTAGACCTAAGTCAGACTGTGTCGAATAGTAACTGTGGAATCACCCTATCTACATCGAAATCGAAAGTAGTTTTTAAAGCCCTGCAACGCTTTGCCAATTTATGATCAAATGGTTTAATTCAAAGAATTTATTGCCTCAAGAATTGACAGAGCAAGAACACAAATCAGATATTTTTTGGAACTCATTACATGCCTTTTTTAAGCCATTTCGGGAGATTAAGGACGTCCTACGTGTGGCGGAGCAAACTGTCAACAGTTAGAGAAAGAGAAAGGAAGATGGGTCGTTTAATTGGCGTCGGGAGAGCCCGGCCGAACAACAGGCCTGGCGTGCCGCTGCCACAAAATAGTCATCATCTAATCCGCACACTCACGAGCATGCCAGTCCCTCGGGACGCGCGACTCTGCCGTCCACTGTGATGAAAGGATGAGCGACGAAGAAGAGGACGGCTGCTGCTCCCAAGGCAGCCTCGAGGAGGCGAGCGAGGATACGTATTACGGGAGACAGTGCGTGGAATGTTAACTAAGACAACACGCGACAGCAATCACTCAGTCATAAGATTGGAACACAGCACTAAAGAAGAGCGTGCAAGGAGGGAACCAACAGCGAAGAAAGAAAGCAAAAGAGAATTTGGCGCACGTTGAGCGCTCACAGCGGCCGCCGGAGCAACGAGGATCAATTAAGGGCGAGAGGGTGGTGCGCGCGCTATTCCGGCGGCCGATTTCCTTCTCACTCTTTTTTATATACCCTCTCTCATTCTGTGTAGCCCGGTCTGCGCGCCCGCCACCGCGAGCGCCGCTCCAGTCCCACTCAGTTTGCTTGGGACAGCGCGCCGTAGGCCCTCCTGCGTCTGCCGGCAACGCTCGCTTTGCCCGCCGTCACGAGCCGACACGCGCACTCCGGCACGACCGCCCCGCCCCCCGTGTTCCTCAGAAAGTACCGGAACTACTCGAAAGCCCGGCTGCTGCTGTCGCTTGGTCATCTGGGAAGTCCGTGCCGTTCTCGCCTCGAGGAGTGCACACGATGTAGAGTGGACGTCGACGCCGAAGGCCGGCAGCCACGGCCGGCGCTCTCATCATTCACAGCGGCAAATTGGCGGGGGTTGTTCTCTCGGTTGCTGCTGGACGAGGAAAGAACTTCGATTCTTAACGGAACAGTGCCGGGAGTTGTTTCCCGATGGGTCATACATCTAGTCCCTCGCGAGGGCCGCAGAAGTGATTGTTAACAGTGCTCGTTCAGTTTGCACACTTGGACGACTGCAAAATACTGTCCCGTCTGTCGTGTCGTTTACTTCGCGTGTGGTCCACTGAAATGTGTTGGTGTGTGCGCGCAGCGGTTCTTGCACTGCATGAAAGTGAATTTCAGGAGTGAGCAGAAAAAAAACAGTAGTTGAACGATAAACTAGGAACTGCTGGCGAAGAAGCCTGCATCTTCAAATTGTCAGCAAGTTGCCAAAACGTAAACATACGCGAGAAAGTCTCGAATAAGACAACAAATTCTGGCACTTCTGCAAGTTTTGCGGCACCCTCTTGACCGTGAAAAACCTCGATCTGCAGTGGCTCTCAAGCGTCGTAAAAAAGCACGGAGCGAGAAAGTGGCTCCCATGTTCGACGATGTAACCTAAATCTATTGCACTGCCAACAGTAATGATGACACACTTTCGGGAGTGGATGGGTACTCCCCAGAAAGTTTCGAAAATGCTTAAGCTGTAATTAAAAAGGGAAGATCGGCGGATGCTTACATTGCGTGATTATAATCACGTTCTCGTTTCTTTTGTCCCCGAAACTGTTGGTAGAACTAGTTAGCGCACAAGCCCTGCAGAACGCATGTCCTCCGGTCAATTCATATATTGTCGTGTCTGACGTGTAATTGTGAACTATCTTATACTAAATATCGAACCTTGTAACTGTCTAGTAGTTTAAGTCAGATTAAACATAGTCGAAACTTACACTGCATTAGTACTAACCAAAACGTTCCTCTTCCTAATAAAGCTTTCAGTTCACAGGACGTCCCAAACTCTAGCATTCGTCCTTAACAGAAGCTCATCCATACAAACTGTACAGCGTGTGTCTCCCAGGTTGGCATTTACTCCCGTGTCTACTCGTTGTGACCGTGTGCGTACCTGTGGACGTGATGGCAGTTGCACCACTCTGATGGAATAATCGTCTCGCCTGTGCAGCCTCCTGAGAGCAACCTCCCGCGCCAGAGGTTCGCAATACAAGATCAGTGCATAGTGCCCTGTGCTGCGTAAAAGACGCGAAGTATCATTGGTTGCTTTCGGATGTACACTACGTCATTGCATCTGAGTGCTACCTAGGAGTTAAATACGGCGACAAACTTTGGGGGCATTCACGAGGATTAACTGCGAAAGCTACAGAAGGTACGTACTGAGCCATTAGGTTTGATTTCACTGATGCACTTTTTTAGAATGGTTGTTCCGACGTTTTCATACCCCGCGAGGAGGACATTAAAACCACCAGAGATTTTTTTTTATTCTTAAATTGTGTAGGACAGTACGAAAAGCCGCTTACTAACATCCACGTTAAAATACTTACGAGTAACATGCAGTGTGCAAGAATAGGGGTCATTATGTGGTTATGGTTTTATTTAGTATTTCATTTTACTTTTCATTTATTTTTCAGAAGTGAACGTGTTTGGGGCGACAAATTACGAGAAACATCCTCGAACATTCGTTTCTTCGCCTCACTAAGGGCTGAACATGTATTGTTCCTTTCAGCGTTGTCATGATCGGAACGATCTCGCATTTTTGTAGGACTTGCGGGCTAATATTGTTACCTTTCTAAACCTTTTTACCCCGAAATTGAGTGGATGTGTCAGTTATTATGGTTTGAAGCACGGAATAAAACAAACTCTCGAAGGAGACTTAAACCCTTGCAGGGTAACGTATTCCGACGTTCGCTGGTCGGAGTAGCTACTTACACTACGCTCAATCACTGACAAGGCCGCTTTGTGCGCGGAGAGGACTTGGATCGCGGTGCAGCCCGGAAAGCAAGCATCCGCTCAAAGTGAGCGCTTAGGAAAGGCGGGGAAAAATAATTGCCCGAAGGACATGGAAATACTAGCAGCGTTTACATGAGTGGCGGTACGAATTTGTAAAGTGCACGCTTAACTGACAGCAACGTAGAAGTACTCAATAGGTGCACTTAAAAAACGGCAGTAGAAGAAAAGCAACAGCTCTTAATAATCCAGCTTTTCGAAGTGCTAAATGTACTCTGCTTTCTTTAAGGTCACCACTGCAAAGCTCATGCAAGCTAGAGTCAATGTTAAGCATTTGTTAATAATTCAGTTAGTTTTCCTGCTTTCAATAAACGTCACTTTCATGTCCCCAATTACTCTTCCTCTATATAGCATCAGGTAATATACGAGATGGGGACAAATATTCATAGAGCAGTTTTACTTTTGTCAGTATTTAAGTCTTGTGCCGCAATTCTCTAATAACGGTTACATTGCAACAGATAGGTATAAATATAGACAAAAGAGCATGTGTTCTTTCTTATTCCCTGCTTTCCCTCTTTTAATGCGGCATAGCAAACCGCATATTTATTTTCCGGTTAGCATCCCTTACTTTCCTCATTACTATTACCTCTCTCTCTCTCTCTATCCATCTGCAACATGTAGATGTTAACACTCTTTGAGTGGGAATTGTGGCAAAACTTTTACAATGCAGACATTGTATTGCTCATCTTCAGGTGGGTGCAATTCGTGTTTCCGCTTCCAGTATGATAATTTTATTTATACTACCAATTATCTAGTTTTGGCTGCGGTAAGCGGCAGCTAACCTAAAGGTAAACATAAACCAACGGCAAATTCCCCTTTTATGTGCCGCTCATTTGTGTTAACAAGTTCTTGCTCTTGGTTCATCCAGATATGCTCGTGGCAAAATTTGCGCGAATGATTAGTCGCGCTAAATGAGAGCCCAAACAAGTCGCGTTCGCCCAAAACGCGCTGCCACGCGTATATTTGTTTTCGCAGCTTGCTCCTTCCAGTTGCGTGTCGTCGTCGCTTTCATCGTAAACCTGATTAACAAACTCGGCGGCATCGTGGCCGTTTCTCAGATTGCATGACAGGCCACGTGATTTATGTTATCCGCGTGGCACTAATTACACTGAGAGCTTGTCAGCGCTATAGGGCCACGCTAAATGAAAATAAAATATTGGAGAAAAAAAAACGAAACCAGTTGAAATGCACTGCGTTTTATGATATGTCCTTGTTTTTTCGCCTGAGTATCATAAGCACATCGAACAGTTTATGAGGAAGTTCTGTTTACTACTTCTTCGATTTCGGTTGCAAAGGACTGTCTGCTTCAGCAATACAACGCCCCGCCGCGGTGGTCTAGTGGCTAAGGTACTCGGCTGCTGACCCCGCAGGTCGCGGGATCGAATCCCGGCTGCGGCGGCTGCATTTCCGATGGAGGCGGAAATGTTGTAGGCCCGTGTGCTCAGATTTGGGTGCACGTTAAAGAACCTCTGTTGGTCAAAATTTCCGGAGCCTTCCACTACGGCGTCTCTCATAATCATATGGTGGTTTTGGGACGTTAAACCCCACAAATCAATCATATGGTGGTTTTGGGACGTTAAACCCCACATATCAATCAATCAATAAATTCAGCAATACAAAGCACTCAAAAGTATGTAAGCACCATCGATTAAGAATACTATATCAATTGTTGTGGTTAACAATCCGAAAACCACCATGATTATGAGAGACACCGCAGTGGAGGGCTCAGGAAATTTCGATCACATGCGGTTCTTTAACGTGTACCTAAATCTAAGCACATTGGCCTCAAGTATTTTCCTCTCCACCGAAAATGCGGGCGCTGCGGCCTGAATTTCATCCCGTGACAGGTGGGTCAGCTTTCGAGAGCCTTACCCCCGTATTCTAGAACGTCCCTTCCCTCAACGCTTCACCTTCACTTAAGAAAGCCTATGGGAGCGCCGTCTGTAGGCACAGCAAGTCACTGCATATCAGCGATAATCTGCCACGATTCTTGAGTAGCGCAGGGTCATTTTCAGCCGAGCGGTGGCGCACTGCTCAACTCTGTCAAGTGAAGGGTGGAAGTCGAGTCGAGGAGCGTTTGTGAATACCGGGGTTCGCCGCTTGACCACTGTATCAGGTATGCTCAATGGACGAGAGTCTTGATTTTATTACGCTGAAGAACTGGGTATCATGACCATGTGCACCAAATCATGTGCATTTATCTTTGCTGCGTGCTTCTAATGGTGTATCCTACTACAGATTTCAAGCTTAGAGTGACACGTCTTCTACTACAGATATAACGCCTACTAAACAAGCCTTATTAACTCCCCCCCCCCCCCCCCCCATCTTATGGTTTATCGTAGACTTCACTTGTGCATAAACATTGCGGAAGGGTAGGTAATGAATAGTTGAGATGGTTGAAGCTGCAATGAGACCATTGTTTATCTCCTTTTCAGTGTGCGCAAAATGGAACTTAGTCAATATATGCCGACTGGCGAAACCACCCGAGTGAGAATCATGGACTGTTAGGTCTTGTAGTCTATACGGCCTTCTCCACAAAATGTGCAGGACGCATCCTTGCACTCATTAAAGACCGGTAGACTGAATGAGAGTGAGAAATGCCGTGCGCTGTGCCTCCCTCATGTACAGTTTCTCCTGTGCACCTTTCTTCTTTTTTCTCGGGCCAGTTCTTTTACTTTTCGACCATCTTTGCTTCCATCCGGCATTTTGCGCACACTGTAACTAGCTATAGTTTTTGTGCTAGCTTGTCTCACTCCGGCTTGAATTTTCTTTTTCAACTTTTTCGTTAGCGAGAGTGTAGCATGGTTTTCGTATTTGCAGGCGCAAGCCAGTCGGACGTGTTATTTGGCACCGACTTGATGCAGATGTTTGTGTGGACGGACTAAAAAATTGTTACTCTAGCGTTGGTTAACAAGTTTTCGATCCTCAGCTTTCATTCAAAACCAAGGTAGTTTATTTGGTAAAGGACTAAAAAAACGGAACATCAAAACCCAGGTGGTGTGCCAACGTAGTGGGTCATCCCTGAGAGAAGTACGTTAAGAAGAAGAAAAAAAGAACGATTGTTGAGGAGTTGTCTCTCTTTTCTTTTTAGTTCTGTTCTTCGGAACGCCTCCAAGGATGATAAATTCATTTCGTTCATATTTTGCTGTCATATTTTAACAACACCTAACCAGCACAACGATCACGATTTGGAGTATTCGGTGGTCTGTGACACTTTTTTTACTAATAGGACCATTGTTTTTTCTGAAGTCAACGCAATTGTTGTTGGTTGTTTTATTTGAAGAGATCAAATCCATACACCGACCAAAATTATCGTAAAAACAAGTGCATTAATGTTGCGGCTCCCTCGCGGCAGCTATGTTCACTACTCGTAAAAAGTGTTTCAATGGCGTAAAAAAAAGCAAGCGTAAACAGCGAAAAAGTAAATGCGAGTGACGGGGAACAGAGAAGGTATATTTCTGATTGTTCGTTTCATTCATAGTTGTACGTGTAGGGGAAATAGGAGCGAGGTTGTGGACGCAAAAACGCAGCCCGATGCTCGCATTCGGTAGTTACACGTGTCACGCTAACTTCCAGTCTCAGTGCACGAAGAACTGTGCAACATTTTTCGTGTATGAGACTGTATCTTGTCTTTTTTTTCTTCATTGTCATTACCAATCCATGCCCGCTCCCTTCTTTTTTTTCCGGTTTCTGCGATAAGGGGCAGCAAATTATTAGTATACTTAGCCTTCTCATAACGATCTCCTTCCACGTGCTACTGATTGGCTGATTTATCGCTACTTCTTCACCGCGCACTGCAGGTTCACCTCCTATCTATCGTGACAACCATCGCCATTAACGCCGCGTAATACGTAACGACATATTTGCACACTTGTGGAAGCGAAGTCGCCGTGTCAGCGACATACTCGCACTGCGGTCACAAAAGGAGAGATGCAGCGAAAAAACTGCGAGAGGAATTGAAAAGACCAAAAGAAAAGCCACATTTCTTTGAGAAACAAGACGGCGAACTTGAAGCCAAGAGACACACGCCTGGAATAAGGGACACAAACACGAGCTACGTCGTAGCCGGTGTTGTGATAACCCAATGCGCTGGCCTCCCGGCAAAGAACATGCTGATCGAGCCGGTTCACGCGAGATGAGACGTAGTGGGTTTCCTGCTATATCACTCTAGTTGTGTGCAGCTTGGTTGGACCTTGATGTGATGGCGTGGCACAGCGCATGAAGGAGTATGCTTCAGTGCATCAGAGGTCATTTCCAGCCTTTCTATATTGTTTTTCAATGACAAATATACCGATCACGCGCGCCGAGCTCATAGAAGTTGTTTTAAGGAGTACATTAAGTGCAGCAATCAAGCCTTTTCTGCTTGCACTTTTTAATCACGGCAACTCAGCTGCGGTTTTCTGAACGTTCGGAGACGAAAATATTCTACTTTGAAATGATATTTTCTAATGTTACGAATAAGCGTGCTCGACAGCTCGATTCCCCTTTAGGTACATGTCTTCGGGTAAAGTAGATTCGTAGTAATATCAGAGCGTGAAAGAGAGCACGCACTTGTCTATGGCGAGCTGGATCAACTGCTCTACTTTCTCATCTGCGCCAATAATGCACGGAACTAGGGTAAGTGTGATACGACACGCCAGGTGGACGCACCAAGGCGGCATCGCGTCCGGAACAAAAAGGAAATAGAATTTATTTTCGGACTGCTCGGATCCTTCCGTATTTTCGTCTGTTTAGCCGAGTCTGTCTTCCATGTCCGATTTTCTTGTGTCGCCTACTTCGCGATACGAAACACGGCTCGAGAAGGCATCGTGCGTCGCCGGTGATCAGAACCGAAGAGAACGAAATGTGGCTTTCTTCTTCTGTGGGAACTCTGCGTCTCTGCAAGAAAATACGTTTTCAACACGGAGCTCATTATTTGACGGCGTTATTTACTCGCTGCATCATCTATTGCCGCTGCCAAAAAGCCGTGTTTGTTCGAAGGAGTTGCTCTTTCTGCTGCTTTTGCTTTCACGCGAAGCAAAGCGAACGTAAACGTAGACGCGTGATCTATGCGATACTTGGTTTTTCTTTTTACTCGGCCTGTTTTTTTTTTATTTTTACCATAAGAATGCAAACCTCTTGAAGAGCACCGCGAATTCAATATATTTTTTCTCCGAATACATGTTTTCAGCAGCCTTGCTATACGAGCATATATCTCTGCTTCTATTTCTTGTACTTTTTTTATTCTAAAGACTGCCCTTTGGCATAACAAAAGTTATGATAACGTGAGAGGCTCCTTACACACAAACATGCACAAAGTTTCACAAGGATGGATGGAATGGTCCTTTTTCCCGCCCTTGTGAATTCCGAGTCAGACCGGGACGGTGACTGGTTCCTCTGAGATGACGAAGCCCTGATTGCTCCTTTGTCCTCTTGCAACCAATGTTTCGGCTGGAAAGATTAACAATGGGATTCATCACGGCGGTTTATTTTAGACGCGTGTCAATAATACATTGCTTCTAGAGCTAACGCTGAACAAAGCAGCTTCGATTTAGATTTGACACCGCACTGCTTGGGTTCAGCCGGCGGATTGGGTGGGGTGATTGATTGACTGCTTGATGGAAAGTCGCGGATCCGATTCCAGCCTTGGTGATTGCCTTTCGACAGAGGCGGAACGTTAGAGGTCCGTGTGTTCATTGTTGAGTGCATGTTAGGAAATATACTATTAATAATAATAATAATAATAATAATAATAATAATAATAATAATAATAATAATAATAATAATAATAATAATAATAATAATAATAATAATAATAATAATAATAATAATAATAATATAATAACATTATTATTATTATTATTATTATTATTATTATTATTATTATTATTATTATTATTATTATTAATATTATTATTATTATTATTATTATTATTATTATTATTCAGCAATGTTTTCTTGGTTCTCCTATTTCACCCCTATCGTTCGAGTCCTTGTGAGCATGACAACGTGATGTTGAAAGTGGGCAGACTTCTCTTTTTTTTCTCCCTCGTTTTCCTCTTTCTTTCTTTCTTTCTTTCGTTCTTTCTTTCGTTCTTTCTCTCTTTCTTTCTTTCTTCTCTCTTGGTGGTGATGTAGAGACATGAAGAGCAAGGTGATTAAAGAATAAAAAGTAAACGTCAATAACCGTCGCCAGGTACGCTGAAATGATTCATTGGTCGTCAGCGTGTAGACAGGCGGCCACGCAGCTATACCTCACCGATCCGTTCTCTCATCCTGTTGTTTTTGCCTTCGTGCTAAGCCTCCGATAACGGCCACTCGATTCCTTCCTTCGTGCAAGTTGCAGTGTGGCGTATGCGCTCGTCCCGTGGCATTACTCTTTCATAACAAGCGTCGGGCTCTCGTTACGACATGGTGGTTTACGCAGTCGAGCAGGGAAACGCTTCTTGCGGGTAGGCACGCGTGATTTTTTTTTTAAACAAACTGGCAAGGACATACACTCCAATCGAACGCAGTCAGTATGCCAATGAAACGCTTTGCATGACAGAATAAGAACAAGAAAAATGAAAAAGAAAAAGTATGCTGCGATTCAGACAGAAAGAGCTACGAGATACAGGGTAAGGGGTGTGTGGGGGACGGTTTAGAAGTGGTGCTCGGCGACCCACTTGATCAATGCCTGTTAACGAGGCCTTTTCCCTCAGGCGGCACAATTGGCCGCGGAGATGCGACGGCGGAATCCCGTTGCGTCACGCGAAACCCGATGCCGGGCGCAGTTTTTGGCTTTCTGGGCAGGTCCCGAAAAACAGTAGCGCAGACAAAAGGAACGGCAGGCAGTGCCGCGGGTCCCTCTCTTGACACGCGTGGCTCACTCTATATCGCACAGTCGGTCGTGTCTTCCTTCCTTTCTTTCTTTCTTTCTTTCTTTCTTTCTTTCTTTCTTTCTTTCTTTCTTTCTTTCTTTCTTTCTTTCTTTCTTTCTGTCGCCTTCTATTACTCGTCATTATGCCTGTGCGAGTGCAAACGAAGAGTCGGATCGGAAACAGCGTGGCAGGCTGTCGCTCCGTTGTGCGCTGGGACCGCGAAAGATGGAACCGGCCAGGGTGACCGAAATGCGGTCGCGGGACGGAATTCCCCCAGGCTTTCTTCCCATGCGGGAGCACCAGAAACAAAACGAAAGCATCCCAAACAGGAGCAGCCCAGTCCTTCGTTGTGAGGAAGACGAAACGCGGAATAGATGTGATTGGTGCAGAGTGCGATAAATTGTTCTTGTGACCAAACGTCAAGCTTTGCTAAGGAAGCGGAGAATCGGGGATCAGGGACGCGATTCACTTATTATTCATACTCCTCGAGACGTACACATAGAGCCGTGCTCAAACATCGTCACCTGAGAGTCTGTACTACAGTCGTTACTAAATATTTTGATACTAGCTATCGAACAACATCACATCAAGCTTAACGCACTTGTAGGCCTCAAGAAAGTTGAGTCAGTAGAGTCGGAAAAAAGAAAGGAGCTCTAGAGATTATGGTAGATTGACAAAAGAGAGCAAAGCGACAGGGTTAACCAGAGCGGAAAATAATGTTGTTGTTTTTCTTTACATAACTGGCATTTGTCGTTGAAGAAGGTTCAAAGGAACGCACAAATATTGAGAGAGAGAGAGAGAGAGAGTTTTGTAGAAATCTAGGGAGAAATATTTAACAAAAAGGACTATCAAACTAAGAGCAGTCACATTGGCTGGCGGATTGCGAGATGTGATGCAGTTTTTAAATAGTCTTCTGAAGTAAATGCAGAGCATAACTCATTGGCGTAAGATTTCTTTTTTTTTTTTGTGGCATAGACTAATAGTCCAACTGGTTGAGCATGATGAAAAGTGGTCGTACCGGTAGATGGTCCCTGAAACTGTCGCATTACTTTTCGTCAGCAGTGGCTAGAATGTGGTAAGCGTTTATATACGGAAAGCATACATTGGTAAATGCCGTGACTCAGCTAATAAGTGTCACGTCCTGGGGCGGGGTTAGTAAAGTTGGCAGGTATTCAACTTTCCAACCCCTCCCCCCCCCTTTTTTTTAAACATTTGGTATGCGTTATATTGTGCCACCCACATCCAAATGCACGTTATAAAACATGACTGATGGGTGCCGGAGAGGTAAACTTTATCGATTTTCGTTAGATTGCTAGGCTGGGTTCCCGCCTAGGAGTTAACGGAGAGACCGTGTCTCCCGGCCGGCAGTGTCAAAGCCCGATCCAACAACAACAACAACAACAACAACAACAACAACAACAACAACAACAACAACAACAACAACAACAACAACAACAACAACAACAACAACAACAACAACAACAACAACAACAACAACAACAAAACATCTGCCATCACTCACAGTCGTGTCCCTTAGGTGATGTCTTCATCTATGGGTCGAAAATAAGGTTGGATGCAGCTAGGAAATATACTCAGGCATGCACAAAGATTGATTCATTTGTTCATACGCAGGCATGCGTAGTTTACTTATATTGTAGGCTATATCCTAGTAGGTCAAAAGGTGTATGAGATCCGCAAGCACCAACGGCAGTTCCTCTTGCAGACAGTGTCGTAAGTATGATGGCAAACGTCGCAGTATCTCTTCGAATGAAAAAAAAAAAGTCATTTGAAAGCAGCAAGATACGAAATGACGACTCGAGCAGAATTCTATCACGCCAAACGCAGTTGGTCAACGATATTGCCTAAGAGATAAAAATCATAGAATTTCTACGGAGTGAATGACGATGAGTGGACGAAGCGCTGGAGGGTTCATCGCTAAACCTTGAACCATCCGCGAAGATTGCCCACTACATCATAAAACACGTGAAAAATACTGTATATATTTATCAAGAAATTTAACATTCGTAAGCCATAGCTATACATTGCTTCTGTTCCCCTTTATTATAACAGAGTTACGGTCGGCGAAGTTATGGATCGGTGATGGGACATAGTGGAATGCTTGCATGGACGAGGTAGTGGGCAGTATGCAAAGGCGGAACTATATGTAGGCGGTCACATACAAGCAAGGAATGAACACAGGGGGACATTCTGTATGGCTCTTTACCGCGCACCTGGATACAAGTACATGACCATCTTGGATTTCGTATTGGTTACCTCTGAACAGTATTTGCTTTATGGTTGGTGAAGTGGTGGATCGGTGATGGGACGTAGTGGGATGTTTGCAAGAACAAAGTTGTGGGCAGTTGGCAAAGGTGGAATTATAGGTGGTCACGTTCATACATACAAGGGAAGGAGAGACCCACGCCTTTAGGAGCTTCGTCCCTAAGAAAATGCTGAATGTGTACTCGCGAATCAATTACAAAGTTCAATATTTTCCCCACAATCATAGCTATATTCACCAAAAGCAGGAAATGAGAGATGTGGTGCCACTGCACGCGCACTGCAGTCCCGTCGGACAAAAAGTTCGCGGTCTGCGTCAGAGAATAATGAGAGTACAGTCAGAAAGGGATGCAAATGTGATATTCACAAATGTCACCGCAAAAGAGGGACCGCGTCAGCCGATAGGCAGTGCAGTGTTCCAAAAAAGAGCGGCGCGCTGCATGAGGCGCAAGCGGGACAATTTCGAAAGCGGCGTCGCAATACAGCGGGCGGGGGTTTCGCTTCGCCGGCTCCTCGCCGAACTGGCACTGTACACACGCTCCTGCATCCGATCTCGCGTGTCGTCTCCCCCTTGCATCGCGACGGGAGCGGCAGCGTTAGGTGACGCCGGCGGCGTCTTTGTTCGCCGGCATGATAGGAGGCGACGGCGTGTTGCACAGCCACACACTGCGAAGCGCACGCGGTGGCAGGGCGGGCGTGTGTAAGATACGCTCACTGAGCAAATTCTCTACGACGTTGCGTCGCGTGGCAGACAAGCCACCTCTTTTAAAGCTCGCGATTCAAATGCCGCTGGCATGGGACTCGTTGGATGGGCTAGCTCGGTTTGCATTATGATATACTGCACGAGTTGCTGGTGCCCTGTTACATAAACATAAACCTACAGGAAATATAGAAAGGGAATCGCCGGATTTTGTTGCGTACAAAACTTGCGACGGGAGCTCTTGAGCCTTGTCGCTTCCCTAACGTCATCCGCGAGCGTGTGTGTACTTTTCGTTTTAGCACTGTCCTCGGTGATGTGACCATATGTTAGGGGCACACAATGATCTACCATGATTATAGCTACCTTTAAAAGATCACTACGAGGTAGTGTTTAGAAAAAGTGGCGAACGATTTAGAGTACTTTGTACTGTACTATGGGAGAGCTGAAACCCATCTTGTGGACTTCGGTGTAAAGCACCAGTGTAATTGTGAGTTCAGACAAAAGTGGTAACAATTTAGAGTACTATATAGGTACTCTACTATGGGAGAGCATAGAGCCTTTTAATTGAACGAGTTTGTTCAATTAAAAGGCGATTCATCTGAACAGAAAACCTGCCAAAGGGAGACGAACGTAACCTACAGCCATTTTCAACCGCGATAAATTATGCAACACCTGTATACCTTCTGCTCAATCGTAGCGACTGTGATGAAAGCTGAAATCTATAATGTAGATTTATATGGCACCGTGGTTATTATTTCTGCCTTTTCTTTTTTTGGAACGGTATAGGATTTGTGGCATATGTGACCGACGTGGCTGTGTTTGGTGCCCAGCGTGCAATTAGAGAAACGGTTGCTTGTAAAAGCGCTGCCTTCTAGAATTGAAATTAAATGAAGCCATTAACTTGTAGACCACAAAAAAAGTACAATGCACAGCGATAGCCATGGTGTCCTAAATAAGCGTAATTGGGGCAGAACACGCATCACACGCGCATATTTTGCACTGCAGCAATATACAAATACGTTTGTTCATTTTAAAAGGGGGTGAAACTGTCGAAAACGTTTTCTTTTAGCTTTTGATTACTATTGATATGTAAGCTTAAAAAGACGCCCGACCGGCCATCCTTAGTGCTCTTCTGCACTGCTCAAGCCCCCATCTCACGAATGTTGAGGTCTCTGCAATTGTGGGCATCACCTTTCTGTCTGAGCATACTTACTTTCTTCAGTGGCCCAGAAAGCTATAAACGCCATTGTGAAGTTCTTGAATACAACTGGATTAAGAGTGTAGCTGTAGATACGTGGCGCGGAGCCTGTATTTTGTCAATTCTTTGCCTTCATGCTTTCACCCTCTTTTAGCCCGAATTCCCCACCCCCCCGGCAGGTTAGCGAACTGAACGCAATCTCGTCAACTCCTTGCCTTTCCTGCATTCACTCCTATTTCTGTCTGTCTCTCACCCAACATCACATCACACGCTTTTAAAATGGGCGTCCCAAGCTTCGTTTCCTCACTTTTTTCAAACATTTGCCTTCTCCTTCCGCATAGCATTCAAATTTTTGTATCACGTGTACAAAGCGATCAATTCAGTGAGAAGCGAGGGAAATTAAGCTTATGAAGCTGGCTCCACGCACGTAAGAGTTTGTCGCTGGTTATCGACTGCCATGCATCGTTTCTGATTATTTGAAAAGTGGCAAGGTCCAAGATAACGTTATTCGCATCTCCATGTTTCACCAAGGGTGAAAAAAAGGCGGTATTCATACTTCAAAAAGGGTAAGCCATTGCATATTTGCCCTGGACTTGTTTTCAAGCGATTAAGGGCCCCTTCCGTATGGTCCGAAGGATCGTTATCGAGACAAACAAGACACTTTTTACGAGACAAAGGAGGGTATCGGCCACGCTCGCTTGCTTGCTTGTATATCGGGAATGGCCACTGGGGATGTCTGCGGCATTGTGGTGTCCCCTTATGAAAGGGAAGCGCTCTTTCTTACTTGTCGCACCTCCGCGTGGGACGCTCATCAAGCTCATCTCGCGGCAACTTTTGTATCACTGCGTCTTGTTGTGGGGAGATAACATCGAGTCTCATCGCGGTCGAAAAAAAAATAAAAATAATAATAACAGCCGGGTGCCTGACGAATCGTTTGCGTGACCACGAATCGGATTTCTCGGTCATCCGTTTCTTTTCTGACTGATCGCCTTGGTGCCTGTGGTGTGTGGACCTCGGCTCTATTGACCAGCCGCGTCGTGCCGTAGCTCGAACGCGCGTACTGCGAGGCTGCTTTTCTTCCACGCAGGCTAGATACCGTTTTGGCTGCCCTTACGTCGTTTGCCGGAAGCCTTGGAGAGTTATATGGTGAATGCGGGCGTGACAAGAAAATTGATCCCAGCCACGAAGTAGACGGATGGATTTCCCTATTGCCTCCCTTACCACTGTGGCATATTGCCGGAACGAAGTGAGCGAAATAGAAGAATTGCGCAGTTAGCGCTCTTTGTATACGGCTAGCGTTCTCTCTCAGAAAATGAGAACATATTGGATGTGGATGATGCCAGATGAATCTTTATTTTATACGGGCACATACTCGATTGTTTGCACGACAATCTCCGGCACCGCGCTATTGTTCTCGGCGAAAAACCGTGAAAAAAAAAAATAGCCCACTTTTACTGTTCATCTGAGGTTCGCATCGCGTAAAATGCCGTGATTAAGGCCACTCAAGTTTTTGTTTGATGCCCACTTACATTAGATTAGAATACCATAGAATACATTAGCCACCATTTTTTGCGTTATGCTCTTATTGTTCATGGTTAGTTATTGCTCTGTAACTCATTTTCTTCTTGATTAGTCTAATCAGTATATTTTTGTTGGTTTTCTGTTTTAGTTCGAGTATTAAGGAGAATTTGATGTTAGAAGCTATACCGGACGTCAGTAAATCTACTATACTTTTTCGATTTTTAGGTGTTTGCTGTACATTATTCTTTTGAAAAGCCTTTCTGATATTTGGTCAACATTTTCACATTTCCTTTACTACGAAGATTCAGGAAACCTGAATTTGTTTGGCATAAGTTGCGGTGCCTTTAACGTCTTTATTTGTGACATTTTCTTTTCCCTCTTTAGACTTTAGTACATAAAGCTATGCGCTTCAGAAACATGTCTCAAACAAATGTCATTTATTTCATTGACGCATATGTAGATGCTGGCAACCCGCCATGTTGGTATAGTTGTACTATATGGACGATGAATTCACAAATACAAGGCAAAAATACCATAAAATTGATGTGGTGAACACCAATAAACGAATACATGTGAACAAATGGAAAGGCAACTGGAGGTTTCAAAAAAATTGCATATTATAGTAGCAATATACTAGGCCACCGTTTTTATTTTATAAAAATTTAATGACAATGAGTGAGCTTTATGATATAATGTATTCCATATTAGTATAGATTGTGGGAAAATTCAACATTTGCGCGTGCCAGTGCGAGTGAAATAAGAAAGTATCTTGTTCAGAGCATGGGAACTTCACGCGCAATTTTCTTTAGAAAACTTAGTATGACTACCTCCAGAAATGGGCCACGCATTGCTCTCTGAATTAACTGATCAGGTTGATGTATTTGAGGAGCTGGTGAATAATTGTGGCTGTCAAGAGTGACTGGCCAACAGCAGCTATTAAAGCATGCAGGTTTCTTGATCTCTAGCAAAGTTGATCACAAGAGAAATCTTAGGAAGTAAGCTCTTCAGTGTGGCGGTTTAGGAAAAATTAGTGGTAGCACAGTCATCAGTAATGCTTGCTTTCATCGCGCAACACATTTAACTAACAATGAAACTACAACCAGGTATTTAAAGCACTTTCATCATAAAGAATGGTTCTTCTGTGTTCGCTATGCAACTCAAAAACTATTATGCCATAATTTTACTTAACTTCACGACTAAGAACGTAAAAAGGCAAAACCTCCTCACCACGCGTTTGCTTATTTTTACACAGGATTCGACAAGGTAACATCATTGATGCGAATATCACCTCATCATTTCATTTCATTGCGCTGTTCTATCGGCAGCCTGTGTTCGATTTCATGTCACAACAACCATTAGCGATCTGCTTCTGCCATTAGTAATCCATTTCTACTTATCTCATTGTCGATGGCTGATAGCCTTAACGGAGCGCTTGAGAGTTTTAATGTTGATTAATGATTTGTGCATGCCTTGCTTGCCCTTTCTATTATTTATGACTTTTACACATCTCAATCGTTATTCTTACGCTGAAGATTCGGAGCGCCGGCATTTCGGCCGGGTATTATTTTTGTTGCCTCTTGTTCTCATTCCAGTGGCTACTACTGCGTGCTTTTTGTATTTAGTGGAGGCTGTACGCGACGAGAAGTACTTTGGTTTGGGCTAGCCGGTATAGTACTTATTTAGAAAGGGCAGCGCAAAAACTCAAGGAAAAGAAATACAAAGAGCGCTCTTTGTCTCCACTGTGTTTTGCCTGTGTTTTTCTTCCGCTCTTTTCTAAATGAGAACGCAACGATTGGTAGTTGGCTTGTTTTATAGATATTAATAATTCACTTTGGAAGCATTACCTTGTGCTCTATTTCAGTACATGCCAACGCCAAATATTCCTGATTGAAGTCGGTCGCGCTTGCACGAGGAATTGGATGTGGTGCGTGGCACAGATCCAGGTCACCTTATGTGAGCTCTGCCCAATATATAGGGTAGGTCAAGGGAGGATTATCTTCAAGTATAATACACCTCCTTCATAGGTGTGGTCTGTGGACATTACAAAGTGAACGCCTTGTGGTTGTAAGCACATCCTCATGCCCTCAATTCACTTCAAAAGCACTCTTTTTATTCTTCTGTCTTCCCTTTGCGAGAACTGCCTCCTGTTATATTTTTTAATTAAGAACGAAGAACGCAAGCTCTGCTTCAATCGAGACCTTCTCTCAATCATAAGGTATGTCCTATTCTACATCAAACAAACGTTGGTTTTAATATATGCATCGCAGAAGTTGCAAAAGTTTCCTTCTAAATGTTGACCTTATTAGACTAATATTCACTCTCGTTTACGGTGTAATCAGCATTCCTGTGACTATTAGGGATATCAGACAAACACAGTGCGTAATACAATTAAGAAAATGTGGCTTCCTTGTTTACTTCGCGTTACTTAAGTTTTTCCAATTACGCACTAATCTACACGCAAATAACATCAATACGTGCAGAAAATCGAATGAGTAGTGCACAGAACAGCGCAAACAACTTACAAGGCCCTGAAAGTGAGTAGCTTGCCTATATAAACGGGCAAGTCGGGGACCTTGTTGTAAGCACAAATTTTTCATCCGCGCTAATCCTTAAGCTAAATGAGCCAGAGCTACGATTACCGTTGCTCTGGCCTCCTAAAGCACGGCACGATGTCAGGACAAGCCTAGTTTAGAAAAAGTATTCGACATAAAAGCAGAACCATCGTTGGCTTTCCGGCTAATGATCCTGGGCGGTAATGTGACGGGGCACAAATTTCTATGTCCACGTGGACGACATAACCGAAGTCGTCTAAGGCGCTCTCGATGAATGCGTTTGCCTGCGGGCTAGTAATTACGGCCGCTTTGCGCGTCGTCGGAAGGGCGCTTTCGTTGCCCACAGGACATGGGCAATAAACAGGTGTGTATGTGTGTGTGTACGCAGTTCCCAGCGGTGGGCTGGGTGTTGCTCTCATCGGGTTCCGCAATTGGGTGCTCTGAATACCGCTGTGCTTCGCGGGGGATCGTTCAAAGGAATGTCTTCAGCGCTGGAGAAATAGAATATTATCGGAGGTCGAGGGAGATAGTGCTTACTTTGTCTAATCTGAATAATCAATCTTGACGTCCCATTCATTAGAAACCTTGCAAACGAGCGGGAGAAACATATTGGCTCGTGGTTGAGAAGACCTGAAAGAGGGGTCTCAATCTCATGCACGAAGCCCGCGGCTCACATATGACTGTCTTCGCCCCCCATTTTTTTGTCAATGAATATATTCGTAAGCTGCACAGGCATGAATAGTCTACAGAAACTTTTTTGTGAGGTGTCCCACGTGGTCACCATGTGTTGAAATGAAACCATGAAAGAAAATGTATGTATGAGATTCGGCGTCTAGATTTTAGTCATTTGATAGAAGATTGGAACCGATTTGGTGTTGGAAAATGGCACCGAATATTCTTCAGAAATGACCAGTATTAGAGTTACCAGAAAGGCCTTTCAAATTGCCACGTATATTTCCTGAGAAGTGTGTGTGTTTGTAGGTCTGTAGGTGTGTGTGGGAATTGACGTCCTAGAAGCATGACATGATTTTGAGAGATACCGTAGGGCAGGGCTTCGGTAATTTCGATGAACTGGTGTTCTTCGTGGTGCACTGACGTCGCTTAGTGCATGGCCCTCTACTATTTCGCCTCCATCAAAATACGACTACCATGGCCAGGATTGAATCCGCGAACATCTGGTCACAGATTACGTGTAGACTACGTGCGCCCCCCCCCCCCCACACACACACACACACATTTCTGACGATAACGGGCGCCAATGATTAAATGCGCCATCGTCGGTGGTTCGCACCAAGCCGAGTGTTAGAGCGATGAGTGTGTCCAATAATAGAAGGGGCGCGCGGTAATGAGTGCGGTGCGCACGTGGAAACGGAATCTTTATGAGAATGGATAACAACGAAGACGACCGCCACCGTCACTGCAGTCGTTGCGATTTTCGACGCCGTTGTGAGGCTAAAATAATAAAGAACGTCAAGTGAGATTTTAGAGTTTTAGTGCCGGGGCTCCATGTGATCTGCATACACAAGCGATTCCGTTCTCTTGCATTGTATATGGGCGGGGCTGGTGAACAGATGAAAGCGTGGAGAGCACAAAAGAAAGCCAGAGCGTGGTGACTCAACGGCTAGGGGTCCCGACTATGGAACAATGTATTGTTGCAACGGGAGACACTTCACTGCGGGAATGTACGCAGCAAGAACCGCGATCGCCAATCACTGCAGATTTTTTGGTCGAGTACAGAGGTAAGCAACGAAGTGAAATTCGACCGAGAAGAATGGAAGATCTCCGTGCCTCATTAGATGAAATGTTTTAAGGAAGGGAGAATGACTCGACTTGGAGATTCATTAAATCATGCGCACCCGCTATGCTATAGTTATGCTGGGCTTCATGGCAGAAAATCAGCAATGGTTATGGTGCACCAAGTACAAGGGGATTTTGAGGAGAAAGTAAAGTGAGCTTGCTTCTGCATTACAAGAGGAAGCAAGCTTCCGCTTACGCTTTTAAAAGACTTGTGTTCTCTAGAAACCCGAAATCGTCCTGTAAGGGGATTTTCGCCTTAATGAATAGCATTAACATTGAGTGAAGACGTGATGGTGTTTTGTGGAATTAATAAATAAAATAGTTGTATCTTCTTCAAATACTGGACATGTTATGAAAACGCGATTTACACTCGCTGTGTAGTCTAACGGCTATATAGAAAAATATTCTCAATATCGAACACGCTGAACTTGTTAACTAATGCCTACCTAAGCTAAACGCCTCATAACAAGCTGGGTGGGCATAGCAAGGCATTTTTGAAACTTTGTGCCTCGAAAAGAAATTTTTTTTAGCTGCTGTGAGGTATAGCACGTGAAAAAGCGTCCAACAATCGGAGCTCCTGTGAACCAAAAACTACCAAAACGAACCATTCGATGCGATTTCCGCACTCTGTGGAATTCGCCCTATCAGCCCTATGTCACAAAAGGCCTTAGTCGAGCTGAGTCAATTCTGCCATACAGAATAAGAACAGGATCGGCCTGCACTTCAGCATGAATAAGTCAGGGGTGCTTCCTCCCCATGTGCACTGATTGCAATGGAGTCACATACATCAAGCACCATCTCTTGTCGTGCAAGCGATTTTGCTTTGAAACAAAGACATTAATGGACAGTATGAAGAAAAGAGGGTTCCTCTAAGGATGCTGTCAAAGGGCCACTCTCCAGGCTCCCAAAATACAAAAAAAGAGCGCAATATTCTTTCCTGATATTTCTCGTCCTTTTTTGGTGCATTACTGTAGTTCACGGGACGTCTATAAAACGAATTTGTTATCAATTCATTGATATACGCGAAATATCACACGTGATTTGTCTCCTGCGCTGCTTTGCCATGCAGCCGCCCACACGTTTTTCTTTGCGGCGCATGAATATCACGCACAATCAACCGATAAAACTTCTTTTTTTTTTACAACTGCGCAAGCGGCGATAAATGCGTGCAGCCGAGAAGCGCGAAATCCCGATAGGTTCTAGCGCTTAGTGCTGATTTTGTTCACGTGCATTCAAGAACTAAGGGGCGAGGAGGATGCATCGTGTGTGTGAAGAAGAGGAGAAAATCACCCCTCGTCGTTAAACGCGGGGTGGTGAGTGGCCCTTTAAGACATTGTGTTTCCGGCAGGTGGGCGGCTGACGCGAAATCAAGTGACTAACATACTCCTACGTTTTTTACGAGATACATGATTAAGCGATGTATCGTGAACCTAAATATACCAAATGAGTCGCTCAGGTGGAGCCCGCCATGCAGGTCTGCCATGCAGGTCCGCCACGCTAACCCCGCCTGTCATGCAAATCACCCTCAGCACCACCGTATGAAACAGCGCCACATTACGACTATCATCGTAAGGAATAAAAGATAGTTCTTGGTTTCTCCGCTCAAAACAAATACATATACCGCGAACGAATCAAAGAGGCCTTTTCAAGTTTTTTGTGTGCGCATTATGACATATCGGAGCATTTGTTAAACCGAGCTGTTTGCTATTTGTGTTCCAATCTGTTACAGTAACTCAGTAACTAATGTAGGCCTCACTATGATCACCATCTTCATCATCATCATCATAATCAGCCTGACTATGTCCACTGCAGGACAAAGGCCTCTCCCATTTTCCGCCAGTCAACTCGCTCCTGTGCTTGCTGCTGCCAATTTATACCCGCAAACTTCCTAATCTCATCTGTCCACCTAACCTTCTGTCTCCCCCTCAGCCTTTTGCCTTCTCTGGGAATCCAGTTAGTTACCCTTAATAACCAGCGGTTATCCTGTCTACGTGGCCCCGCCGCGGTGGTCTAGTGGCTAAGGTACTCGGCTGCTGACCCGCAGGTCGCGGGTTCAAATCCCGGCTGCGGCGGCCGCATTTCCGATGGAGGCGGAAATGTTGTAGGCCCGTGTGCTCAGATTTGGGTGCACGTAAAAGAACCCCAGGTGGTCGAAATTTCCGGAGCCCTCCACTACGGCGTCTCTCATAATCATATGGTGGTTTTGGGACGTTAAACCCCACGAATCAGTCAATCAACCTGTCTACGTGCTACATGCCCGGCCCATGTTCATTTCCTCTTCTTTATTTCAACTATGATATCCTTAACTTTGGTTTGTTCCCTAATCTACACTGCTCTCTTTTGGTACATAACAGTAAATATATTGGAATTTCAAATGCTGAAGACGTCACATAATATCATAATTTTCCGAGATCCAGCATGTTAGCTCCTTTTTCTTTCTAGTACTAAGTACAAAGTATTTCAGCTGTTAATATTTTATTAATTAAAAACATTTAGTTTGCTATCTCTTTTGAGCAAAATCTGAACTTCGATCACTTCACTCAACGTATAAAATCCAACTTTAATCTGAAAATAAGTGGTTAAATACGCAGTCTATTCGTCATGATATGGAAGACTAACTTATCAGCGTTAACAATTTTGTATAAACATACGTATTCTTCTTTATGTCACCGTGAAAGCGCTTTTATAAGTACGCTTTTTTATGCAAAAAGATTTAGTTTACTCGCTCATACGAGGCAGTTAAAGGAGAAAACGAGTCAAAAATAAGTTTATGATAACAGAATCAGCGTCGATGGCGTTTAATGGAAGCACCATTTCCATCGGTGAAGTGATTACTCTGAACCCTTGTGTCCAAAAAACATATGGCAAAAGCAATGATACACGCGGGCATCTTTTATGCTGTCATTAACGAAAAATGAGGAACCCATCGCGGCAACAATGCGACAGAATCCGTGTTGGTCGAGCATATTACTCCCTTATTCCAGAAAAAAGAGGCATCAGGCGGGAACGGGAAAAATAAAGGAAGCCGTGCATTACGAACGCCAACGTGTTATTAGCGGCACAAAAGATAAGAGCTCCGGGCAGAGAGGTTAAAGCGAAAGAATGTTTACGACAGTGCGGCCAAAAGAATGCGCGCGTTGGCCCCTCGGGCGCGTCAGCTTGTTCGGGGCGTGGTGAGCGGGGCCGCTCTATAATTCACGGGCCGACCTAAGTGTCATTAAAACGCCGTTAAACACGCGTTAGAATGACGGCATCACGGTTGCAAATCTTGTTGGCGCCTCTGACGAGGTCTTCATTTTCTTGTCAGCCCAGCGATTGGCGAGACGGCGAGAAGATCTTCATTCCGGTTGTTCCGGTCGTACAGCCAAGCCGACATTTGGGCGCAGCGAGCATTTCCGGTACGATGAGGCTGTGGCAGTTACGACTGAAAGGTGCCGCTCTCTTATGCATGATGCCACTAATAAAGGTCCCTCGACGCTCCACGTATTCTCCGGGCATCGGCTTTTGAAGTGTCGTAATAACAGAGCAAGTGGAGCTCTGCGGTGTTAAGGAGCAAGCACCGGTAACCACGCATTTTGCGCGGTTTAGGTTTAGGGGGTAAGAAATTATGCCAGTGAGCATGCGCAGTGGTTTGGGGGTGAGACATTATGCCAATGAGCATGAAGTTTGGGTTATGATTCCAAGCCACGGCGTGCAGTTTCCTTTGGGGCTGCATTAAGCATCATTAGGTTGCGCCGAACTGCGATTTGTTTCTGGTGCTTACACTTTAATTATAAGGAGTGTGACGTCGCATATCTTGTAGACTGTCTGGCTAGCTCAAACTTTGTGTATTCAATGAATGAATGAATGAATGAATGAATGAATGAATGAATGAATCAATCAATCAATCAACATTTATTTTCTCTAGGTGACAAAGCTTGCACATCATTTTTTTTTAATCGACAGTTGAAAGGCTCAGTGTCAGATTAAGCCCGACTGCTTTGATGAATTGGCCACGGGAACAAGTTTCGCAATATTTTAACAAAATGAAGCGCGAAGATAGATAATAAATGATGTATTTCAAATGCAATTACCAATTCACCATGACCACGGAAGTGGAAAAAAAAGAGAGCTATAAGAAAAAATTTCCGAGCAACTCTCTCATATGTTAGACGAAATTAAATTAGTCTAAGGGTGTGTTCCAATATTCAACGCGTAGACGGCTAAATAGACGGCTAAATGAACGGCGGCCATCATAAGTCTCGTTCCGATTCTCACGTAGCCGGCAACATAGACAGCTCCGAGAAGACCGCATCGTAGACAAATACGATGCAGGCTACTTTGCTGTCTGAACAAGATGGCCTTTCAGCGAATCGCTCAGATAGATCGGTTCTCGCCGGAATGAATGTCTGCACAGAAGCAGACGCTTCTCCAGATGCTTAATGTGAGTAACGTTAATGTTTTTTTATATTTATATAAAATATATTTATATATTATATATATTATAAAATATATTATATAAAATATATATTTATAATTATATTTTATATTTTTTATATTTATATTTATTTTATATGTATATATTTATATTTATATGAAATAAGCCAGTAAATACAACTGTTACGTTTGTTTATTTTGGCTTTTTCTTTTCGACGCGAGGCGGCGCATCGTCACGTAAAAGCCGTCCAGACGTGTTCCAATTCTCGGACAGCATGGGCTCGGTGCAGTCTTCTAAGCAGCCTGCGTTGACTGTCTACGCGCTGTCCAAGAATTTGAACACAGCCTAACAGACACTGAGGCTATGCAGTGCACAGAGCATACTAATTGTTTTATTTAAGTGCAGTCTTCTAATTGCGACGTAAATTGATATGAATTGAAGTGGATGAAAAATCACGCACCCCGTTTGTTGGATCGCCAACAACCATCGAGTTATGCGTCTGATGCTCCACCAATTTAGTGACGACGGCAATCTCAGATTATTCGAGTATGTTAGACACAGAATTAGGTGCCAATCAATCAAACAGCTGTAAACGACCCCTAAATACATGCTACGAACGTGTTTTATCACCGGAAGAATTGCCGTTATTCGTTCGGCTCTAAGTTAGATCTTCCCAAGCAAATACAAGTCTAAATAGGAGCCGCTGGATTATGTTTAGCTATAAGGCTCTTCATTAACCTCTGAAAATACAATAAGAATAAAGCATTTGGCAGATCCCACGTACCTGGGAATTGACGTTATGCGAAGCATGCGGAGGGAAGGTGACCGTGTTGCATTCTTTTTTTTAATGAACGAAACGTCATAAAATTATGCTAAATATATGTAAAAATGTCGCATGCACAAATATACTTTGAAGAGTTGCAGATGTTTATATAACCAGTTGTTTGCACTTGCGCAACGATGCCAAATGGAACATGCGTATCAGCAACATCAGAAGCTGATATGAAGCGCTGATTCTCACTACTATATGCTGGCCTTGTACACTGCTACTTGAATCAACTTCAGCGCATGACAACTAACCACAACTGACGTTAATTCGACGTGACGGCTGTATCAAAGGAGTACATATGTAATGTTATTAAAATTGGGTTGGCTGCACTATAACCAGTATTGATGATCCACGAAGGATAGCATCTATTTGAAAAGTAGTTCCGAGAGCTGGCGTAGCTCTGTGGTAAAATGCTTCATCGCCACGCAGAATGCCTATAGGTTCGATTCCACCTAGGACTTTGCCATTTATTCTTTGCATTCGTCGGGTCGACGCTACCAATGGGGGGTATTTTTTATCACTTTCGCGTTAAAATTGCCCATGTGTGTTCTAGTTGTTTCTGGGTGGATGCCAAGGGTAAATCACCTGTGGCACATACCCGCATACCAGCGGAACATAACCGCCCGTGAGTATGTGCCACTGTCTGGCGGGAAGCGTTTGACGACGTACGCGGTGGAATTGTGACATTATCGATGCCTTAACCAGCGCGTCATAATCGCGATACCATCTTACACTCCCATGCTAATTTTGGTTCACGCCAAGTCAAGGGGGGGACCACGAAATCATCCAAACGTAAGTGGCCAGATAGATAGATAGATAGATAGATAGATAGATAGATAGATAGATAGATAGATAGATAGATAGATAGATAGATAGATAGATAGATAGATACGCTCAATGTCGCCGAAATTCGCTAAGAAATGCTTCGCATTAAAAAAAAAAAACCTCAGCGTTTTATTCTTTGCTGTCATTCTTCGCCTTTCTGGCGCAGCAGTGACGCATCAACAGTGACTCTCGCGACGTTTATATAGTATGCATAATCTCGATTTTTTCATATACACGAAATATTAGTTAGTTGTCTCCTGCACCGCTTTGCCACGCAGTCGCCTCTACCCGTGCCTCCTTGTCTCGCGTGATTATCAATCGCGATCAACTGATTTGTGTGTTCGTGACGGCGTGGCAGTGATGACAACGTATAGACATCGAGCTTGAAATCTTGATAGGCTCAACACCTATAACGCTTAAATTGTACATGTGCAATTAGAATAAATAATTGAACAAGTGAAAGTAAGTTATGTCCTATAGCAAGGTTAGTGAAGGCGATCAGAAAACCACTCTCGTGCCTTTGAACGCGAGGTGGTTAGGGGCTCCTTCACGTCAATCGCTCGTTCATGCATAAGCATATCTTTGTGCAGAGTGTTATCTAATCTTCGAGAGAACGATTTGTCTGTTTTTTTCACACTTACGTATTCGTATTGAGAAAGGTCCAGCCAGTACTGACTTCATCTAGGTCTCCCCTGATGTTTGCGAATTCCGGAACGAGTAATTTATCTGGTTTCCTGTCTGATTGCATATACTTTTGCATTAACGGTAGAGATGGTGTTCGTTCTTTCTTTTCATCACGTATAATATACGCCACCCAGATCCCGTTTCTGTTCCTCATCGATTCTATACTCCACGAAATGAAACAGGTAGGAGCTCAACGATTTCCTGCGCGTGTTTCTTTCAAGATGGGGTGAAAGCGCGGATTTCTCCGATGAGTAAGTGAACCCAATTTTGCTGCAGCTCTCCAGATGGCGCATATTTATATGTTAACCTGAGATTTACTTATACAGCAAGCTTTCGAGCGAGTTACCTTTCAAGCATAGAACGTCCTAATGCAGTATGAAGAATTGTAAGATTCTCCATAAAAAATAAAAAAGATAGAGAAAGAGAAAGGGAATCACAGCGTATGAATGATGCTCAGTTGGGCGAAGCATCGGTGTGTTTTATTGATGAACCGTGAATCCGTCCGTCCGTCCGTCCGTCCGTCCGTCCGTCCGTCCGTCCGTCTGTCTGTCTGTCTGTCTGTCTGTCTGTCTGTCTGTCTGTCTGTCTGTCTGTCTGTCACAGACACTAGCGCCACCTGCTGAGTCATCCTTAAACTAGATGGTCAAGAAGCGGTCACAGTAGAAGGACGAAGCCACGGTTACAGGAGCTTCGCCCCCTAAATAGTGAGAGACGTTAATAAATGCTTTGTTCGATTTTTGAACGAGAATGATGTACGAAAGACAGTGTTATTTCCTTTTCGCGCTGTGCCGACTTAAATTAGTAACGGCCCGTAATCGTTCTTTCTGCTTTTAAATGACGCCACGAAAGGCGCGTGTGATAAATGGGTCTCCATCTAGGCACTATGCCATGTAGAAGCAAGGCAGGAAGGTCAACTCTGCGCACAGTGCGACTGCGAAAGCTAATTTATTTTCGAAGTTGGTCACGCAGCACTTTTGCGATTAGTGTAAGCGCTGTTGTGAATGAATATTCAATTTCGGCACGCAATGCACCCGTGTGCCTTTGTAGGTCAGCGAATGTGTAATTGATTCTTCCTCGCAAGTGTTATAAAGTCGCATAGCCATTATGCAGAGACACGAATTGTTACAACCTTGGGGATTGTGTAGTTGCGAAGCGAGGTGCTTAGATGAAGTACAGTTCATTGAGTTCAATATTTCACGTTCCCAAACATCACCCTAAAAAACTCAGGTAGTTATGTGCGGAGAGCGGTAAAAAGTTGGTGATTGAAAGGCTTTCTTTTGCTGCTAACATATACTAAAATTAATAAACCAATCCGTCTATCAGAGCGTGTGTTTGGTTAAAATAATACAGATTATGTAAATATCGTCTATGGCAGGTAGCATTCTTGCATTGTGTAGCTAAGAGACATGAATTCGTGGATAGTTTACTTGAATAATAGATTGAAATACACATGAAGCTAATTAGATAATTCGTTACAAACTCTACAGTAATTAACAATAGCACAATTGCAAACCCTGTGTTGGCAGAAATCATTCTGGTCCAATTTTAATAATTGAATCAAAGATGTCCAAGAAAACTACATGTTTCAGAAAGTATTAATTTAGGTTGCCAACTGAAAAAAAAATATGGCGTGTGCTGTTCAACTTTAACTTGCCGTTTGAATACGAAGCATCAAAATGCAACTGGAATGTAAAAATATTAGTATGCTTCAGGAGTGCATTGTGGCATCGTGTTTTGCTCATGCTTCATTGCTTACAATGTTGACATGGACATGCGTGACTTACTCACGCTCAACCAACGTTGCGTTGTTTTCCTTTTAGCTTCAACATTTGTACCACAGGATCACTTTTTTGCATTTTTCTCTGTCAAACTTTTAGGCACTGCAATGGTAATTTGCGCTCTTTCTTAGCAGTTCAACATAGCCTAGTATATTATTTCTTTCAGCGTATTTACTTTGTGTGAAACGAGCATTGCAAACAGTTTTTGTCTTATGATGGTAGAATACGAGGGTTCATTTCACGATTCCGAGAAACTGGTTACAAAACATTGCACCGTAATCACAGGTGCACGAACGCCTTTTGACATTTGACATCTCACATTGCCCGTAACGCTCGCTAAAACCACCGCAATCTGTAAGCACGAGATGGTCGTGATCCGAGTGCGTGCAGTTATAAAGCAGTTAGTAATTACAGGTCAGAAGCGGAACCACAAAACAAGCGCTTCGGAATACACTTTGTTGCTTGTCTTCATTTATTATTATTTCGTTTCGCCTGCGAGTGGCGTGAGACGCGCAGAAGCTCAAAGCAGACGCTGCTAGGTCCCGATCGAGTGCTGAAGCAAGACAGGTCCGGCATCCTAGCGCACGTAATGACGTAATGTCGAGGATAATGACACGGCTGAATGAAATGCACCCGGCGCAGTATCATCCGGAGTTCGCTAATGGCCTAGCCAGTTTCGTCCAGTCGCTATAGCTGGAAGCCCTGCAAATAACTCAATTATAGGTGATCGGGAAATGACGCCTATTAGGCAAACGCTCGCCTTACACCACACGTCCCTGGTCGTGCGCTGCTACCGCTAAATGTAGTAGGATAGAAGGCGGTGGGTGGGAGTTCCTTCCATGCCGTATACCGGCCATCTTCCAGCATATATCTTATGCTACTTGTGGACATCGACCGTTGACGTTCAAACTCTCTGAGTACGCGGATACACCAAACGTGGTGTTCAGCTGTGAATTACGATTCCACTCGGCGATCGCCTTTCATTATACTCGGGCACACAATGGCGGCCGCCTTTCAAGTTTTGAGGCTCATCAATGACGTCGGGAAGAACTGCTCGAGGAAAGACGACTCCTTGAAACAATCTTCGGTGAAATCGAGTAACGCACTGGTAGTGTAATTATCGGCTCGAAGAACGCGAAAGCGGTTCCTGCATGGGTGTTAGACATTATTCAGCAGGACTTGACACGGACTTCATCTCTAACGTAATTATTATATCGATGGACTTCAAGTAAAAATTTAAAAAGTCTATTTGCAAAATGACAGGAAAGGGATTGGAGACATGCCAAGATTTCTGCACCTCAATTGGTTGTGCACTGCCTATGTGATCGGTGCACCGTAAACCGAACGATTGCCATGTCAAGACGGCATCATGTGTCGTCACGTTATGTGGTGACATAGTGACGTCACGATGACGCCACGATGACGCCACAACACGCGTCAAAAGTTTCGGCGACATGCTACCTCAGATAATCTCATATGATGAGGTCGTCACGTGACGATTTTTTGCATCACTCGTGTTGACGTCGACGCCGCCGACACCAGCCGTCACTGCTCTAATTTCCTGAGGCATCCAAGGCCTTAATATATTAGCACTCAGAATGTACAGGGAGGAAACATACCGTATGAGAGCGCACATGCTTTCACTGCGCATGGAATTTGAGATAGCGCCGCGCTCGTTTAGTCCTAAAAGTGGGTCGTGCCTCCCGTGCATGGTGCTCCCGTCCACGATTTGTGGCGGCGATTATTCAGATTGTGCTGCTCGCGAGTCCCACTTCATACATGACGCAATCCTTGTTAATTGCGTGTTTCGTGGCTTTGATGTACACTTTGTGTTTGGCCATGCTATGGCAGGGATTAGAGCACAGCAATACCCACCTGACCGTGTACGATAAAGCGGTAATCTGATGCCTTGCGTCTACTACGATATATATGTGCTGCGCATAAACGTATGAAAAGGAAAGGAACAGTGCGAAAACACTAGCGCTGACGCCGAACTAAATTTTATTACAAAGAACACCGAATAAATAACGCCTACAACTCAAGCCTCTTACGCGCGAAAGTAAAGCCAGAAAAATTAATTCAAAACCCCCCAAAAAAAGGGCTAGAAAAGTTATGACGCCGAGCTTTGAAGAGAATATTTTTAATTTAAAATCTATTATCCCTCAAAGCAGCAGTACGTTTACTAACGCACTCCTTTACTGCATGAGCAATAAGAAGTGCCTCGTGCATTCGCCTAAGGCTCCTTTAAGGCGTGAGTCATCAAATATGGCTGTTTACTGTGCACTTTGTCATGTGAGCACGGCTTTTATTTTTTATTCTTTTTTTCAGTCACGCGAGACCCATAACGATGTTAAGGAACGCACTCTTTGCACACCTTCTTAACTTGGCGTGAACCAAAATAAGTATGGAAGAGTAAGATGGTTTGACGAATACGACTCACTGGTCATGACAAAAATAACGTGACAATCTCTTCGAGTACGTCGGCAAACCCTCTACGCCAGACAAGTGTGGCACATATCCGTATACCACTGGCGGGGAAGTGCCACAGATGTGTGTGTATGTACCACAGAAGATTGACAGTTTACATCTACCAATCAACAATCAAAACAGACACAGTAATTTAATAATGACTTTTAAAGAAACAGCGACATCGGCAGCGCTAACCCAACAATTGCAAAGAATAAATGTTATGGTCGTAGCAGGAATTGAACCTAAACATTTTGTGTGGCATTGAAGTATTCTAGCACAGAGCCACGCCAGGTCTCGGTAATGCTATAAAGAAAAATACCCTAATGTAGGTGAAGCGTACATTGTGGTTGAAGTGCTGGCTGTTGAATTTTATATACATTATGTATGTACTCCTATGATATAGCCGTCCCGTCGGGTTAACGTATAGTGTATAAGCGCGATACACTGGAGTTGATTAATGTATACCACACTCTAAGCCGAAAAAGACTAAAGTGGGGTATGCCATTGGTCATTTAGGGGACTAAATGCGCTGCCACGGATTTTGAACCAATTTCGGACTAACTGCGGGAGTACCTGCAACGGTTCAACTGTTACCCCAAGCACTTACTCCACTTGGTTTAAATGTTGGTCCCAGTAGAATGCTCCAGTGGGAGTAACAGTTGATCCGTCTAGACCAATGGCAAAAAAAGAAATGGCGACACTGCGTTTGTGGAGTATATTTTATGTTTATGCCAATTTAATCAGCACTGAAGAACATAGTATGTTCTTCATGCAACACACACACACACACATGTATACATCATCATCATCATCATCATCATCATCATCATCATCACCATCATCATCATCATCATCATCAGCCTGACTACGTCCACTGCAGGACAAAGGCCTCTCCCATGTTCCACCAGTTAACCCGGTCCTGTGCTTGCTGCTGCCAATTTATACCCGCAAACTTCTTAATCTCATCTCCCCACCTAACCTTCTGTCTCCCCCTAACCCGCTTCCCTTCTCTGGGAATCCAGTTAGTTACCCTTAATGACCAGCGGTTATCCTGTCTACGCGCTACATGCCCGGCTCATGTCCATTTCCTCTTCTTTATTTCAACTATGATATCCTTAACCCCCGTTTGTCCCCTAATCCACTCTGCTTTTTTCTTGTCTCTTAAGGTTACACCTACCATTTTTCTTTCCATTGCTCGCTGCGTCGTCCTCAATTTTAGCTGACCCCTCTTTGTACGCCTCCAGGTTTCTGCTCCGTAGCTAAGTACCGGCAAGATACAGCTGTTATATACCTTCCTCTTGAGGGATAGTGGCAATCTACCTGTCATAATTTGAGAGTGCTTGCCAAATGTGCTCCACCCCATTCTTATTCTTCTAGTTACTTCAATCTCGTGGTTCGGCTCCGCGTATATTACTTGCCCTAAGTAGACATAGTCTTTTTACAACTTGAAGTGCACTATTACCTATCTCGAAGCGCTGCTCTTTTCCGAGGTTGTTGTACATCTCTTTCGTTTTTTGCAGATTAATTTTAATACCCACCTTTGTGCTCTCTTTATCTAACTCCGTAATCACGAGTTGCAATTCGTCCCCTGGGTTACTCAGCAGTGCAATGTCATCGGCGAAGCGCAGGTTACTAAGGTACTCTCCATTAACTCTTATCCCTAGCTGTTCCCATTCTAGGCATCAGAAAACCTCCTGTAAGCACGCTGTAAATAGCATTGGGGAGATTGTGTCCCCCTGCCTTACACCCTTCTTGATTGGTATTCTGTTGCTTTCTTTATGAAGCACTATGGTAGCAGTTGATCCCCTGTAGATTTCTTCCAGAATGTTTATATATACTTCATCTACGCCCTGATTCCGCAATGTCTGCATGACGGCTGATATTTCTACTGAATCAAACGCCTTCTCGTAATCTATGAAGGCTATGTATAGTGGTTGGTTATACTCTGAGCATTTCTCTATTACCTGATTGATAGTATGAATGTGGTCAATTGTTGAGTAGCCTGTTCGAAATCCTGCTTGTTCCTTTGGTTGATTGAATTCTAATGTTTTCTTTACTCTGTTAGCAATTACCTTTGTAAATAGCTTGTATACTACAGAGAGCAAGCTGATCGGCCTGTAATTCTTCAAGTCCTTGTCATCTCCTTTCTTATGTATTAAGATGATGTTAGCGTTCTTCCAAGACTCTGGTACCCTTCCCGTCAGGAGACACCTCGTAAACAGGGTGGCTAGTTTTTCTAACACAATCTGTCCTCCATCTTTCAGCAGGTCTGATGTTACCTGATCCTCACCAGCAGCTTTGCCTCTTTGCATGCTCTCCAAAGCTTTTCTGACTTCTTCTATCATTACTGGTGGGGTGTCTTCTGGGTTACTGCTAGTTCTTATAGTATTAAGGTCGTGGTTGTCTCGGCTACTGTACAGATCTCTGTAAAACTTCTCCGCTATTTTAACTATCCTATCCATATTGGTAGTTATTTTGCCTTCTTTGTCCCTTAGTGCATACATCCGACTTTTGCCTATCCCAAGTTTCCTCTTCACTGCTTTGACGCTTCCTCCATTTTTCAGAGCGTGTTCTATTCGCTCCATGTTATACCTTCTTACATCGCATACTTTACGTCTATTAATCAACTTCGAAAGCTCTGACAGTTCTATTTTGTCTGTTGTACTTGACACTTTCATGATTTGACGCTTCTTAATTAGGTTCTTAGTTTCCTGGGAAAGCTTGCCAGTGTCCTCTCTAACTACCCTGCCTCCAACTTCCACTGCACACTCCGTAATGATACTCGTCAGATTAGCATTCATTGTATCTACGCTAAGGTTAGTTTCCTCACTAAGAGCCGAGTACCTGTTCTGCAGTGACACTCTGAATTCCTGTACTTTCCCTCTCAGTTCTAGCTCATTGATTGATACATACGCACTATTATTTCAAAGTAAAACACCGTAAACACTCACTGCCCGCGCTATACTACAGAGAACAGACTATCGGGTATATATAGCACAGTATTTTGACCTCCCATCTAGTGCTAGTGGGCGACTTTTACTCGGCCTAAAAAAAGAATAAACATAGAAACCGTAACGCGAAAATTTACATGGGTTAATTCGTAGCACCGATGCGCACCGATCTTTTAATATGGATCCATCTAATCTTCAACAAGCCTTCAGCCCGAGAATACGAATTACCAGCTGGCATTCGATCATGTCGACCGAACCAGCGTTCGCAGTGCTGGCGCACGGGTCCCCAAACACAAACATAGCAGCGGCGCTTATGCGGGAAAGCCGGCGAAGCAGCCAGGTGCCCCGCCGATGCCATACCGTGTCTGCTTGCCGATGGCGTCGCTAGGCTTACGACGAGTACGGCTAAACGACCACCGGCGATCGCAACATGCGGCTCGCGTGGAATTTTCGTCGTCGTTATTTTATAGTCACAAATAAACAATAGGTAAGTGTCCCATGTTTGCGGTGTCTTACCGAGTGATGTAGATATCTGGATACTTACAGCGACGAGACCATTCGCAGGCACGGTTCTTTCATCGTGCTGGTAAGTCGCTCCCTGTGTACCGCCGGCCGCACGATTAGTCGTATTCGCGATCGTCAACACGCTGGATTTTTTATAACGATTGTCGCATGGAGAAAAATACACAAGTTTGTCTGAGCTACATTTTCTGTGAATTTGTACGCGACGTTTCCTTCGCTTGTGCCCGCAATGCACTCGCACCGGCAGTCAGCTTGATACCAAGGACGTACGAAGCCTACTTTTTCTATATATCGCTTTGAAGTTGTGGTCACTGTGTGGTTGACGACCGCTGATGAACAGCTTGCTGTTATTAGCGTTGTCAGTTTTCATCGTAGTTCGAACTAATTCGGCTCATTGAAGCGAGTTATCCGCGTTGCCCGTGTTCGGCAATTTTCCCTTGGTTTCCGCCCGCCCGTGCCGGCAAGGTGGAAATGCGAGGGCGCTTGCTGTGTGCACTGACTGCGTGTTGTACTACTTGCCACGCATAACATCTTCTATTCATTTCATAGTGCTTCGCTTTCACAGTGGCGTATAGCCTATATAACTTGTTTTCATGATCACCGACCACGCCGAGCATTGCAGTGCAGCATCGACAGGAGGCGATCGCGGCGCAGTTGCCCTCCCCGTTGGTCCCTTCATTGCCGGGCGTTTGCGCACGACACGCACTGTCACGCATTTTAGTCCCTGTTGGACGAAAAGTTCAACCCTTGGTTAAAAGATTGCAATTAGTCAAACTTTGTCGAATTTCGGCTTAGAGTGCACTATCCAGGCTACCATCCTCGCGAGCACAAGCGCTACCTTAGCGCTTATGGTGTTGCTAATATCCATGTTGCTGTTGGCATCATTACCCAACTGTAAACACTGATTATAATTAAGATATGGGACTGTTGAATACATGTATATGCGTACCTTTGTACATATCTTTAGCGTCATATCATAAGGGTTTGCTCAATAAAAAAGATTCAACACGGTCCCCTGCATGCTTACGCATGCTTCCGATGACATCAATTCCGAAGGTACGTGGGAGGTACCTGCCGAATTTTTTATTTACGCTATATCATGGCTAGTGGTACAGTGGAAACGCAATTTTTATGTGGATAGCGACGAAACGTGAGGGTGTGCTGGCTGTTGTGATGGAGGCGTATTGCGATAAAGTTCACTAGGTGATATTTTTCATACAAGGTATAAAGAACCCAGAACGGCAGACTGATTCATCTTGTTTAATGCTCCCTGCCGTATGTCCTGAAACCTACAAAGTGAATTTCGCGACGTTCACATCAGTCAGTTCTATCGGCACGCCTTAGAAAAGAAAGAACAACGTGAGCTTTCGCGTGAGTCATTTAAAGACCGTTATGCTTAGTTGTTTCCATAATAGTCTGATAACGTCTGGTAACTACCGTACACAATTTACCCAAGATGCCTATCATGTGCAACCTTCTTCTGGTGTGCAAAATTCGGAAGCGACTATTCAAACAAATGCTGCTAGAGTGTAATCGGATTTACTAATTATGATTTCAGACAGCTTCCTTGTGTTTGCTGGTGAGCAGCTATGAGCGCGCATCAGTGAGATGTTGCAGCCGTTTTATACACTGTTCATTTGCAGCAGCACGTTTGCAATTTAAATGAGACCTAATCGAGTCTATTCGCTCTAATTATCTCGCAAGCGCATGACATGCGGAAGTTCACCACGCCAATGCGAATCGAAATTTACATACCACACGAATGTAGGCTCGCAATACAGATACCCGATTCCCTCGGGAATTTTCTCTTTTGCTTTGGGTTATCAGAGCGGCTTCTTTCCACTGAAATATCCGCACTAATGGAATCGAATTCGCTGTACCCTCTGCTTTGTTACTGTTTTTTTTTTGCTGCACACTGTTGATGTACGAAGGGTGCTCTTGAGGATCGATCCCTAACATTGATTATATTTGTAACAACATAGTATGCGGCAGCGAGCCAAGTAATTACTGCGCTTGAATCACTTAACGTAACGTAATGCATGATGACGTTGTGCCTTGCCAGTTGCCCCAAAAATATGTCAACAATAACCTCTCTCTCTCTTATACGTTAACCTGATGTCTAGTTATTGTTCATTGGAAATATCATAAGGCTTTTTTCAGTGTTATTTTTATTTTCATAGTCGTGTAATTATTTGCGTTTTTCGTCTGCGAGTACTATGCATGCTTCCAAAACGGAGTTTTGCCTCTTACATGGTGTGGATTTTCAAACATTGACCTCTATGTTTGAGTTGTGACCTTTACTCCGTACATAATTTGATTTTGTTCTGTCGCATTCATTGCTTTGCCCATGCTGTGAAAAGAATGTTTGGTTGATGTCACATCTGTGCACAAGGGGTAACCCTAGGGGGGGGGGGGGGTCCGATGGAGGCGGAAATGTTGTAGGCCCGTGTGCTCAGATTTGGGTGCACGTTAAAGAACCCCAGGTGGTCGAAATTTCCGGAGCCCTCCACTACGGCGTCTCTCATAATCATGAAGTGGTTTTGGGACGTTAAACCCTACATATCAATCATTAGGGGGGGGGGGGGTGTCCCTCCCACTAGATATATAAAAGAAGGGGGTGCGAATTCTGCCCTATACAGTGGTTTATTAGGAGGGGGCGGGCAATTTGACGAAGCTACCCTCTCCCCTGAAGGAGAACATTGCCCACGCCAATGGCCGACGCAATAGGTCTCATATTTCACACGCTCTTTGGTCACCATTACACCTTAGTATTTAGCATTGATAAAATATAGCATGACAACTACACAGGGAGCTGTGCGTGGTTAGCTAGCTGCCTGCAGAGCCCCTTATTTCGTATCAATATGTACGAACCGGCTCAAATAAGCGCTCTAGCTAGGACGATCTATCCAAGCGTATGAAACATTTTATCTGTGTCCGCTGACAGCGATTGAGGCACTGATAATATTCTAGTGGTCGCGTGAGTGCTGTTCACGCAGTTGTTGCTTCAGAAACGTTTGCTTCAATCACGTAACTTTTTTTGCATGTGATTACAACTTGCTCTTTCTCTTTTTCTCTCTCTCTCACACACACACACATGTGTCTAGCGTTGCATGCACACATCTATGAATGCTATGCATTCTTGCACCAATCTCATATCTATGCATCGCTAGTGCGATCCACATGAACATCTCATGTTTGTTTACTATCGCATCGGTAACGCCCATGTAATTCTTCTCACTCCTCTTTCTTACCCCGTAGAGGAAGATTGATGCAAGGGCAGCGATCGTAGTAGTGCCTAACGAAAAGGTGGAGAACAAGATTTCAATTTGTCAGAAGTGCACGGCACGCCGTAATTTGCTATGACAATCAAAGAGCTGGGCCGGCTGGATGTAAACACTAATTACACGCCCTGGAAGCCTATACGAATCGCGTGCCGAGACACTGTTTCAGAGCATTATTCCGGCACTTTTTAGCGAGCCAAGTGAGGCAGTCACCCATTTATGTTGCGGCAATGTGCCGTTTCAAGTCAAGCCCATTAGCCTAGGAAAATTTAACCTCTCGAATCTCACTAGCATACGGAACTGCACAGTCTCTTTCAAGCACTTTCGTGCTTCCCGTTGGCTTCATTCTGAAATGCTCTGAAATCCTCCAGGGCACACTTAGCGGGAAAGAAAAAAAAAGTATATTGCCGTGCACAGTGCGTTCTATTCAGATTGGTGTTCGGCGAATTCGCCTCTCACGAAAATGATTTTCTTCTTTTTTTTTTCTGATGTCAGTAAGTATATTCCCGCATTTTTCGGCGTATATGCAGTTCACGGTGCGAAACCTTCTTCAGTCTCGACACGGTGTTTGCACAATCTCAGTCTTAACGTTCTCGGACGCACCGGCTCCTCCCCTTTCCACGAAAGGCGTACATCAATCTTCCAATCGCTGTTATTTCTCTGCAGTGCCTCGACCAACGCCAGTCAGCGGGCCGCGCACTGCGGATAAATAGATTTGGCTGCTGCCGCAACGGACGCCGCAGAGTAGCGAGCTAACGGCCTAGCTTCTCTGCATTATGTATGAAAAGCGCGCGGCGTTCTGACTCCCGGGCTTGCGCCAGTCTATGGTATATAGTATAAAATATGGAGATGACATCCGCCCCCTTTCACCATATCTGGCCGCTATATGGTCTATGCAACCACAGAGCCAGCCCCCCCCCCCCTCCCCTTTTTTTTTCACGTTATTGGCCTCTTTTCCCCCCACCCCTTTAAAGATGGAAACGTCTTTCATGGTGAAATTTTTGTTTTCATATTTCCTGCTCACTTAGCAACGTTAAATCTGCTAGGACGCCTAAAATACACCAACGATTCCGCAGGAATTGCTTCTTGACCTAAAATTCTTTAGTGCTCGTTTCGGGCACCACGAGGAGTATATAAAAAAAAATTAAATATAAAGCCGAGCCCGCTGATGGTAGCGCGGGAAAAAATAAACTATGCTGGGCTTTCACGTTCTGGTAAACGTAATGCTGCTGAAGCTAGAAAACCATAAATGACTATGGAACTCCAGAAATGTGGAACTGTAAGGGCCGGTTCACGGTAGCGGCAAGCCTGCCGTAACGGTGCAGTACCGTAACCCGGCGGCCGGCGCCGCCCGCAGGATAGCTGTTCGCATTGCACGACAAGCTCCTCCGACAAACGTGGCTGCCCTTCCGAATGCAGTTGTCGACCGCCTCGAATCCATCAAGTGGACGCCGCACGCTCTGTAGGTCAAAAGCTCCGAACTGATACTTTAATTTGCTCTAGACGCATGTCTTTTAGCTTCGACAACACAGTACTCGAATCGATTCAGCACCTTTTTTTGAGAACCATACTCAAATAATTAATGTTCTAGCCATAAGCAAGCCTTCTAAAATCTCGGAGGGCATACATTACACGTTTGTTGTTGCTAACGCTGAATAGCTGGTGCCACTTGCCTAAACATCCACTTTGAGGACGTCATTTTAAATTGCTGTGCGCTTTTTAAAATAATGAACGGGTGAAAAATGCTCCATTCACTGCTAGAACGTAGTCTGGGAACAACACGCATGATATATTGTGAAAACCACGGAGCAAGAATCAAGCAGCTAGAAGTGTCCCGTGGAAGACGCAGACGATGCGGAGAGGCCAAAGCAGACGACGCGACTCAGCCATGTCGCTTCTAAGTCACTTATTGGCTAAAACACTCTCCGGCAAATGACAAATGGCACAAAAATGGGTATCGGACCCATTTTCGAACGGCGAAGAACGGCAGACGTTTGCGCATCAAACAGCCGCGCAAGGCTGCCTGAGAACGTCAAGCGGCGAGGCATGCATGCTTGCCGCTAGCCTGCACTGGCCCTAAGAGTTAGCGAGAAAAAATGAAAAAAAACCGAAAGTGGAGAGATTTATGTCTAGCGATAAAAAACTCGAATAGCCCAATAACTTGTTTTTATGTGGCCGGTTGATGCTTGGAGAAATCGTGGCAAATTTGAAGACGGTGAGCTTTCTATCAAAGGTAGATGTAGTTTAAGCAAGCACGTGGCAGACCCAGCTTGTTGTATCAGTGGTGCTTCAGTGGTGTTGAAAAACTGCTTCACTGGGACATTACCATGAAATCTGGTTTAGGAAGTTGATTCGCATGCTACCTTATCACAGGTGGAGTCCCCTTACGCTAGACCCGCGCGTTAGCTGCTATTTCGCATGAACTTGGGAGGGCTACAAGAACGCTCTGAAGTGACCACTCGATTATGCCACAAATATATATATAGTAGGTAGTCATTTGGAGATAATCACTTGCGCAGAAATTTCGGCGTCACGATTGAAATTTTCATGTTTTCACCTGTCATGATGTGTCTATAAGATAGTGTATGAAAAAACGATTGTATAAAAAGAGGATTAGCATATCAAACCTAAGGACGTCTTGTATGATTTCTATGCTCAATTCATCAGGCCCCACTTATATGCTAATCAACGCACTCAAATTTTTAAGCAGCACGAGGGAGGCTTTAAAGCAGTAGATGAAGCTTGTGCGCTTTGAGAACTGACGCACTGCACAGAGAGTCTTTTTATTTCTTGCAGTCGTGGCTTATGCTGTTATAGTACCTTGTAATTACTGCTGTCATAGACTAGTACCTTGTGTTTTAGAAAATAACCAGGACATTCTGTTTTAAACTTGACTGGAGTGGGAGGTGTCGCATATGTTATAGCGGGCAAGTATATACACACCAGCTGCTCAGAGCAAGTGATGTTTTCATACGTTCACCTCTACCGTGTGTGAATGGGCATTACCTTAACCTAACATTTGTAGATAAAAGAAAGAAAAAGGGGCAAAAGATAAAGCGGTTTGCAGTTGTTGTTAACAGCAAAGGCGTCATTGGGATTCTCTTCTTTGAACGTTCTCGCAAGTTACAAATTAGAGCAGCGTATAGAAAACCCAAGTGGTGCGACAGCACCTAAAATTTGATCAACACCCTGTCTCGGGCCGCTTTTTAAAATTTTGCTCTCCTTTGCCTTCCAAAAAGAAACGAGAGAAATTTCGCTTGCATGAACTAATTATTAAATTTTCTGACTGTGCACCGACAAGATAGCGATACGGCTAGCAATCTTGACAGACTAGAAAATTGCCAGTTACGAAAGCAAAAATGTCCAGGTGAAAGTTCCTGGATTAATTCCACGCTTCAAGTTTTTCTGACCTGCTTTAGTTTAACAAAGCCAACGTGCTTTTTTAGTGAACATGACCACCTGCTGCTGCCGCATTGCATACTCTACGCAGTGTACTTGTATTCACTTTCTCGGCTTTTGCTGATGCTTTACCCAGTTCCTCTTTCCTACTTAGATGGCTTCTTCCTTTTCTAATTTTTGTTCTTTCATCTCTACCTTATTTGTTGTTCCCACTTACTTAGAGGTGTTTCAGTTACAATTAATGTGAAACCTGGGGAGGGTCAAAGCATGCAGTGTTCGCCACAGCGGAATTTTCACGACTTTACTATAACTCCACTAACACAGCATCACTTTGTAGATATGTTTCAAGAATGGGTGTGTCAAATAGATGACTACCATAGAAGTGCAAGTCTGTCTCCGGTTTTAGATAACAGATTTCGTAAAAAGGGGTTGTGTCTAGCCGACGTTTCGACAAGCGCACTTGTCTTCCTGAAAGCTAGAACAGAACTGATTTCTTTAGCCCTAGCGCGTCTATCCTCTCCTCCATCATAACAGAAGAGGGGAGGAGGGCAACATTGGTTACGCGGGTGTGAAAAGGTGGGAAAGGGGGGGGGGGGGTAACGAATTGTATGAGTTAGAAAGGAACAGAGGTTTTGTGAATAAAAAGAAAATAAGGAAGCAGTGGGGACGTACACGTGTCGCTGAATCATGATTGTCGGAAAATATTATTGGTGTGTTTCAAATTCCTGGAAGGAGGGCTTAATTAGCATTGAATTTTTTTGTGTATGTATACCATGCCGAACGGATTCAAGAGCCCCACTTTAGAAACGTTTAAACCTACTGGCTGGATTGCATAGAACTTGTGAATAAGGTACGAGTCTATATTTTCCGTCTCTTGCGGAGTGGAAGTTTGACCGAAGTGTGTAGAGTTTGAGATCGTCGAATTTTCTCAAAACTCTCGTGAAAACGCCGGATTGGGCCGTTTGCAAAGTTTTTCATCGCAAGCTTCCACCCTTATCCTTCTTACAGTTTTTTTGCTTTTCGGTAATAAATTTGAGCACCGTCGTAAATTTCATCGGGGATTCCGATGCGAGTGCCAAACCAACCACGACATTTTAGGCAGTAACGAGGCAGATTCAACTCAAATATGCAGAACATTAATCCGTGGCATGTAGTGAGATTGACATGATTTTTCTGGCGCATGCCCGTTTGTGATAAACCCTGACCAAGACATGACAAGCCGACAAGCCGACACCTTAAATTGCTTCGCCCCTAGGACACCCTACTTCTCTCTCTCTCTCTCTTTCTGTGTGTGTCTCTCTCTATCTATATATATCTCTCTCCCACTCTCTCTTACAGACACAGTTCTTCTTTTCACCAAGTAAATTATTCTAGCACTGTCACCTCTGAATTTGTTGCGCCCTTTCATAGTGCTGAAGCTCATGCTTGCGAATGATGTATTTTCATAGTTATATATATATATATATATATATATATATATATATATATATATATATATATATATATATATATATATATATATATATATATATATATATATGTTTTTTTTTACAAAGCAGGAAAGTAGACAAAGCCTATTTCAGCACCCTGCAATTCACTTTGTCTTCTTCTAACCATTTCATTTATTCTCCTCCTTCCTTGTTTTCTCTTTAGTCTGCCCTTAGAAACGCAATCAGCGTGTAAATAATGTAGCAACGCAGAATTCCAATCTAACTCAAACTTGATTAATTTCACTCAGCTTGCAGAACTATAAAGAGACATAAACCGATCTTTATTGAAATTCACTGAGACGTTGGCTTAGTTTATCACTTGGAGTGCTACTTCAGCTGTCGGTAGTGACTATGATATATAAAATCTAAACATATGCACATAGATAATACGTGCACTCATACACGCACATATATACACAAAAGAGTCACTCACATAGCTTTCTGAAGTCGAGTGGTCTATACAGAACTAGTGCCGCTTTTGCGATGCTCATCGCACAACCGCTGTGCTGCCACAGGCCGGCAAGGTGTAGCAGCTTCAAGCTCAAGCCGTGTTGTAAATGCAATGCTCTATTGAGAATATGTCATTATTTGTGGTAATGCACCACTGTGAAATCTTCGCGTGCTTTCTCTCTTTCGGAAGCTTAAAGTATATCACTCAAGGCCTACATACAAGCTAAACCAATTGCTCCGGGAGTTTTTTTTTTTTTTTTTTTTTTTTGAGGCACTCTGAATGGTTTCAGCTGTCTAAAGCTCTAAAGCTAGACATGCGAAGCGCCAGTCGTGTAGGGGGCGTGGAGAGTCCGAAGATACGTGGCGCATTTGTAACGGCTCACATGTATAGCCGCGTTGCCCACAAAAAACTTCCCTTAAAAGTGCACACGCAAAATAAGATATAAAAATAAAAAGTTTTGGAAGCTGCCCTTCAGCTTGAAAAGCGCACAGAAGAGCGGGCTTGAAGTTAGCTGGAAATGTTGTTGTTGGTTCTCTTTCCCGTTCTTTAAGCCTACATCTTTGTCGTTTTTTTTCTATTATTCTTTGTCCCGAAAGTGCAGTGCTGCTGGGTGCACATTAGAGATTGCTACTGAGGTTTCACTCCGGAATTAAGTTGCTACGATTGCTGTACATAACAGACAGTTACAATGTTTGCGTCGTTGCCATATCTATATATATATATATATATATATATATATATATATATATATATATATATATATATATATATATATACAGGAGATAACCCAGGCGCGTACGTCGACGCAAAGGGAATTTAACAGAAAAGGAAGCAGCTGTTCAGCTGCGAATACTCAGTGATGCATTTAATGAGATGAGTAGACCGTGCAGTTCGCCATTCTCTGCAGCCTCGCTGATTCAACGAGGCTGCAGTTTTAGCGATTGAGCCCCTTAATTAAACAGTTGCATTCGACGCACAGAGCCGACACCTGCTGGTGCGTAACCCATTCCATGGCCAGAAAATGCGAATAAAAATGTTGCAATAAAAAAGTAACAGTGCGCTTGAAAGAACACTTTTTACGCTGTTAGCGTAATGCTTGCACCGTTCGGCGGCATCAATGTCGGTAAGGCGCTTAATAAGGCGCGGAGCGCACCGCTGCTGATCCAAGGGCCTTGACGGACAGGGCAATTGCATTAGGGGCAAACTAATGAAGGGAAAAGCGCCTAGTGGCTTCGCATTGTGGGCACACCATTTTATGCACGTGGAACTGGGGAACTCTACATAGTGGCCAGCTTTTGTGACTAGCTGCTTATTATAGCACAAAACAAGCTTATATAGAAGACGAACAACGACTTCTGTTCTTTTATTTATTTATTGTTACTCTGCGTTTTTGTTGTTGTTGTGCGCGTGTTTTCACATGAGTTGAATATAATAACTGAATAGGAGATAAACAAATAAGGCATGACGCATTAATAAACTTAGGAACGAGCAAATACATTAACAGCTGTTGTATGCACCCACGGTCTTTTTACAGCTGATCTGCTTCTTAGAATAGTATGTTATTTCTATCATTGAGCTGGGTGTTGTTGACTCTCCTCGCGCGGTTGCGTGGGAAGTAACCACTGCGTTTTATAACTGTTTGCAGAACGCGTTTTTTCTCATTATTATACAAAAATTTCCAATGAATTACATGTAATGATAGGCTGATTGGAAAGAAGGACTGAGGCTTCGTATTTGTTGAAGAAAATTGTTGCGGTCTCAGTAAAAGCTCGAGTCTGTTAATTCAGTTGGATGAAATTAACAGCCAAGTTTTTCACTAACGTCCCCGTTTATTGCTGATGTTGTGCTGCTTTCATACAACTGTACTTGTTACTTTACACATCTGCCAGTTAATAACAAACTATGCAGCACCATCGTAGAGAAATTCGTGAAGTCAGTTATCCTGTTCACGTTTATCCGCGGAAGAATTCGCGAAATGCCTGTTACTCCACATACTCGTTTCTTTCCGCCGTGTCACTTTCAGTCTTGTTCCACAGTTACTGCATATTTCTGAAGATCTTTTTTTTTTCATGCTGGATGCGACAATGCTGCATTCCCGGTATAATAGTTGGCGTTTGCATACTTTCGCACGTTCGTAGCATGACCACATTTCTCAACAACACAACGCTCGTGCGCAACTTTGCAGCTATACTTTGGTCGTACTTCAGCAAAGACAACGTGCCAGGAGATGTTTTTTTTTGTTTCTGATTGTCAGTTTTTCGCAGACACCAACACCCACGCAAGCGAGCGGAAAGAGCGCGCGTTGCGGATTTGTGGAAAAAGCATCGCTGGAAAGCAGCAAAAACAAAAGCGTCAAAACGACGAGCAGGCGCCTTCTTTGAATGCACAACGACAGGCCTGTAGCATGTGGAACGCATATCCTAGCCGCGGGGGCTTCGCAGACTGGATGCAGCAGATAAAAAATCTGAGCGGGCAAAAGTTGACTGGACGTGACCGCCTGGGGCAGTCAGCGAGAGGCATGGAACCTCGTATTTCATTTTTTTTTTCTTCTTCAACCTCGTCAATGGCGAAGAGAAAGCAGGAAGAGACAGCGTGTGTGTGACATGGTCCCGCTATAGTGTTCGCTTGTTTGTGCGTCTAACGTTATACCGCATTCCTGAGTCAACGGACTTGTATGTTAAAGCAGAGTAGGGAAAGGGTGGTTGTCGCGCTGATGCGTATTTATCTGTTTATACGAATGCAAAAGCAGCGGATGCCTTTTGGCTCGAGCAGTTCGCTTCGCTATAAATTTGCACAGGGGTAAAACGAAGATTAAAGAAATTATTACAGTGACACGCGCGTTTGAGGCCTTCCCAATGATGGGGACCGTGTTTTACTAGCCGAAAATGTTTCACTGTATGTTACTGTTCGGCGCAAATAGCGCCCTGATCTATCGGTAGCCTCTGAAACGCTGTGAAATTTTGTAATGAGATTGTCTGCGGGTTGAAGATAACCATGTACGTTTGAGAGCTTACTCAAACATTGTAGGTTACAGTGCAGTTCACTATGGCGTATGAGTAAAGGTCAAGACCTGATAATAAATGCTCAGGTTTTGCAATCCGAACCGAGACTTTTGGATCAGCAGCCGAGCCCATTGATCCAAACACGGACTTTTTCCGAACTGGTACCGCAGCGAAAAAGTAAGGCTCCTGGCCTTCGCAGAACATTATAGATGAGTGATTACCATCACTCTTTCTTTCTTTTTTTATTCTGTATGGTCACAAGCACGTTACAATAGTTTGAGCTAGTTCGTTATGGCATGTCTGTGTGATGGAGAGGAATCTTTTTAATGAAACAATAGGATTCTTCTGGCTCACATAAAGGCGCCTAAATGCTATTCTGTTGAAGGGAAGGGGACTGGGTATGAAAAGAACCTAGGTATACGTGGCCGAAACGAGAAAAGGAAGAAAAAAGGCCCCAGTTTAACTGCAAGGGTGAAGCAATAAATTCCATCTCAAGAAAGTGGCATGTTATACGAAGAGAGGCTGGCAGCTAACTTTTTTTTAGAAGTAATCTTACCAAACTCTACAAAATGCTGGTGTAAGAGAATGCGGCCGCGCCAGCGACACTTTTCGCTTTTAGTGTGCAATGCGTATGACGGTATTCGCAACTCCTCGAAACGCTTCATGTGCTGCCAACACTGGTCGAAAAAAAGAAACTAAGATGGCTGCGCTTAACAAGGTCAAGGCGGCACTTTCGCTCAGCGCTGTGCTAATGCTTCTTAATTGTGGCATCGGATCGCGTTGTTTTGTCGAAGGCGAAAAGCTGCTGACCACGGACCGCTTAATTCTCATCGGCAATAAGAATTTCACTGCCTAAACGGCGGAAATAGTTGCGCTGTGAGTGCAAACATCGAGTCTTTTCGGCGAACCACCTCAGATTTATTTCAAGTTGAACTTGTCTAGACCTCCCGAGGTTGAAAAAAATACCTGCTTCTGTGTAGCGGGCTTCTTCGAAAAGCGCTAGCACTTTTGCGCTGCGTTGCTGCACTGCTACAAGCAAGGCCTCATAAGTTTACGAGGTAGCTACGCCGCGACTCGTGCTGCCGAACGCATGTATTTCATTGAGTTGCGTTGTGCTGAATACGCATGCCGTTCACTTGATTACAGATTGGAGCTATCTATGCCTGGAGCAGTGTATCTTGAGATAAGAATATTGATAGTTTCGATTTTACCAGAAGTGCTCCTTTCCTAGGTGTCACTGATATGTTTTTACGTTTCTGACAAATAAGGTCATGTGCTCCCGACGACTCGGTTGTTCGTGTTTGCAGTAGTTGATGTTCAAAGCAGGTAAATGCACGCAGGCTCTGAATGCACGAACATGATTTATATACGCAAGAACATACATGCATATACGCACGCTATGCCCACGCTAACTTCGCGCTCGTTGTTGCGTCTCGGTATATACACACAGGCGAAAAAAAAAAATGGTGAACGGGAAGGATGACAGCAACCTAATTTAATAACGGGGAGCACCACGACTTACACAACAAGCATATGCAAAAAATACAGTCACACACGTAACGCAACAAATTTCCTAAAGCGCTTGCTTATACCGGGTGTTCAAAATTAAGCTTTATGATTTTTTTAAAATTAGGCGCTCGAAGGCACGTGAGAACCACTTGTGCAAATAAGTTAAGCGGCCAGGGGGACAGAAAGTTAGATGATAATTATCGCTGTCAGCAGCCCAATTAACTAAAATTTAATAATTAACTTTTTACTGGCTGCGGTAAGTTGGCATGTTTATATTGAAAAAATGTAGGCAGTGGTGTTTGTACACAGTTTCAGTTGGAAGATTTTTTCTAGCACGCCTGTGTTCCGAGATATCCGGCTCCAAAGTTTAATTGTCTTTCGCACGATTACGCATGCAAGAGGGTGAGGGTCCGCGCAAAGCTCCTCCCTAAAGTGACGCATCTGTTGCGTGTGGTGTTTAGTGTGTGAAGAGGGTGGAAGCGTAGGCATAGGTGATAGCAATTACCCTTGCCCTCTTCGGCCGGCGAAATCAAAATGTGACAGCGCGGTGCGCCATGAGCCTTACGCATGATCCTGATGAACGCGATAACAGGAGACCATTTTTCGCGACGTTTTTTCGTGACTTTAGATCACACTGAGACATCTTCTTGTGAACGCGTTAGCAGGACCGTCCTGCACTAGGGTGCCTCCGGTTAGAGCACAGCGTCTCTGCATTGAAGGTCTACCAAGGAAATCCACGTGGAGTCCTTTCGAGCTAATATGGCTGCTTCTGGCGTGAGGTATTCTACCAAAGTAAAAGTAGACGTGGTGCTTGCAATGGCTGAAATGAATGGCAACGCTTCGTTAGCAATGGAGCTTTACGCGTCTCGCCACCCACACCGTCCCCTTCCAACAAGGCCCACTTTCACAAACCTGTTTCGACGCTTCTGCACAACAGGCTCTGTCCACCTTCCGAGACGGACCAGGAAGGCAATCGTCGATGAAGACTTTGAAATCGACGTTGTCGCGTGCGTAACCTCGATGCCAGAGCTCAGCATCCGACAGATTGCCGATCAGTGCGGTCGCAGCATCGGAACAGTCACAAATGTTTTAAGAAAGCACAAGTTCCATCCATATCACGTTTACCTTCATCAGGACCTAAATGAGGCGGACTTTGAAAGGCGAGTTGACTTCTGCAATTGGGGCCTCATCAAAACTGATCAAGAAAATGACTTTTTGCACAGAATAATTTGGACTGATGAAGCTCGGTTTTGCCGAAATGGAAGTGTTAATCTTCACAACGCCCATTATTGGGCACAAGAAAACCCACACTGGCTGAGGCAGCACAAGCATCAAGTTCGCTGGAGTGTGAATGTGTGGTGCGGCATACTCGGGGACAGGATCATCGGACCTCACTTTTTTGAGGACAACTTGAACGGAAAGATGTACACAGAAGAAATATTAGGTGTTGTCATTGATGATCTTGTCTGCAGTCTTTCCCTGAATGACCTGCGCCAAGTATGGTTTCAGCACGATGGAGCACCACCACATTTTTCTACCAGGGCGAAGAACTGGTTGGACAGACGTTTTCCACAACAGTGGATTGGGCGCGCAGGAGCGATGTTTTGGCCACCAAGATCACCTGACCTTTCTCCGCTCGACTTTTTCCTTTGGGGCTACGTTAAAGATCGAGTTTACGTAACAGAGCCCAGCGATGTTAATGACATGAAGGACAGGATAACATCTGCCTGTGCGAGTATTCCTGCAGAAGTACTGCGCCGAGTCATCGAGTCGACGCGACAGCGGTTCATGCTTTGCGTTGCTGCCGAAGGCAGGCATTTTGAACACTTTTTGGGGCATTGACGTCTTGAGAGGTGAAGAGTTTCGATGAGATTTGTGCATGACCGAAATATGCTTATGTAGCAGCAGGAAATATGCGTTAGCAAGGATAAAACTGTTTCAGTTATTATTGGTGGAGTTGTTGCTCTTGTTTCAATAAAAGTTACAGTACTCGGACATCAGCAGTCACGCTATTCGCGTAGCCCAGGCAACGACCACGCATGCTTCTCTAGTGATTATTACGCACGCGCACTGGCATCCAGATTCTCCGCTCGCACCATTATCTCGGCATGGTATCTGCCACTATCGTTAGAGGCTCTGCAGTTGCGTGTTACGACACTGGTTGCAAGCGTTCTTCGATTTTTGATTTCGACGGCCGAAGAGGGCAAGGGTAATTGCTATCACCTATGCCTACGCTTCCACCCTCTTCACACACTAAACACCACACGCAACAGATGCGTCACTTTAGGGAGGAGCTTTGCGCGGACCCTCACCCTCTTGCATGCGTAATCGTGCGAAAGACAATTAAACTTTGGAGCCGGATATCTCGGAACACAGGCGTGCTAGAAAAAATCTTCCAACTGAAACTGTGTACAAACACCACTGCCTACATTTTTTCAATATAAACATGCCAACTTACCGCAGCCAGTAAAAAGTTAATTATTAAATTTTAGTTAATTGGGCTGCTGACAGCGATAATTATCATCTAACTTTCTGTCCCCCTGGCCGCTTAACTTATTTGCACAAGTGGTTCTCACGTGCCTTCGAGCGCCTAATTTTAAAAAAATCATAAAGCTTAATTTTGAACACCCGGTATAAACGAAACTATGCTCCGCGCTTAGAAGAACGCGGATGTTGATAAGAATGCACACAAGCTAAATAAGGGTGTAGTCACCGAGGAGAATTAAATGGTCATGAACGAATTGATCCGAACAAACTACCGTAGTGCCCGTCACCTTTTTTTCAATGCGTAAGTTTCTGATTTGCTCCATTCTCCATCGCGCGTCGTCTAGATTGGTCAGGAAGGAATAGGACGATACGTTACCATCTTTTCACCACGACGCTTAGCATTACGACACATTGCAATGGTCTCAGGACATCGTTTTCATCTTTTCCGGGTTTGTGCGTGCAACATGGCGAAAAGATAGGAACTAGGCGGCTGCTTCTCAACACGCACAACCTGGTAACAAGTCTCTTTTGAAGGTTGACACTGTTAGCGCCGGTTCCAGGCCCGGTCGCTAGGAGGCGAGCGCTCAGTTTTAATAGCGAGTATGAGCCACACTGTGAAAGACACCGAGATAGCACGCATGCCAGCGCTGGGACCACACCCATAACATCAAAGTTGACAGTTGCTGCTCCAAAGACGCGCCACTCTACCCTGCTATGCTTGTTAAAGTCTTGCGGGGTGTTTTCTCTCTACTCAAGCACTCGATCGCAGGTTATCCCGTGCTTTCTGCCAGTGACAGAGATGGGCCGCCTCGTTTGATCTCTGCTTCAGCCGCGTTCGTCGCCCCCACTCACGCACTTTTACTTGCAGGTAAAACATACAATGTGCTGAGGGATCTTATAAATTTGGACTTTATTCGCGACATTATAGTGACGGCGACAGCGAAAACTCGTCAGGATGGTCCATACAACTGCTATCGCAATTAAAAGATAATAATATTATTATTATATTATATTATAATATATTATATTATATTATTATTATTGCCGCAATTAACGGTTCTAATTTGGATTATTTTACTCTTTAATGATAAAGTTTATATACTCAAGGAAAATGAAAATTCGAAAATTTGACGCCTATGAGGCATATGTGCAAGTATTTTCCCGACATGTAGCATTGTTTGGGAAGTTAAGAATATTCTACTTAAGAGACTATTCTACTTGTAGACTATTCTAAGAATATTCTACTTGGGAGGGGGTCGCCCCCCCCCCTTCCCCGGTCGTTTAAGAAGGAGGTGGAAAATCTCACCCATTCATTTATGGGAAGGGGGAGACGCTGCTACGACCCCTCACCTCCCCCTTCCCTCTGACATGTTCCTGGAAGAATAAAAAAAGGGTCTATTGGTTCCAATGTAACATGCATGACTCACTGTCTGGGTTGCGCTACTCGATACAACCGTGCAGGCCTACTCAATCATCTCAGCTGGTACTCGTGGACAGACATACGAAGAACCGTTCGCGTGAACATGATTCGCAGTGCTCAATAAATTCTCGATGACCACGCAGACCTGGTCGTCTCGCTGATTGCAGAAATTTTTAAGGTATGCCATAACAAAAGCTTGCTATAGTAGAAGCTTAAAAACGAACACTGCAAGCAACGCAGGCCTACGGTAGGCGTTACGATGCTACGTCGATGTGACTAGTAGCGTTATGTAGGGGCGCTAATGTTGTCGTAGAGAGGGACGCCAACTTCATCCGGCAAGAATTCTCTCTGGGTGCCAATGTTCTAATATATCTGCTGATAATAACGGCCATGATGATAGACCTTATCACTCATAGTATAGGACACGCAAATGCTTGTCACATAACCTATAAAGGGTCCTGCGTGAGAACGAAAGGAATTTTCACATCGCAGCGTCATCTTTGCTGATATTATAATGGACAAACTGATGCGGTCCAGTGATTTTCGGTGCAAAATATGTCTTGGTCAGCGATGTTTCCTCGCACGTGGTGACTGGAGCAACATCGTCGTGTGCGTGTTCTAAGACACACTGCCGGCCCACCCGCAAACGACGCCTAAGTACTACTTGGTGCTGTCATTAGCGACATTACTTGCCCCTCTGCTCTCCGTAATAGCCCCCAATTTACACGCCGGCGTAAGTATACACCTACATCAATGAAATACACAAAATGGGCCCTGGTCTAGATACAGTTTAAGGGCACGTGGTTGAAAAAATGAAAAACTTCTCTTTTATGCGTCCTAGGTGGTAATTAGCACCGCTGAGCACAGGTGCTGTCGTCGCTAAAAGCTGCTTCGCCATGTTGTGAGGCAGAGGACTTTCCTTCTGAATCTCCCGTTTTTCTAGATGAATTTACTAGTTCCTCGGCCTATTTTCTTAAGCTGAGTAATAATAAGTTGCGACGGCCAGTTACCACGCTCTATTCGCGAATGCGACCGAAAAAAAGTGAGAAAAAACCAACAAAAACATTTCCGTTCTCCAAACCATGCTTCCGTCGCCTCGCATCTGTTTTCCCTCGCTGAAGCGGCGTGTATGGTAAACAACGAAAAAAGCGTGAGACAAACAAAAGCATGCAGACATGCAAACACGAACAGGAAGACGCGTCGTGGCGCTTCGCAATCATGGCGCGGCCAGCCCAAATGAGCCGTTATGGCAGTTTGTTAGTTTTACGTGACGCACGAGCAAGCACGGCGCTCATAAGAGCGGTGAGTGATCTTGTGTGCGTTTAATCCCGCCCGCTCTGCGGCTGCAACCGCAGCTTTGCGGCCTGGGCGTGACGCAGGACGTGTCGGGCGCTGGCACGCACGTTGCCTGTCTATCGCAGAGTCAGCACGGTTGACATTACGCTGGCCGACGCTGCTGCACCTAGCTGTCTTGTTGGATGCGTTGAACAAGCTGGCACACCTATCTTTTTTTTTTTTGAACTCGGTCGATGTCGCGCGGAGCCGTTATGAAAACATATGATTTGAAGAGTTTTTCTTTGCAGAAGTCCCGAAACTCAAACGAGAAAATGAAGTGGCTAGTCATGGAAATTTGTAAGTCAGCTAAAACTGCCAGCGCAGACAGAATTATTGTTGAGGCTGATGCTGGCAATAATTATTGAGTTTGATGATGCACTGCTGGCAATAATAAGCATACTCATATAGTCCACGACTGCACTGTCTTTTGTAAAATGTTCTGAGATTGAAGCACAATAATCAGTAATGTCAGTGCACAGAGTTTCGTTCAGGAGACAAAATCGGGGGACCCTTAAGCTTCACCTTTAAGAATTCAAGGCGATAGCGATATACAGTGCCCTATTGCGCACTTCAATCACTTATCGCATACTTTTTAATGTATCATGTTACTCGAGAAGTTTCAATTATGAATTACTACAGTGTAATCTATAAAGTTGACAGCGGCTTGTGTCAGTAAAAATTACGCATATGGCTGCACTTTGTGCAGCCATACGGAAGCAATTATGCATGTGAAATCTTTTCAAAGTTGCTGTGAACCCACTACGTGGTCACAGGGGAATACGCGTGGTAATGTGTGTGCCTTTTGTAATGGGTGGCTGGCGTTAAACAACCAAATAACGATAATCACGTGTTATGACGCCCGATAGCAATCACCACTTGTAGTGCGCAATATTACTTTAGTATGACAAGTTGTATTGTGAAGCCTGTATACAGGAACTGAGTGTTTGTAAAGAATGAAAGCGTTTCTCAGAAGAGGAAGCTTTTTTAACTGTACTTCCAAGCAAACTCGTGTCTGTTTGGCAGAACACCTGCTTTCCACGCAAACGACCCGAGTTCAATTCCAACACGGCTCCGGGAAGTCGTTACTATTTATTATATTTGCATTTTCTGTATTCCTTCGTCACGCACAAGATCATAATTTTTCGCTCATAACCAATGACGCCCACGCCAAAAACGCCGCCAATGCCGCAATTTTTGCGCCACGAGCTTTTTTAGCGCTCTCTCGCTAAAAATTGCGTTGCACGACGAAACAGAGACTGCACACTGTCGACGCATATTTGAATGTATAACGTAAACACTTCCTACGCGAAGCGCACGATCAATTTCTTTAATGCAAAGCTGACGGCATTCTTTGAAGTGTTCATGCAGGTTTAAGTTCCAGTTTTCGGAAAGTCGCAGCAAATGCAGCTAAGGCGCCCAGGTATATTGTGTTTCAATTAATGGCTGACTCGGCAAATGTGGCGTGCACCGGTTGCCTTGTCGACTATTTTTGTTGTTCTTGTTGTCCATGCAACGTGTCAGCACCAGATGCTGTCGCCTATACTCTTACCGATGAGGCTCACGTATTACTCACAGCAGGTGCGCATGGAAAAAGATTTGCTCTAGCTCGGCTAGTTCACTCTAGATCTTTTATCGTGCGATTTGTGATGTTCTGAGTGCATGACACAAACTAAAGCAGCTTCGGTGTATTAGTTATCGCTGTGTGCGTGCGTGCGTGCGTGCGTGTGTGTGTGTGTGTGTGTGTGTGTGTGTGTGCGTGTGTGTGTGTGTGTGTGTGTGTTTGTGTTTAGACAAACAAGTACCGAGTCACAATCTCTGCCACATGTTTCCAGGCCACCTTGTCAAGCACCGGTGGGAGTTGCCGGCAACGCAAACAAAAAAAAAGAAAAGGAATGAAACTGTTCATTCATGTGGTTGTACCTGCAAAAGGCATGAAAGAGTAAATAAAATCAAAAGATCGTAAAAAGACAGTGCATCGTTACGGGAAATTAGTAAAAAAGTTACACCGTATTGCGCTGAATGAAACCTTGGGTGGATGCGAAGCTGTGAAGAGATGGTTCGCTAGAGCTGGAGACGCTGTGCTTTAATGAGAGCTTGGGCTGGCGCTAACACTGACACTGGCGGTGGAATTGACACTGGCTTTCATCGCGGTGTTGCGAAGGAGAGAAACTTGGGGAGGCACAAAACACGCAGTGATAGACCAGTGTTTCCTACTTCAACGTGCCAAATCTGCTAATGGGCAATGAGACACAGAAGACGCCAATGGGACATAGAGACCCACCGTGTGTTTTTGCTTAACGTGCACGCTGCGAACTTTTATTGTTCAGCAACCCACAGTATAAATATAGCAATGCTCAATATTTTCCATGTTATTTGGGAGTTAAAGAAAAAGAACGTTCAGCTATATAGATAGCAGAACAAAATTATTGCACACACAATGATCACTACTTGTTTTACTCTCTTTGTTGTGGCGAAACGAATGTTACAAGATCAAGAATACAGTCTTTCAACTTTTTCAATCAATTTCCGGCAACTCATGTGTACTTAGGGACATCAAAGCGATGACAAAATGACTAGCGACGTCAAAGTACACTGCGAATATCAGCACATTGATCAATCGAGTGTACACAGAGGAAACAAAGTTCCGAAGTGGATGCTATACTGAGCACCCACAAAGGGACGGAGTATTTCGAGAGAAATATTCTTTTGGTGCGAAATGAATACAAATATAAGTGAGCGCATAAATTAGACGAGTCTCGCGCAGAGCTTCGCTTCGTCTCTCCCACACGTAAAACAAAAGCTTGCACGGATCACGAATAACCGTCGTCGCCGCTTTCAGCGAGCGAATCGGAATTCGTGGCAGTTCGGTAGTGAGTGGAGCACTGCAATCATTCCTGCGTCTCCCCGTACTCCTAGCGCGATTCAAAACAAATTTCACCGACTGTTGAGTTCCAATGAAATGCGTTTTGAGCGACAGCCGAAGCGTGCCTCTTTTATCGACAAGTAAAAACAAAGAAGCAGTTTCGAAAAGACCAATGATGATAAGGGGGGCTGAGAGCCTTTATTTTCGGTATTATTGAGACTGCCATTCCGTGGTGTTGGCAGCTCTACGCAGTTCTCATCGTGACCAGATGATGGGCGCGCTCATGCGATGCCTCTGCTGCATTCAGGGAGTCGGGCGCGACTCGGGTAGGCATCTCCACTGGGCTCTCAAGGAATGCGGAGTGCGTAGGCGTGCGTCTGTCTAACCGTCCCTCAGAAATGCAAAGGCAAATATTGCTCTTCTGCTGCTTTCGTTATTGCTTTCTTGCCTTGTTTTCTCTTATGGGAAGCATAGAGAGTAGGAGGAGTGCCTGTCATAAGCTGACGAGTTTACAGCGATGATTTATTGGATGAATATGAGCACCCGTCTCGTAATTCCGCCTATTGGTTAGGGTTGTAATAGGAACGAGGCATTGATTTTTCTTAATCACCTTTGTTGTGTCCTATGGTCTGTGTACAAAAACTGTGACAAACATGTTTATTCTCATGAGTTTTGTCATAATGTTCTATTAAGTATACTCACCCTGTTTGGACTGCGTGTCCGCAGTACATCATTACCCTTTGTGGTTCTCATATTAAATTTCTTGGCCGAACTTTTTGGTTGTAAGGCGGTTTCGGTAAGCCCTGTGGTTGTTCTGTTTGTTAAAGATTTATAAGAATCAAGAAGCTTCCTGTTACATTTTACTACTTGCGAACAAAATTACAAGGGTACATTACAACTTACACGTGCTAAAGCACCACGAAGTTATTATGTAGTGAAATAATGGCGTGGAGACGTGGATGCGTTGTTTACAAACAATGCCTTTGACGCTTGAGAACGTTTATACTATTATCCGCTGCATGATTATGAGGCAAATGATATTGCGGGATTCTGTATTGGTATTGAACACTAGGGCCCGTATTCACGAAAGCTCCTTGACTCGGAACTCGACCTCAAGGGATCCTTGAGGACAGCGTCCCATACGCGAAAATACTCAAAGAGCTCTTGAGGTCGAGTTTCGAGTCTAGGAGCGTTTGTGAACACGGGCCTTGTGATGCACACAGTTATAAGTGCTTGAGCACTCCCTTGCAAACTCCTCGGAGCAGTCTGTATTTCATTCTCTCTCGTCCTTGTTCGCTCTGTAGAACAAAAATTTATTTTGAGGAAAGGGATAGAAAAGGGCTATTCAGGAGCATGTTGGTTGGGGCCCCAAGTTCAGGGCCACGCTGGCTTGCGCCACTCGCCTAAGATGAATCAGAGCCCGGCCGTGGTTGTCTAGTGGCTAAGGTACTCGGCTGCTGACCTGCAGGTTGCGGGATCGAATCCCGGCTGCGGCGGCTGCATTTCCGATGGAGGCGGAAATGTTGTAGGCCCGTATGCTCAGATTTGGGGGCACGTTAAAGAACCCCAGGTGGTCGACATTTCCGGAGCCCTCCACTACGGCATCTTTCATAATCATGTGGTGGTTTTATTTATTTATTTTTATTTATTAGAATACCCTCAGGGCCCTTAGGGCATTACAGAGGGGGTGGGTACAACATTTTATAACACAAAAAGGAATAAAGACAAGAAAAAAGACAAAGAAAAGAAACAAGTGTCAGATGCGCAAATCACGAAGGCAACATAAATCAACTAAAAATGTATAAGTAAGAATTCAAGCACATACAAGACAAAGATAGATAATGGAAACTGCGTATAGTTACAAACATTGCTGAGAAATTGCAGTCTTGAATAACAAGATTGATATGTGGGTACGTTAAACCCCACATATCAATCAATTAACATGACTCAGAAGCGCTAATTGCACTTCTGGGTCCGAGCTGGCAAGTTTTGCCTCCCACTGCTTCGAACTTGTAATGGTGTTGCCTAAAACGATTTCAAATTATCTGGCTTTTGGTCACACTTCCAAGAGATGTGATATATTGTTGGCGAACTGCCGTATACCACGGACAAACGTCATGGTGTAACGTGGGATACATTTTGCTGAGCCGCGATAAATTTGAAATTACTCCCGCCTGCACCTTGCGGAGATCCGTGGGGTCTTCCCCTCCAAGTGATTTATAAGGGGTACTATATTTTTGCCGAGTGCTCCGTTGGAAAGCGAGAATGTCTTGTGGGGCCATTAAATAATAGGTTACGCCGACAACGGCGACGCTGCTCAACTCAGGATTACCCGGGGCGCCCGAAGGCAGCGCTCTGAAAATTTGATAGCATATCCACGGAGTGAAAGATGACGTGTAGAGTGAAGCATCCGTCCGTCCGTCCGCCCATCCATCCGTCCGTCCGTCCGTCCGTCCATTCGTTCGTCTGTGCGTCTGTCCGTTCGTCTGTGCGTCTGTGCGTCTGTCCGTCTGTCTGTCTGTCTGTCTGTCTGTCTGTCTGTCTGTCTGTCTGTCTGTCTGTCTGTCTGTCTGTCTGTCTGTCTGTCTGTCTGTCTGTCTGTCTGTCTGTCTGTCTGTGGATATGCTATGCTGGCCACGCCAGAAAGACGTGGGACTGCCTTAAAGACCATAAGAAGCTTCGGCCCTAAAAGTTCTCGCATTGAAAGGAGCGCGGAAACTGAGTCACAGCTCTAAAAGACCGAGACCATAGGTTTAGTTGGAGAAACTAAATCTGGTAATGTCGATTTTAGTTATTCTATTGCTTATTATATGTGCTTGTAAATGTTGGCACTACGCGTTGGTACCAGCTTCATCTTCTCTCTTAGACTTGCAGCGTATTTAAAAAAACTACCTGGTAAAAACAACAAAGCGATAGAACAGACAACACAACACGTACAGCGAGGCCTGAAAACGTGATAATTATATCGTAACTCTATTTTTATCCTAGCTTCGTCAGTGGTCTTAGATGAGCTCTGCTTACTATAGTGCCGCCTTAATCAGCCTGTAAGGAGTCATATAGATTACGCAAAGAAAATAGGACCTAGCCCATGAAATTCTTTTGTTGTACTCACGATCTCCTATTGAAGCCTGTACTCGTCAAATGGCGTCACAGATTGCAATGAATGTTCGTGGAGCCGTGGTTATAGTAACGGTATGCCGCGTTTCGGAAGGCACAAATAGTTACAGGCAGAAATAGAAGCAGTTGCGAAAGCTTGCTTCTCGGTATTACAGCGTGCGCAGCAAAGCCGAGATGTCTTGCGATCAGCTCCATCGTCGAATTTCACCTTGCTCTAAGCGAAAACCTTGACAGGATGTGCGTTCGACAGCGTAACTAAACAATAATATGTGCTATGCACGTAGTGGTTTGTCGGCGCAAGTACTACAATACGAATAAAAAAATATTCTACAGAACACTTCGTGTTATGCTTTCACATAAGTGCTGGAAGAAAAAAAAAAGCCCATTGAGTGCACTCTATTTGCGATTACTTATCATTCATCTCTGATAATAAAAAGAGATGCCGCGAAACACAGCTGTCCGCGAGCTGTCTGATGAGAAACAGGTTGGCCGGGTCCGGCTTGCATAAGCAAGGCCGTTCGAGCTCGCTTTCGAGTACCGCTTCGCTGCACCGTTAATCAAAAGCTGAAATGAAGACTAGAAAAGAACCGGTGAAAAGAAAAAGAATGCTCGAGGAAAACTTGCATCGACAGCCAATTGCCTGTGACCTGCTCACGCCAGCCGTAGTAAAGAGAAAAAAAATGGTGAGGGGATGCTGATAGGAGCGGAGGGTTGTTGTTAGCGGGCTTCCTGCCAGAAGGGTATGTTATTCGCCTCCATCTGGCGTAGTCTATACGGCGAGAAAAAAACGCCGAGAGTAGCTTGAGATAGCATCGCGTGCTCACGGTAGCGCTTGTATCGGTGTTGTCGCAGGTTTTTTGAGCCGCGCTATGTTCTTTCCGCTTCGCTGTTTAGTTCTGACGAACAACGGGAGGCTGGGAGTGGTTGGTGTCCTCCCACGCCTTGGTACCACGTCGTTCGTGCGATGCTAATGCGACGCTAATGAGGAAATGAATCAAGTTCCCCTCCTCTTCGATGTCTTTCCCCTTACATCGCGCCCTAACTCGGCCGCGTACGAAAATCTTTGTCACGTACTCGCTCCTTCATGTGTTCACGTATAAGGGCCACCAGTCGCGTGTGAAGCGCCGTTTAAGCTTCGATACGAATGGCTTGCGAATTAAGGCAACGGCCAGACAGCACTGGGCCGGAGCACCGCGACGGGGTTTTGCGAAGCGAAACTTTTAACTTGATTCACTGAAATTGGGCTGGGTGGCTGTCACTTACTTTTCTCGCGTTGCTTCGTGGGTTCGTTTCATCTAATGCACATCACGTGTTGTTTGTGGTGACGTGTGGCATCAAGTGGGCTGAGATAGGAAAGAACGCAACTTCCTGTTGACAGGCGGACTTTAATGAGACTAAACAGAGTGTGAAAGCTTAGCGTACGACGACGAACATACGTCATATCTATTTCAGGCATTCACTAATCAAAACAATGTAATATATTTTTAAATTAGCATAAATATATTCATGTGCCGTTTATTAGTCTTGAAAGTAATCTTTGCAAGACTTAAAATTGTGAGCTTTTATTACCATTGACATCACCCAACCCTGAAGTAAAGCACGTTGAGTAAAAATGTAGAATAACATCACTCGTTCCATCATGAAGAACTTCCACCTCCTAATCGATTTCGTTACAACTCGCTTTGTTTGCTTGTGAACGGATTTGATTTCGCAACAGAGAGAGAGTAATGGTTTTGATTATTGTTCCAGGAAGAGTTGAGGAGGTTTAGATTAAGGTAAATTAGGTTAAGTACGCCTCGCACGGGATAAGTGTTGCTGAAGTAATTTTATAAGTTTTACGTGCCACAACCACACTATGATTGAACTCGTATAGCGCATTGCGGGAGAGAGAAAAAACGGCTAATCATATATCTGACACAAGAGGACGGATTGCTCTGTCCTCTTGGGTTAGTCTGTTCGGTATTATTTTAGGAGCAAAGTTCCCTATGAATTAGGGCATTCCCTCGTCCCTCCGTCCTACCCAGTAGCGTCTTCCTTATCAACAATAGTCCACAGTGTTCCATGGAGATGAATGCATACTGCAGTTGGGTGACAATATTCTATATGGCGTTGTTCACATTCTGTGTCCTCATCGCTATTTCTCGTCCAGTTTCCTAGCTGGTGCTGTCGCACAGAGATTTTTGCAACATGGTGGTTGGGTGAATGGACACTAGATGGCGTTGGGGAAGCCACTGCTCCCCGACTGGCCGCTGCGTGGGGCTGGGTTATCGCGCCCGTTAGTTATCTCTTTTTCCTGGATCGTCACCATGCGAAATCGCGCTTGGTAGCTCGAGAGGCTGCTGCCAAGCGAGTGCGGCGCCGGGTGAATCCCGAGATGGGGAGCGCCAAGGACGCCACTGTGAACGGGTTCAACGAGAAGCGGACCCCGAAATGCGAGAGCGGGAAGCGGTGAGGAAGCGCACGCGGCACCGGGCTGACCCGCTTGCTGCTCCCCTGAGGATTCATGGTATCACCGAAAAACCTCCGGAGCTTCTCCCACTTCACCATAATCCGGTACGCTGGATTTTTTTTTTCGTGTAATTCGCTGTACCTGTTCAAGTATGAGGAGCCAACTTGCCCAATGTTCAATACTTGTGCACGCTATACACGAGCCGCGCCATAGTTGGGGACGCCATGTTAATTTCGGCCACCTTCGGTTCCCTAATGCGCACCTAAACATAAATACGTGGGTGTTCTCACATTTCAATGCCACCGAAATATTACCGCACCGGCCGGGAATCGAACCCGTGTCCTCGAATTCAGAACCACATTAACTGAGATGGCGCAATCATTTATCAGGAGTTTCACGTTAGGCCATCTTCAGATATGATGCAGAGAGGACATCACGTTACAGGGCTGGTCCTTGCATCCCTGACGACTCCAGTGCTTCGCATGAGCAACAATAATTTATTGATATGTGGGGTTTAACGTCCCAAAACCACCATATGATTATGAGAGACGCCGTAGTGGAGGGCTCTGAAAATTTCGACCGCCTGGGGTTCTTTAACGTGCACCCATATCTGAGCACACGGGCCTACAACACTTCCGCCTCCATCTGAAATGCAGCCGCCGCAGCCGGGATTCGATCCCGCGACCTGCGGGTCAGCGGCCGCGTACATTAGCCACAAGACCACTGCGACAGGGCCTGACAACTATAATCTACATCCTTCAAGCACTCATAGCATTTTACCTGCGTCAGTGATTGCAGGTCCATACAATCCGGGGCGGTGATTGACGGGGAGCGACTAATCGGGATCAAGGGTTGCAGGCCCACCAGCACGAGTGCCCACTCATTGCTGGAAGTTTACAGCATGACCTGGCAGCCATTTGATAGTCCTTTTACGACCTCTCTCTGGCAAATTGTGCTTGTATGCAACATTGACGGGGTAGGCGGTTGTATTGAGTCCTGGGGGCTGTCTCCTTCGGTTGTGCCATTCCATGGCTTTGTCCAAATAAAGCGATTCCTTTCTTCGAAGGCGAAATTGACCACTCATGGTAATGGGCACGTCAGATAACTGCGTGCAAGAGGAAACCCCTAGTATCAATGATTGCACAAACCAAGAGTGGTGCAGTTGTGTGCTCTTAGAATAAGCCAGGAAGTTTTAAGCACACCCTCACAATCTCCCCAGAGTTCTTTTTTTTTTACATCAGAAGGTTTGTATTATTGTAGCTGACTGAGCATAGTACATGAGTTTTTGCAAGTCACGCTGTTCCGGGGGCGTATAACTCCTCCTTGCACTTGGGAGCCATTTTTAGCGTCACTCGAGCACCATGTGACACTCTTATTTCTATTCCAACCATTTCCTGTTTTCTGAATAGTCAGTGAAAAGGTTTTAAAAAAATAATGAAGCAGCTTCGCACAGTGGTGCCAAGCCTGATGGAAGGGCTGAGCTGAGTAGTATTCTTTGTTTTAAAGACGATAGTCTTTCTTGGGGACCTTCTACGCAAAAATTTTTGCCTGTCCGTACTTTTGTCTGTTCGTCCTAACGGTAGCCAAAGCGGCACCACACGATACCCCAAACGGCCGACCCCATCTGCAGCGCCCACCAATATTGCTCAAGATTCGGTGTTCATACTTGTGCGAGTGTCAATTCAAAAGCAAATATTACGCATATCTGAGACACCATAACAATACGTCGATGTTTTGTATGTGTGTCTTTATACTAGAGAAGACACACGCAAGTAATTATAAGGACCGTAGGGTTTATCACGCTTCTCTGATCATGCAACGCTTGCACAAAAAGGCAAGTGCTGCTTCCAACGCTTTGCTAACACGACCCGGTGGTGGCATCTATCCGTCGCCTTGCGTTCTACACCTTATCACCTCCGAGACGGCCGCGCACGTCGCGCGCTTTGTTTTCCAAGATAACTGCCAGATAGCGCTCATGTCTCACGTGTGACGTGACTTGATGCGCTCGTTTGCCTTCGCTGCATGGATCGAGGCACTTTAACGCAGCGCCTCCAGAATATCATTCACGGAATTTCTTGCGCAGAACATCAAATAAACGTTTTGTTCACTCTCTCCAGACGCAAGACTACCGTCTTTCGACGGCATTTGCAGTGTAACATGCAGATACGGGGCCAATTGTTTTTCTTCGGAGTTCTACCATCCTTAAGTGTGTTTCTATTTCCCATTTTTTCTTTGCTCTTTTGTCCTCTTTAGTTTTACTGATTTGGATATTTACTTACATTTTTCTTTTTCTTTCTGCTCTTTTTGTCTCCTCCTACTTGCTTCCTCTTTTCTATTTTTATACGTGGTTCTGCCTGCATTACGCCATGCGACGATGGCATACGACAGCCAGGTCCCTAAAGTGCTTAGCACTTGAGATCATCATCAAGGCACCCGAAGAACAAGAGGGAGAATGCTCCTTTGCGCGAGTGAGTGCTCAATATGCTACAGAAAGCTTTGCTTTATAGAACTCGAAGAACGTTACGCCGAGCTACATGATATGAATACAGCAGATGTGGTTAGCACTTAAGAGGGAAAAAATGCTAAATGGGCAGTTCTAGTTGAAGTTAAGAAATGTGTTGTATTGATATCATACCCGTGCATATCCTTCCTTTAGTAAGGACTAGTTAAATTTTCTTATCATTAACCAAAATATTTGAATGACGTCACTGGAAGAGCAGATGGTTTCTTGGGAGCAGCTAAAGTTTCCGTATATTCTACTTTTAGGTAGCAAAGTTTCAAGTACGTCTGAATCTTTATTTTTTTTTCAGGGCCATATACCAGAATTTCACCAATTAACATCTCTGGCTTATTGAAAACTAGCCATGGACTTTACTGGTAATTAGTTGATTACAATAACGCTTGAACGCATGTACGAAACATTTTAATGTTTATGCTGAATGCCGAAAGTGGATCGCTGTGGTGGTCGCAAAATATTTTTATTGAACGTGCAGCCTAATTGAGAACTATTGTTTCATATCCTACGGGGAATAAGAATGCGTCCGTGAGGGGAACATAGCAATCGGTCCTATGTTTCCGTACATAGCTACAGATCAAGATCTCCAGGGATCCCTTAACTATTACTCTGATGACATAGGACGAAAACTGTTAGACATCGATTGGAGCGTAATCGTTGGAATAGTTTTCAAAGCCTTTTGTTTACGTCATCACTTCTTCTCAATCCTACGATGACACGTTATCACAAATGCGACAAGCCTTGGAATTCATTAAAACAAGCATGCAAGCTCAAAAGAAAATAAATCTTTAACTTCAACATTTCTTTATGACCCCCCCCCCCCCCCCACTTACATATAGCCGCCGACTCCCGTTTCCGGATAGACGAAGAAAACGCGCAGGTCACCCGTCCGGGCCACCTCAAGCCACACACTTATTGCTTAGTCACATTTTTTACCATCAGCTACTCCGTATTTCTCGACACTCGTGACATATTAATCTTTCGCCTGGTGTTTTTCGAGGCAGACATTGTCAAACTATGTAGCACCCTCACTGTTATAGGTATGGCTAGTTATGTTTACACGTGCGTATAGACTGCATTTTTCTATAGGACCGGTTTTCACCAACTATAACTGTCGCACATATTGTCGAACGATGCAATGTTCAACTGCATACGCGTTAACATTTTCGAATGCTTACGGTTGCTCTAACCACTTTATGTGTGTTATGCGGACAGTGGCGCGTATTCATGCGTGCGTCAACCAGCCATTTAGAAGGGATGTACCATAGATAGAGTATGAATTGCCAACGCGCTTGACCTTTGTATGGGATTCCATGCAACAAACAATTGTTATTCTCGCCGCTATCATCATACTGAGGTCGTTTTATTTTACTGGCCATAAGTTAGCCCAATGAATAGTTCAACCTTTACGGTCACAACCATAGTTTCGACAGTTGTCACCAAGGTTCTGACGACATCAGCAGGTGTACAGATCCTTCTTTCCGCCGGAAATATTTGACGATTGCTTGCAGTGCTCTGAAAGAATGGGCCATCTCTATGCAGCCGGTGTAGTCTAGCTAGTGATGTCTTTTGCTTGTATGCATTGCTCGCACGATTCACTGTTATCTTTGTTTACCAATGTTTTTTTCTTATAATATTTATTTAGTAAACCGAGCTATCGCCTGGTGTGTTTCTGAGCAAACTGGTTACTAGAACCAGGCTAACCTTGCAGTCTTAATTTTCAGCTATACCCAGCCCCTTTCTTACTCTCTGTCATTTTTCTTTAGTACTTACCTTAATCTTCTCTTACACCCATCAAGCCTTCACTGCGAACTAGGTTATTATTATTCTGCTGTATCATACCTAATTGCATTTTAATAATAGCTTGTATATGTTGCAATAGAGGTGCGCATTATATTAGGAACGGGCCCAGGCTTATACGGCATCCAATACGTCTACAAGACATAGGACCATGTTAAATCTACCGTTATCGCATAAGTTTAGATCAGGAGAAGCGAGTGAAGCACATTTACATAGCTGCCTTTAATTAAGGACACATGTGTAATCAATAGAACCAATGTAAAATCTCTTGACGGGACCGATGCAAAAGAGTGGCTCTCTTATTAGGACTGTGCCTGGGCCTGCTGTGAATGTTGATCTGAGCCATGGCAAAATAAAAAAGACTAAAAATCCTGAGTGGATTACACGGTGTTCTTCCAGTTAGCAAAAGAGCTTTCTCGTATCTTTGAGACCAACCAACACGACTAGATAAGCCTTGAACATGGTCACAAAGCATGCATGTCCGATTGCTCCCTATAGGTATTTATGTCTAACTATAAAAATACAGATGTATGATGAGAAAAAATATTGTCCTCATCGTCAGATGCGCTGAACACATCTCGCTTAATGGTTTTCTGAATGCTGCAGCCCTGAATAGGTTCCCCCACGGCAAACGTTAAATGCGAAATTATTATCAAGTGCAATTAATTACTATTCGAATCGTTGCTCCAAGTTGTCTTTTGTACCTCTGTGTACCAATAAGGTATAGCGCTCCTAGGTATTAGGCTTATAATAATGACTGTATAATATGATTTCGATCAGAAGTGAAGCAGGGACTACTGTTATTACCATTTGGATACTCGTTTACATTGAGTTACGCAGGTTGAAAGGACCTTGTGAATGTCACCCACCATAGCGATTGAGTGCTCACGCGGCAAACTTTTTATTGAGACATTCGCAAGCGGATAGCGAACAAAACATTCTATGATAGCTAAATGTAGTTATTGGAATATAACAGGTGGTTAATAAAAATGTGAATACATTTACTTTCATGTTTTTTTGTTGTTGTTCTGATTGTTAAGAGCCACTGTCATAGAAGCCGAGTGGTAAAAACGTTCAGAGAATATTTAGTCTTCTCCTCGGGAGCTGGCGTTGCTAAATTTTACTGTGTCAAACTTCCGCCACATAAAGTATTTTCTCTGAGAAAACCGTGCGATTATTCACTACGGTCTAAGTGAGCGTCACTGGTGTCACGGAGGGGGAATTTGTTGTATTACCTGCATGATCGCTGTTTAGCGCAGGACAGAAGAGGCTCTATTACAAGCACATACTCACGAAGAAGACTACAGATATACTGAGAGTGATAGCTACGCAGCGAACACACAGGGTGCAAGCTATATAATTTAGTTATTTCAGCGTACTGTTAACCTTTTGGAGGATCTTTACAGAAACGGGAGCAAAAAAGAAAAGCAGAAAAAGCAACCACATCAAAAGTAAGAATACAACACAATGTGGTCCGATCAGCATTGATGAACAAGTACAAGTTAAGAAGGAGGAAACTACAAGCATGGATAAGGTGACAACGGATGCATTATTAATTCTATACAATCCTCAAAGGGGGTAGAGAAAAGTTAACACACTTGTAACAGTTGGTGTAAATACAAATATTGGCAATCAACCCAATACGATGGGGCAATCGTAAAATGAAAATACGGTGCATACTATGTTATCAGGCTTATTGTCAAATGCGTTGTGTAATTTGCAACATTTCTATAAAGTCATCAACTGTACGCTGTTCAGCTACAACTTGGTCAAGGGCATTTCTTTTTCGAATGCATCTAGGAAAAAAAGAATAATAGAATGTGTTGTTGTTGCAGGAGTATTCCGGGAGTGTGTGATTATGTGTGGGACGTGCTTCTTTTGTCGCCTTGGTTTTCACGTATTTTTCGTTTTCTATGTTAAAACAATTGTGCAATAACTGATATAGAAACTTTAGACGATAAATTTTTGCTCTACTTTCGATTGTGGGCAAACCAGCTCGGCGTAGTCGTTCAGTTGGGGAGTCGAGGCGGCGATACCGGTTGGAAATAAATATAATCGCTTCATGCTGTACGTTTTCAAGCGTGCTGATACCGCTGCCAGTGAAGGGGAACCAGATTATGCTGGCATACTCCAAGATCGGTCTGACAAGTGTGATGTATGCTAGGTGTTTAGTGTCATGGTCGGCGTGTCACAGCGTCCGCTTAAGGGAAAACAATCTCTTTAAGGCCTTATTTGCTACCATTTCTATGTGCACTGTCCAACTAAGATCATAAGTTATGATCACACCAAGCTATTTGTACTGGCTTACATTTTGTAGCACGATGTTGTTGTAACCACAATGGAATGGTAAGCGCGATTTCCTTTTTGTCACGTGCATGGCGACTGTTTTGTCAGAATTAATCACCATTTCCCGGTTAGAGCCCTATCGTACAACGTCATTTAGGGCATCATTCAATTCAATTTGGTCACGGCAGCTTTTTATCTTTTTGTATGATATGCATTCATCTGCAAAAAGTCTAATAATCGCGTTAATGATAGTTGTTAGGTCATTTATAAATAGAAGAAATAATAGCGGTACCAAGGCGGATTCCTCAGACACGCCGGACGTAACGTTCAGTCTTTCAGAGACGTGATCATTGCATTGCAGAACTTGTTGGCGACCAGACAAGTAGATTGATATCCAACGGGTCACTGGCCCATCCACGAGTTTGCAAACCAGCTGGTAAACTAGCTTTTCATGCAAAACCTGGTCAAATGCCTTTGAAATTCGATAAAAATGATATCAATTTGGGAGTGTTGAATGACGGCTTCGGCCAGATCATGGATTTTTTTCGGCAAGTTGTGTTATGGTTGACAGGCCTCTCCGAAAACCGTGCTTGTTATGGTGTAGCAGGCAATTGTGTTTCACAAACATTGTAATGAATTTGAGAATATTATGCTCGAGTAGTTTACAGCATTTTGCAAGTTAATTAAATGGGCCCGCGGTTCGATGGAGTTCATTTGTCACCAGATTTGTGCATTGGAATTATTTTCGCAAGTTTCCATTTGGAAGGACTCGGTGAATCCTGGATAGATTTAGTAAATAATAAACGCAGGTACTTACTGAGTGGTTCGGCCTACCATTTGAGATAGGCGTTCGGTGTCCCATCTGGACCACAGCTATTTTTATCGTTAAGGTTTAATAGCATACACAGTATACCGTTTTCAGTTATTTCTGGAGTTCCTGATAATTTGCTATCGTAGTGGCATAATACCGAGATGTTGCTATAATGGCATTTACGTTGTCAGTAAACTTCCCAAACGTTTTGGTACGTCATTTCTTTTTAATCGGGAGCTGCTTGCACGGCTAAAGTGCCCGGATAGAAAAGAAGTATAATAAATTAGAAGTGGGAAAGTCGGCAACAGAAAAACGAGTAATTCAACCACAAGGGTGTGATAACATTCGCTACCAAAGCAACCGGGGGGTGAAGACAGTGAAGTGAAAATGATGAGACCAGAGCATTAGACAAGCGAGAAGTGCTCGAAACATCCCAGAAAAAAAAACGAAAAAAACATTCACACACATGCACTCATAAAGCGAAAGTTACAACGTTGATATTACGGATTAGATGAAAATGGAAGTTTGTGTTTGTTGTCAATGAACACCTGCGTTTTAATTTTGACTTATTTATTTATTTTTTATTTAAAGATCTCTACTGCTACATTTCTTTTTCAACATACATCGACGGCACACTGGTCGATCTATTGTCGCTGGCTGCCTCACTTCTTTTCCGACATCTCTTCGTACTCTTTCGCCATAAGCGATCCTTGAGCCAAAAGAAATCACATGCAGTCATCACAGCTCTAATCATCCTTAGCCTGTTTATTATTACAACCACCACCATCATCAACAGCACAACACTATGTGTAGGACAAAACCTAAAGATCATTAGTCACCTTCAACAGCGCGCCTCGGAATGCAGGAGAACGTTCGTGCAAAACTGCCATATTCGTAGCACATAATAAAATAAGTTGAAGCAAGGAATTTGGTATCGAGCAAGCGCTGACGTTCGGATGATAGCCGGGTTGTTTTAACGGGCGGCGATCAATCACACTAATAAAAGCAACGCAGACTCACTTGAAAGCTTTATTCCGCAACTTTACGATATAATTATTGTTTCTGTTTTTTTCTGCGATACCAGACTTAACTACGTTATCGGCATCACGTAAGTTGCTGCACTATTTGCTGCGTCATCGGGAGAGGAGTGAAGATCATTCGCGAAAGGGGCACCGCATAGCAACGAATTGCGTATGCGAAATTGAAACGTTTTTATATCTCGGTGGGGCAATGCGACATAACTGTTTCTCTTGCGTAACTTTTTAAGGGAGAACTGTGAAGCTGAGCTTTTTTGTCTTTTTCAAAGCGTTACATACGCTTGTTTCCGTTTTAAATGGTCAGAAAATGAAACAAACGAAGTTTGTTTTTTGTTTTCTTTTTCGTTCAAGCAGTGATTTCTGGTAGGGACAGAAGCGTTCAACTAGTGGTTGACGAACATAATCTTAGCAATCGCTTCAAAACAAATATGTCGTATTTGCATTATTTTAAATTCTGAACGATATGATAGCCAGAATAGTTTCAGCAGTTTTTTCGTCAACGTCAGCTAAGCTTTGTGATTGACACTAAAAGAATATTACTAGCACTCGAAAATCCGGCGCTTCGTTTTCGCACACTCAAGTCAAATAAAATGAGGTAATTAAAGCTTCAAAGACGTGCTGCAATAATGTTGCTGTAGTAGACTCTCACTTATGAGCCGAGCTTTTTCTATCGACAACTCTAAATATGTGCGCAATAAACTTACATGTCCACGTGATTTCAGTGCACAAACGTTGCGATGTCTTCGACCCCCCCTTCCCCTCTTCTTATTCTGAAAGATAAACCTGCGCATACGTATTATGAATTGTAAAACTTGGAAGGTAAAATGACGCTGACATTGCACAAGGGGAAATGTTTCTTGAGTTTATGAAGTTCTAACTCTTTCAACAAATACCTCGGCGACAAGTGTTTTGATGGATGCGTATTGCGGAGTCATTTCAATTATTTATAGTATCACAATTTCACGCCTGCTCGAATGCACACCAGAAAGGGGTAAAAAGAGAGAAATTATTAGAAAAGACCAAATCACGCCATATAAAAGTTTGTGTTTATATATGGAGATATTTTTCTTTCACCAGTATAAAAGCCACAGCTGTTCTTTGATTCAAATGTAGAGGCAATATTTTCAAATTAGAACTCCAGGGTGCATTTACTTCGTTGGTGCATAGGAGCCTTTGCCAACAGGCTGCTCCACTCTTAAATATTCACAATTTTTCTCACTTCAACTTTAGAAGTTTGATGTATATTTTTTAATGCAGAAACAATTCTTGTTTTTATTCTGAGGCCTTGCCAATTCATGATTTGCCACTTAGGGCACTGAAAAAATTTCAGGCTGTGACTTAACAAGTTCCACAATTTGAGATCATTCCTAATAATTTAATGCTACGTCGTGCAAGTGCGGCACGGCCAAAATACAATTGAGTGCGTTGTTCTTGCATACGCGTGACTGCACGGGCAATCTGAACAGAAGTGTTCAACCTATTTGAATAGCGAAAAATGTCAAGGATGTCTCCCGAAAAAGAAACAGTGCAAAAAAGAACGCTGCTTACAGTGTAAAGGTTATCGTTTTCTTTGATAGCTTCTTTTTTCGTTGTTATTGCTCTAGCTAGGCTAAGTGTGTATACCAGGAAGTGTCTTAATGCGTACAGTACTGCAGTACTCCTACATTCGAACGTGTCGACCCTCTGAGCGGTCTTCAGCGAAGGGGAAAAAAGCGGGTGTGAATGTGTGTGCATGTATTTGTATTTGCACAATGTCACAGGTCATTCCTGCGTGTTTATTGACAAGCGTAATTAGGAAACGTCAGCGAAAAGTTTTCTAAAAAATTCTACCACCAACAAACGGGGAATGAAAGAAGTAAGAATAACAGCAAAAGTTAGTGAGAAAAAATGTCTATAGTATGATAGAATAACGAGTACACAAAACGAAAAGCCTGCCAACAGTTCAGTTTAACATTATACGCTAAAGCGTGAAAAGTAGGTATGTCCTTGCCAACACCGAAAATTTGAGTGACGGCCAGACACGCTGTAACCATGAGCCAGAAAGCGAATATGCCTTGGTCATTGAATTCACTAGTGTGATGGATGCTTTCCAAACCTTACTTGTCTTTTTTTTTCGTGTGCTTACTTTGGTTTGTACGAATAACTGAAACGATTGAAGTGACAATGCTTCGTATGTTATCACAAAAGTAATAAACTAGGTTATGAAATATCACGTGAATATCCCAAATTAGATACACCGTATAGGTATAAGCCGTGGCAGAGCACATGGCACGTATGACGTCTCATTGTAGATCTGATTACGCTACAGATACTGTACAAACAAAGTTAGGTGAGATCATAGCATCTTAAGGTAACATGATATAGAGAAAAAACAAGAAATTTCATGGGCTTCTTCTCACAGTAAAAAGTTTTAAATATAGTTTGGAGTGCACACATGTTCGCATATTACGTTTCCGTTTTTCCTTTCGTTTTTATCCTTCCTGTGTTTCTTAGATAGACGTAAACAGAATGAAACGTACAAAACTTGCATAGTATACCAACTGGAAAAAAAGTAATGTTTGCTCATGTGCCACTCAGCTTTCTCACAACACGCTTGACACTGGACATCCGTTGGGTCACGTAAGACCGATATTATGTGTCGCCCCGATTTTATGTTTTTAGACTATGGCGTATTTATTCTCATACTAAGCTATGCCGTTACATTGTGGCTTCTTCCAAGAAGCTTGTTTTTTTTTTCAAACTTATGGCTGAGAAAACGAGAACGAAGCTAATGTTGCTCATTTACTTGAACTATTTATTTCTCAAGAGGAAGTTTGTATTACCGAAATGTTCTCCATTCACTGTTTAGTGGCACGTTTTCTTTAAGTAATGAAATTTCTTATGGCCCTTGTACTTAAATTTTTGTTTGTTAAAATGCGTATCACTTGCTCAAAAATCAGTTAGCAATGCCGCCTGTCTGCACGAAGCAGAGTTTATCGCTTGACTCTCGGAGTGAGATGCAGGAAGATATTCAAGTGGTTTGTCTTTGTAGGTTTGTTTGAGCAGATTGGACATATTTTTTTCATGTTTTAATGAATAATGCATATTTTATTATTTTGCCCATAGTTTCTTTTTCTATTCTGGTTTGCGTAGTATACACTGTGAAAAGGTGGAGGTTAGAGTTGCGCTCTATAGCAACAGTTTAAACAGCGAAGGACTGGCAATATTCATAGGAAGTATGAATGCCGTCGTCACCAAGGAATGTAATAAAATCGCATCGTCCCAACACGGCTTGTAATGCTCACGTATTTTGGAGCAACCTCTTGACTTCTATGAACGGGACATTCACGTTTGCACAAAGGAATAGATGAGCGTTGTGTCACCGGGTAGCACCTGTCTAGAGGAGGACCAACGGCTTTTCCCATTTCGCCTGCTGTCTTCTCATAAGAAGTGGGTCAATGAGTGCCTTAAACGCAAGCCCCTGATATATACGTACAGAAGCAATATTTTTCAAAGGAGGAGAGAGGTGTCCACCGCCTCCTTGTCTACGACACGGAGAGAGCCCACACTAAAAGCCACAAAATGGAAGCGTTCGAGACAGACCGCATAAGAAGCAATGTGAAAGCAATATACGAAGAAACCGGACTCGTCACTTAGCGCTTGCAACTAACTCAAATTGGCGCGCCCAGAAGGACCCTGATCTCACCTCTCTAGCTTCCCGTCCTCAGTAGTAGTGTTAGCGCCCGCCATCACTCCGCAAGCGTCACTATCCGCGTCACTAAGAAGAATCTTGGACACCAAAGTAGCAGGAGGCGAGACGCGGGAGTGGGAATTGAGAAAACGGACACATTCGCCAAGGCATCCATTTCGTGCCGGCTTTTCAACGCAAGCCAGAACGAGCTTTGCCGTGCTCGTCACCGATGCGGAGCACGTGAGACGTCGGCTGTAGGACCAGGGGGCCCCTTCAATGTCCGTATTTCGAAATGCTGGCGGTTGCTCGCCGCAAACGCTTTCTTATCGCCGCTTCGGCAAAGTTGTTGCAGACCCACTTTCACTAAGTAAGGCGATGGAAAGGAGGACTGGCTAAGAACGCGGACTCCCAGAGCAACGTCCTTCGTGAGGCACCCTCTGTTGTCTCGCCGCTACAAGATGTGTTTTTGTTTAGGTATTCCTTCCTCTCTGGCTACTGAAATTGTGGATACATCATTCCGGTCAGGCGGAGAAACAAAAAAAAAAAGACTTCAGTGCGTATAGCGTATGACGTACATAAGGAACAGATGCAATCACCTATTTTTTTTCTGGTAGGCGCAGAAGAAGCATTCAGTGCGCCAGTGCACAGCTTCTTCGGCTATAGTTGCTGTCGTGGGAAACATGCGGCTTTGAAGCTCCGATTTGTTTTTATTACACAGTGCCTTCACCGAATCGCGCGAAAAAATTATGAAACCTCATACAGATAGATCGAGACATGTGCTCGTCTATAGCATTTTCGGTTACATAAAGCTTTAATGTAAAGCTCTCTTATATGAAAATCTTGTATAAAAGTCTATCTCCTATATGAAGCTTTCCACCATAGCACTACGAGCATATTTGCCACTACAACATCATTGTTTGGCATTGCAGAAATCATTCACGAACCGCGTTGCAAGTATCATAAAATAATAATAATAATAATAATAATAATAATAATAATAATAATAATAATAATAATAATAATAATAATAATAATAATAATAATAATAATAATAATAATAATAATAATAATAATAATAATAATAATAATAATAATAATAATAATAAAAATAAAAATAATAATAATAATAATTATTATTATTATTATTATTATTATTATTATTATTATTATTATTATTATTATTATAAAAACATCATATCCCAACAGGCACAAGAAAGCAACATGTCACAAATATATCACCAAGACAATATTGTTCCCTGATTTTAAGCTGAAGTGCTACATTTTTGAATGATGTCTCATTTGATCCTGCGAAAGAATTGGACGTGCCTCAAATGATATTTTCATGACTGAATGATGACTTTCCAAAAGCGTTGCAGTTGCGCTAAGATTCTATTTTACGGGAAATCTCAAAGTTTATTGCTGAATCAATTATCCTCTATATACTGCCTGTTTAGGAGCGCACAAGTAAAAGTTAGAAACTGAAAACGTAATTAGATACCATCTATGAGTCATTTAGATACAATTCAATATAAAAATAAGAAATGAAATTGACACCATACTCGCACCTCGCAGTTTTGCCTGAAGTTACCTAGAACTCGCTTATAAACAAGTCAAATGATTATAGAGATGTTTATACCATTTATAGCACGCAATATACAACGTCACGCTGAATAAGGAAAAAAAAAAAAGCTTCCCGTACTCTGCCCTTACGCTATAGCTTCATCCACAGTCCACTTCGCTATCTAGTCTGCGTTTATTGCCATGAGACGCTCCCTTTGTAAAACAGGGTTCTCCACTTAGAAATATGCGGCACAATACATGCGAGAGCGTTCCCTGGGTGCTCCATTTTCCTGCTTTACGACCGCTGCATTCTAGACTTTCTTAATTAACCTAGCCTTTCTTGTCTCAAAAACGGTATTTAGCAAGGTACTTAAGTACGACAAAAGCGCACTGAAGACGAAGACACAAAGAAGGCACACATACACAAGTAGCGCTAATTTCAACAGTTTTATTTTGCGGAGAGGAGAGGAGGAAGCAACAAAAAGGGAGAAGGCAGGAAGGTTAACCAGAAAAACATCCGGTTGGCTACCCTACACTGGGGGATAAAGGAAGGGGACAAGAAAGACGAGAAAGAGGGAAGAGAGGGAAAAAAGGGGGTGGGGGAGAGACTGACAGTAATTTCACTACAGCCTGTAGAACTCTACCGCATGTCAGAGGCGTTCACACAAGCCTGTCTTTCTCAGGAAACGCAGCAGGGCTTTCACTGCCTTGTGGGCTGTCGAGGCATGTGTACGTTGCTGTAATAGCACCTGCACAGAAAGAGGCCGATCATCCAGTCGCCGCATTGCGTTGGCAAGTACTTGTCTCTCTGAGGCAAATCGAGGACAATGACACAGCAGGTGTTCGATATTTTCGTCGGTGCCGCAAACATCGCACGCCGCACTGTCAGTAATTCTGATTAACGTGGTATAAGCTTTAGTGAAAGCAACTCCCAGCCAAAGGCGATAGAGAAGCGAAGCTTCACGTCGATGTAGGCCGGGTGGAGGCCGGAGTTGTAGTGAAGGGTCGAGCTCGTGCAGTCGTGTACGTCGTATGCTTGGTGTGTTCCACTCAGTCAGTGGGAGACTGCGGGCCAGTTGACGAATCTGCCTCGCCGCATCCGCTCTCGAAAGCGGTATCGGAACGCTGTTCGCTTCTTCATGTGACGTGCGAGCAGCATGATCTGCAGAATCATTGCCGCCTATACCACTATGCCCAGGTAACCACTGAAAGACGATGTCATGGCCTTTTTGTATTAACAGGTGGTGAAGTTTCACGGTTTGGTAGGTCAACTGGTCGTGGCATCCGCGTCGGAGAACTGATGTCAGGCACTGTAACGCTGGTCTTGAGTCAGAAAACACAGCCCATTTACCTGGTCTTTCTTCTGAATTGATGTGTTCCAGTGCATTGCGCAGAGCCTCGAGTTCTGCCATCGTCGAACTTGTCACATGTGAAGTCTTAAAACACCGAGTTATCCCTTGTGATGGTATAACCACTGCTCCACCTGAACTAGACGGCGTAGTAGAGCCATCCGTGTAAATGTGCACGTGGTTACTGTAGTTTTCTTCCAGTAGGGATAGACTCAGTTGTTTCAGGGCATGTGTCGGCAAGTCCGATTTTCTCCTCATTCCTGGAATCATTAAGTGAACTCGCGGCCGGCTCAAGCTCCAAGGAGGAAGCAGTGGCTTTGATGCAGGTGCGTATGTCTCAGCAAACGATGAACGATACTTGGAGACAATAGTGCCGTATGTCGTGCGGGGCCTTTCAGCAGCTAAGCTCGCCAGGTGGTGAGAAGGGGTCCTGGCATAATGCCTGAGGTGCATGCGCATTGTCTCGGTAATAATATGCGTATTTATCGAGTGATCTTGAGCGATGGCAATGGTTTCAGCCGTTGAAGCACTGCGGGGTATTCCAAGGCATATCTTAAGTGCTTGGGCTTGAATGCTCTGAATTGCGCGCAGGTTGGTCTTCCCGGTGTTAGACATTGCAGGTAAGCTGTACCGCAAGAAGCCGATAAACAGCACTCTGTACAGTTGTAGCATAGATGATATGGGCACTCCCCAATTTTTGCCTGCAAGGAATTTGAGCATGTGGCATGTTGCGATCAGCCGCTTCTTCACATAGTTCACGTGTGGAGTCCACGACAGGTTTCTATCTATTATGACTCCCAAGAACCTGTGGCTTCTGCTGAACGATATGTATTCTTCATCAATCGATATACTGTAAGCATACATTGGTTTCCGCGTGAACGCTACCACTGCACATTTTCCGCAGGACACCTCGAGGCCTTGTTTACGAAGATAGCATGACGCCGTTGTAGCAGCCTTCTGAAGGCGGGCGCGAAGCTGAGGCCTTGTCACACCTGATGTCCAAATGCAGATGTCATCAGCATAGACAGAAATTTCTACAGTGCTAGGTAGCTGCTCGACTAGATTTATTTTGCGATTCCAAAGCTTCTTATAGGGTCGAAATGATGAGCACGTCATCTGCGCAGTAGTTCTATAGTTCTATTACTAGGAACCACAACGGACACCAAGAAAATCAAATTATTTTCTTGTCTGCGTGACAGAGGGCACGCAAATACACTTGTCACCCACTGCGCAGCACGCGCGCTCTTGTTTTGGGCCCTTTAGGTAGCCTTGGAATCGCCAAATAGAACTGGTAAAAGTGACGGTATGTGTATGTGTGTGCTTCTTCGTGTCTTCGTTTTCAGTGCGCTCTCACCGTTCTTCAAGATGGATTACCGACGTGCCAAGATGTCCACCTTGGTGAAGGAAGATACCACTAGAATATCTCTCTTCGTGAAAAGCGTAAATTTTGTTTACTTGCGGATGCTTATTGTTTGGAAAGTGAAATGAAGGTTTTTCAAGCGATCATTTTAACGTTAACTTAGAACACACCTAAAAACAATGCGAGTAAAATGCTTCGTGCAATGCGTACACGGGCTTTGTAATTACACACGGCCTTTTGAGTTGAATGACATAGATTTAAAACGTCCTTCAATCAGGCCGCTCACGAGATAAACATTTCATATCTATCTATCTATCTATCTATCTATCTATCTATCTATCTATCTATCTATCTATCTATCTATCTATCTATCTATCTATCTATCTATCTATCTATCTATCTATCTATCTATCTATCTATCTATCTATCTATCTATCTATCTATCTATCTATCTATCTATCTATCTATCTATCTATCTATCTATCTATCTATCTATCTATCTATCTATCTATCTATCTATCTATCTATCTATCTATCTATCTATCTATCTATCTATCTATCTATCTATCTATCTATCTATCTATCTATCTATCTATCTATCTATCTATCTGCCGACGTATGGGTGCTCTCGCGATTGCTGTTTTAACTGGGGCAAACCAAAATGAATATGGAAGGGTAAGATGGTTTGACGAATATGACTCGCTGGTCATGACTTTAACAACGTGACGATTTCGTCGAGTACGTCGTCAAACCCTTTCCGCCAGACACAAGTGGCACAAACCCGTGTACCGCGGGCCGCGGTATGCAGGTACGCGCCACAGATGTTTTTCAGCTTGTATACCCCGGTGTAGGATAGCAAACCGTACGATCGTCTGGGTAAATTTCTTGCTTTGCCTCCCTCTACCTCCTCCTCCGTTACCCGTAACGGTGAGATCATGCATTGGTACTTCAAACTGACATCGGCAGCGTTGACCCGACGAATGCAAAGAATAAGTATCGTGACCCCAGAAGGAATCGAACCCAAGCATTCTGTGGGGAAACCGAGTATTCTACTACAGAGCCACAGAAAATTTAGAAACTATTGGGGAGAAGGTCATATGCAGGTGTAATGTGGTGGAACGTCGATTGTGTTTGCAGTATTGATACATCTAATTTAGTAAACATAACTTATGTACATCTATGATACAGGTGCCACGTCAGGTAAACGTAGTTACCTGACGTGATGCCTTCGTTTTAGTTAAAGTGCATCCACTGAAGTTGGTCTACTTAACGCTGTCTAGAGTGATCTTTCTCGCAAGCACAAGCGATACAGTTCTGCTTACCTCCTATAATGTTGCTAACACTCATGTTAATGTTGCTATCGCAACGCCACTGCAAGCAGGTTGTATAAAAGGTGTGTGGTTGTTATATAAAACGTATGCGATTTTCTCTGCGCACAGTTGTACCTATCTTTAGCGTCATTTTATAACGTCTCATTCATTAAACTCCCGCAAGCTTCACATAAGACTGATTCCCGTAGCACAGAGGAAGGGGGGGGGGGGGCTGAGAGTGATGGCCAGGGGCGTATTACTTATATATACGATTTCAGAAATTTTGCCGCCATTTTTTACGTTGATGTATTAACATTACGTTATTATAGTAATATTATCTGGGTCTAGCGTCCCGAAATCACGATATGATTATGACATACACCGTAATAGGTGGCTCTGAAAAATGTGACCCCCGGGGGTTCTTTAACGTGCGCATCAATATAGGTACACGGGCATCAAACATATTCGCCTCCATTCAAAACGAAGCCGTCAAAGCCGGCACTTGATCACGCGACTTTCGGGTTAGCACTCGAGTGCCATAACCGCGAGACCACCGAGGTGGGGCTCCATTAAGTTATGTAATGATTCTGTTGTTATTGCTAATCAAATTGGCTCAATAGTGCTAACAAGTCTGTATATATTTGTGACATTTTTGTAAATACCCCAATTATTTCATCATAGTAGATGCCCCTTATACTGTCTCCCAAACTTTAGGACTGCCTGATGTAGAATGCTAACCATGTAACTCGACTAAGTTATTACAATAAACTTATCTTGCCTTGGACGTGACACTTCGAAATGATTTGTATGGTTTTCGAGCTCCTCTTCCTTTTCCACGACGTTGGCGGGTGGAGAGTATGGTACTAACCACCGGTGAGACCATGTGGGGCAGAGGGCATCAGGAACAAAGGAAGTAGAGCGGGGGGCTCTGAGAAGTGGCTGTTATTCGAGTGGGCCACGTCATCAGAAGGATACTTGGGATGAGTCAATCTGCCAGTAGCAATTGTGCGCGCTTGTAGCAAAACTGGCGGCAAATTATTGTCTGTTTCGACAGGAGCTTCATTTGGTGCGGCGGTCAGAGTTATTAGAAAAACGTTTAGGCTTTCAGCGCTGTGACTACAAGATAACAAAGTCCCTAGAAAAGTTCACCGACTAAGTTACTTGCTAAAAAGGCTTCTCGACATATTGTGCGATTGTTTGTGCTGCCATTGGTTCATTGAGGTTTTTCTGTCTTCAGCACTATGGATATTTTCCCCACCCCCCTCTTTTTTTTTCAAATGTTTCGACAATAACCTTGTTTTTAATTCTGACCATGGCCGTTTGCTGTTTTTGACTTTTTTGTTAGCCACTGCATTATGTATACTGTTTACTATTTCTGTTCAATCGCTGTGAAGTTCCCAGTCTATGAGCTGGCCAGGTTCCTCTCGCGCTGCACATTGCAGCTTTTTTGCCTAGTCACCCTCGCAAGCTTGTTGTCAGTAAATTCAATGATCTATTTAAAATCTCAATGGTGACCTTGGTGTACGATAATGATTACATATATAAAACCTAATGACTACCGCCTTCGACGCAATACTTGTAAAACAGAAAAAGAAGAACGCGACAGCGTTAGAGAGCTCGTTCCGCAAAAATTCAGATGTCGGCGTCGGCGGTTGTGAGCGGAAAAGTCATCATCTTATGCGTGACTGAAAAATGGTGAATGATGCAAATAAGAAATAAATAATAAAAATCCTGGAGCAGAGTGGGAACCGAACCAGGGTTGTTTGGGTCCGAGTGGGAATCGAACTTGGGTAATTTGCATGGCAAGCACATGTTCTACCACACGGCCACGCCCTTGCTTTTGAAAATAGTGAAAAGGACTTCCTCTGCTTGAAAATGCAGGGAAAGTAGCTTTCATGCTTCACAAATACACGTGTCCTGTATATACACTTCACAATGCAACACAAAATATTGCAGTAATAATGCGTGATACAAGCGTCCATTGCGAACGGGTGTCAGAGTATGTGTTCTTGTTCGTGTTGACCTTCTCTTGTAGGTCATACCCACTGTGGGGGAGTGGCTACTAATTGGTGGTGCTATAAAATAATATTCAACTTTGGAGTAAATCAGTTATCAAATGAAAATGTTACAAATTTTGGAACAAGATTTTGATACTCACTCATATATACCTACTATAATTTTGTTGTATTAGTAATAGATAATAGCCTATACTTAACCGACCTTAAAAAAGACTTATGCGTATGTCGACACAGAAGGATAACACTACAGATAAGTTTGTTAATCTTTTAGCTTCATTCAGGTAATTCTGCACTGCTATGCAAACTTTCGCACTAGCAAACCAAGAAATAGAGAATGTGTGATTATCACAATGGCTCCGTGGTTGAAAGCCGGTACCCCACTACAAAAGTCACGCACGCTACTGCGCCCATGCCCTTAAAACCACGTAGGGGGTACAAATCAAATTCAAAACGGTGTGATGCACTAGGTGTTTGAAGTACGCTCTAGGAACAGGACGTTGCTATCGCGTTCAACTCCTAAAGGTGAAGCTTTAGGGTTCCCTAATTTTTATTTCTATGTATCTGTTTCAGAAAATCTCAGACAGCCACCAGAAAAAAGTGTCACATCTTAAAATATCAGTATTGAATTCATCTGTGGCTACTGATATATTTTTGCTATCGAGTCTGAGCTTTCTGAACTTTCGCTCTTCTTTTTGAAACATTTAAAGAAACTCGACAATGAGCAGTGGAGCGGGTGGAACTATCCGACAAAAATATAAATCAATGATTAAAACTGATCGATAAAACACCAGATCACATTGTACCAGGTATAAAATAAGTCCGACATTTGCTTTCGCGTCGAGCGGCATTAACTATATGCTTCAGTAAACTGGTTTAATCACCGCAGAGAAATATGGTGGACCTTACTAGGTCCTCTTTTGTGTCGAAGCTTGAGGCACTTGACGATCGACGAACACATTGTCATTAGACAGGCTTGTCCACTCTAGGAAGCTTAGCGATCGCGAAGACCTTCCACAAACACGGACTTCCAGTGCAAAGAGGAAATGATGATGTGCGATCAATAAGCTTCTCTGTCCTGCTTCTTGTACGCAAAAATGAAAATAAAACCAAAGTACAAGTAGCTTAATGAGGTTAGAAATTAAAGAAACATTACTGTTCCAAGGCATATTCGTGATTAAAATGTACTTCTCAGCCTTGCTACGTGCTGCCTAATGCTTCGGTGAAAGCAATGTGTATCTTTTTGTGTGTGAGAGAACCGGGTGGAACGTTAGATATTTCAGATGCTATAGCCTTACACATTCGCCCAACATTGAGAAAAGAAAGCGTTATGTCTGATATATATTTAGTCCTTAGTCATGCTGTGATTGTTATTAATCATGTGGAGCTCTGAGCAAATAATCAGGAGGCAACAGCATTTTTGATGCGAGCGGTGTGATTTAACAGGTTGCCATAGCTTTAGCTTTCGATGACGTGATGTTCCAAAAGCTTCACGATTTCACAATAAAATGTTATCTTCGACTTGTTTTCTATATGTATATTAAAATGGTTCCGCGCTAGTTATACGCTATGATATTTTCGTTTCGTGGGCGTCAACATCTTTGTTGCTAAGCGAATGTCTTTTTTTTTCATTTCTGCATGATGTAGCATAAAATCAACAAAATTGTGAAACGTAGAATGCTCGATGCGAATTATGCCCCGCCGCAGTGGTCTAGTGGCTAAGGCTCTCGGCTATTGACCCGCAGATCGCGGGTTCAAATCCCGGCTGCGCCAGCTGCATTTCCGATGGAGGCGGAAATGTTGTAGGCCCGTGTGCTCAGATTTGGGTGCACGTTGAGGAACCCCAGGTGGTCGAAATTTCCCGAGCTCTCCATTACGGCGTCTCTCACATTCATATGGTGGTTTTGGGACGTTAAACCCCACATATCAATCAACCAAATCGATGCGAACTATTTTAATGTGTATGAACTTACCACAGCGCTGTTCCTTTTGTGATGCGAGTGCAAAACGATAGATAAACATTCAAGATGAGGGCGCTCAAACGCGTTCGTGAAATAGCCTATAATACAGAAAACATGGGGACTATAAATTAGGAATGCGCGAAACATGTCTTCTAGTTCTCCTTTGCAGTGAGAATGAATTGCTAGCAGGTATAGTTTGTGTCTGTCTTATTCTTTCCGTCCCTTTATAAGCATTTTTTATGTTGTGCTAAGAATAAACCAATGTTCTGATGCCCTTTACAAAGTTGAAAATATAGCTAGCATAGCTAAACTTTTCAGCAACTTGATTCAAAAGAGCCGCCCCGATATCCCGATTTTCATCAGGTAGCAAAAAGGCTTGATGCCCTTTTTGTGCCTAGCTTCATGCATTTCTATCGATCCTCAGTAGACGAGTGTTGCCCTATACTCGAAGCACGTGCTCCAGGAGGCTCGCTATAGCTTCACTACACTCGACTTGCAAGCTTTGGCGTTTCCAGTACGAGTACTTCCCCGGCGCTTTCCTCGAAAGCTGCCGCGACAGCAGTGAAAGTGCCGACTAAAGAGCGCGCCACGGTAACAACGCAGACAACGTATAAGAAAACAACTCGACCCGAGACGACGGGGCGTAGAGGAACCAACAAGTAGGAGTTGTCGGGAGGGCGCGGGTTGTCCTGGGTACGGGGGACGAACACAACAGGGAGAAGAGGACCACTAGCTCGTCGGAGTTTACGCTTCATCAAATTCAATTGGGACCGGCTTCTTCTTTGCAGGCGTGGCGGACTGCCTTCATTCGCTGCTGCGCGGTTCACTTTCTCGCTTATTGCGTTGTATTTTTGTTCCTTTCTCGCTCCGGTATTTTCGCATTTTCGATGTTTCGCGTCTTATTGTCAATTCGCGTGGCGTCTGGGTGAGCGCTGGGAGAGGTCGAACGGAAGAAGCTCGGGAGCAGCATGTGGCAACGAGCTGCTCGCCTCCGAAGCCGCTTGCTTGCAGGGACGGAGACGCACTGTTTGCCAACTGCGTCTAGTGCTTGAGACAGGCCTGTCCGGCAATCCATCACGCTCGACTTGCAAGCAGCGAGGGAGACTGATGGGAAGGTCGGAGGAACACGAAGTAACTGCGAACGTTGGACACTTTTCGACGCTCGGGATGCTGGCGATGTCGATGAAGCGATGCGGGAACCAGCGGTGGGATCTGATGAAAAAAAAAAGTGCTGGTATTAAAAGCGGGTGGTGATAAAGTAAAGAATCTTGTCATACTGAGTGATTCGAACAATGTAGACAGACGTGAGGACACTCTAAAATCAGCTGAACATTTCAGTGTGTCTCTGCTGTGTTGGGGTAATCTTCATTTATCTGATGTCTCTTTTCTTGCTTTAACGCTACGCGCTCAGTAAATTTAGGTCACCGACCACGCTTTCTGTAGCGTGGCATAACATCACTGATAGAAAAGCGACGAAAGTTTTCAGGAAGGGAAGCCAGATGACATTTCTTATTGCGGAATAACAACAACAATACTCCTTAAAAAATGCAAGTGATCTTGCATAGAAAGGTGAACTATGGTCAAACCACAAACATTTACAATTGAACTTTCATTCCTGTGTTTCAGTTTCTCCACGTATAATCTAACAGTCGTCAAAGGCAATGAGTAGAACAATTACGTACCACAATCTACTACATGCACCTCTTTTCAGTGGAAGTTGGTGAAAATTGACGTATGTCCGAATGTTTACATATAACGTAATAGCATTGTAGATCATGATAAATTGAAGGTGCGTAAAAGAACAGAAAATATCTAATACGTTGAAATACGATCCCCCATTGAATTATGATGTGAACACTTGGGAAAGGTCAAATTGATTGCAGCATAAACTTCATCTCGGCGTAGTTTTTATGGGGCTAGAATCCTTATGGACTAAGGCAATCCTTCGTCTCTCCGGCGTACCCTGTAGTATCTCCCTTATCATACAATAGATGTCGTTGTGTGTATATGTATAGAAAATAACGTCGCTAGATGGCGTCAGTGGTGTTCGTATACTTGACGATTTTGTATAGTTGACGAACGGATGGACGGACAGACAGACCGACGCGTGGACGAATGGAAACACGAACAGACCATGAACGGACGAAAGCATAGACATTTCGCCCCACTCATCATCATTCACTTGGTGGATATGCTGTGAATTCATTTCTTTTTACTTCAAAACATTTAGAGAGTGGTGAAGGTTCAACGAGCAGGAATTGGTGTTTTAGACACGTTGGACGTAATTTCTATAGTTGGACCATTCTTTTTCAAATGCGAATAGGTCCGTTTAGTGAAACGTTGGTAAGTCTCCCAGAGGCGCCTATTCGTGTTCAAGCAGTCGCTCTAGCACAATGTGTTTTCACAGGTCTGATCCCACTACAATTTTTTGAACAATAATAAAATAGTGAGGTACAAAAAACATTTTCACTGAAGCATCGATTTAAAATACCGCGTGCTTTCCTAAACACGCTTGTTTCTTACGCTATAAAAACACTCCTTTTCTGTTCGTTGCACGTTCTCTACAAGGACACGTTATGGCGTGTTGCCTACGGGCTCGTCTTTTCATCTTCCGTGCATACACCTTCCGGCACAGGCTGTCAAACCAAAAGTAATAAACATTGCTATCCAACGCTACGTCTATCAAAAAAGAGGAGGGAAAGCTTGTTTTGCTTGAGGCTGATATGTGTCAGCCAATGTTGTGGTATCACTGATACTGATCAATGTTGCTTGGCAGCCAAACGGCAGCTCACAATTCGAAGAAGTGAAGTACGCAGTGACATTGCACCCTAAGAGAAAGCGGGAACGTGTTACATGGTTTGAAAGAAAACATGGATGGCCTGTATAATGGAAGAGAAAAACAACCAAGCAATGCAATTGCAGATTTTTAGTTTATTTCAGTGAAGCATTTCCTTTTTTTTGCTTCCTTTTCGCTTCCCCATGTTTTTTCTTTGCAGGGCTCATAGATGATTTTGTTACCTACAAACAAACAAACAAACAAACAAACAAACAAACAAACAAACAAACAAACAAACAAACAAGCAAACAAGCAAACAAACAAACAAACAAACACACAAACAAAACAAGCCAGGCTATGCATGTAACATAGTTACGTTGACACGTTCGATCTTGTTGTTGTTCTTGTTATTGTTGTTGTTGCTGCTGCTGCTATTATTATTACTTCTATTACAATAATATTATTAGTATTTGAAGAACTACAGTTATAACCTCATTTAATTAAAAATTGCAAAGATTACATATCTCTCTGCTGTGTTAGTATTAGTAATATTAGTATCTGAAGAAGTAGAGTTATAACCTTATTCAATTAAAATGTTGCAAAGATTACAGATCTATTTTTCTCCGCGTACATAGCTTTTGACGTTGTGGCATATGAGATCAGATCGAGGAAAATTAAACGGGTTCACTTTAAGATGTGAGCTAACATTGCGTGTGTGGTAAATACACTAGTCTACATGCGTGAACAATATTTTTTCTACTCTTGACACCGCATATTTTACTATGCTTAAAAACCCAGTTTTGAAATGAAAAAAATAATATGTACGTGTTGACTGATTTTATGATTTTTATTAGTATCTTGCGTTTTACTTGCCAAAACACGCTGTGAATGTGACGCACGCCATTGTGAAGGTATTCGGAAATTTGATTGATTTGATTGATTTGTGGCGTTTAACGTCCCAAAACCACGATATGATTATGAGAGACGCCGTAGTGGAGGGCTCCGGAAATTTCGACCACCTGGGGTTCTTTAACGTGCACCCAAATCTGAGCACATGGGCCTACAACATTTCCGCCTCCATCGGAAATGCAGCCGCCGCCGCCGGGATTCGAACCCGCGATCTGCGGGTCAGCAGCCGAGTACCTTAGCCACTAGACCAACCACCACGGCGGGGCGGTATTCGGAAATTTGACCATCTGGTGTTTGTTGAACATGTATTCGCATCGCACAGTACACGGGACTCTACCATTTTACCTCCATCGAAATGCGACAAGCCGGGCCATGATCGAACCCGCTACCTTCGGCTTCGCAGTCGGGCGCCATATCCGCTACACCACCACGGAGGACGGCTTTAAGGTTTATACTTGGTTTTAAAGTAACAATTTAAGACCATGATTGATGATTGGATTGCTTGATATGTAGGCTTTAACGCCCCAAAACCACCATATCATTATGAGAGATGTCGTAGTGGAGGCATTCGAAAATTCCGACCACCTGGCGCTCTTTAACCTGCACCCAAATCTGAGCGCACGAAGCTACAGCATTTTTTCCTGAATCGAAAATGCAGCCACCGCCGGCAGGATTCAATCCCACGACCTGTGGGTCAGCAGCCGAGTACCTTAGGCATTATCATGGTGGGGCTTATTTAAGACCAGTATTCTTGAAAACCGAAATAAAAACTAAGATGGATCGAATATATATTGACTTTTGGTAAACATAAATTTAACACTTGCTGTCACGACATGCTTTTATTTTTCCTTTGGTATTGGGCGCTTTCTTCCTGATTTCAGTATACTTTGCAGGCGTTGTGCCCCTCCAAGTGGCAGTTGTCAGCTTGCTCTCCCCCTCTTTCCCTCGTGTTCTTGTGTATCTGCGTATGCAGATCAAATCAAATAAATAAATAAATCTACTTTGTTGTAAAGGCATTGAGACTTCCTGTACGTTTCTTCGCTACACTTTTTTTAATTCTTCTTTTTAATTTTATCAACCCGAAGCTCGACGTGCTGTCTTTTGTTGCAAATACTAAAGTGGTGTGTTTTTTTATTATTATCACGAGCCGAGATATTTTTCTTCTTTCTTGTTCTGCAAGGCTCAAGTGATCCTTATTTGAGGCAGGGCTCTGGCGTTCTTTTGTGAATTTTTACTCCGTTATTGCTCCTCTCAGTAGCGCGTTCAGAGGAAATAAGCAAGATCGACAGCTTCTCTGTAGTAACCAGTAGCCCTGCTACACGATGACCAATCCAGAAAAGAGAATGCGTAGACGCACAAATGCCGAGAAGCGAAAGCCACTGAAGCGGGATGCTGCTGCGGGGTCATATCGTATGCAGCCGGCAGCATATCGCGGCTAGCGTCTCTCATACGATGCGACAGAGAGATGTCTTCGGCAGGAATCGAAGACGACGTCGGATGTACGAGAGAATAAAGGGCGAAAAAATGACACCAGATGATGCCGGCTGTGTTTGGCGATATATAGGCACCGGCGAAATAAGTGGAATGACAGGGGACCCCTTTTACGGAAGAAAAGAAGACTTACTCCATCTTTAGGAGACAAAAATAAATAAAGACAGTGCAATATTGTTTGTTATGAAAGGGAAGCTCCGTTGTACGATGCTACAAACAAAATATCGCAACTGATACTTCTTCGTGCGCGTGCACTTTGCCACCGATATTATATTTTTGCTTTTGTTATATTTAGCCGATTTGAGCCGCGTACTGGCTCGGAATGCGATTCCAGTAGCGAAGATAGTTCACGCTCTTTTTGTTTCTTTCTTTTTTGAAGTGCCAGACAGTGAACGGCATCAATCCTGTCAGTGTTCGGCCATAGACACGCTATTCGTGGCTCGGTATGCCATTATGACTGTCACCTCCGATGACATCCGGAATACGTCAGAATATGCAGCATTTTTCGTGCTTTTTTTTCGCTGGTTTAAGTGAATGGAAACGTTGAGAATTTCTTCATTTTGGTCCGAATAAATAAATAAATTTTTTAGCGCATTTTTGTGCGGCAGCGGCAATGACCTCAAGCAGGTTTTGCAGCATTCGAAACAAAAATTTTAAACCTTGCAATCATATAGCTCTCTCACCGCAGCTGCTTTTGCATTAAGAGGATGTTTCTAGGCAATAATATCTATGATTAGGCCATGCAATAGTGTCATTAAGTATGCCGAACAGCTATTGCCTGAATCCAGTGATGAGCTCAAACGTACTAAAGGGCTCAGTAAAGGGCAAACGTTTTTTGTATGCGTCAAACTATTGTCTCCAAACACTCCGTCTTGGACTGAACGCTGCTCTCCTACAGGGCTTTGGCTAAGCTTTTCATCACCCTCGTTAGCTTTCACAATGACTGGCTTTTACAAAACATTACTCGTATGTCTATGGAGGCGAATAAACGAAAGAAAACATGAACAACTAGAAGAAGATAAAATATTTGTTCATGCATGCTTCCACTTGCATTGATAGTGCCGCACTGTCAGTGACATTTACCCTGGCCAGTTGGCCGCATTAGTTATCGAAGATGACTTCATTACTTAATGCACTGATGAAAGATGCAGATATTCAAATCGCGCCTGCGTCGACAGCAGGCCACCGAGTGAACGTATAGCCATAGCAATGTGTTAGAAAGTGTTTTGCCTCTGTGATTTAAACTGAGCACGTAAGCGGTATACATGTGTTTTCCCCAGCAGCAGTCGTTGCACGTAACAGTGCACTGTAGGTCACTCTATTTGGCGTTGTTTGAGCGTCCTAACCACAGTTGACACAGAAAGTGTTCTCAACGTCGGTGTTCGAGCACAGGTCAGCGTTAGAGTTAATCGTTTACTCAGTTCCTCTTCTCGTGCTCTTCAACATTGTTAACGCGAGGGTACTTACCAGGCGACAAGGCTGTCTAAACGGGTCTGTCCTCGAAGGTAAAATGGGAAAGCACTGGGCCTCTCTGAAGTGATGTCCGATCGTTTTCGGACTCATAATTATTCGTCATTTTTAGTCATCGGACCATGGTGATTGTGTATTAGGTTTTTGTGTATCACTTGGATATTGTCATAATATTCAGCCGACAAATTTAAACATGTCATAGTCACAATATTCTTGTATGGTCTTAGAAGGCTCTTTTCCTTGTTCATTGTTGCATACCTAGTTTCTATTTACTAAGTAGAGGGTAGCGAAATTTAAATACTGGGACCTTGGCCCACGGTTTCGCACATGCACAACCATGGGCCTAGCTTCAATGTCTTCTTGTGCTTCTAGAAGACAATCGGGCTTCACGAGTGCACAGAGCGAGTTCATGTTGCACAAGTTGAAACTAACTGCACATTTACCTATTTCTTAGTCTTCGTCTTGATTCTCTACATTTTCATTGGCTTAATCTTTCTCATTTTTTTATTACCATTTTTTAATCTTATGTTTCCTTGAAAGTTCTTTGTACAAATTTATTTGTAAGCAGTATTGTATAGCTCATTAAAAGGTTACGCTACGTTTTCGTGGCTGATTCCCTATATTGCGTAAGTGCCATAAAATAGAGGAATCCACACAATTTTTTTGTTTCCCCCACCACAAGTGTACGGTAGCCAACCAAGCCAAAGCTTGGCTAACCTGCCTGCTTTTCCTCTCCATTTCTTTCTCTCTCCTTTGTGTGACCTTCGTGTCGCTTCTTCTCGTTCTCCCCTCTGCACTGCACGGCTGTTTTTTTTTTTCCTGATTGCTTCTTCATCAGGACTTCCTTACAGCTGCAGGTGAATAGCCATCGTGGAGTGAGGTTTTTTTTTTTTTTTCATGCACCATATTGATTGCAACATTGACTTCCGTTCGGTTGTAGACGAAGCTCCCGTGATAGGAAACCGATAGTCCTACGATACGCACTCTTGCGATAGTCATTTGCAAGCCCGAGCAGCGACAACCGCCGTCGTGTCTTCCGCTGAACACGCATATATTCTACATTTCTTGTCTTTCCTTTCATCTGGTCTACCATCCTGTGCAGCAACCCTTCTAATCGCAGTTGTTAGCTTTCCCGCGAGGGGCGGGCCCCATGTAGACACTCCGTGTTGGGACTGGAGAATCAGCACGTGCTTCAACGTGTCCTTGGCATGTGTACGCGCAGTGAACAACACCTTGATTCCTAGCGCGTGTATAGACATAGCGACACGGCACGCATGACACCGGGCGCCCGCAGGCGAGCTGACCCGTTGGTGTGTGCGCTTTGGGCGGTCCGGCAGGGTGCGCGTTGCGTTTTGTTCGACGGAGACGAACAGCGCGGCAGAGGCGGTGATTTCGTCACCGCACGTCGAGTCTTTTATTTGCTGTTTGGTCGGTCCTCTCTTGTGGGCCGAGGGGCGGGCGATCGATCCTCGACGCGTCCTTTGCGAGCTTGTTTGGGAAGGCGGCTCCCGGCGGCTGCAGCAACCGCCGCCAGATACGCATCAGCGGCTTCCCCGCTTGCCTCGTTCCCCTCGTGCTTCAGTGGCTGCGGTGTAGCCCGCCGCGAGCGCAAATATTTCGGCGATGCCACGCCGCGATCGCGTGTGTACCCAAGGAAGCTAGCTCAGCGTGCCTTGTGGCTACAGTGACGCGATGCTTGCGTGCTTCCAAATGGCGCGTCGTGTACATGCAGCCACTGAAATGTCAAAGTTTCGGTCGAATCGAAGCGTGTGTTTTTTTCCCTGTTATTATACATGAGACGTGGTCTGAATACAGAACGAATGAGGATGCGTAAATTTCAGAGTAACTTTAGCGTGTAGCCAGACGGGACAGCTGGCAGATATCTTTCCGGTCTTTTGTCAACAAGCGTCTAAATACTTATGGAAACTCCTATTTGCGAATAAGGCGTAGACGAAGAGCACAATCTACATGACAGGCGCATAAAACTAACCGCTAAAAAGTAGGGTCTACATTCTCAAAACCCAAACAACGTAACTCAGCCGATAACCATTGCAGAAGATGAGCTTCGGCTAATGGTTTGTCAGCTCATATTTATTGCAGGGGTCAACGTTCGGCTAAGTATACGACTGCCTATCAGCGGTAGGTTTCCTGCATTTACGCCGGAGTCGCATACTATTCAGGTTGTTCCTCTGCAGGCATTCTATATTCGGGGAGTACACAATGCTATAGAGCCACTCTAGTTAAGCTGACCTCCCGACCTTTTTTCTCTTCATTAATCTCGCACTTGGTATTGGAGGTCGAGCTTACTTGTTGGCTTGCATGTCAAGTTTTTTTTTGTCTGTGCACCCTGCTATACTACCAAAAACCTTTGATCACCCATAGACACCCCTCTAACCAACGCAACGTTATAGCATTCACAAGCTGCTTCACAGTGCTGTGTCATTGTGAAGCACTCACCAAGGTCAAAATATATCGGTCTTGGAACTTGCGAGGAAAAGCAGTAAAAAGCTTATTGGCACAGACGTCAACACACGGTATACATTTGAAGAGCGATTATGGGAGGAGGAGGCAACAAAAAAAGCAAGAACTCACAGGACGTTTTTGAATACGATTTATTTTATGTACGCGGCACTAAACTACTAATTTATGTTATGGTTTATCTGACACTTGACTGAATAATTATATGCCTTATGCCTTGCATGCTTTTTTGGTCGAACGCCATGAATGCGGCGTGTGTGCAGGCAGTCAGTTATATGGGCTTGTGTTTACTGTGACGCATTGGCGGGTCGAAGAGGCATGCCCAATTTTACGTGGCTGTTTGGTGCTTTTCTTCTATATCTCATTTATTTGCGTAAGTGTTGTTTACTGACGTGCCATTTTGGAAAAGCTGAGCAAGATCGCAGGTCGTGTACATAACCGCTATTGTCAGTACAGGCTGCTTTCGCTGGCCCTTACCTTTCGCGACGGTGAATGACACACGCTAAGCGACGGAATGCTGTTCTGTAAGGTGAAAGTAGTGATGCTTGCAACGCCGCTGTCTCACTCAATAGGTTTTCTTGAACTGGGCAACGTGAGCTTACTGACTACTGTGCAACTGCGCTGGGGAGCTGTTGTATCATAATTTCTTCATCGTCAAAGTATTTGGGCGTATACTGCGAGTGCACTATATGGCTGATAAAACAGACCTGCTTCCCAACCTTCGTGGCTGATCTTTCTTTTCTCTCCCACATGGGACCTGTAAGTCATTAATACGATATATAATCGCCTACTTACCAAAGCATATAAAAACTCAGCAATGAAAAAAAAAAAAGATCGATTTCATGCCATCTTGTCGATATGCGGAACGCCGCTACCGCTTCCGGTTGTTGCGTCCCATTTAATTTTTTATAAACGTTTTTTCTTGCTTTTAGTTGTCTCCTTAAAAGGTAGAGGGCTACGGTAGCAACAAGCCGGCAACTACGTATACTTGGCACATTATCTGCTTTGAACGTTTTGAGGCAATTTTTATACACCTTGCACTTAAGGTGTTATCGCAGCGCATGGCATGAGACATGCGCATGTATTCTTATCATTATGACAACGTTTCACAAGCTTCTTTTCGTTTCAAAAAAACTTTTTACAACGAGGCTTATCACATCATTGCCCTAGAACACCTCAAGTTAGCAGCAAAGTTGTCACGAAAGCTGGCAAGCCGCGACAGCTCCCACTTTATTTTGAAACTCTTCATTTTTTTAAGTATGTGTAATATCTCATGCTAGGATGAGTGGCTCGTACCACTTGAATGCATAAGTACTGCTTTATTATATTAGGTATAAACGTGAGATAAGATTCCGCTACGGTGCATGAGTGGGTATATTTTTTGGCTGCGCACAGGAAGGTCACGGGTTCGATCCCTGTCACGGTAGTCACATTACCGTGTAGGAAAAACGGTAGACGCCCGTATACTGCGTGGGGTCAGTGCGCGGTCAAGAGCACCAGAGTGTCAAAATTCGTGGACCTCTCCACTACAGCGCGCCTAGTCATCATGCTGGGCCCGCAAAACCCCGGATATTGTGAGTAAACGTGGAAGACTCCATTCTTGAGCAAGCTTTACAACAGCGCCGAGTTTTCTTGTTGTCTGACTGTTAAAGTGCAGGGAACACAATACGCTTGCACTAAACGCACGGCCATCTGAAAAAAAAAAAATAGTTTTCATCATACTTCATTTCGTCTGAAGTAGCTTCATTTATTATGTCCATGCTCATTGAGATCTTTCGAAACAAGATTGTTGTTCGCCAGCATGGCTTATCATTGGTTCTCGTCAATGTGAAACACCCTCGACCGCATTTAATGACAACCGAATGACGGGACATCAAGGATACGTGGTTGTTTGTGTCTAAGCTTCTGTGGTTCCCGATGAATCGCACAGATCTGAGCGACGCATCGACGAAACTTTCGCAGCGTCTAATGTTTCAGTCGATTGCCTCTTGGCACGCTAGGCGGTGCGATTGACTACGATACCCGGTTAACAGACTGCGTACAGAAACTCACCGCTGCGTAGGTTGCCTCGATAAATACGAAATAACTCCCGGGTGGTGTGCTTTCGTGTCTGCGCCAAGAATTTGTAGCGTGCCTGTATTACGTGTTTATAATGTTTTAATTGTCCAAAGCTATAGCAATCGTGAACTGAACAAGCTTGGTGTGACGTAAGTAAAGCAAAGTATACTGAAAAACAACCTATGCACGGTTTTTTTTAAATATTCTATTTCTAAATGTGTTATTCAATTATATAAGCCTTTGCAGGCGTCGAATATAGAAAACTTATAAGAAATAATGGGATCATAATACACAAAGAATTTAGACAAGAAAGATGACATTTATTGTAGCACATGTCCTGGTCGTCTTTATTATAAAGGTAACACCAGCGCTATGGTCATAATGCACTCAACAATCTGTACTGCTGGAGCCGGAATAAAATATTTTAAGAATACCTGACGCATAGTACGACGCAAGCTTGATACTTTGCTTCACGTCGTCGGAATTCGCTCTCAATCTTAGTGTTTGGGTGGTGTCAACGGCATATCCTCGTAGAGTAACATTAAAAGTACTGTCTGTTTCATTTAAGTCGAGATAATAAGTTAAATAAACCCTTCGTGTGTTGGAACTAGCTGTTTTTTGCAGCATTTCTAAAGTCCACTCTTTTAATATATAAGAAAAATTTATAAGGTGGTAAGCAGCGCGTTAATAAGTGAAAAAAAGACGTTTGTAGTTCAGTGCTAACACTTAATTGACTTTCGTAATTTTCTAAATAAGGAATCTTCCATGAAGAAGCTTAGCTTGGCAGACTTCTTATTCTTCTCGTCATTATCTGTACGGGAGGAGGAGTCGTGAATTTACAACTTTAAGGCAGGCATTGAGGCGCAAAAAAATCAACAAATTCTGTACTTTTCTTCTTTTAAGTTCTCCTCGCGCACTCCTCATAAACAAAGGAGCTCAAAAACACACCTCCCATTCGGCTATAAGCGTCAAACCCTGTGGCAGCGTGAACGAGGAGCAAATTCATTGAAACATATACCAATTCCCCCCGGTTCTTTCTTTGCTTCGGTCGAAGGATACGGCGTTAGAAATCAAAGTTTATACATTGTAGGGGTATCCCTGACTCTGTCTTCCTAGTTTTATTGATTGTTTCAAATTTTGATGGCACGTCATTATTCACTTTTTGATAGGAAGAAGAACTTAATGGGAACGGAAACAGAGTAAGAGAGGGTGAACGGGAGGAGTGCTGAGGACGAAGAGAAGAAAAGTCAAACAAGGAGAAAGTGGCGTGGATAACACAACGACAGTGCCGCATAGCGCGAGAAGGAGTTCGAGAACACGGGGCGCTTCTGGACGAAATACAAAAAGTTCGTCATTTGGAACAAAAATCTTCGGCGTGAAGAAGATGGGTACAGATAGGAAGAAAAAAACAAAGTCATAGCCGGTAAACGCGAAGAAGCAATTCAAAAGCTAAGGCTGGGTTATAAAACCAGCCAGGCCCGTCGCTCAGCGTGCCGAAGTACGAAATGGAATGGCGCGAAAACGAGGAAGAGCTGTGTCTGTCGAGCTTCTCGCGTAGGATCTCGCGGGCTCGGGAAATGAGATGGAAAAGCTTGGATCCTGTTTTTTTTTTCTCTTGCTTCGCGTAATCTTCCTCCGTGTGTCAAGACGCTGAGAGTGTTGTGTGAAAAAAAAAATATGGATTACAGGAAACCGAGTGTGTTCAAGCACTTGGAAAGGCATGGTGCATTCGAGCACAAAAAAGAAATTCCCGCTGGGGGAGTAAAGATCCGCAAAGGGGACAAAAAAGGAATAAAAAAAGCGAAGATACGATGAATAAGGAGTGAGAATTTCGAGAGGCGATAAGCATGAACTGAAAGAGGGCCGACGAAGGGAAGGAATGTTTGCCGCCTACGAGATGCTAGCCACTCACCGACGCGTTCCTCGCACGTGTTTTATGCCGACCAAGACCGCATGCTATCAGAAGTGATGTTCCTCCAATCGGAACTACGTGCTTCCACAACCAGGCGCCACTCAACTTTATGCGTTTGATTGGCAATGAACTAGAATATATAAATAACATATGGTGTAGCAACTGCTGTGGCTGAACATGGTTTAAGAACAGTGAGTAGGGAGAAGTCACTATGAATTTTCATCTTTTTTTTTTTGCAGTACATACGAGCGTATGATATGTCGTAGAAAACGCTGGCCCATCGAGAAAAAGAAATTAAGTTATTGCGCGTTTCGTATATGACATGAGTTCAGGTTGTACAGGCGAGCCGTCTATCGCTTTGCTGGATGCCGAATTTATACGCGACCCCTCTGATGTACTCGTCTTATTTCATTCCTGTATACGCATGCGTAACAAACGGGTTTATAGTTGAGAAATCTTCCCCTGATGATAAACAATTGGAAGCAACACTTGTCACGGTCTTTTCTGTGTTGGTTGTTTTATTTCTTGTCCTATTTAGCTAGTCACTAACAGGTAGGTCTATGAATGACGCCCACAGTGTCTTTCACAGCACTGGACTTCAGAAGAAAACATATACAAATGTCGTCGCATATTTTATTTCGTATTTTGTGACTTCCTAATGTAACTGTTTACTTTATTGTATGATCGTGTGTGTCGGTGTGTGTGTGTCTGTTAGTATATATATATATATATATATATATATATATATATATATATATATATATATATGTGTGTGTGTGTGTGTGTGTGTGTGTGTGTGTGTGTGTGTGTGTGTAAAGCAATGTTGTCTACATTGTTAGTTGGTCGCAATAACCATTCTTTGTGCCAATCAAACCAACACAATCAAAACAAAGGAAGACAAGCATGATGCTCGCCGCCAGAAAATCTTGTGGAGTAGAAAACAAGTCAGTCTAACTAGTAGCCGCACCATTACTCTAGCAAATCGGAATAAAGCAGCGACAAATACTCCGGAGGCATCACGCAGTAACTCCAGACAGCAGCGGCCAAACAAGGGCAAGTACTCCGGAGAAACCACACAATAACTTTCTGTACAAGCCCTTTCTTGTTGTATTATCACGTGTTTAAAACAACGCGCAGCGTGTTTAGCGCAAATGCTCGTCCTTGTTGGTAGGTTTACGCAATAGGCCATAATCGATGATAATAACTTTCACAGAGACCACATGCAAAACTGATGGGCTAACGAACGAGCCAGTGTTATTCCTTCAAGTGGGAACAGTGGCAAGGACGGTAGTGTGTAGCATCAAACCTGCACAAAGCCTAAGTATAGGTTCAGTCATAGGAGAATGAAAGAAGCATAGATCGGCAAAAAAATGCTGAACTCATTTTGGCTCACTGAAGAAATATATCTTGCACTTTGGATTCACTCGGACTCACCGTAACAAAGACATTCTTCAACCGGACTCACTCGGACTTAAACTAGCCAAAATATTACTCACTCACTGACTCACGTAAACTCACGGCTCAATCTGAGCCTGAGTGAGTCCAAGTGATTCGACTCATGAGTGAGTTCACCGACCTGTGTAGAGATTGATTGATTGATATGTGGGGTTTAACGTCCCAAAACCACCATATGATTCTGATAGACGCCGTAGTAGAGGGCTCCGGAAATTTCGACCACCTGGGGTTCTTTAACGTGCACCCAAATCTGAGTACATGAGCCTACCGCATTTCCGCCTCCATCGGAAATGCAGCCGCCGCAGCCGGGATTCGAACCCGTGACCTGCGGGTCAGCAGCCGAGTACCTTAGCCACTATAGACCACCGCGGTGGGGCGACCTATGTAGAGAGGTACAGATTAACGATAGGCGTTCTCAACTGGCAGAACGGTATTACACACCATTGTGAGACATGGATGCGTAACTAAACGCATTTTTATCTACAGGTAGTGGCTGCTTAAATGAGGATGAAGTATGCGCGGTGTTTCAACTAATCAGTGTCAAAGCACAGAACACGCCTGAGTTGAACTTCGATGATGCAATGTGTAAGGGGTAAATAGGCGCTGCGAAATAACGAAGGAGGCAGTATCATAGACTGATCTGTTACCATTAATTGCATGATGCTAATTAATATTGAAGGGTGCCATACAATTCATAGTTTGTGATGAATGCTAGCGCACATACATATCATACAAAGTAGTCTGAAGCGCTCTGCACAAATGCGACTGCAATCTCGCGTCTCCATGGCAACTAAGGTTTAGTTAAGTAGTTCTATACGGGCCGTGCTTACTGGCACCGTGTTCCACGGCGAAAAATGTAAGTCGCCACTAAGCACGTCTCACGCGTCATGACAGCCATGGCGCCCAAAATTACGTATATTTGCGCTGCAGTGTAATGTGCTATACGAAAAGCATGAACCTTGGTGTGTCCTGTCAGCCTTTCAACGACGGCTAAATTTACCACGCAAGAGTTACACTGAGCAGATACCTAACTCACATGACATTTTCCTGTGACCAAGGTGGCAACGAAGAAACCATCCGACATATCCTTACTGACTGTCTAGAGTATAATAGACAACTATTAGGCTTTCGCAAGGAACTCAGCATTATATAATGAACCTCTGTCGGAGCAAAGAATTCTACAATATCGACAAGATGCAGCTTCACAGAAGGAGGCCCTGAAATCGCTACTGCGCTTTTTGGGGCGAAGCTCCTTATGTCGTGGCTCGGGCGTCCCTCGTAGTACGTAACCACCAGTGGCACATACCCGAACTAGGTATAACATTTCACCTCCAAGGTGGTGCCGGTGAGAGATTTCTTCTGTACGTTGTTTAATAATAAAAAATAGTGCTCAATGTACATGCCAATGGCTGCTAATGGGGAATGAGAGACACGAGCATTCGGCTTTTAGTCAACGCGCACGCTGCGATCCCCGTTAGCAGCCATTGGCACGTACATTGAGCACTATCGGACAAGAAAGGGTTGCTACATTACACTCGCTGGGTGTAACCTCCTTAGTTTTAGAAAGGTTTAGCGAGCGTTGAGCCGCAGGGCCATGAATACAATGAACTTTTATATACCATGAATAAACTCGAGGTGGTTAAAAATGGGAAGTAGATACGAAGCGCAAGCCGTAAGAAAGTAAAAGCCGAATTCTCCGCCTCTCATTTCTCATTAGCAGCCATTGGCATGTACATTGAGCACTATCTGACTGAAAACGTTTGCTACGTCATACTCCCTGGGCGTAACCTCCTTGGTTTTTGAAAGGTTTAGCGAGCATTGGGCCGCAGTGCCATGAATACAGTGAACTAGTATATACCATGAACACAAGGTGGTTGAAGGTGGGAAGTAGACCCGAAGCGCAAGCCGTAAGAAAGTGTGCGTGTGCCACGTCTCGTTTAGTCCTTGGAATCTCCACTGAATGGCGGTGCTTCTATATGGCGAATATATGATAAAAAGATGCGAGATGGTGGGACTTGGAGTGTTGAATAGATGGACGAACGGCACACAGACAGTTGCATGAATGGACGCATGAATGGACGCAGGGGTGGATGCATGAACGAATGCAGGGATGGACGAATGAACAGACGCATGGACGGTCACACAGACGGACGCATGGACGGACGAATGCTTCGCCCCACTCTCCATCATTCACTCCGTGGATATGCTGCCATTTTTTGCGATCGACCGGCCTTTCTGGACGCTTGTAGCCAGAACGACCTTCCTGTGGGCGTTTTTGTTTTTTCATGAATGCACGTGCGTTTTTTTTTTCTTCTTCTCTCTCTCTACCGCCTGTTTCTTGCCCCTATTTCCCCACCTCCAGCGCTGGGTAGCAAACCGGATGCCGATATTTGGTTAACCTCCGGGCTTTGCTTTCTCTCTCTATCTCTGTCATAATATGGCGACTACCACTTCTTTTTCGTTCCACCACTGCCTCATGTAAGCCAAACTACATTAACAAATCAAAACAGGAAAAATGTTCAGTGCGAATATAAATAGCTGAAAGTAGATAACAAGCATATTTCCGCGCAAACTATGGAACACCCATTTCAGCACTGCATGCAAGAGAATCGTGTTGGCAACCACGGTTTTATGGCCAAGCGAATGTGCATCGATGTTTTAAAATGAGAACACATACCTCTCTCCTACGGTGCACCTGTATGTTGAAACTGACCTTTAACATCGCGAGAACAGCTGGTGATTTTTACTCTGTTTTTGTTTTGTTTTTTCCTGATGCTCTTCTTACGAGTCAGGGCGTAAACCGGCTGTCCTTTCAGGCAAGAGAAACTGGAAAAAGTGTAGCGAAGCTTGAAATCGCGTCCCTGGTGGACGAATTTCAGTGAGCCCGTCTATATAGGCGCCATGGCAGCTCGAGTTTTATGGCTCGCGATGCGAAGGGATCTCCGTTATGTGAGTCGCTGTTCGCGGTTTATATGCTGACCCGTGGATTTTGTCACGGATTACAAAAGGCGATCGAACACGTAACGCCTGACACACCCGAAAGAACGGAAACAAGAAATAAAAAATAAAATAAAAGACAAAAAAAACCGGCTACCCATTTTTATGGAACCCGGATCCAAGTCACATTCGTTTGGGGCGTGACGGCAACCCTTTCTTTCTTTCTTTCTTTCTTTCTTTCTTTCTTTCTTTCTTTCTTTCTTTCTTTCTTTCTTTCTTTCTTTCTTTCTTTCTTTCTTTCTTTCTTTCTTTCTTTCTTTCTTTCTTTCTTTCTTTTTTTTTCTTTCTTTCTTCCTTTCTTTCTTTCCTTCTTTCTTTCCTTCTTTCTTTATTCATTTATTTCTTTTCTTCTTTTTCTTCTTCTTGCTTTGTTTTTCTTTCTTTCTTTTTCTTTCCTTTTTCGCACAGCTCTCGAAGAATATCAATAAGAAGCAAACACATGCCTGTGAAAACTTATAAGCGTATGAAAAAAACAGAACATTTGGAACTCTTGTCGTTCTTGTGGATTAGCTTTACGTACGCACCGAAATGTTGCTATACGCTCATTATTTGCTCAGTTTTGTTGGCTCAAATTGTGATGTATAAAGTACAAAGTTACTCGCCCAGCAGCAACTTCTGCTTTCCCATGAATAGCTAAAATGTTCAAGCCTCCATATGGCTAAGCATCGGCGTAATTATTTCGGCGTACTCTTCTATACATATAGCTTAAGGAAAGCGCCAGAAAGAGATAATTCGTTAAAACAGAGCTTCTCTATGTAATTTCGTTCTGATTAAAACTATGTGTGCAGTTTGAGGACGCACCTAATTTAAGTGCTGTTTGTCTCTTTGGCTTGTTGAATCACCATACGAAAAATCAAGCGTCATATCTGGCAAGAGCTCCAAGCTTGTTTGCTAAGCTTTGGATTATCATATAAGATTACGTATGATAAATCCAGAAGTTCAGAAGATCTGTTTGACATGAAAACGACGCTGGAATAAAGGGTTTGCCTTGCACCATGAGATACCGTGTATCATCGTCACAAGATTGCTGTGCACCGTATTGTCATATTGTCATAGATGACCAATACCGTATTTCTTCAACGACCTCAAGGAGGCACGCACTCATATTTTGGAGGATAGGCACGCAGTGAAGTAACCAACTCTCGTTCCCAAGAGACTAATCTCTGAAACGTGCACCTATAGCTCAAATGGCATACTGAAAGTACGAAACGACCAAAAATATTGGCCTGTCATCGTCGCTACAAAGGTTCCCGGCAACATAAGTGTGGCGGAAGCCGCCGGCTGAAAGCGTAAATATGCGCTACGGGTGAGATTTGAGCCATAACCGTTTGTCACAGACTTCTGAAGTAAGCTTCGCGTCGAGCGGCGCCCGAAACGGCCAGCGTCACCCAAGGCGTTTGCGTGTGACTGCGTTATCCGAATTTCTAAGCGCACCCGGGCGCACCACTTCACGTCGACGCGTGCTCCTCTTGCAGATGAGCGGTAATGAGCTGCTGCTGCGGCGATCGAACACCATATACCACACGCATACGTAATCTGCCCCAAGGAAATTATGAGAGCTCGCGGCTAATTCTGTTTCAGCGCTGTACTTCTCTCTGTACTTCTTCTTGCGCTGACTATTTCCTAATGCCCACACAGGCCATGTTGCATTATCTTCTTCTTTCAGTGGTTCCGGTCTTATATGCGATCGAGTGCATCGCCCCCGCTGTTATTAGCGGCCACCGCCACCTAATGGCCGGTATATGGCGCCATCACTGGTGGTGCTTTCGTATTTAGAGAACCTTTTCACTAAGTGCACTCTGATTTTGCTCTCTGGGCATAAATACGCTATTACGGCAGATACCGAATTGCGTATGTATTTGCTACAACACGAATTCAAAGTCTTTCTCTGAAGTTCTTGATCAAAGATCCATAAAACAAAATGTGTTAGTAGCATCGTTGCAATTGTGTTGTTTCAAGTGCCGGCCTTGAGTCTGCTATTGCGACTGCGTTCAGAACAGGGCACGTTTCTGTACAGCGAAGTACAGTTAAGCTGTAGCCGCAGAGTTCCCTGCTATTGCAAGGTACATATCCTACAAAGATCATGGCCAGTTGCGCCTGCTTAAATATTTAAATTCAATGTGGTTGTTGGGAGAAAAATATAGGCGATGCAAAACTGTGATAAATAAATAAATAAATATATATATATATATATATATATATATATATATATATATATATATATATATATATATATATATATATATATATATATATATATATATATATATATATATATATATATATATATATATATATATATATATATATATATATGGAAACATCTGGTTTGCTCCCGTGCACTGAAAGGAATGGGAAGGAAAGATCTGGAATACTTAAGAAAAAATAAAGATAAGTGGTCAAACGAGCAAAACAGCCTGTCTATTATAGGTAATAACTCCGTTTTAAAAAATCAGCACTATATTGATGGACTTCGGGTGAGCCGAACGCTATAGATTCAGTGTTCGAAGACTGCGTTGAGACAGCGGTCTGTCGTCAAGGTGTGCTAACACGGTCGATAGCGACAGCCTCTGCGCGTTGTCTCGAGGACAACGGCAAAGAACGTGTCTGATTACTTCCTCGCTGCGCAGTGAGTGCACACTGCACACGCTTCCTCTCCGTTGTGCTTATAAAGCCGAGAAATCGACGACAGGCATGAAACACTTCGCTTGGCCCTGCCGGCCCATCAATATTCAATAGATGGCTCACTTCACATTGATTCGACGGAAGAATTTGGTGTGCATTGCCTGTTTGCGATGCGTAGTGTTGCCTGAAAATCTGAGAATAGTTCTCAAAAAGGTGTCGCGGCTTTTATACATCATTACGCGCTGTGTTAACCTTACGGAGACGCGTTAGCACGTTAGTGAAAGATGAAAGCTTCGCGAGGGCAGAACAACTGCCGACCCAAGCTGCCAGGCTTGTCCACTCTGCTTATTAACCAACAAACCACCACTATTCTTTCTCGGGACTGATAAAGAACCATCGGTTATGGAAGCAAGAATCGGTTCAGACTCATTCACTCTTGATTAATTGCAATGTTATTCTCGATAGATAGACTCTGTCTAAGGTGCTGGTGCTGATTCTCTAAGGGGCTGCCGCAACCGGGTGAAATCCCAGTTGTGCAGCTGCTTTTTCGATGGAGGCGAAGATGCCCTGCCGTGGTGGTCTGGTGGCTAAGATACTCGGCTGCTGACCCGCAGGTCGCGGGATCGAATCCCGGCTGCGGCGGCTGCATTTCCGATGGAAGTGGAAATGCTGTAGGCCCGTGTGCTAAGATTTGGGTGCACGTTAAAGAACCCCAGGTGGTCGAAATTTCCGGAGCCATCCACTATGGCGTCTCTCATAATCATATGGTGGTTTAGGGATGTTAAGCCCCACAAATAAACCAATCAATCAATCAATCAATCAATCAATCAAAGTATGGAGTAGAAAGTGCTGCAGGCCCGTGTGCAGACATATGGGTGCATTTGAAGAGCACCAGGTGGTCGATATTTTTGGAGCCATCCACTACGGCGCCTTATATATCTATATATGGTGGTTCTGGGACGTTAAACCCAACATACTAATCAATACGAATTTCTCATCATACGCTGCATGCCAGCTACTGCTGCTATTGTGTGCCTGCGTCCGTTTGTAGAACTTGCTTTGAAAATATGGCGCTATGAAGGCTTGCGTAACGAAGAGTTGGAAAGCCAAATGAAACTTGGCACTGAAATTACGTAAGCAGTGGACGGAGTGAGGATGTTTGCTCTAGAGAGCCTGACTAATGGAAATCAAGGCAAGTAGCTTTTTAATTAACGACCGGGCTCGTGGGCTCACATAGTTAGCTGTGTTTGCGTTTTGCGAACGATCACTGCGTATAAAAGAATTGGCATAGCAAATTAACCTTTCGAGATACGCATGCTGAAGTGTATAGCTTGCAGAATACGAATACCGCTTTATAAGCGCAGTTAATTAATTAAACTCTTTGTGAAGTACCACTGAAGTGAACACTGAATGGTTCAACACAAGCTATATATGAACATATAGCCAGAGTCACTGAACTACAGATATGGCGATTCGAGAATATACCTTAATAAATCGCCGTACTTTTTAAGGTTGTTTCGGAAAAAGCTGAAAGCATCTAATTGATTGATATGTGGAGTTTAAAGTCCCAAAACCACCTTATGATTATGAGAGACGCCGTAGTGAAAGGATCCGAAAATTTTGACCACCTGGGGTTCTTTAACGAGCACCCAAATCGGAGCACACGGGTCTACAGCATTTTCGCCTTCATCGGAAATGCAGTCGCCGCAGCCGGGATTTGATCCTGCGACCTGCGGGTCAGCAGCCGAGTACCGTAGGCACTAGACCACCGTGGTAAGGCCTGAGTTCATCTAGAAGTAGTTATTAGAACTGATTGAGTGGCAATCACTTAGAGGCAACTAACTGAGTCAGTGGGCCTCAGAGAGGGGTTTGCCGAACGTAAGGCACGGGTACTCTGCGCTGCAGGGCATATGTACAGTCCGACATGTGTGATGTGTAGCATAAGTCGGTATATGTGCCACGCTTTGGGTTGACGTCGTATATTGCAGGTATACATACCAATGCACAGGTTTAGCACATTTCGCGCCGGAGTAATAGTTGAAGTGTTCTAAGGCTGATAGATACCGAGTAGACAGCGTCTGAATGCAAAAAATGCTGTTGTGCGACGGGGGGGGGGGGGGGGATTTTATTCAGCCTCTCCCTACTTCCCCCCCCCCCCCCCCCCTGTGGCCTCACGCTGACTCTGGTTGTGGGAAGTTACCGAATAAGTAAATAATATAAAGGAAGCCATTCAATAAAGCTTCAGTACGCTATATAATCACAAATTAGTGGTAAGATTCATGGTGCCGTGGCACTTTCGGTGCCATATGTTTGCAGCTACGTATGGTCGGAGGTACATCACCTGATAGCACTGTAGCATTAAGAGAGCCTCCGTAAGACATGGAAAAGAAAAAGAAAAGAAAGAAATTGGGCCAAATTCAACATTTATTGTCAGTAGCGCTTGTGTCGACAACATACAAGTTTCATAATAACACACCTATTAACGCCATTGAAACAGCATTAACATGCCAAAACTGTATGGTAGAAACGATGTGGAGGCTTAGTTTCATGTACTACATTTGTTATAACTCTACAATACTATAAAATAAACTCTCTTGGCAACGAGTATCATGGACATCTCAAAGCTGTAGAAGACATAAGCGAGGCTGTGTTCCAATTTTTAGACAGTACGTAGACAGTCTGTGCAAACTGCTTAGAAGACAGCACCGAGCCCATGCTGTCCGAGAAATGGAACACGTCTGGACGGATTTTGCGAGACGAGGTGCCACCTCGCGTCGTGTAAGGAAAGCCAGAACAAACAAACGTAACAGTTGTATTTTCTGGCTTATTTCGTATTGAAATATATAAAAAAATATTAAACGTTACTCACATTGAGCTACTGGAGAAGTGTCTGCTTGTGTGCAGACGACCGTTCCGCCGAGATCCGACTTATCTTAGCGATTCGCTGTGCCGTTATCTTGCTTAGACAGCAAAGTATGATTTGATTGATTGATATGTGGGGTTTAACGTCTGAAAACCACCATGCATAAGATTATGAGAGATGCCGTAGTGCAAGGCTTCGGAAATTTCGACCACCTGGGGCTCTTTAACGTGCGCCCAAATCTGAGCACAAGCCTACAACATTTCCGCCTCCATCGGAAATACAGCCGCCGCAGCCGGGATTCGAACCAGACAGCAAAGTAGCCTGCATCGTATTTGTCTACGACGCGGTCTTCTCGGATCTATTTTGCCGGCTGCGTTAGAATTCAGATGGTACTTAAGATGGCCGCCGTCCATTTAGATGTCTATTTAGCCGTCTACGGTGAGTATTAAAACTCACTCCAAGACGTTGCGTTATCCTGTACACACATAACATAGCAGTCAACCTACCATAACCAACCGTTACACACAAGCGTGCCGTCAAATATAGGGGGCATTAGAAGTATAGCGCCGACGGCAAATAATACACTTTTATTTGTCAATAATTATTGTATACTATTTCTTTTTTACATGATAAACGTAGCACAATCACCATAATGTGGTTTTACAACATCGAACACCATCAATGAGTGAATGAAGGTTTCGCATCTATGTCTAAATGGCATGGCACACTCCTTAGCTCGCGAAAGACTGCACGAAATTCCTGAGGTGTCGTTGGGCGCTGAGGTACACGCGTGACATACACGTCTTCTCGTTGTGCGGAGGTCTTTTCTTAACAGTGATGTAGTGGTTCAATCAAGGAAACGCTTCTTCTGTTGTGCTGTTCACAGAGCTGGCGAGCATACTGCCGACTCTGTTCTTCCCTAATGAAGGTACAGTAAGTGGGCGTTCTCTTCGGTGAGGCATAAGGAATGCAAGTTAACTCAGCAGTCTAGCTGCTGGCTCGCTTGTGTAAAATGAATTCCTTCTCCCAATGAAATCGCCGAAAGCTTGGTTGTTTGTGGGGTGCCTGACCGAGTCGCCGGTGGCGCACTTGCTTCTCTAGAATATGGCAGGCTTCATTATGATTAAAATTAAGTGAGCTACGTGGTCAAACTCCTTGTGCGTGACCAGTGTATTCTTTTCTCTCGGCAGTTGTACATGCATATTAAGTTACGTTGCGTAAAACAGGGTACTGATAAGTAAATTTCTCTTTCTTAATGCCTACATACACCTAAAGCCCTGCGTATGCAGCTACGTTCCCCGCCCATTACGAAGTACTTCCAACCGTGAGCTTACAGCAATAATTTCTCCACCGAAGTGTTGCCTGCCTAACGTTATTTTGTTTGTTTTCGTATATATGTAAACATATCGTCAGAAACCAGCCGGAAAACGCAAGCGTCAGGTGAATCCGATGGCGCTTCATCGTTAAATTCGCCAGTCTAGCGTGGTTTCGCGAAAGTGATTCCAGAAGTAAGGGAGAAAGAATAAGCAATTCTCGTTCAGATAGAAATATAGCCAGCCGCCTTGCACGCGAGAAAGGCCCGGGAAAACAATGCGGCGCTAAGCTGCACTGACGGTAAGAACCGGTCAAGAAACAGTGACAGCCAGCGACTGCGAACGCCTTCGGCTCTATTGAATTTATGGCCTGGAGGCTCGGGCAGCCAGAGTGCGAGTTTGTCTGTCTCGGCTACTTGGAATGAAAAGAAATCGCGACTGTAAATAAAATGAAAACAGGCGCCTAGGGCGGGAAAACGTACCGCCGGCCGTTTCTGAAAGAGAATCAGCGCTTTCGCATCACCGAATCGAACTCTCCTTTTTTTTTTTCGGAAACGGGACGCATAACTGGATTATTTACAACACCGTAAAGAAGAAACATTATTAAGCTCTGGCGTGGAGGTAAACAGCGTCGGGGCAAAAGAGTTTGCGCGCCATTCAAGCTGCTTGGGCGGTCCCCCATACTTGGGCGTGAGCCGGTTATGCTTGTCTGCTCTGAAACCCGCTTCTCTTAATCCCATTCTTTCCGCCACAAAATTGCCTTGACGAGCGTCAGAGAGCGCGCAGCATGTGAAAGGCATGAATGTTTTGAATTCACTCTATGTGGTCACACAGATGTTAAGGGAAAAAGAATATATGCGGACTATTACTTGACTGCTCGAAGTAACCAGATATAATTTCATGAAGCATAACGAAAGCGCAGGTTAAAGCAGCTGTATTTTCGAAAACCTTGAAGCAGCTTATGTGGTTGTTTTTCGCTTGAACAGAGACTTCGTTTGTAGCGTTATCGAGGTTTTTCTGATTTCCCCAAGGTCACTCATTTCGCAGGTTCAACCATATGCGCTTCGGAGTGTTACCATTTGCATGTGACATGTTAAGCTTAATGTTTTTCAAATATAGTTAACAAGTTTCATTCCTGTAAAATGAATGCGTGAAGGTTTTTGAGACGTACTTGGAAACGCATATATAAGTCGTGCAACGTTAACGCACAAAATTCCGTTATGCTGACGCTGCTTCAGGCCTCAGAAGCAGGTGCCAGTTTTTTTAGGTGACATTGACCGAACAGCCTAAATATTCATGCACATCATCAGAAACATAATCAGAGGAGTGATTATGGGTTGGGAAATCATCCGCGCAATGAAGTGCTCTTTCATAACGGAGTCTCACTTCGATCACACAAATGGGATGGGCTGGAAGGTGGTTTGGCACAGGGAGCGTTCATTACTGCAAACTTTCGGGCGGCCTGTGCACGTGAACCTAAAAGAATAAAACGAGGTTTGTGGTAATGAGAAATCTTTCAGTGAAGGCGTATACATTTTAGTTGGCATATGGTTTGTGACGCAATACCAATCTGTTCTCGCATTTTTCTTTACAGAGATGCCTCATATACTGCATTACACAACTACCATAGTTTTCTAAATTTTTGCCACGAAGCCGAGTGTGTTCTGACGTCTGTGTTAAGTTGGTGTTTCTATATACTTTGGTGCTAGTGGCGCAATCGGTGAGGTGATAATAATGTTAAAATGAGAGTCCACGTACGGTTCTGTATCCCACTACTCTATTGCCACGTACGATTGTTTGTAATTTGCATTAGTAAAACTATGCAAATATATTGACGATACCATGTGAGGGTGACACTACATTATCGACAGCAATCTCAAAATCACAGGTATAGAACAACTTATGGTTTCTAAATGGTACATTGGGCCTCACTTTAGCCGTGACAGTGAACCGTGGTATATGGTGACGGTATCTCGCGCATCGTGAAAATGCGTTGCGAATCTTTATTTAAGTGACAAGACATAATTTTATTTTTCTAACGACACAGAACAAAAAAAAAACAGAGGCCTCAGGACAGTTAGAACTTTTTGACATACAAAGTATATTCCCATATTTTTTGTGGCTTCATCATCGTCTCAGTGATATTGAGCAGCTGCAACGATGTGCGGATTTTATTGCGACGAATGAAAAATGTTAAGAAAAGACGGCTTTATAATTTGGGGCTCACTTGCAGAATATTGTAGCTTTCGAACACTGCGCAGTTCCGAGAGATGCCCTGAGAACGTTTGTATAAAGCTCCCACAATGGCTTGAACTTATTTTTGGGTCATTTTTCGAGACGAGTGCAACACAAATTGGAATATGCATGTCCGCTTTGCTCTCGCGTGTCAATCGAGCTTTAGAGTCGAGCTCGATCCGGTGTGTGGCGTGAGCAGCCTTACTGCGCATGCCTGTCCACTCCTCTACTCTCTCTTCTCCTACGCTCCGCCCTCTCTCCCTTCGCAACACTGACGCAAGAAGCGTCGGCTAACCTACGCTCACTCCCCCTCTCTCACTTATAGTAATTCCTCACGGCAGCGTTCACACCGCCACTGTGCATGCGCGTCCCCTCCCCCTCTTTCTCTTCTGCTGTTGCATGTAGCATGGCATGTAGTCATGTAAAACATGACTGTAAGCTGCACTTATAGTGCGCTCGTGGCCGTTTCGCCAGCTTCAGATATACTAAATTTGGTAACACGAGACGTGAATAGACGAAGAAGGCAAATGGCAAGTCCAAGCACCATAATCATGACATGCGTGTCATGTAAAACAGGAGCGTAGCATGGAAAGCGTGCTACGCTCATAGAGTGCTCGTGGCCGTTTTGATAGCTTCACATATGCAAAATTTGGTATTTACTTGACGTGAATGAATGACGAACACAAATGTCAGGCGAACACAGGATAATCAAGACACAGAAGTGATGTACGGAATGACATATCAACATTCAGCACTCGTGCTTCGCATATGATCAATTCCCACTGTACGTGAGATCTGCCTTTTTTTTTCTCTCTCACATGTATTAGTTTATATTTTACAATGTCATATCCGTGAGGAAAATGCGTCAGCAGAATCCGGCATAAAACACTTTCGTGTTAGATATCAAGGTCATAGAGGTACTTTTACACCGCAAACACACACACATCACAAAGAAAGAGACAAGACACACAAGCACAAGTGACTTTTTGAATCTTTGTGGTGTGTCTGTGTTTGTGCTGTAAAGGTACCTCCATGATTATGAACCAACTAGGCCCAAAATTAGTGTGAGTGAATATATCAAGGTGATGTGGCGTAACCACTAAACATTTGCTGAACTTCGTCTTCCGGCAAAGCGGATTAACGGCACACGGAGAGAAAGGTTGCCGAAAGAACAAATATTAGACATATTTGTGTACTGCCCATCGTTTCCACGCTCACTGATGCGCCGTGCGTTGCAGCTCCCTTATTCACACACCAGAGTTCCTTCTAGTGTATTTACGGGAAACTTTATGGTGTAAAAGTCATTTTAGGAGGGTCAATACAGCTGTTTGAGGAGAAATAGCACATCATTTCAGGTGGCGGTTCAGGCTAGTTGGAACCCCATCATCAGAAACACAGAAGTAACCCACGGCGCACATTCACTTTTGCACCACCTTAGGTAAACTCGAACCATGTGACTTAGAATAGTCTGACTTTTTGAATCGCTTTGTATAACCTCATGGTGTGTCAGTGTTCGGTGATGCGTCATTTCTCGCGCTGATTTCTCACCTAAATATCCATTTCTCTCTGCCTCATTGCTATGATTCTCCTTGCAAAAGCAGTCCAAACAGCAATGCGCCAACCCTAAGTAGAACGTGTAATGTTGAAAGCCGCGAGACCAAGATGTGACGCAAGAGTGGCTAAGCGTGAATGCGTGGAGTGGGCGAGAAAAAAAATAAATGCGGTTGCTGGTCTCGGCGGTCTCGGCACGAACGGGCCGTATCGAGAACTGAATGTCTCGACGGCACGCGCTCGCTTTTTAAGCTTGCAAGGCGCGTGCTCCGGCTGGCGATTCTCTCGCAGAGACGTGCGTGCTGTCGAACGCGGAAAGCGTTTTTTTCTCTCACCATTTGGGTTGCGAAGAAAGCGAAGGCTATCAAGCAAGTAAGTATTCAAGAAGCAGGGACGAACAGCTTTACGTGCCGGCGGAAGAAATCGCAGCAAGCCCGCTTTAAGGCGCCACTTTCACCCCCTCTCTCTCTCTCTCTCTTGCACTGTGGTGCATGGCTTTCGCCCTGCTCGTTTTCTGCGCAGGAACAAGAAATGCATGCTCGCCTTTCCGAATTCTCGATCACCCGCTCAGGGCGAGCGCCCGTCTTTTACTACTAACCGAGCCTTGAAGCGGTTTTGAAAACGGCTCCTGCATTGCGAAAACGCAGAGAGCAGTGGCGCTCGGACGCAGTAAAGCAAAGCGGGAAAGAAAGATTCGAGAGAAAACGAGGAATCACATTTCTTGCTTTGACTGCGGGGCTGTTTAGGATGCACTTGGTTTCGGTGTAGAATGGGCGATACTGCCTTTGCCTCTTCTGAGCGACCATTATCTTTGAGAATGCAGTTCGGAATGAGTGCCCCATGGTAAACGGAGCGCACGCATTTGGCTTGGTTCGTTCCGTGCGCCTATTCTGAACGCCTGATCGGGGCATTCTGTGTCTGATAAAAATAAGTATTTCACGTAAGTGAAGAAGAAAGTGAAGCTCCTGGGGAGGTAGCATATCAAGTTGTACTTGAAATGAACAGTTCATTTTAGCCTTGAAGTGACAGTAATAGTGGCATTTATTTCCAACAGAATACCGGCAGAAATGAGCAACAGCCAGTTGCACTTCTAACTATAAGTAATTCGAATGCCACCACATTGCAAGACAGCAGCACCGTTATGATGTCGACTATTCGGTAGTGTCGTCTGACCAACCCTTCGAACGAAGAAGACGCTCACAGTGATGGTGAAGTAGATGGACAAATGCTGTGAACGCTGAGCTCGCAGTAATTATAGGTGCACTGTCGTAAAACTTTTTGTATGTTAATACTTTAATAGCTTTGTTCACTTGCTCAGTACAAGAACATTCCCGCTCTGAAGTTCTCGTGCATTCTGAACGTTCAGCCTCTTGATTTCCTTCGCAATGGTGATTAAGATATGTGAACTACAAACACTGCCACTATGTTGTTTCACTACACCCGTGATATGTTAATTAGCAGGCCTCCTCAAGTGTAGCACAGAAGTTGCATGTTATAGCTTCAGTTGAAGTCGCAGTAAAGGCCGAAAATTCTGTCAGCCGTCAGCACGTGGCAAGTGGGGCCTCGAATCGAAACTGCGACAACTCATTGAGCAGTACAAATGAAGCCTCAGAAGTAGTGGGACTTGGTCGCCTGCGCCAGTTGATGCTCCATTTCCTAAACTGCACCGCAACGACGATCAGTTGTCGCAAATAAAGTTGCTTTTGAGTTTAATGGAATTTAAGCCACGGTCAAAAGTTTGCATTTCAGATTTCATTTGTAGCGTTATATATAACACAGTTCATTATATATCTTGTGCTTGATTCAATACAGAAGCAAGCTCAAAATTTCGATAAACAATGAGTTTGGCAGTATGAAGCTTCCTTAAAACTGAGCTGAAGAAGCATTCGGGTGACAGCGGTAATGTAAGAACGTCATTGAAATTTATTTCGTACAAGCTCTCCAGCAAGTCTCCATGTAGTCCAACGAATGCCGTCTTATCATTTCGCCTCAGTCAATTTTGGCAGCATTAATTTTCCTTCTAGTAAAATGGTGACTCACATGACCACAGTATTATATACAAAACTGTTAACATTGGCACCTTTATTCGATAACGCATCTATGGATGATATCTCAAGATGTGACCAAGATACACGTGCCTGAAAAAAAAAACCTGTGTTATAAACTATCAGTTTATATTCCCGCACGTTCGTATACCTTTTTATGTTACCTTCTGTACCTTACCTTTTGTATGTTACCTTTCTTGCTTCGTCTGAAAAAACTCAACTGTTTTCATGCGAAAAAGTTGCTATTTAGTTGTTTTTACAAAGTCATTGCAGGCGATTTTTTTTTACTTCAAGCAGTCAAATAATGTAAACATACTACACCAAACTAATCAGTCTGCTCATTACTTACTCATTCAAGAAGTGATGTCGTCTATGCGCGACTTTCAGAGACCACGTATATAAGCGACAACAAATTTCGTCGCTTTTTCCCCTATTTTAGAGGATGCGTGTTCTGCAGTTGGATTTCTAGCGTATTTTTCCTCGAATGAGCGTACAGTCAATCACAAAAGTTTGTGGACCACGCGAGCGCATGCAAACTGCCCGACCTCGCCACCGTATAGCGATGCGCTATCTACCGTCGACCACATTGCTAAACCGGAAACGGCTATTCTTGTTAGTCATTGGTCTTTGTATTTTCTACCGTCGCGTAGCCCATTGTTAGTTGACAGTTCTCACGCGAAACGCTTATCAGCAGTATGAACATCACATTTCTATTTTCATAGCAGGATCAATGCTACCACTGCGTGCCTAGAACGGCGCTACGTTGGCTAGGTATCACTTTGTGATAGTGATTGCGACTGGTGATAGTTGTGCTCATAAACTGCTGTCAAATCAGAATCATATAGACGCAGGGGCCAGAAAGCACGTCGCGTTCAAAAGTGAAAGGTGAAATTACTTGCACCTAGTCAGAAAACGGACGGGCCGTAGATACGGGAGGTATGCGTATCGGGCGCTGCGGCGCTGTCGATCGCCGCTGACGTAGCGGAAGAGTTTCGCTGACGTAGCGGAAGTGATTCTCCGCCACGTGCTCGCGTGGACTGCCAACATTTATGGTCGACTGGACACAGGAGAGGATTTCATGAACCGCTTGTAATTCAGACTCGATTTCGATGTCATGTACTATGATATGCTGTTAATTTACTCCAACAATCGGGTGCATAGACACATTTTCACTCGAAATCAGACCCTTAGGAAGTTGTCTCCTTGCTGAGCATGGGGGTCACACTGATATGCAATCGCATGCAGTGACCACTGCGCGACCGCGAACATCAATCGATACACGTGATAGAGAAACTGTACTGGGTGTGGTCACTTAAAAAGATTTATAAGAAGCCAGCCCCGCGGAACTTCAGGCAGCATCTTACGCGAATTCTGACACAGATGAGAGTGGCTTCGCCCTTCGTTACATTCCGTATTTGGTCTATGCTGGTATCTGTCGCTAGCTTCAGTTCTGAAAAAAAAAAAGAAGGCATGGTCGTTATACATGATTCAAATGACAGGGTATAGCCGTATCGATCAACTTTCATAACGAATGTAAACGATGCATCGCGATATCCAATTACAGGTTTCTCCTTCATTTCGAGTACACTAACTCGAGTTTCGCTTTGTGAACGCAAAGAAACAGCCGACGCCTCAAAAGAGACAAAGGAAAGCGAGCAATTCTTTCGAGGAAGTGTCAAGGATGAATGAGAAGTGTTAGGAGGCGAGAGCGATTCTTTGCTTTCGGCTGGCAACAAACGACGACGTGGAAATATAATTCCCCACCCTTTTTCTTCGAAGGGCAATTCATTTCCGGGATGGCTGGGACCTAAAACGCTGTTCGACTTTGCCGATCCATCATTCGCCGGAGACGAGCTCTTCCAAAGCAGAGAAAACGAGGAGGGTTTTGTGGCACGAAGCCGGAGACGAGAGGCGGCGTGGCAAAAACCCGTCGGCCAGTGGTGCTCGCGCCGGATCGTCGTCCTTTGTGCGGAAGCATAGTTCTCGGCTCGCCCTTCTCTCGGTGCAATCCCTCGACGCCACACTTCCGCCATCACCGCTGGCGGCGCCTGACAAAAGGCCAGGCCGATCGCGTCCATAACGCTCAGCCACGAGCTGGTTTTTCGCCGTGTAGGCCCTCCAACGCGATGTTGCTCTGCACCACCACAGTGAAGTCAGAAGAAATGAGGCAATATGGCTGGCGCGGAAGCGCCAAAAAAGTTTACTCTGCGTCTTTCGATTTGAAGCCTTATCTTTTTCGGAGCTATAGTCTTCTCGCGAATGACGTTCTGCTCGCGTGCGTTTGTTCAATGGTTGTTCCGCGTCTGCCACTGCTTCGACTCGACGACCCACCATTATTGAGCAATAGGCAAACGTTTATAAGCTTGTGCATTTGGTCTGCCTTTTTATATCTCTGCATATGAAAAAAGGTTCGCATGTCGAACAAAAGTTTCGTTTCTTTCTACCACGTCTTGAGCCTCGATTTATGTATACGGTCTCTTCTGAGCGACTCAAGATGGTTGTAGCGACTTTCGCGGGCTCTGTGCCGCGTAGGCTGCCACTGTAAGCGGCTCCACTGTCTCACCAACGATTGGAAAGAGCTTTAGGGATGGCAGGAGTTCTTCTTGGCATATCCCGCCGAAGATCTTCGGTATTTTGGTAGAGTTGAGTTGTTTCTTCATGACGCGCTGCCACCCGCCTATGCGAGTCGCTGAATATGGCAGACAACTCGGAATCGCTCTTTTCTGCCACTGTAATGGTAACATCGCCGTTATAGCATTAAAGTTCTCTTCTCTGGCTTGCTACTCGTTTTGTTGCAGTTTTTGTACCCTGGACTTTCTTTAGTTATACTTTTCTTCACTGACCATATCCGTGACGTTTCATTTTGCTCCGCCCGAGACATCGCGGGTGAAGTCGTTTTGCCGTTTTTCTTTACATTCATGTCGAACTTAGCAGCACCATAGCAAATTGTCTTTCCTTGTACGCGTATAGTAATGCTCGCATAATCAATGAAAGCGCTCTTCATGAATCGACTCTGCAGGGCGTTCGCCAGCAGTGAGGATTGGCTAACTGAAAGTGGTCAGTTTGGCTGAGCTAGTTGCAATGACAAGTATGAGCTAGTTGCAATGACATAAACGATGACCATCACTCTATAAGCACGCCACGTGCACACATTCAGTATCTTCTCTTCTTTTTTTTTAGTTGTCATTTTTTTATCATTTTTTTCTCAACACAGTGAAGCAAAAACAAACTGTCTGTGGCTCAACTAAGCCCTATTTTCTACTTTTATTTCTGTGTCACTGTCTTTTTCACACAATAAACAATAAACAAGCCGCTTTTCACACAAACACATTTATTTGCACATGAGTTAAAACACATGGTAGGAGGCTTATTCAAGGAACTTAAGTTGGGAGGAAGGAAGAAACAGGAGAAAAGGTTACAAAGATCGGTATTCTACCCTACACTCGGGAAAGATATGAGGGGGGGGGGGCATTAAAAGTGGAGAAAGAGAGTGAGTGAAGTGCACGCACACACAATCAGACAACTCATAGTCATGATAACGTCATTAAACTATAACCGCCGGTGTAGGTTTGATGTCATCAAGAAGTTTAGCACTGCCTTTGTCGCCTTCACCCGCGATGACCTCTAAGGACGACATTACGGAATGGTTTCTGCCGTCATCGGTCTGTGATATGCGTGACCTAGAGTGACTGCGAGTGATTTTCTCTACGTGATGAGGTGAGAACAGTCGCAAAAGACTGCTCTAAAGTCTCATCGCTCCCACGGCAAAGAATAGTGGCATTATTTCGACGCAGTCCACTAAATGTCTGAATCGGTAAAGTGTTGGGACAGAGGTAGTGTTGATTGTGCAGTCTACTTGCTGTATTCGTAGTGAAGTTCCAAGTTTGAACCTTTTCTCGCAAGTCAGCGTTCTCGCAGGTTGTTAACTTCAGAAAGCAATTTTCGCTCTGCTTCAGCTTTGTGCCAACACACATGAGGAAAGAGAAAAATTCTAAAATAATACGCACTTTCAAGACCTTAACGACTCTTTCACAGTCTCAACTTATGTCCATTTATTCCAGATGATCGACTAACGGCATTCTGCGCGAGGCTGAAGTGCTGCCCAAGACAAAGCCAACGTCATTGGGTAGGTGCCCCGAGTCTCTAATCTCTGTGAATGCTATTTGCACCGTATACACATAACGAAACTGAAGCACTGATGAGCGCAATTACCACATCACCCGAATGACGCCTCTGTTCATGACAATGATTGCAGCGGTCTTTTACTTACAAATTTCGTCAATGGATATGCGTCATGCGTGTTGTAATGCTGAGCGCAGCCACGGCACACTCGAAGCAAAGCCGATCGATGGTTCAAGGGACGATGCTCACACAATCTGGTTGTCTCGTGAAAGTACGGCACACGCATTTTTTACGCGTTTCAATTTGTGTTTGACCGGTGAAACTGGTGCAATTTCGTCCCACTGCCAATATTACCAGTGGCCACTTTTCGGAAATCTCGAAGCGGTAGCAGCTTTTGTTAAAGAGAGATTCCTATTCTTCCATTTAACTCGACCGCTTTTGTGCACTACATAAAATGTCAATTATTTAGCTTCTTTATTTCTGCCGTAGTTGATTTCTGTATAGGCCTCTTGAGATGTTTGCTGCTACGAAAGAGGTAGATATGAGCAAAGGCAGCATATATGTTCTACATCTTTTTGAGTACTTTCGATCACATTTCTTTAAACACGCTTTATACCAACTTACCTTATAATACTTCTCCTCACACAATTGAAGATCTGCTTCAGAGACGGCTCTTTGAGGTCACTCATTTCATTAGGCCCTGTATGAAAGCTATTTGCAGAACCGAAAATAGAAGATGTGTAATTCAGAGACGAACTTCGAACAAGAAAATTTTACATTAAAGATGAAGCAGTTGTCATGACAAACAAAAAATAGCAATGAGTTTTGCTTCACAAACGCTTCATTTCTCTATGCTAGCCTCACGACTGCTTCCAACTCTAAGCAACAGCGCGTATACTGAAGCCACCGTTTTGACGAATGACAAAGAGTCACGGTTTGACACACGGTATGGCCCGTCAACCGGTTAAGTGTTCCCTCTCCTGGCATGCGGAAGAACAAAAAGGCCACGCGGCTGGCATTTCCGCGGTTCAGTGGTTGGATGCGTTTGGGAACGTTTCATCGTAGTCCTCCTCCTCCTGCCGCTTGAGCGGTGCGTGCAGCGAAGTCCTTCGACAGGCGTTAAAGCCTCGACGCCGTTTCCGCACGAGCGTGAAATTTCGAGCTCGGAGTGCGCGCTCGTGACCCGACAGCGAGACAGTGATGCGTCCAGGGCCGCCATTCTTTGGCTGTGGCACACTGCGCGCCCATTTTGGCCCGACAGGTGTGATGCGCTGGCCTCGCAGAGTGGCTTGCCTGCGGACGCGATTGCCTTGGAACGCACACAAAAGTACTGGTCTCTACAATTACACGGCCACACTGGTAGAAAGGCATCCTAAGTCCTTTCATGATAAACTTACTTTCAAACAACTTGAGCGCAGATGACAGAATAGAGAGAGAGAGAAACGAGAAATAAGAAAGGCAGGGAGGTTAACCAGATGCTAGTATCTGGTATGCTACCCTACACGGGGGTTGGGGAATAGGGGGTTGAAAGAGAAAGGGAGAGTAAAAAATAAATAAGAGAAAAACACCGACACACACGCACACACAAAATCAGTCCACTCAGAGGCGTTCCGACAGGCCAGTAGTTCGTAAGAAGCCCAGTAGCGCTTGCACGGCTTTCTTCTGTGACGATGAGTCATGACGATGGCGCAGTATATTTTCTTCTGACAGCGGCTGGTCATCTAACCTGTTTAGTTTATTAGAAAGGTGTTGTCTTTCCAGGTTGTATTTCGGGCAGTCACACAGGATATGTCGAATTGTTTCTTCATCTCCGCAGTGTGCACAGTCGGCAGTGTCGGCCATACTTATGCGGAACGCGTACGCACGGGTAAACGCGACTCCCAACCATAGTCTGCACAGAGCAGTAGCGTCGCCTCGTCGAATTTTTGTTGGAAGCTGCATGCTTAACGTTGGATCAAGGGATCGTAATCTTGCATGCGTAAAGAGAGGCTCATTCCAAAGAGCCAGGGAGCGTTGGCGAGCAAGCATGCGGAGCCTCCTAGCAGCGTCCGTCCTTGAGAGAGGTATTGACTGGTCGTTGTCTTCTGTATGGGCTGAACGGGCAGCTTGATCAGCTCGTTCGTTACCGACAATTCCACAGTGGCTTGGCAACCACTGAAATATAACGTGGTGCCCTTTCTCTGTTATATGGTGTAGCATTTCTGCTGTTTCAAATACCAACTGCTCGTGTGGACCACGGCGTAGATTTGACAGAAGTGACTGCAGTGCCGGCTTGCAGTCGCAGAAAATCGTCCACCGTTGCGTGCTCTGGTCGTTAATGAAACGCAGCGCAGCGTGAAGCGCTGCAAGCTCTGCTGCCAATGTTGTGGTTGCATGAGCTATCCTAAATTTGATGGTTGTGGCGTGCGTTGGAATAACGACCGCCGCTGTTGAGCTGTTTGGCAGGACGGAGCCGTCGGTGTAGACGTGGGTGCAGTCTTGGTACTTCTCGTACAGCAAAAGTAAGGCGAGCTGCTTGAGGGCTGGTATTGAGAAATCTCGTTTTTTCTGGATGCCTGGTATTGTCAGGTTGATGACTGGCTGTTTGAGGCACCATGGAGGAATTGAAGGTCTCGCCGCGGGCGTAAAACCAGTTGGTAGGGAGTCACCATGTGTAGTTATTGTTCGACAAAATGACGTATGAGGTCTATCCACTGGCAGAGAGGCTAGGTGGTGATGGGGCGTCCGGCCCACATGCCTTATGTGTGTTCTCAAAGCTTCAATTTCAATATGGGTCTGCACGAGGTGGTCTTTGGCTATAGCTATAGTCGCCATTGTTGAGGCACCCTGAGGCAGACCTAGACATATTCGAAGCGCCTGTGCTTGAACGCTTTGTATCATGCGTCGACTTGTTTTGCTGGCGTTTGATAATGCAGGCAGACTGTATCGTAAAAAGCCAAGGAAAAGCACCCTATACAGTCGTAACATAGCATTAGGCTGCATTCCCCAAGTCTTTCCAGCGAGAAACTTGAAAAGATGGCATATGCCTGTCAATCGCTTTTTCAAATACGACACATGAGGGCTCCATGATATGTCTCTGTCGACTATGACACCCAGAAATTTGTGAGATCGACGATACGGTATATTTTGACCGTTAATTGACACTCTGTAATTCGACATGGGCTTGCGCGTAAATGCCAGAAGAGCGCACTTTCCGGAGGAAATTTCCAGGCCTCGCTTGCGTAGATACAAAGTAGTTGCAGTAGCAGCTCTCTGTATTCTCGCTCGTAACTGCAGGCGAGTTACCGCAGATGTCCAGATGCAGATGTCATCAGCGTATGTTGATAGGTGAATATTGTTTGGTAGGTGCGTATGGAGAGCGACAGAATAAATAAACACAAGGTGTTTGCGTCTGTCCTTCGTTCTTGAGTGGTGCGCTAATCACATTTCGATCAATTGCTAAGAACTAGCTCAAACCGGTGCCCTCATAACTGTGACTTTTCAGCGCACGACTACCTTGTCTCGTCATCATAGATCACAGTTACTAAAGTTGGCTGCGTCATGAAGCGTGAACCGCAGGTAGCGAGATCGAATCCCTTGCTGCGCTGGCTGCATTTTCGATGGAGGCGGAAATGTTGTAGGCCTGTGTGGTCAGATTTGGGTGCACGTTAAAGAGCCCCAGGTGGTCGAAATTTCCGGAGCCCTCCACTACGGCGTCTCTCATAATCATATGGTGGTTTTGGGACGTTAAACCCGACATATCAGTCAGATCATGAAGCGTTAACGCATATACTGGAAAACTCACATCGACAGGAACGTGTAGACATTCCGTCGTGCGCGGCGTCTGACTTCAGAGAAGCACTTGAATGGCTTTTATGAATGTCCCACATTTGTTACGTGGCGTAAGGTGCTAATAGAGAAATGTAGGCATCTTGGACTAAAATTTACCGCTCTAGTTTATTTTCTGTTGCGTAGAGGGTGTGCTTTCGACGCAACCAGACCAATCGTACCCTGTGAACTTTCCTTTGCGAAGCTCAGCTGATGTACTTTTATAATAGATGTAATTTTTTTTCGGGTTCATGCTCTTCAATCTGTGTCTCTTGTTATGGAGTTGTTTCCTTCAATTCCCTTTTTTATATCTATCATTATTATTTCTATTTCCTTGTTCCTAAAGAAAGACGAGGTGTTGTGTCACTCTAGAAAATATTTGTCAGCCAGCTTCATCGCTTCTTTTTCGACGTTGTCGAATATATGTTCACGTGTGCATACCAAATAATTATAGTAACAATCATAATGGCAGTAAGACTATTATTTTAATATGGCTGATGAATAGTGACTTTTGTGAACTAACCTTGTTTCAGCACTCAAACAATGCTTGAAGGCCACAATTCGTTAGTCTTTGCCACTTCGCAATCGGCATGGAATAGCTTGTAATTGGGGAGAATCATTGTCGCTTTGGCAGGTTTGCGTCTCATTGCTTAATTTAACTTTCTTGTAATATTAAATCCAAATTAAAAAAAACTATCTTATAATATTCATATTCATTGCCATCTTTATCATCATGTGCATCATCCTTCTGTTTTACTCTGACTGCGAAATAAAACAATCTTCAAATAATCACCAAGCAACTCTGTCCTGTGCAACCTGATTGTATTTAAATCTCTTTCGTGATTTCACCACCCTAACTCTAAAGACGCTCTGATATGCTGCGATGTGTCGCACGGAACTCGCACGACCAATTTGGGCAGGAGTCACACTACCTCGCAACCGATTTGTGGCAATGACGACGAAACTAAAGCCAACGCTTCTGCTTTTTGGGCTCGCGCAGATGCGACCTTTCATTCGCTCGTTCGCTTGCTCGCTCACTGACTCACTCACTCACTCACTCATTCACTCACTCACTGCCCATTTTTGATTGAAGAAAATATAAACATACATGCTGAATACTGATAGCGAGGCAGAGTAAAAGCCGGCTGTATGTGGCGGCAGCCCACAGTGACCTGTTGACGCTCAGGCAAGACGATAGAACGAGGCGGAGAATCGCTCACTTGAGAGGCGTGAACGGCTGCTGATTAGGCCCAGTCAGCCGGTCGTGAACTCGCATTGGTGGCCACGTCTTCGGGGTCATGACTTCGCAGTGACAGCTGCTTAGCAACACTAGGCACGAAAAGATTTTGCTCATCTGGCAGTCAGCACGAAGCCGCTTTTGCTTTTGCATCACGTTGCTTCAAGCTTTCTGACAGTCGGACTGGAAGTCTGCACTCACCAAAGATGCTTGTGTGGGGTTCCTTCGTGGGACATTTTTGTACGTGTGGCATGAATTAGGCTCGTCTAGAACATCAAAACCAAGGCAACAGTGACATTCAGCTGCGAATTCTTCGTTTAATGTCTTCAATTCTTTCATCCCGAAAGAGTTCAACATATAGAGATATTTTATGTGACCTTTTGCAATGACGATGAAAATGCAATCACACAAATGAAAAGTCCATATCGTTTTGACATGCAAGGTGGGTTACATAAAGAAAAAACGCAAGAAACACATAAGTTAAAGACAATTTCGAGTTACACATGCGAGCAGCCTCGAAAATCAATGAACGGTGGTTCAAGCAACTTCTATATATTGCAAATAGAGCCTCCAATTCTTACTTTTTTTTATGTTCAAGAAATGTTCCAGAATATGAACGGCAGCTGCTGTTTTTGATCTATGTGTGGCTATTGTCACTTTGTAAACATCGGAATGTTGGTCAAGTCGATTCTTGATGGTTTAGCGCCAGCACTGAAAAGGAAACTAAGCTGAATAATAGGCAAAACATCCGACGAGTGAACACTACAGTTTACATCTGTGCCTTAGACTTGTCACTTGCTCGTAAACGAAGAAGTTAAAGGAAAAAGTGACAAGTGCAAACTCTATACTGTTCGCTTGTCAGATGTCCTGCCTATATTTGAGCTTCGTTTCTTTTTCAGGTATACCAAACAAGTCTGATACTAAACGTATTAGCGGCACTGCTGCACGTATGTTTTTCTTTTCCTCTCGGAAGTTTGAACTTTACTTTTGCGCTGCACTCGCACGAAGTAAGTAGGGATGTAATTCCCTGCTAGACTTTTTTCGAGGTTAATAGACTCGGTTAGGCAGCAGTATCATTTTCTTGAACGCAAGGCTATTTGCGTTATCGTTAAAGCAGAGCTTTAAATTCAGTCTGCGCAGGCGAGAAGCGCGCATGAGAACAAATCAGCCAAATAAAAAGATTCGAAGACACATCAACACATCAGCACTGGTTCCACACCGCTCCAGGCGCAGACCCGGTAAAAGCTATAGTGATGTTCACTTCCAAGTCGCAAAAGGCCACATTTAGGGTCCATCTTCTCGCGCGTCTGCCAGATGCCATTAGCTTAATGGACGTGCATTGCGAGATTCCTAGGTGGCGATTAGCCACCAGCGGCCCCTCGGCAAACCTCAAATGACCTCTCTTACCGAACACGTACGGATACATAGAGACATTCCTATGGAAGCTGGCGGAACCGTCGCCGCGAAAGCTGCATGTGCGCGCTGTTCCGCTAAAGTTATGAGACTCACGCCAGTTGGTGAGGGACTCGCGTTTTCGAAAGTCGGAGGTCGCGACGGGCTGACCGCTATCAGTTATCGTCTTGCGATCTGTCGCGTGATTTTCCTGCTCCTGTTCTTCCGAGCGTTCCTGAAAGTTGTGTGAATCGAGAGCGTAATGGGTGACTACAATAACAATCACCATAAACAGGCACCTTGCTCACTAAGGAATACCAATTCCAGCGATTTAGGTGCGGGAACATAGATAATTACCTCTTCCGAGAGGTGGTGTTTCTCGACGCAGCAAGGCCCATCGAGCTCTACTGAGACTTATAGACCAAATGGACCTGACACCCGCTGTCGTAATTCTTTTTTTTTACGTCCCCCTCCTCTTCGCTCCTTCTGTATAGTCCTTTCCCCCATCTCTTCCCTCCTCTTGAATGAGTAAGCAGGCGTTGTGTGCCTCCATGTGGAAGTTGCCAGCTTGCTTTCTTCCTCTTGCAAATCAACTAATAATAAATAAACGGGTGCTGCCAAGTGACGCATTGGTGAAGGAGACTCAGCACAAAAGTATGTTGATGCGAGTTTGTTGGTGTGCATTCAATCTCTAAAACAGTACTAGGATAGCACACAGTTTAGGAGCGACAGTCCCTTGCATTTTATGCCCCATCTCAGCTCTGTTTTTGATTTTGAGTATGTACCAGCAAGCACGCATTAACGCACTTCTCCAACAAAGAAGGCGCGATGGAAAGCTTCATATGTTGTTGCGCAGTGAAACAAAGGCTTCTCTGCAATATCCACTTACAAGTTAAGCGATACTTAAAAGAAGGATTGTGAAAAGTGGGTCCTTTCGACCCGTAGCTTAAGGAAAGAAGCCGTTGAGGAGTCTTCAACTGTCTTTGCTCTATCAGAAGAGGAGAGCCATTTATTGCCATTCATTTCAAATAACCATGTTTCAGAAATTCTCTGACCAGAAAAAGAAAAACTAAACACCTTTTGTGAGAGCGAAAGCGAGAGTTCTTACGTTAGTGATTAGTCCCACCGTGGTGATCTAGTGGCTAAGGTACTCGGCTGCTGACCCGCACGTCATGGGATCGAATCCCAGCTACTGCGGCTGCATTTTCGATGGAGGCAAACATGCTGTAGGCCCATGTGCTTAGATTTGGGTGCACGTTAGAGAACCCCAGGTGGCCAAAATTTTCGAAGCCCTCCACTATGGCGTCTCGCATAATTATATGGTGGTTTTGGCACGTTGAACCCCGAATATCAATCAACCAACGTTAGTGATGAACTTTTTGCCGCCTTGCAAAGAACAAATTTAGAAAGATTCGCTTTCTCCGAGTAAAGTTCTTCGGAATTTAAGGCATTATATATGGGAAACGTTGGCACGATATATATCAACCTATTTCACAGAATAACAACTGCTTGATCTCTTGAGCGTTGTTGGTGTACTATCTCTCTGTCCCTTGACCTGAGAAGCAGGTAGTTGCATTTGTCGTTGATAGTAGTGATTTACCTGTGAGATTACTGATCATTGATGAGCAAGCCCATTTGGGTTCGCGAGAAGACCAGTGATAGATTGGCCCAGCACTGAATCGTTACGACTGCTAGAATGTCTAGCTTGAAACGGCTGGAAGCCATCGCACTGTTGACATCTAAGCAAAACATTTCAAGGTGATTACACGCGGTTTAAAATTATTAACAGAGAATGTCGGTGCGCAAGCGAAATTATCCAGACTACAGCAGATATGCATCCTCTTTACCTGTTTCTCATGAACCAAGGGGGAAATCTTCGTAGACGTGACATAAATCCCGGAATGCATTTATAAAACGATAGTCTTTCTTGAGCACCTTCGACCCAACAATTTTGGTCTGTCTGTCAGTTTCTCTGTGTGTCCGCCGTAACGATATCCCAAACGGCCCAAAACAGTGAAAAACATTGAAATACTGTTTTGTGCCGTTTTAAATTAACGGTCAAACCCATCCGCAGTGCCCACCATATTGCTCAAGGTTCTGCGTTCATACTTGTGCGATTGTCAATTAGAAAGCAATTATTTCGCAATTGTGAGGCACCATAACAATACGACAATGCTCTCTATGTGTGTCTTTTTACTAGAAAAGGCATACATAAGTAATTTTAAGGACCATATCGTTCATCGCGCTGCGCTGACAATGCAATGCTTGCATGAAAAGGCAAGTGTTTCCAACGCTTTTGCTAGGACGACACGGTGGTGGGACCTCCCCATCTCTTTGCGTTCTACACCTTATCGCCGCGCGCTTCGTTTTCCAAGATAACTGCCAGATAGCGCTCATGTCTCACTTGTGACGTGGCTCGATAGGCTCGTTCGCCTCCCTTGCATGCATCGGGGCACTCTAACGCAGCGCCTCCAGAGTACTATTTACCGATTTTCTTGCGCAGAACATCAAATAAACGTTTTGTTCACTCTATCCAGACGCAATGCTATCGTCTTTCAATGACATTTGCAGTGTAACATGCAGACACGGGGCCAATTTTTTTCTTGTTCATTTGTATGTGTGCGTCATGAATCTTATATTGCATTGATTTGTGGGGTTTAACGTCCCAAAACCACCATATGATTATGAGAGACGCCGTAGTGGAGGGCTCCGGAAATTAATCTTATATTGCATGTCTGTATTCTCACTGAGCACCAAGAGTTTCATTCTCGAAAGCATATAATGAGAAAGGGCAGTTTATGTTGAACGGTGTTAATGTTGAACGGCCCGTTACTCTTTTTAATCTATAATAATGATTTACAGATTACTTCACCAGTATGTTGCCGTTTATTTGCAGACGACTGCGTTACATACATGCACATTCAGTCAGTGAAAGATCAACAAATACTAGACAACTTCTTAGCAGCTGTTAGCAACTGGTGCTAAAAATGGCAGATGCGCCTTAACGTTTCCAAGTGTGTTCAGATGAGTGTTACACGCAAGAAGGAGCCGCTGGTTTGCACCTATAGCATCAAGAATGTTCCATTAGCTTCAGTAGACCAATTTAAATACTTGGGTTTGCATATCAGTTCTACGCTAAGCTGGAGTGGTCATGTGCAATTCATTGTTTCCAAGGCTTTGAGAAAACTTTACATGCTAAGAAATCGCATGATGCATTGCACTCCTAAAACTAACTAAGCTTGTGGCCTACACGACATAGTTAGGCCGCTATTACAATATGCGGACGTAGTTTGGGACCCGCACACCAAATATGACATCGATTGCATTGAACGCGTTTAAAAAAAGCGCTAAGATTCATCTTCAACTCTTACGGCAGGCACGTGTCCATTACTAACCTTAGACATTTAAGCGAACTTCCAACGCTAGAATCACGCAGGAAACTGCATCGACTGCAAATGCTTTACAATATCGTAAACGGTAACATTAGAATGGGCTTCACTGATTACATGCAGTATAACAGCGCAAGGCGAACAAGATGGAAGCACAGTAAGACGATTGTAAGGCCACGAGTTAAGATGAAGGTGTATCAATTTTCGTTTTTTCCTCGAACAATAGCGGAATGGAACGAGCTTCCATGTGACATAGTCGGCCTATCATCAGTTCATGCGTTCACAAATGCCGTGCAAGATTATCTGTGATGTTATGCGCAGTTCTTGTCATTCTTTCTCTTTTACAGCTTGAAATGTTTGCGGGTAACCATTTATTTCGTGGTATTCTACTGTTGACGTAAGCTGTCCTTCGGTTCACATGCTTATTTGGTTCGTTGGCCATTTCACTCATGTTCTGAAATGTTGTATGCGTCTTTCGGGTGTTCAATCACTCGATCCTGTATGTGTTATTGCTCCTGTGTCATACCTCAGTGTATTATTGCAAATGCTGTTGGACTTGTTTTTTATGTTCGCGTCTTGAGTTCACATTTGGGCGCATGTGTTGTTATCATTAGACATATGTGCATTTGTTCTGTTTTTTCTTTCATTTTTTTATTTCGGCTGTCGACTGAAACAATGCAATGTGATGTACCCACTCCTGCCATGGCTCCTAAAAGGCAGCCGGCAGTATTTGATAAATAAATAAAAATGAATAAATAATGCACGACGGTTGCAGTACAATCCTATCGCGAGACAGCACGAGCAGTATTTTTCGTTTATCTCGAATATTCTATTTGCTAAATGTACTGAATACGCTATTGATATCTGCTTAATACGCTATCTACTATACTCTACTAAACAATGACATCTTTTGCTATGAAGGCGTGTACATATCGGGTTGGACGTTCACTTGGCCGACGTGCTGGAGGAATATAATACTACAGACAAATAACGCTAAGGAATGCAGCAGGGGACGACTGGAATAAAATGAGAGATGCTCTTTTTTTCTCCTATTTCTATCCTCCAAGGCGAGGGTCGCTTTTAGATTCGTCGAGTCCGCAGAAAACAGTGCTCACAATTCAGACGGCGGTGGCGGTGCAAGTGAGCGAAAGACCAAGGGGAGGGCTCCACGATCACCGCGATCATCACTTTTCCTCAGAGTAATTTATAGCTACCGAACCTGGCCGACGAGGAGACGGCTCCCACCGGCGAGTGCCGTCTCTCTTTGTAGACTTCGTGGATCGGGAACCAAGGGTCATCAGGAGGGCAAAACCAAGCACTACTCACTCAAAAGGAAAGCGCCGACACAAAGGAAGTGAACCCGGCGGGCAGCCCTCGCAGAAAGGCCCTCCGGGGCTTGCCGTCACGTAAAATCCAGCAGACATATACAGCGCCGATTGTATAAGTAACGGTCGGTCGATGCTTGGGTTGGAGCGGTAAAGGCATCTGTAGATTCTCAACGAATGGTTTCGTCTAATGCGCAAACACCGAACACTTTTAAGTATCAGCCCAGCTTTCACTTTAAATGAAGATGTAAGGCTGCTGTCCGTTTTTGCGCACTTTAAATTCTTCATCAAAAACACTGCGTCCATGGTTCTCCTCTTACCAAAACAAGAAAGTGCCTACGGGAAGTCGGCCGTACGTCTTGCTTTTATATAATACGGTGTTGCGTGTGTGAGCGGTGTTGAAGCCGTTCATCACTTGGACACATATTAGGACGTGTGAGACCGGCTTCCTGGGACATACTTCGGTGCGCTGGTAAAATTACTGGCACTGCCTTAGGCTGCCCAGCTCTTAAGCCTTATACAGCGGCTGGTGGCCTATTCATCCTTCTATTTCTTATTCCTCTTCTTTTCTATCTCTTTCCTTTCTATTATTCTCCATTTCCCCCACCCCAAGTGTAGGGTAGCCAACCGAGCCAAGCTTGGTTAACCTCCCTGCCTTTCCTCTCTCTCTCTGGTGGCCAAATCTTGGCGCTTACGAGTCACGCCAGTGTCATTATTTGCCTGAAACTAGGAACCCGTTTCACTCCGGTTATTATTTTTTTGAGCACCGGGGATGTTGAACTCAGGCGTACCCTTAAAGGCGGTTTCATCAAAGCGGAAGTTTCTTGTACACTCCCCCCCTTCCTCAGTGTTCTTTCTGAGTATTGAGCATGTTTTTTGCCTGTCTCGTTGGTGGTACCGGTGTTGCTTTGGAGTACTACAACACGCTATATGGTGGTGGTGCCTTCACATGGTATCAGTCGTACAGGGGGCGAGAAAAGCATTGTTTAGTAATCATTGCTTTGATCTCTCACACAGGTGCGCTGATAATTTTTGGAAAATATGGGTTATAATTTCCGTAAACGGCCTATGAACCGCATATTTCATATACGCGTAGCTCTTATCCCTTACCACACTAAGGAGTTCTGGCCAGCTACAACCTCAAGGATTACCTAAGGCTGGTAAAAAATACCGAGAACGTTGCGCGAGCTGAGTAGATCCTGTTCTAAAAACGACTGTTCTAAGCTATAGCTCCTTGGATGAAGACGTTTATCGTCCATCCTCTTCTCAACACCAAAATTATTTTCCACAAACGTCAAGTGCAGGTTCAGTAGCCTTCTAATTTCTTTGTGTGTGTGTGTGTGCGTGTGTGTGTGTGTGTGTGTGTGTGTGTGTGTGTGTGTGTGTGTGTGTGTGTGTGTGTGTGTGTAAGTGTGTGTGTGTGTGTGTGTGTGTGTGTGTGTGTGTGTTTGCGTGCGCACGTGCGCTGCCGCAACTCACTGCATGGGCAAACACAACATACTAGTGAGCTATCCCCTTCATGTTGTCCTCTATACTTGTGCGTAAGTTCTCATTTTTATGCCGTCTATGTTTGGGCCTAAAAACACAATGCACGTTCACGTAAGCGATAGACACGATCTCTTCTAAATGTGGCAAGAAGTAGCGATGCATTTGAGAATTTTCAGCGTCTTGATATTCTTGCTCGCTTGCACAAGAACACAGACTGGTCGAATACGTTTAAACCGACAAACGCCAGACCTTCAATTAAATGTTTGTGAGCAGTGGCTGTGTTTGAGCTAACCAATATGATTTAGAAATGAAATCAACAATAGCGTATAGTATACGCTACTCTTGCCCAGCAAGCGCGTGGCCCCTTTTCTGTTGCTTGCTCCTGTTGTTGCCCTGAAATAATGTAATTGGACATAAGCTTTTTCGGTCTACTATTTAAAGGTTGTCGTGTGTGGAGGATGAGGCAGTAAACACCTCAATTACTGCAATTACATACGCATTGCAGGAGGAAAATAAACAGAAAAAGGGTGTAATTAAAGAAAACAATACCGCAATGGAACTTCACTTTTCACTGAAAATTTTTGAAACCCGTTTTCTTTTTGTTCAAAGTGTTAGAGAACAGAAAAAAACATGGCAGAATATCCACGGAGTGAATGATGGAGAGTGGGGCGAAGCATCCGTCCGTCCGTTCGTTCTTGCTTCTGTCCGTCCATGCGTTCGTATTTATGCCCATCCGTGCGTTCGACTGTTCGTGCGTCCGCACGTCCATCTGTGCGTCCGTCCCTGCTTTCGTCTATGCATCCGCCCTGCATCCGTCCATGCACCCATCCGTCCGTGCAGCCATCCGTTCATCCGTCCATGCATCTGTCTGTGTGTCCGTTCGTCCATCTATTCAACACTCCAAGTACCACCATCTCGCATCTTTTCATCATATATACCCCATATAGAAGCACTGCCATCCAGCGGAATTTCCAAGGACTAAACGAGGGGTGGCACACGCATACTTTCTTACGGCTTGCGCTTCGCGTCTACTTCCCACCTTTAACCACCTCGAGTTCATGGTATATACTAGTTCACTGTATTCATGGCACTGCGGCCCAACGCTCGCTAAACCTTTCTAAAACCAAGGAGGGTATACGCCCAGCGAGTATAACGTAGCAACCTTTTCTTGTCAGATAGTGCTTAATGTACATGCCAATGGCTGCTAATGGGGAATGATAGACAGGAGAATTCGGCTTTTACTTTCTTACGGCTTGCGCTTCGTATCTACTTCCCACCTTTAACCACCTCGAGTTCATGGTATATACTAGTTCACTGTATTCATGGCACTGCGGATCGAGGCTCGCGCTAAACCTTTCTAATACCAAGGAGGTTATGTCCAGCGAATATAACGTAGCAACCCTTTCTTGTCAGATAGTGCTCAATGTACCCGCCAATGGCTACTAATGGGGAATGAGAGACAGGAGAATTCGACCTTTACTTAACGCGCACGCTGCGAATTTTTAATGGTTCAACAACGCACACGAGAAATCTCCCACCATCACCACCTTGCAGGTCAAAACGTAAGACTGGTTACACACCACGACTACGACTACTACGAGGGACGAACGGGTGCCGCTTTAAGAAGCTTCGCCCCTAAAAATTTCAAAGCGTGTTCAGGCATGCGGATTGCACCAGCTGCTTAGCTTACGCCGCATGTGACTTCCGCAAAGTGAACAAACAAACTTTGTTTTTACAATATCTTCGATGACACATGAAATGTTTGCATTTGATTTATGGACACTCAAACCACGCTGCATGCCGATTACGTCTTTGGCTGCCCTTTTGAATCCCTCAGCATTTATAATTTCTGAATTCGTCCTGAAAGAACGAAAAATGCCACTATATGGGACACACAGCTATCGGAAACACATGGTATACTAAAAATAAGAAATAAAATAAAGGACAACGGTTTATTGCTTGCAGCTGCGGGGTCCAGAAACAAGGCTAAAAAAATGCTGCTTGCAGCCAAGTTTTCTCGAATATGAAGGCGCTGCACGAAGCAAAAGCGCAAATCATAGTGGACTGGATGAATAATCCGCAATAAACCCATATATATATATATATATATATATATATATATATATATATATATATATATATATATATATATATATATATATATATATATATATATAATCCGCGAACAATCCGCAATAAACCCATATATATATATATATATATATATATATATATATATATATATATATATATATATATATATATATATATATATATATATATACTATCCTTCTCTTGCCCGCCACTGCATGGTTTTAGCCAGACCAAGCACATAAGCAAGTATTTGCGTGAGCACGTTTGCAGGCGTGTGCAAAGCGCATTAATGCTCCCGACGCTATTTCTGCTTCGCGGCACTAGGCATGGCCACTTCGCCGGCGCACGATGAGGGAGCAGCAACGCGGTGGCGTATTTGGCCAAGCGACCGTATTTGTAGGCGGCTCGACCAGCGGAGGCCTCTTTCGGATGCGGTGGCACTGTTTGGACAGGGCCTTTTCTCGACTGCGCTGCTCGCTCATTCCGTGCCACCGCGCGTCGCCCAGCCGCCTCCCTAATCCTCCAGCTCTCTTCGGCAGGACGCTGCGTTGCCACTTCTCGGCTCGCATCCGTTCCCGATTATTCGGCGCTGGAAGAGCAGAGCTTGCACGAGGAGCAGCTGCCGGTAACGAGAGGAACACATACAAAGTCCATACTCAGTTCGTCGTGCACGGCGTGAAGTACGTGTTTCGCCTGGTTTCAGTGCCATTTGGGAGCCAGATCGCCCGGTTTTGTACCAGTGCACGAAACAATATATCTTTATGGAACGTTAGCTGAAGCTGCTGAAAGCCTGAAAATATATTTCGTAGAATAACGTTCCGTCATCACTGTGACGTTTTCGTTGCCTCACTGGTTTGTAGGCGGTGTCTATGAGTGAGGTTGGAGCAGTGGCAACGCTTTTGGAACGCTAACTTTTCCTTCAGTGGCCTCTAACACTTTTTAACAACTGCGGACACAAAACTGATAAAGCCCTGCCGCAATTCGTGCGATCAACTACATATTGCAGTGAATGATTTGATGCACAATGCCTTTAGAGGCACGTGCCGCTTTTCTGTAAGTATTTCCTTCTTTTTTCTCTTTCTTCCGACATAGAATGGTACCATACATGGCAACTTTGAACAGACCTTTCTTGCACCTTTACTAATCTTTTTCTCGGCAATGTCGAATGGTTGTCTTCCCCTTTTTCTTCAATATAGCTGTCCTCCTCCAATTTAAGTGAAATCATACTAAAGTTCTTGCCTTAGTGTTAATAATTTTTTTCATGGAGGCAAAAATATTTGAGGTCCATGTACTCACGTTGAAGATCCACAGGTGATCGAAATTTCCGGAGCTCCTCTCTACAGCGCCTCTCATAATCATGTCATGGTTTTGGGACGTAAAACCCCAGGTAATAATAATAATAATAATAATAATAATAATAATAATAATAATAATAATAATAATAATAATAATAATATAATAATAATAATAATAATAATAATAATAATAATAATAATAATAATAATAATAATAATAATAATAATAATAATAATAATAATAATAATATTATTATTATTATTATTATTATAAGTCAATACTAATCGAGAGACCAGTGGCAAGAATCTATCTAAGATAATGATAGTGATACATAGCGCCAGGTAAGGGGCTTAAATCAATATGCAATTCGTGTGTGACATCAATTGCTCATCGTCGTCGTCATCATCAGCCTAAACACGCCCACTAAAGGACAAAGGCATCTGCCATAATCCACCAATCAACCCGGTCTTGTGCTTTTCGTTGCCACGTTATATCCACAAACCTTTTAGTCTCATCGTCCCACTTAACTTTCTGTTTACCCTTCGTGCGTTTGCCTTCTCTGGGAATCCAGTCAGTTACCCTTAATGACCAGCGGTTATCCTGCCTACGTGCTTACTGTCCGGCCTAAGTCCATTTCTTTTTTTCTTGATATAAACTCTAACATCCTAACTCCAGTTTGTTCCCTGACCCACTCTGCTCTCTTCTTGTCTTTTAAGCATACACCTATCATTTTCCTTTCCCTCGCTCGCTGCATCATCGTCAATTTAAGTTGAACCCTCTTTGTAAGCCGCCAGGTTTCTGCTCCGTGGTTAAGTACTTGCAAGATGCAGCGGTTATACACCTTCCTCTTGAAGGTTAGTGGCAGATTACCATGCACGATTTGAGAATGTTTGCCGAATGTAATCTACTCCATTGTTATTCTCCTAGTTATTTCACTCTCATGGCTCGGCTCCGCGGTTGCTACCTGTCCTAAGTAGACATATTCCTTTACAACTACAACATCTCTCCACCTATTGCAAAGTGCTGTTTTCTGCCGAGACTGTTGCACATTACTTTAGTTTCGTGCATAATAATTTTCAGACCTACTTTTCTGCTTTCCGTGTTCAGTTCAGTAATCGTGAGCTGTAATTCGTCTCCTGAGTTACTGATCAAGGCAATGTCATTAGCGAATTACAGGTTACTAAGGTGCTGTCCATTAACTCATATCCCTAACTCTTCTCAGTGTAGGGTCCTGTATACATTCTGTAAACACGCGGTGAATATCATCGAAGAGATCATGTTTCCCTGCCTTACACCCTCTTTTTTTAAGGGGGGGGGGATTTTGTCGCTTTCTTTATGGAGAACTAGGGTGGCCGTGAATCCTCTGCAGATTTCTTCCAGTATTTTTATGCAGGGATCTTCGATGCCCTGATTCCGTAATGCCTGCATTACTGCTAATGTCTCGACTGAGTCAAACGCCTTCCCGTAAACTATGAAAGCTATGTATAGGGGTTGGTTGTATTTAGCGCATTTCTCTATTACCTGATTGATAGTATGAATATGATCTATGTGGAGTAGCTGGTACGAAATCCAGCTTGGACCTTTGGTTGATAGAACTCTAATATCGCCTTAATTCTATGAGCTATTATTTTTGTAAATAGTTTGTAAAAAACGAACAATAATCTGATCGGGGTAATGAATTGCTGGGTGTTCTCTTTTTTAACTCAGATACCCTAAAGGCCCAGAAGGCACTACATAGATTGGGGGGGGGGGATATATATTGGGGCAAATAGTAGATGTAAGGGGGAATGTATTTTCGAGTGCATGAAAAGAATGGTGTCGGAGAAGCGGTAACAAAGTGTGGAGGAATTTTCTAGGATGTGTCATGCAGTTTGTGTATACAGCCTATCCCACAAGTTAAGATGGGGTGCCGTATGAAACGTTCTTGGATGTTTTCGGTCGCCACATCCGGTACAAGTGAGCGAGCCTTGTGCTGTTGGCCTCACTCTTGGTCGAGAGGGCACGACGTTTGACCTTGCGCGGAAAGAAATTTGGCAAGAGGCCACGGTTCCCCCTTGACACTAACAGTGGCTCGCGAAATGCTGTTGAGATTTTCCCATACGCTTATCCTTCTACATTCTTTGCTTTCTTTCTGCTTGGAAATAAATAAGTGTTGTTGGCCACTCTCCGCTCGCTGAGTCGTCCCTCACCGTTCCCAATCAGGGGGGGGGGGGGGGGTTAGACAAAGTTGTTAATGAGTTAGGGTACATGGCACTCTACGCACTAAAACACACAAAATTTCCCATGTCCTGATTCCAGCTGTTTATGATGGAGCTTGTTATTTGTCCTGACCCTCCATAAGCCTGCCTCTGTGGTCTAGGGGTATCGACTGCTCATGCTAAAGTAGCGGGATCCAATCCCGGCTGTGCCGCCCACATGCAATAGAAGTGGAATGTTGGAAGCCCATGTCCCTATATTTAGGTGCACGTTAAAGGAAACCAGGTGGTCGAATTTCCTTGAGCCCTTCACTACGGCATGTCTAACAACCATACTTTGGCTTTGGGACGTAGGACCCCAGTGGTTATTGTATTACACGCAGGTGACCTGGCCGGGGGGTGTGAGAGGTGGATTCACTCATCTTCCTCACAAACGCCCCTTAAAGAAAGCTTCTTTTTTTTGCGTTTGTCTAAATACACAAAAACATACAAACACATGGATAAAGATACATAACGCGTGTTTGAACCTTCTCCACTCGAAAAAGTTTTCTGATTGCGCCCCTTTTACTTTTCTATACGAGGAGTGTTCTTATGCTTCGTCAAACTAGATAACCCAAGCTAGGTGGATCAAGTAGTGTAGGTACTTGCTATTCATATTAACTTGAGCATTGGCGCCAGCGAAAGACTCGTATTCCTTGACGAATGCTGACGCTAACAATCTCGACAAACGAGGGTACATGCGCGGGTCGGTAGTAAGCCATCGTGCAGCGCACTGAACCGTCTCAGCTTGCTCTTCGATCAAGTGTACCATGCTGCCGCTCTTAACAACTAGACTAATTGGTCAAAGAGGCTCTCAAAGGCGGTCGTGCGGTCGTGTCACGTGCTTTCAGATTCTCATGGGCTCTCGAGCACCCGGCGAGTTCTCTTCGTGGGGGGATGAGAGCTTCACCACAGCACGTTGAAGAGAAAATGACGAGGCCAAAATAAAGCATAAACATTGACTTATGTGGTGGCTAGGTAATTACGTCGTTCGCTGCCTTTTCTTTTTTTTGTATTCTCTCGTTGAATGTTTGCCGCGTGGTATGGCAGCTTTGTTCCAGGGTGAGTGAAAGAGCAACTATGCTATTAACTCTAATCAGTTGAAAATATGGCACCCTACACCAGGCTCCTTTTTAATGCGTTCTCTTGTCTTTATCATAAATCCTTCACTTCCGGGCTAGATTATAGTTTACATTGTACGAGCACTCTGCAGAGCACGCTGTAGACTGGCTTTATGCTTTCAATGAGGTGAGATTAATAACATTAATCAGGATGTAGATTTAATTTAGTGGGAACACGAGCAGCACTAAAAAGCAGAAGCAACGGAGACAAGAAAAACAGACAGAACCAGTATACTTTTCGCACATGTTTTTTTCTTTGTTGTCTCGTTTGTTTCTGCTACATTTAGTGCTGCTAGTATTCCCCCCGAGACTATGGTATATGTACCCATTTGCCCAACAAGCCACCCTGTATTATATCTTACTGTATGTGATTATACTAATACCAAGGGTAGGTTAGAAGATGGCATTCGCTATTAAACACCATTCTAGGTCGTAATCGTATCGTGCTGGTCGTGACCGAAGAAGATCAAATTTTTTTTTGCAAAGGTTCTTGTTTTTTGCTTGCCAAAACCGTGGTAAGACTGTCAGGTGCCCCGTAGAGCAAAAATCACCGGATTAACTTTGATCACCCGGGATTCTTTGTCTTACATTTTGGTCTACGTACACAAAGTTATTTTGCATTACGCGTCCACGAAAAATGCAACTGCTATCACGGGGAGTCCAAGCCGCATCCTTGAGCCTAAATGCGTCACAGATTAGCCACTGGAATACCATGACGTGTACCCCCAAATATCTAGTGATATGTAAAAACTGAGAATAAGACACGTATTTTAGTTCAATCATGTCGGCATAGGTACTCATTTTTCAGTTATATCGAGAGAGAAACGCCTGATTAGAGTAACCTAAATCTCTTCATTACTACAAGTGTGAACCTTTCGGCTGCATTGGTAGAGCTTCTCTCATAATAACACGAAAGCTTGTTACTTCGTTGAAAGAAACAGGTAAACATTATGTAAATTCACAATTTTTTTTCGTCATGAACATATTTCGCTCCGAGTTTAAATGAATGCTGTATTGGGTAGAACAGACTCGTTGATATTTCACGTGGGAGGCCTTGAAAAATGGCATAAAGAAGGGCAAACCAAAAAGAGGTCATGGCAAAACACACAGTGTATAGGAATAAATGGAGGCACATCTATATCGGCAACTCACTCGGTGATGCCAGCCGCTGTGCCTGTAACATAACGACGTAATTTCTGACGTACTAAAACAGATAATTTAGGTCTTACAAATGCACATGCTTTCGTTTCTGGTGTCTTCAGTTCGGGTCGTACCAGCGTAACTTCAACTCGAACTCGTTGACGAAAGTGAACATTAGCTCTAGAGACCACATTCGTCGTGACGTAACAGGGCTGTCTCGAACAGCTCTACATACCAGTCGTTATTGTAAAGCATTCATGTCTCGTTTGAATCGGCGAGTACTGTAGGTCAGCTGTAAAATAATTGATTGCCGCATCTCAGGATAAAGAGTGGTCGCATAGCGGATGTCAATAGATCATACTACAGAGGTTACTTGCCACAAAGCTGTAACTAATCAATAGATTATTATTATTATTATTATTATTATTATTATTATTATTATTATTATTATTATTATTATTATTATTATTATTATTATTATTATTATTATTATGAGTGATGTTATTATTACACCGCAGTTACAGTGTGAAAATTTAGTTTCCATTGTTCTTTCGTAACACCACCATTGCGACATCAGTTGCTTCTGGACAAAAAAAGTTATTATTGATTCACTTCTCGATCGGGTGTGATGTGCGAAAAAAGACATGAACCTCATTTTCCTGGAACCCTGAACAAGCATACATTATTAATAATAAAGAGTGGGTTCAGAACCACGTCGTATTCTCTGAAATCATTTTTCAGAACACAAAATATTATACAAACATTACTGCAGTAAAGAAAGAAAGAAGTGTAACAGTTACACATCAAAGATTCATCGCTACGGCATGAAAGCTTGGCCGCTTTTACATTATTGTGAACTTTATTAGACGGCATTGCATCATAACGACTTCCTCGTACAACCAGTAGCCGTCTTTCAGCGTAGAAACTAACGAAACACTAAAATTCACCTCATACGTGCACACTTTTTTACGCGGGATTATTCATACCACATAGAAACAATGATCGGAATGGCGTTCTATTAAACATCTCTCGCGAAAGTGCTTTAAATAAACGTTCGGAAATTCTGCGCGTTTCTAAGAGACCACAAAATTTTCTGGGAAGCCTTCTTTGGTAAGCTTGTTTGGTGTTATTTGCATTGTTTTATAACTTTATTACCTCATCTTTTTGTATTAGGTCAGATGAAAAAAGGTTCCTGCATAAACATTGATAAAAAAACTTCTTGGGCTCTCCATTAAATAGAATAAACTAATAAACAATGGCGTAATAAAATAAGAAAACATATAGAAATTATTTAAAGTATATTTTGGTAAATATTTTTACCACGTTGTCCCTACTTTGGCGTAATGATTGCACCTGTTTTCGCACTACTTTTTAGGAAAGTAAACTTGTTTCAAGTTTCCCCCAAACACCGTCTTCCTATGTACTGCCAGGGCCGCTATGAGGCTATGGTACTGTCATACTGTTGAATAACACTTAACGTGATTCGATTAAAAGTATGTCCACTTTGATTAGTCGTTTTACATGTGAAGTAGCTTGCTAAACGTGCCCACTGTGTCCTACGCATAATGCTGAAGCCATTTTTGCATTGTCAAGCTTAAATCCATAGCTGCTTTGTCAGTCCCATGTGCGGCGTCTTTGTTACCTTCCACGCCCCGCCGCTTGGTCTAGTGGCTAAAGTACTCGGCTGCTGACCCGCATGTCGTGGGATCGAATCCCGGCTGTGGCGGCTGCATTTCCGATGGAGGCAAAAATGTTGTAGGCCCGTGTGCTCAGATTTGAGTGCACGTTAAAGAACCCCAGGTGGTCGAAATTTCCGGAGCCCTCCACAACGGCGTCTCTCATAATCATATGGTGGTTTTGTGACGTCAAACCCCACATATCAATCAATTTGTTACCTTTCACTTCTGCCCGAATTTCGAAAAACCAGGCACACTTTGATGTGACATTACGCAGTATTTTTTTATTACAGCAGCCAATTTTGGCCCGTATATACTTTCAAATTTTTTTGATGCTAAATATTTCTGTAATATCTCTGTAAATCACCATGTGGAACACGTACCTAGAGAAATACAGCCGATCTATGGGAGAATGCATTTATGAAAGAGAACTCACTAGACAAAAATTTTAAGGGTTATTTGGTGACCCTTTATTACATGAAATATTTCAACTCTACTTCGGACTGGGAAAGTATGCATCAGAAGTGCGTCATCAGCACCCGTATGTGTATTACACTTGTTTGTCCTGTGGTCATCAATAGCAGCGCTTGAATATTTTAGATACGAAATAGAGGTTGATGTAATGCAGCCCCTTAGAGCTAGGGTCCAGTCGAAATGTGTGGCTTCAGAGGATACCCTGCTTCGTGCGACGGTTCTCGTATCTCGCCGGCATCGCGGCGTGTCTTTCTCGCGACCGGGAGACGGCCGCAGGGGTCACGACTCTCCCCTCTCGCCACTTCGCGCAACTTCACGTGGCAGCGACCACCGCGGGTGGCCGCACGCTTCTCGTAGTCGCTCTAGTCTCCTCGGCTGCGCAACTGCACGTTGGCCGATGATGGCGCTCTTCGATAGGGCTGTCAAGTGGCCCATTCGCGTCCGTCTCCATTCATTTGGCCCAAAGGCGCAGACGGAAGTGGCCCGGGCGTGGGAAGAGGGCAGCACAACGCGGTCCGTCATCGCGTGTCGTGTGCCGGCCGATGATTGAACCACGTTGTTCAGGCAAACGCTTTACAAGCTCCCCTGCCGGGACCGAGTGGGACCCCCCTGGATGCGCGCATGATACAAAAGCGCGCCGCACGTGCCCGGGCGGTGCGGCAGTGGCTAGCTTCACGTGCGAGAATCTGCCCAAGTCGCTGTTATTTCCTGCCCCCGTCCCCACCACAATTCTACTGAATGGGTCTTTCGCTGGATGCCTCTGTAACACGAGCAGGGGGATAGGTGGCTCGAGGCTCCCTCAGTCTTCAACAGGCCGTCATGACGAAGCTGGACGTGGCCCGCTGCGGTGGATTGCGCTTTGCTCACACGAAAGCGCGCATTTCTGCACACATACTGATTGGTAGAACTGTGGAAACAATCATAGAGCATGATCGAATTCCTTATTAGTTTGCATATTTTTATTGCAATAAAAACTGAAAACTTTTTGAAAGCTGGTGGAAGCTAAATATAAAATTCGTGTAGTCTCTTACACTCCGAGCATGTAAAAACGTGCATAGCTTACTCTTTTTCTCTAATTCCTCACCTTCTACGTAAATGACACTCTTTAAGGAGACTCGTTAACTCTACTTTGGCACACAAAACTGTTCAATCAGAATATAATAGGGAACTCCAAATACAGTTTTTATGTACATTTAAAGAGACGATATACATTTCAGACAGGCCTCACACACACACAAAAAAAAGCGTCACAGAGTACATAACCTTCGACCAAGGCGACTTGTTGCTATCATTGCAGCATCGAGTCTAACATAGGAGTAGTGTGAAAAAAAAAATAGCAACACGATTAGAATAGTGAACATATATGATACGGCATATATATATATGTATATATATATATATATATATATATATATATATATATATATATATATATATATATATATATATATATATATATATATATATATATATATATATATATATATATATATATATATATATATATATATATTAGTACGGCAGAGCTTCATACCAACTACCCGCTATAGCATCACTGCTTGTATCATAGTTCAATTCGTCTAAATCGAACATTCTTGAGATCATTGCATGGAGGAGGCTTGCAAGAGCACGGTTGTCTTTACATGACTTGTACCGTGTATATGTATTGACGCATTCAAGGAAGACCTAAAGTCTCACCTAACACTAACATTCAGCAGGACATTGCGTCAAAATACACTCCAGCCTATATAACGCACATCGGCTGGCACAAATATATAGGTTTTCCTACTACGCTGCACGTTTTTCAGTGGGAAAAGGAAAAAAAAAACTAACCGGCAGGTTTGAAAGGTACTATGCTTCATTGAGCAGGAACGTTAGGATCGTTCTTTTATTTACGGGCGCCACACCTTAACATGTTTGCATCTCCTTTGAAGCTTCGCACCTACGTTTTCTCTTGCTGCGCCGATGCGCATCAAAGATCTCCCTTTTCTACAGCCATTGCTTACTAGACGAGCGCGTCGTAGAGAACATACAAAAAGGATTAAAGTTGGAGCTCGCTCATGGAACGCGCGCCGCGAGCCATGAAGTTAAGAGTTTCGAATTATCCTTACCTCTCTTCTGGCATACGTCGTCACCGATGCATGCGTGCTTTCGTTTAGGAAACAAAAATCGCGAAACGTGCCCGGAGAATCCATGCGCATTTCACGCTGTAAACAGTAGGATCGCTCTTTCGGTCACACATTCCTCTATGCTACACACCCTTTATTGTGACTTTTTTTTGGCTTCTTTTCTCGAACTTCCGTGTGCTTTTCGATCGCATTAGCTCTCGCCTCACAAGCCAAAGACCCCGTTGGCGTTGCAGAAGACCCGTTTCGACGAAGGCATGAAAGAACCGCCATAGCGAGCGATCACACTCTTTTTTTTAAATATTTTTTTTCTCACTTTTCGGGCGCAAGGCTTTTCGCTCGCTGCCACCTAAAGCTGCATGGCGCTGTGTGATGCCGCGCAGTGAAGCAACGCGCAGCGCGCCGCGCTCCAGACTCACTCGCTCGCTCCTTAAGCCTTACTTCGTTCCGCAGCCATGAGCGATGCTTGCCCTACGTGCGGTTGGCGTCTGTGTACAGTTGACTTACTGTAGCGAGCTAGATGCAGTGTCTCGTGCATTGAGGATTCGTGTCGCCAGCCAGCATGTGTGATTGGATTCCGCCGCAACTTCTTGCAAGTTTGTGTATCGTTTTTTTTAAAAAAAAGGTATTCTTGTTTATACGTCTAGGCGTTGCATGTTGTTTTAAAAGTGTGAGACCGAGAAGGAAAAATAAATTATGCACAGAGCAGCAGTGTTCTGTTAATGATTCCTAAAGATTTTCGGAGGTACGAAAAAAGGAGACATGGTAAGCGCCCTGAGTTTGCGTTCGTGGATTATTGATGCGTACCAAATAGGAAGCCCGCGGTAATCTATCATTATGTATTTGCATTTTCTGCAAAATGTTTAACCCTTTTTTCAACGTCAGCATAGCTAAGAAGTGTACGCTGGGTAAAGTATTTTGCCTGCATCTTCATGTATAAACTGTAGCTTCTGCGCAGAGGCGGTGTCGTACCCAATGAAGTGAAGTGTAGCTTCTGCGTAGGTTCTTTTACACCAAAGGGACAGGCCTGCAAGACACTGCTTTTTAACCTGTAAAGAACTGGGTCGAAATTGTTTTTCGCTGCTGCTTAAACATGGTTTGTTGCTCAAAAGAAATGTATGCATATAACTGATGTTTCTGAATCCAGTAATGAGCCTAGTACAATTAGCTCGGTTAAAATTATGTTCAAGTACAATTTACGATTTCTCGCTAAGTAAATCACCTACGTTAAGCAGATAAACGTGAAGCACACAACCGTAACCTTCATTGAAACTATGGCGCATCAACGGGTCGAGAAACGTTTGAAGATCAGGGCCGCGGAAATGTTACGTCAGTGGTGTGCACGAAACCAAATGTCTGCAACGGTTGGCTTTAAGCAGGCGTGGCGCTTTCTTCTAAAAAAATCGCTCGTGATCTTTTCACTGTTTCTTTTCGACATTGAGATCTCATAATAAATATTCATAATGGAACACAGAATGTCAGTCATCATCGTTAACAACTTTAACATCAGTATAGTTATTGTTCTAAAACACGAATTTCGAGTTTCTGAGGCTGCTAAAACAAGTACAGCTTCTCAATCTCAAAAATATATACCCTTCTTGTATTACGCTTCCGCCTTGTATGGTTACTGTTCACGAAATTATGCGATCGTCTGTACTTGAAAGCACTGAATAAGCGCATTAGAAGTTTTCGAAAAGTCAGCATGACTTCTTCAAGTCGACGACTCTAGGCACCGAAATATAAGGAAATATTTACTACATACAGCCATGCTTAGTGTTTTGTTCTGTCTACTAGATATTTTTTGTTTTCTCACATAGTTTACGTGATAATTCCGGCCCACACGGTAATGTTTCGTGGTGTGAAAAGTATAATAATAATAACGTTAAGTGACGAAATTCCTTGGGCTAATAGCCTAGCGCAGGTAAGTAAGCAGGATGTTATGGCACGAGGCGTTTCTAGCTGTAGCGTTATACATTATGCGTCACGCCCTCATCGTGGGAGAAATTAGCTGCGGTAGAAGTGCACAACGAGAACTTTCAGCTAAGGGCAAGAGTAAATATTATGTTCCAAGCCCCTTCGTAAGCATCGCATGGCAGTCAGAGCAATTACTCGCGCTGCGAAGAGAATCCTCGGTTTTCCCAACAGGTTCACGCTTCCGCGTATTGCGGAAGGCACTCGCTTCTATGCTGACATGCCGCATAATGTTTGTTATTCATACGAGTGGTGAAAATGTATGATAGTAAACATGGCCTTAATGCGAGCTCACTGATATCAATGTTGCATTATCAAAATGATAGGTGAAAGATGATTATGTTGCTCTCTTATTCTATGTGCAATGTATGTTCTGTCCTAACTCGCTTGCTGATGAGAGATTGAGGTTCATATCACTTGGTCTACTCCATTTCCATAAACTCTGTCGGGCAAAGATTAAAGGAACGGTCCTCAAAACCAAAAAAACGAACAATTATATGAATACACAAACAGAAAAATAGAAAAAAAATACGTATAATAACTCAAAACTGGACAGTTTCCTGTACAATATACACATATTCAATTAACTCACCTAGGCGCTGCCATGGCCATTAAGATGAAAAAGTAGCTATCATTTTTCTCAAATTCGTAAAGCAGGTAACTTACTCAAAATAGAGAAGGCTGACAGAAAGAGAATGAAAGTCTGTAGAGGCACGCTTTTACATTTCAAATTTACTTTTACCGTGCCCTGAAAGGAACCTTCCGCAAAGGGCCAACATCTTAAAAGACTCATAGGTAGGCGCTAGACTAGCGAAATGTTTGTGATGCGCAACATTTTGCTATTCTATGTGATCTGATGTGTTAGTTTGTATACTGAGGGAAGAATTCACACTGAAAAGCGTGTGTGTGAACGTTCGAGTAGAAAATGAGATCTTCCAAGTATATTTTTTTGTTTGTTTTTTTCTTGTTATGCTCTGTTTTCTGTATTTTTTTTTCACTTAATCACTTTTGATTTATGGGTGCCTATTTCTGTTTCTTTTGTCCCTGTGTCACTGCAGAACCTGTTTAAATGCAGCAGCCGATGTGATATAAACCTGAACCTTCCCACAGCAAGCCAGTTAAGGGAAAACAGAACGAACCATTCGAAAGAATATTCCTTGGTGTATTCCGGACCAGCAATCGGCATTACACGTCGAAGAGGTTGATTGATCCGTTCCGCGTAGAAAATAGTTTTACAAAAGAACCAAAATAAAGGCAGTCAATGCCGAACAGTACACGTCTGGAAGATCACGAGTACCAGCTTCGGCATCGTGACCCTTCCGGGTGGTGCGTTCGAAGGAAACGATGTCGTCGTCGTCGTCACCCTCCAACCACCGCCGAATCCGTGTGGAGCCCCTGGGCGGTTCATGCCACTGCACGCGTTTTTGTTCCAGAGGAGCAGCAGCGATGATGACGATATCTGTCCGCATCGGCGACGCTTCCCCCACGGGGGCTGATTGCCGCCGGCGTATCGATCCGACCGACACCCGGCACTCGCTAATTGAATTGCGCCCCTGCTGACTGAACCCTCGCTGCCTCGCATCCGACACAGGAAAAGGGCCGCTCGAGCCCGACTGGGTTTCATCCAGTCATTTCGACTTCCTCCCGTTTCTCATAGCCTCAGTTATGAACCCATTCTGTTCGTCCGTTCAACTACCGGATTATTGCACCGTGGACAACAGTAAACATTGTGAAGTTATTCTCATTTACTGACTCGAGTGTCAGAAGGAAGGCCAACCTATTGTGAGAACCTCCGGCGTGTAGACTTTCTCATTAATTTCTGCAATCGCAGGGCAGCTTAAGTTTGGGCAAGTGTATGCTAACGGACGTTTTCTTTTTCAATCTAATGGGTGCTCAAGAATGGCAGTTGATTGAATTAGCTACCATCATACTCAACTGGGTCTCGCGACGTTCGCCTAACCAAACCACTTCAGTGGCTCTCACAATGAACTTACAAGGACACGATACAAGGAGCATGGACGGAACAAACAGGACTGGATGAGAGTGATAATTTCATAGAAAAGCTTCCTTTGTCAGCGAATAATGTTTGATGCTGAGAATGCATCGTAAAAAAGTTGCGTTTTTTACAATCGTAGGAGAATTATCTCCTTCAGAATTGGAAAACATTTTTGTGACAATAACGAAATTACCGAGTACTTAGGCTTATACAGGTGTGGGTCTCGAAACCTGGAAATGCAGTTAGACCACCTTTAATATCGCTTGTAATAAATTAAGCACGACAGTGGTGGCAACTTGCGAGCAGTTAGCATGCTTAGTGAAATTTGTGCACAAGGATTATGTGTCAAGGTGATATCGAAATTCGCTGATTTATTCTTCACATTTGACGCCATCACATGACATCGTCGCTTGCATGATCGAAGGTTGGCCTATTACGGCCGCAGTGAAACACCGGCTGAGTTGCAGAAAGCATGAAGTGTGGTGAGACGAGATCAATACGATTGTCTGAGAAGGAAAAGGAAATAATGTAGGAATTAGTGAAGAGGCGAAGAAGGTGAAAGGACACATTTCGTGATATCCGTGATAAAAGAAAAAAAAAACGTAAGGAATCTGGCAGTTCTATTTTGCTATTTATTCTTGTAATACGCTCGTCTGGTAAAACATTAATCTAGCTTTACACTCTTCGAAGCCGAACAGATTGCACAGTCCACGTTCTCCAAAAGAGTACCCGCATCATCGAGCGCCAGGTTGGAATGGCATCAGCTATAAAAGTGGGTCCGCGGCTGGCGGCACTGGGAGTCATACGCAATGTCTTCCTGTATCGTAGCCGATGCTCTGTCACTTTCGTGGTGTCGGGGTCCCATCTGCGTATTTTCTCTGTTGCCGATTGGTACCCATATATGTCCTCTCGGGCCAGGTGCTTCAACGTTTTCCCCAACGAGAGGGGGATTGGCAACCCATGTGTTTCTCGTTGCCTCTTTGCATGATCATTTCTCTGGCGGAGGAAGCAGTACGTAGGTCAATGTCAAACGTCTTTTTATTCGATGTAGTCTAGGCGGATGGACCATTGTACACTGAAAGTGAGCTTCAGTTATTGTGGTTTCCAAAAAACGGATAAGACACTGCAGATACAGGCGTAAGCAAACAAATGGTGAAATGTACATCTTACGTTCGCGTCAAGTTAGGTGGATGTCATGTAAGGGAACTTTCTTTGCAGCCAGTGGAGCCAAGCCATCAGGTCTTGACTGAGTGCACTGTTAAATTGACAAGACGAACAAACTCTTCCCACGCTAAATATTCGAAGCTTGATTTTTAGACGACGGAGTTTACGCTGTGTATTATTTGACCCCACTTGGATTGCGCGGTAAATATAGCGGATATCTTATGCTAGAGAGCTGCAGAAGTGGAGGTACTTGATGTATTAAACTTCGTAGGAAAATGCATGACCCCGCCGCGGTGGTCTAGTGGCTAAGGTACTCGGATGTTGACCCGCAGGTCGCGGGATTGAATCCCGGCTGTGGCGGTTGCATTTCCGATGGAGGCGGAAATGTTGTATGCCCCTGTGCTCAGATTTGGGTGCACGTTAAAGAACCCCAGGTGGTGGAAATTTCCGGAGCCCTCCACTACGGCATCTCTCATAATCATATATGGTGGTTCTCAGACGTTAAACCCCACATATAAATCAATCAAGATGCGTGAGATGCTGGTTGGCACAAGTACACTTAAAGAATCGGTAAGCTCACCTACTGAAAGCCAAGTTGATATTTATATTGCCCCTAGACTGTCCGCGGGATCTGTAGCAATAAATAGAGCAAGCATACCAAGTCATACCATAAAGGTCTACTTATTATGGTTTCTCTGCGAGAGCAACAGTCACTTGGTTCAACGGATTCATTCTTGGGGAAAGGAATTGATACATGGCTGGCTGACTAACCGCAGCTGCAGCGAGCATTTCGGCCTTCGCGCTGCATATCGCTTCAACTTAATCAAGCGGGGAGAGAGAAAGACTGTTACGAGTAAAGGCAAGGGTGATAACCGGAAGGTAAATATTCAGTTTGCTTTGCTTCACTTGGATCGGGTTAGTGGGTAACAGAAAAGTAAGAAAAAAAAAGATGAATGTGAACCGATGAATGTGGAGCGCTTACTATACGTCATGAGCCGCCTGCTGATCTCCATTATTATGTGGAGCGCGCGCGACCGCGCGCCCCAGTGCCCGTTCAACAGAAATTCGCGGTCTCAGCCGGAATGATAGATCCTCCCCTCCGGCATCCAGCCAGTGCATTCCATTTTGGTTCGCGCCTTCCCTTGGAATCCCTCGAAATATTTCCGTCCCGTACGGAACATAAAACGCGCGGGCTCTATGCTGTCAATTTGGACTTGATGGGAAACATAACGACGATGTCGACGGCGAAAATTTGCTTCGAGTGTCCTTATAACTGCTATCGCAATAATAAGGCCAGTTGAGGATATGGTGGCGCTTCCATATGGCGCTGGGTAGTACTGTTCAAATTAAACCCACGGTTTTAAAGTAAGGTCATAAAAAATTTTTCCCGCTTTACTTACCATGGACGATAGAGATTGTATGAACAGCTAGCTGCTCGTAGTCGTTTATACCACTGCACTTATTGAAAAGATGCGGATGACAAGGCACTAAGTGCTCTCATCTAAACGTTGACCTACCTGTCTGAGAAAGTTCATTCCGGTTCATGTAACCTCTATGAGGCATTGCGTTCTCACCCATTGGTGACCAACTTCTCTTTTCACACCTGTAACAAGAATATTCATGACAAGTCGAGTGTCTGTGAATGAGGGCCCATATTCGCAAAAGCGTTTTCAGCAAAACATTTTCGAAAGGAAATATTTCAGCCAACCACGATACCGGGTATACCACTAGTGAAGCCGGCTGATCACTGAGAAAATGTACTTACGAAAGCAAGGTTTCGGGAATTCAGACTCAGTTTTGAAAATTCTATATCCTTTGAGTGAGCCTCCGGTAGAAGGGAAGGCTGGACGATTAAAGGCTGTGAGATCGAACACAGCATTTTCTTTTCAGGGGCTCGAAGCGAGGACCTCTTTTTTGCTGCTGTCTTCGAAAGCGCAAATTTACCCCACAGCGTGACTTTGGAAAGTGCAATTCGCCAAATAAAGAAAAAAAATTGTGCTTGGCGAAACAGTCTGCAAGAATGCTAACATTATGGGTGAAGTCGCCCAAGTACCCGGCGCCGGCGACTTCGATGATGATCCAGACAGACTGCGTCTTCTGTTAAGGATCTCTTACGTCCCTTGTATCACAAACAGCATAAATTCTGTTCAAAGACGAAGTTCAGGGAAACGTCGGGGACATAAGCTGGAAAGCCTGGCAGATCGATGAATTGGCGGGCACTTGCGTTCCCGTCAGCTGGTCCGGAATCAAAGCGGGTGGGCCGCATTCTGACGATGTGCCACTTGCAAATATTCATTCATTATGCATACTGCGCTCGTGGAGACGTTATACGTGAGCGTTCAGATAGCTCGGACATTGGCTGAACGCTCTTTAAAAGCTCATATAGTCGATCCTCAAGTAAAAGCTATTAACAACATAGCGAAAGCTAACAACAACCATTCATAACCTATAGCAGCACCCGGTGTCAGCCTAAATAAATGAGCATCGACATGTGATTGCTAGAACTGTGAGAAAAGACAACCATGTGGGGTCCGAAATGTTCACCTGGCCTGATTACCAGCCCAAAATTCCATAAACTCTAAATGACGCGATTCATAAAGTTTTCTTACGTAATTTTTTAATGAACACTTCACAACAATGAGCGTGAAATAGTTTTTTTGCGATTTTTAGCAAAAAAAAAAACAAAAAACGTCCGCATCTGTAAAACGCCGATTGCGTGCTGATTTGATCAAATGCATTAAGTGTTATACAGTCCCACATGCGCCGACTTCTGGGCAGCAAAGTCATTATAAAAGCTTTTACTTTGTAATTTACATTGAACGGCAAACAAACATAATCTACCATCTGTTTCCGTATAACAAATGGCAAAGGAAATTGCGAAGCCATTTGCGAACATCAGTGCTATATTTACGCACTTCAAATTGATGACAGCGGCTCGCGATAACGAATTCCTGATGCATTGTTGTTGTTCAACAGAAAGTATGTCGATGTCAAGAAACAGCTGATAACCACAAAATGAAATGCTAATTATCGTTCCCGTGCCGTAATGATTGGTCCTGTTGATGGGAAATATTGAGGAAACGTTGGTCCATCGGGAGGATGAGGGTAATCAAAGCTCGGCAGGTGAGTGCTCTTTTTTATTTTTTGCTCATGGCACACTGTTTCCTTCTGCCATGCCCCGCCGCGGTGGTCTAGTGGCTAAGGTACTCGGCTGCTGACCCACAGGTCGTGGAATCGAATGCCGGCTGCGGCGGCTGCATTTCTGATGGAGGCGAAAATGCTGTAGGCCCGTGTGCTCAGATTTGGGTGCACGTTAAAGAACCCAAGGTGGTGAAAATTTCTGGAGCCCTCCACTACGGTGCCTCTCATAATGATATGGTGGTTTTGGGACGTTAAACCCCACATATCAATCTATCTAGTTATCAATCATTCCTTCATGCCCGTAATACGACCATCACCCATGTGATTAGCAGTGCTTCCCTTCAGTCAGGCGACAACAATGGGCTAGCGTTCATATCCCGCCAACAATTTATTGTCGCCACGTAAAACCAAGAGTAACCTCAACAAAAGTTCTGGTTGCGACTTCAGAAACAGCTGGAGGTCGACAAGCCTACGTTACAGAGGGCATCCATTGTTGGGAAACGGTAGATGCAAGTACTCGTGTGGCCTGCAAGTACAACGTCCAGTCCTACAAGTACACCGTACACTGTCCGGTAGATGCAAGTACACCGTTTAGGGCTGCATTTATGTACGCTAGCGGACGCCGGATTCTTCTTCCACGACGCCACCGCAACCAGTAAGTTATGAAAGCTTCGCCTAAAGAACCCATAAAGCACCTCTGACAATACGCAAGACGAGCACGTCATTCTTTCTCGTTGTTTCCCGTCTTTGCGGTGTGAAGCTCACGACGCCAGCCTATTGTTTACGTGACGTCAGGATGAAATAAGCTCTGGATTGGCCTATGCATGAGAGATGCGTTGTGAATTGTCGCCTACCCTGCTTTGTCATGCATTCGCACGCCCAGTCTGTCAAATCACGCTTGACTACTGTGCGCGATAAACTGATTTCATTTCGTTTTCTGCGTTTGCGACTGCGCAAGCGGAGATAGCAGCATGTACACTTAAAAAGTGCAAAGTTCTTACTCCGAACTTAGTGCTGACATTCCACGTGTCTTATGAAGAGATTAGGGGCAAGGAGGAGATCCCGCTATTAGCATGCGCAGAGAAAACGAGAAAGAGAACTACTGTCTCACCTTTGAACTCGATTGTGGTTTAGGGTCCCTTTAAAAACTGCCAGCAATGGTGCTCTAATGCCTGTGCGCAATGTCAGCAATATACTGTAAACCTGGACAGCCGCAAGCGTTCGTGGTGGTATATTGCGCGCCGTCCACTTATCACCATGGACAGGCACGTAAATATGTGCAGAACTGGGAAACAGGATGCGTGCGCCTGTCCATGGTTGTAAGTGGGCGGCGCATACTATACCATCGTGAAGGCTTACCTCTCTTCAGGTTCGATCTGAAGCTGATAGTACAGTGACCTTCGTTCATCTTACATCATTTGGTATAGGTAGGTGGAACGAAAAATTGGATTGATTAATACGTGGGGTTTAACGTCCCAAAATCACCATATGATTACACAGACACCATAGTGGAGAGCTCCGGAAATTTCGACTCCCTGAAGTTCTTTAACGCGCACCTAAATCTGAGCAAACGGGCGTACAGCATTTTCGCATTCATCGAAAAGCCGCCGCAGCCGGAATTCGATCCTGCACCCTGCGGGTCAGCTTCCAAGTACCTTAGTGACTAGACCACCGCGGCGGGACGTGGAGTGAAGAGAGAAAGAGATAAAGAAAGGACATTATTTTTGTTATAGCATGACTCACATACGACCGAACTTAGATATGGCTGTATGAACTTTACAAGAAAACCTATGAAGCAGTTTCAGCAGTGGCTGCTGGCTCAATGGGCCGTGCATTTGGCGCAGCTTTATAAATTGCATTTTCCGATTTGCTCAACCACGAGATCTCGATCTTAAAAATGTATTTTCTTGATATAGCGCCCAAAGGTTTGTTTATATTTTGCCAAAGTCATCGAGTCTTCGGCTGGATGGGTGTCACAAACTTTTGTCGTAAGCTTAACCGTCAAAATCACATTTTGTAGCCTATTTAAGCGTAAAAAGAAATGAACAATTGCGCACGTCCGTGACAACGTTGTTATTTTTATTTGTCGTGGTTTTCCTCAGACGAAGCTGTCACTGTTGATAAAAATCAGTCGCTATCGTGCTTGCTTCGTTGCCTTTTTTTTGCTCATTCTTCTTACTTTTTTCCCCTGGAAACCAATTGGTCTTAGGCCGCATTTCGGTCTATACTTGGTGGTTGCGCAGACAGACTATTGTGTCGATTTTTTTCTCGAGGGCACGTTTTCGGCGTACCTTCTTGTTTTCCTTTCTATTGCGTGTTGTCACTTTTTTTGTAGGAAAACAAAGTTGGCACCTCCCTCGTATCAGCACTGTCGACCCTTGTTGTCCCGTGATGAATTGCTAGCTATATTTGCCCTAGCGCATCGTTTTAATGGATTTTTTCCACTGTGCGTGCCCTGGGCCGACCGACGCTCGCGCCTATTTCCAGCCGAGCGTGGTTGCCGCAGATTGCTCGGTCTACGCGGCCCGATTTTGTGATTGGTTTCTTCGGGCGCCCAGAACGTCGGCAGCCGCTCTTCAAGCTGAGGACGCGACGCGGCGGCGTTTTTTTTTTTTTTTTTTAAGAACTGTACAGCGTCGTCGCCTATAGTGAGCCCGGTACCACCCGCTGCAGCCGTCCACTTTCTGTGATATTGTGAGTGCCCTGCTTCTTGAAGCATTGTTCATCCCCCATGTATATATATATATATATATATATATATATATATATATATATATATATATATATATATATATATATATATATATATATATATATATATATATATATATAGTAAGGAAATAACGAGAGAGAGGGGCGTTCAGCAAAATTGATAGAAAAGAAACACTCCATGTTTTCCTTTCCCAGCCTTCTTTCCTGGCCTGACTCGCCATTCCAGGTCATATCGCGCTGCTTTCCTTTGATCACGCTCTGCCCTTCCAAGCATGCGCCCTCTCACTGCTCGTATTTGGCGCCCCGTTCTTGTTTCTCACGCTGTGCTCGTCCTCTTTTGGCGTGTGAAGGGTGACACAATTTGTCGATGGAGTTTTTATCACAGCTCCCGCCATTTTAGATTCATCACAAGGCACCCTTTCGTTCACTTTTTTTTTTTCAAAGTTGGTGTAAAAAGATCCCCCTGAAGTGTGTCTGCAGCGGCAAACACCCAGCAAGACGGAAGCGCTGCTATCAACAGCATGACGCATAGCAGTCGGCAAATGCTTAAATTCACACACAGCCCAACGGAAATTTGAAGCGTCACCTGGATGTTATCAGTTTCACTGCCTTTCGACTATGTCATCGCCATCTTTTGTGCGTAGTGTGTCTCTTTAGCGGGAAAGATAAGCAAGAATAGGCACATCACACTGAGACCACATTTGTTGACTGTTGTTTCCGTAGTGAGGATTGATTGATTGATATGTGGGGTTTAACGTCCCAAAACCACCATTTGATTATGAGAGACGCCGTAGTGGAGGGCTCCGGAGATTTTGACCACCTGGGGTTCTTTAACGTGCAGCCAAATCTGAGTACACGGGCCTACAACATTTCCGCCTCCATCGGAAATGCAGCCGCCACAGCCGGGATTCGAACCCGCGACCTGCGGGTCAGCAGCCGAGTACCTTAGCCACTAGACCACCGTAGCGGGGCGTTTGCGTAGTGAAGAAGACTAAAAGAACAAAATGGGACAGAAAACAAGAAGAAAGTTTGACTTGACGGAGAAGCTTTAGGAGGGTGGTGCATCGGCAAGGAGTTCTGTGCATGCAGGTGGTAATCTTGTCTGAATCTAGTTCTAACCAGAGACAACATGGAGGAAAACAGTAAATTAAATAATCTGGGAAAGTTGAGCAGCCGGCATTAGGTAACAGCGCTGACATATCCTGAACAGCATATACATATGTACAGATATATTTTTGTAACAACCTTTGGTGTGTCTGTGGATGTTGTGTTCTGTCGCAATGTTCTGTTGGATTGTAATTGATGTTCACTGTCTGTTAGAATAAATTTCTCTAAACACAAGAAAAAAATTCTGAAATTTCCGTGCAAGAACCGCAGTTTAGGTATAAGGGATGCCGACGTGTTGCACATTGAAATAAATCTATACCAGCAACAGTTCACAAGGATGCAATGTGCTGAAGAGCATGCGCCATTGAACCGTGTAATCTGGTACTGCAGGGAACTAGGTAGAGTGTGCGATGCTACGAAAATTTAATAACACCACAGTGGCGAACTCGAAGTCCACAGTGAAATTGCGTTCATCCTGTCTGTCACTCCTCGCAAAAAACACAACGCTGGTTTTGAAACTGCGCCACTTCCTTCCTTCAGGTTTGGACGAACCAGTTCTTCAGAGAAAAGCGGTAAGCCGCAGCCGATCTACTCAGCGAAGTTTACTTGTCGCCTTCACACCCCTTCGATGGTCTCGCTAATGGAATAAATGTATTTATCAGGCATTGCTGTTTCTGATATGGTTTAAGCTACGAGATGAAGCTATACAAGTTTAGTATTGTTGCTTCGTATTTTGTTTGGAATCACCCACCTCTTTGAATAACTTTATTTTCTTGTTTTACACTGAAGGTCACCCTACAATAAAGAGTGAAGGGTTAACAAATTCAGCAGCAAAAAGACAAACTACAGCGACGAAGCAGAATATAGGAGACACAAGTTTCCAATGCGTACAATATGTTGCGACCGGGGTTTGCAGGCACTGGAGGTCTGGGATGAAGTTGTCGAGGCAGGAGGAAGAGAGACTTGATGAGGGTTTATTTACATTATATATAAGGTGAGCTCTCGTACATGACGAGCTCTTTCTTACATGGCGAGCTTTCGAATCTGGCGTTCCTCTACATGGCGCTCCTTCGAATTAGCCGGGTGGCTCATTATAAACGGTATATTCTCCCCAGATCCCTAGATCAGGGAGCACGTGCAGAGGTTACTGTCCAATCACAGATCACACACAGCCGTCGAGGGTGAAGAGCATGCACGGCCCACGTGAACGTACAATATTGAGCCGTGATCACTGCAATCCAAGGTGGCGCCAGCGGGGCTCTTCCTCGTCGTGTGTGTGCCGCTGGTCGAGGGGTCCCAAACTCCTGACAGCATACATCAAAGGGTCTGCAAAACCGCTTGCCTAATTAGCGGGCCGATTTGCGGCGGCCGTGGCGGTCTTTTCCAAGGAAGATGCTGCACTCGTTGTCGTCTCCCGAACGGCCTACGGCGTCGTGGCGACACGACGTCTCTCCCTCCGGCTATAGGAGGGACAATGCCAGGCGGTCGTAGGCATCTGGCCGGTCGGTTACTTGTTTGAGGATCCAAGGAGCGCCGCTCCCTTGTCAGCTCCGGCACCAGTCACAACAAATATTAGGTGCCGTTAATTTGGAAGGGCCAATGAAGAATTCACAGGGTCACTTATGCACTACCCTAAGACGACAGAAAGAGAAAATCATCTTCGTTTTGCTCGCTGTCGACGTACTGCCTCGCCATACTTTGGAAGCTTTCTGAACGTGACATGGTTCTGCATTGCCTCCGAAATCAGAGGCTCCTATATAATATACACTGCCACCATGATCGGTCCACTTTTGGCAAAGCTATGACCTCATGCACAAGTCGGCGAACTTCCTCATCAGTCGACTCACACGCACTCACATCTAGCTGGAGTCAGAGGGAATAATATTGCCACATGGGTGACATCATGGGGAGCTTAAGTTCGAGTGAGTCCGGCTCAGGAGAGAGAGAAGAACTTTATTTAAAAATAAAAGAACCCCAGTCCTGGTCTACTAAAAAAAAAACCTATGCATCAGACAGGCCTAGAAGTTGCAAATGCTGGAGCAGTATCTTCATGATGTCCGGTTAGGAGTCCGCCAGCCACTCCTCCAGGGTCGCAGGTCCTACGTTTATAGGTATGTGCTTGAGGCTCTCGCCCAAAGCCGCGCGACCACCCGGACAATCCCACAGAACGTGAGTATTATCCGGGAAGCCACCACATGCCATGCAAGCAGGAGACCCGTCTTTTCCTCGTATGTAGTGTTGTCCGGCTCAGGAACATTTTGGTGTGTCTGAGTTCGATTGAGTGTAAAGCGCTAGATATATCAAATGCGAAGCATATATTCGCGCACTGCAGGCGATTTGAGCGTCTCTCTACGTAACTATCGATCTATATTTTTTTCCTGCCGACCTATAAATGATGGTGTCATCATATATTGCTACGTCACCTGACATATTTGTGATGTCATGGGGATGCCATAATGACGACAAATTTTTTCGATTTGACGTCCTAATGTGACATCAAGTGATTAAGACTTTTCGCATCGCTCGTGTTGACGCTGTCGATGGGAAACATCGGTTGATTTTCGAATTTGATGAGGCATTTAGGGCTTTAGTCCTGAAAAATCACAGGTGGGCATAACATGTTATGCAACAGAAATAGTAGCGTGGCTCAACAATAATATCCGATGAAACAGTTAGTAGTTTATGAGAGTTAAGGTGTCGTAGAGAAGCGGGTTTTGTTAAGTGGACGCAGATAAAAAAGCCACAGCTTTGCCGCAAAGGCGAAGCAATGAACGTAATAGCAACGAATTAAAAGGTCACGCGTAAATCGGCAAGCAGATCGAAACATGCCCCACGTTTCTCACGCATAAATGACGCACGAAACGTACTCACAGGTACAGATAAATGAGAATAAGCGTCTCAGTTGTTACTTCGCTGTGTCTGAAAAACGCACCTTTTTCGCAAATGGAGGCTGTGCAACAATTGCAGTGACCTTTGTGCGCCTGGTAACTACAACAGAATTGTTCCAGTGCAAGCCCAACGCCAGCCAAAACGTACGGTCTTCCCAATCGTGAGATAACAGCGCGCGAGAGATTGTCCCCTCTCCTCCTCTCCGCGGGCCAAAGTACGCGTGAGAGATGAGAGCCGCCGCGCGCTCATTGCGCCATCTTGCTGATAATGCTGAAAACACGGTAGCTCCCCCCGAGACGTCCGCCAACAGCGGTAAGTGGTAGATATTAACAGCTTGCCGTTTGAACGGTGAAGGAGGTATCCTTCGGTGTGGCTCAGTGGTTAGCCCCTCGCATTTAAGAAGCGGAAGTCCCACGTTTGATTCCGCACGTCAGAGTATTTCTTTCTGGATTTTTTTCTCTCTTACGTTTTCATGTATATAGATACGTATACATAAACGGTGCATGATGCCGACGTCAGCGGCGAAATCCAGCTGAGACTGTCTATATAATTGCTATCACAATAAAAACAGCAAAATGAACCGGACGATGTATAGTGTGATGAGAGTCCTCCTTTGATAGCTCTTCGTATGTCGGTGCTCATTTGATTAGATTATTGCCTCTTCTAAATATATGAAGTTTCCATCAGCGAGCAACGTTCAGTGCTTGCTGAAAAAAAAATACGACACAAAAGAACCTTCACATGAGAAGATCTGCATTGCAGTCGAAAGTTTTTCTACATTTTTTTTCATGTCTGCCTGACTAAAACCAGTGCCACTCTTGTGTCTACTAATGCCTGTGATTTACATGAACAAGTTAGCCCAGATAGTGTTACGACTCCTGCTTCATAGCTCTCGGCTAGCTGGTTCATCAAGATAAAAGGGAATTTTCCGCTAATGAGAACACGAGTTTTCTTGTTTGCTTCTGTGGCTGACGAGTCGTTAAGCGCATGCTGTATATAGCTGGGATAGTATATGTCCGGGTGCACGCTTCTCCACGTAGGTTTGCCATGTACGATAAGCGTGAGTGGTTCTCAGTCAACAAGGCTTCAGAGAGACAAAAAAAAAAAACACCGTATGCCCGCGCAAACATCACGTACGCACATACCTCTCTGCTACCTGTGATACGATTAACTGAGCGTCGTGGGTTTGCGTGCTAGTTTTCCTTTCAACAACAATGTGCGGCGGAGTGTGCGCGCTCAAGCGCAGCCGAGATCTGAGCGTCATGCAAACCAGTCTATTCTCTCGCACTGTCTCGGTATACATAAGCCACGGTTACTGTCACTACTACTTTTGGTGTACTCAATTACCGTAAACACCCATAGGTGGAGCTCTTTGTCTTTGGTTTCGCGATAATGAGCTTGAAGTCTTGGGTGGTGGTGGTGGTAGTTGTTAGAAGATGAGAAAAGGCATCTAATTTCTGCAACCCGGTCGGGAGCACGGCGCAGTGCCTTTGGGTGCGATACCGGTTCGGGCAGGAGCGTCGCCACGTAGGCAGTCTGAAAGAAAGAAATGGGCTTTATTTTGACCAGGCTCATTGTAACTCAACCCTAAGGAGGATAGCCTGTTCAGCCAAGGTAGCCATGGCTTGCTGCCACCGCCCGAGCTTTGTTCACCAATCGTAGCCGGTTGTCAGGGTCTCGCATCACCAGCAGAGCCTTCAACTGGTCTTCGAATTCTTCCACTAGATGCGTTTCTTTATTTTCGTTTTCACTAGAAGGTGACGATGGTGGTATATCCGAACTATTGTTACACTTCAGCACCATGTGGCGCATAGAGTTGCGCGTGTCCGGAGCACGAAACTTGCAGTCCCGCCCGTAGGCCTCTTGATACGTTGCCTACATCATTGTTCCATGCGGGTAATTTCCCGCTTGGAGTCTTCTCCAGGTGACTGCTTTCTCCCTGCTCAGACTCTCGTGTGCCGGCGGGTAACGCTTCCTCTGCTTCATGTGCAAAAAATGTTTCAGTATGTTTCTGTTCGTGCTCATGCTGGTTGTGACAGCCATTGATACGTGTTTAGCGAGTCGGATATGGGTCGGTGTGCATCATGTCAAGCCACAGCGTGCGTCGCCTGGTTCCCCATGAAGGGCTCTTGTCCCGGTGCCCAAAGGATGGTTGTTTTGTCCATCTTGGTGCATTTTAGGACTTGTAGCGCTGCTTTTCTTATTCTATACGTTCATGCACCTTCTGCACGCCTCTTGCGAATGTGTCAACATGGTAGCCCGCGTCTTCTTGTAGGTAGTGACGGCAAGGGCTATGCCCCGCTCTTCCGCTGTGCTGGCGTCCTTGGCACGTATGAATGTTTCCCTTGTTTCTCTGAGTTCTTGACCATTTTTTTTCAGCCACGCTTGTAGCCAAACGTTCGTTTGTTGTGCACGCCGCTGCGTCCGTGTGTATTACATTTTTTCTTTGCTGTTGGTGCGTTCTGGTTCCTGCTTTAGCAGCTATATTTTGGTTTGCCTTCCTCTTTTGTCATAATCAGGATTCACGTTTCTTCAAGTATTGCTTATGCGTAAGCTGTGTCTGTTCTCGTACGGAATACGCTGAGGGAGGTGCATGTCATCTTCGACGCAGTAACCCATATCTTGGAGTAGGGATCTACACTTATTCGTCAGCCGTATTCTTTCCAGCTGGTTAACATGGTGCGCTTCCATGTGTTGTGCACTTACATTTTGAGCAACTTTTCTGTGCGTGTGGTAGGTGACAGGCCCATGGCAATCCTGTGAACTTTTCTGATAAGACTGTCAATATTGATCCTCTGGCATTTCTTCTTATCTACATATGAAGTCCCACCCGGGATAACGCTAGTGATAAACGCCTAGAACATTTTCGTGCACTCTTCATTCAGTTCAACACTTTCGCTTGCCACCCTTTTTATCAGGTGACTGTCTTGTTGCACGGTTTTCTGAACATTTTCCAACTGTGCTCCCCTGGCGCCATCCTTTTGAATAAGCAGACCCAGAATGAGCGGCATGAAAGCCTGAAGAAGTACAATGCCCCCCACCTTCATTTCCGGGTCACGTGTCTACGGCAGTTGTCGGCCTCTTGTGCGCTTTCTTAGCTTCGAGAGTACATACTTTCCGGGTGCGCACGTGAGTCCACATGCTTTCAGATATTTTTCGGTTTCGTCAATCTGAAAAAAAATAAAACAATGAAAGTTCGTTTGTTTAGGTGAGCACTTTGGTTGTGATAGTGCGAAATTTGCACATGTTCTGTACGAACCAGAAAAAAGTGGTTTCCCTAAAATAAAAGTATTTTCATTAGTTCAGTCTTATTCGCTATCTCTGATTCTGCTTTTAGATTTTTAAAAATTCAAAGCATTTCTTAGTGAACTTCAGAGACTTTGAGCGTATCTATCTATCTATCTATCTATCTATCTATCTATCTATCTATCTATCTATCTATCTATCTATCTATCTATCTATCTATCTATCTATCTATCTATCTATCTATCTATCTATCTATCTATCTATCTATCTGTCTATCTGTCTATCTGTCTGTCTGTCTGTCTGTCTGCCTGTCTGTCTGTCTGTCTGTCTGTCTGTCTGTCTGTCTGTCTGTCTGTCTGTCTGTCTGTCTGTCTGTCTGTCTGTCTGTCTGTCTATCTATCTATCTATCTATCTATCTATCTATCTATCTATCTATCTATCTATCTATCTATCTATCTATCTATCTATCTATCTATCTATCTATCTATCTATCTATCTATCTATCTATCTATGCAGCCGCTTAAGGCTTTTAACTCGCCTGGCCCTTCCGGTAATTGTATCGATACCAAACTTGGTATGGCATGACATTAACGTATGACGAACTTAGGAGACTAGTCATAACATGAAAATAATGACATGTTTGTCATGACTGTCATGATTTACATTCCATGGCCTTGCTGCTCTTGCGGTGGTTTCGTTGACATGACATGTTGCAAAACTGGTATTGTATGACATGATTGCATGGCGAACACAAGCAACAGAACCGAACATGAAAATTATGACATGCGGGTCATGTAACCACATGGCTACATGCCACACTCATGATGCGCTCGCGGCTGTTTCGCTAGCTTCGCATATACCATATTTAGTATTACGGGCCGTGAATGAATGACGAAAGTATGTGACTGGTGCAAACATGATAATTATGGCATGCGTGTCATGTAACAAGAATACATGCCACGCTCATAATGCGCTCGTGGCCGTTTCGCTAGCTTCACATATACCAAATTTGGTATCATAGGACGTGAATGAATGACGAAGGTATGCGACTGGTGCAAACATGATAATCATGATATGCGTGTCATGTAACAATATGACTGGATGCTACGCTGATGATGCGCTCGCGGTCGTTTCGTTAACTTCACATGTACCAAATTCAGTATTACGTGGCGTGAACAGACGTCATAGGTAAATGACATGTCCAAACATGATAATCATGACATGCGGGTTATGTAAAATAACTACATGCCACACTCATAATGTGATCGCGGCTGTTTCGCTATCTTCACATAGGCCAAATTCGGTATTACGTCACGTGAATAGATGTTGAAGGTATTTGATTGGTGCAAACGTGATAATCATGAGATGTGTGCCCTGTAAGAACATGATGCCACACTTAAGGCAACGACAATACACTGCGACGTGACCCAGTGCGCGTGCGCGCCGGCGTTCGTTTCGTCATGTCACGCCGGCGACGCCACGCCAGGCACACATCTGCCTGCCTTGTACTCGCAGGCCTTCGCCACGCTGCTCCGCTTTGACGCATGCGCGTTTGAGCACGCCTGGCATCCCTCCTTCACGAAGAAAGGCAGACGCGGTGCTGTCTGGTTAACGTAGTCACCGCGAAATGCAGCATGTCGCAATTCGCGCTGGTCACCACCGGGTCGCGTCGACGAATGCTGGTCGCACCGGTGCTCGCGTTTTGCTGGTGTAGCATCGCTGCGCCCAGGGTGTGCGCAAGTCAACGTTACGCCGGAATACAATAGGCTCTTCATGATGCGCTCGCGGCCGTCTCGCCAGCCCCCCCCCCCCCCCCCACATATACCAAGCTTGGCATTACGGGACGTGAATGGACGATGCAGGTATGTGACTGATGCAAACATGGTAATCATGACACGCGTGTGATGTAAAATTTGATTACATGCTACGCTCATAGCACGCTCGTTGCCCTTTCGCCAGCCCCACATATACCAAATTTGGTATCAAGTGACGTGAATAGATGACGAAGGTAAATGACACGTCCAAACATGATAAACGTGACATAAAAGTCATGTACGGCATAATTTACCTCCGCCTCGTAAAACTTCGCTGATTTTAAAGTGGCATATCAACCTTTCTCATTTGGGCTTCGCATATCATCGTTTCCCATTGTACGTGAGATCTGCCAATTTTTTTTTCGTTTGCTTCGCATTCACCTAATTAGTCATTAGGACGACGAGGACAATAGTTTCAATGCCTACAGATCAAGTGATTCTATACGCCAGGGGCCGATAACCTGCAACCTGACCTGTGAAGCAGAAGCTTAATATGCGTCCTCGGACACGATATGAGAACGCCCCGGGACCCTCCCCTCTAGCTTGTCACTTGCTATCTGAAGGGTGACATGGTAGTTATGACGTCAAATTGAGTCAGAAACAAAGAAAGAAAGATCGCCTTTTTGTGGACATCTTTTGTATGTCACCATTTAGCCAGATGGCGTATAGGCTTGCTTTCTCTGGTTAAGAAAGTCGGCTTGCAATGGTCAGCAATAAAAATCTTATTGAAACGTTTTTTTTTACCTAGATAGGTAACTTGCAACCTTGGTGCATGCGTGCTATAAATAAACTTGAGTTTACTACAGTATTCTACTTTATCATCAATGAACTTGTGTTCACCGCTTACAAAGACCCTCTGACCTCCCGCCATCTGCCACCACCCTCCGCCTATTTGTCAAGTAGTCCTCGTGCTGCCGGCTTCGTGCGGCTCAGCTCTCAACCTCGACAGGTTGCAGACCACTGCTATGTGCCTAATGTAATTATAAGTGTGCTCTAGCTTTTCCTATGAAAAGTTTAAAAATATGTCCACGTCATCTAAGACGATGCGATAAATTCATGGCCACTGTTGCATAGAGTGAATCCCAATATATAGTGTTTTCGCCTTGATTGCCTAATCAGTCATTTTAGTAACAAATTTTTCAAGCACTGCAGTTGGGCGAAAAATTTTATTGAGAAAGCTGCAGATTGGCTTGTAGAACATTTGATTACACAGTTTCTTATGTTATCTCTGTTATGTATGTTAAAATACAATTTATAAAATGAAATAGAACTACGTGACAAGCCCACTTGCGCGCCCATACACGCTATGGTCGCAGTGCTTCCTCAATTTGAGCTTGCTCCGCCGTGGTGGTCTAGTGGCTAAGGTACTCGGCTGCTGACCCGCAGGTCGCGGGATCGAGTCCCGGCAGCGGCTGCTGCATTTTCGATGGATGCGGGAATGTTTTAGGCCCGTGTGCTCAGATTTGAGGAGGAAGCAACAAAAGGGAGAAGGCAGGGAGGTTAACCAGAAAGACATCCGGTTGGCTAACTTACACCGGGGGATTAGGGAAGGGGACATGAATTGGGTGCACGTTAAAGAACCCCAGCTGGTCGAAATTTCCGGACCCCTCCACTATGGCGTCTCTCATAGTCATGGTGGTTTTGGGAGGTTAAACCCCACATATCTATCAAATCAATCAAATTAAGCTTTGCAAACTACCGTAGTTCTTGACCGGGTGCGCTACGTCGACAGCACAGCGACAATGGTGGTGACTTGCAATGACACGCTTTTCAAGCGGCAACACAAGCGAAAACCACTGCTTCTGCGTATCGATGGCATGATTCGCCCTGAGTGAGGAATATCGTTTCTACGCTGCACTTTATTAAGAGTGGCTATCACGACGCACCTAGCCACGCCAGCGGGCATGTCACGTGGTATTTTTAGTTTTAATCTTTCGCGGACATCTGTTGTAGGGAGGAAAACACGTGATAAATCACAGATGTAGAAAGTGACTAAATGAATGTTTTGCAAGCCACTCTACAATTTTTTTAATAATGCAACTTATGGCTAGTTTCGTTTCTTAAACAGGTAATTTATGAAACATTCTTAATTATCCTATTAGGCGGGAAACAGAAAAACTGCGTGACTTACTCTCTGCAGTATATATATATATATATATATATATATATATATATATATATATATATATATATATATATATATATATATATATATATATATATATATATATATATATATATATATATATGTATTCGCCTACAGATGGCGCATGCGTAGGGTATCACACATCAGTAGATATCGTAGGTTTAATGTCTTGATGGTGTTCATGATCGTCATAATTATATTTAGCATATTGAAATCCACACCATGTCGAAGGGCTCTCCCAGTGAACTCTACTTAATTCTATCTTGCGTGGGCTGATTCTTTTTTTTTTCTATCATCTTTAATTCCCCCGTCGCAATTCTTTAAGATGCTGAGCCGTGCCACGGGGGAAAAAAAAGGGCGTCCTTTCATGTTATTCTTGTTTCTCGAATGTCTCTCCCGCGGTTCCCGATTCTGTTTTATCCTTGCAAACTTCTTAATTTCATCATTTCATCTCACTCGACTGCATATTCCTTATTTGGTAACCATGCCATTACTTCAATCGTGACCGCTGGTCGGTCCTGCGCAATAGATGGCCGGCACAGCTTCATTTCCTTAGCTGGATGTCAACTACGTTGGCAGATTAAATTACCGAAAAAATGGTGTTACGCAATGACATCTGCGTTAGCTGCCTTTCGTTTAAGGTTAGCTGAAATGACCAAACTGGTAGATAAATGCACCGGTGCAAACTTAAAAAAGAACGTACCATAAGCATCGTTTCTGCATGTCTGACTTTGTCTTTTTTTTTAAACCTCGCTGTCATTGGCGTACGCGGGTATCTACATTAGGGTTGGAAACGGGCAAGTATGACTACAGCCGTCTCACACCCTTCTTGTTTTGGCCGAGCCGAAAGAAAAAAAATAAGGCAGCTTCATTCTAATTGTGTGAACCTTGAGATGCGAAGCTGCATAGACAACGTTCCTTGTTTTCCGCCTCTCTTTCTTGTTCTCTTCACCAGTTTTCGATGTTCATTCTGTTCATTTCCGTTTATTTTAATTTTTCATTTCTTGTTTGTTTCTTTCTTTCTCTTTTTTTTTTATTTCTCGCTTGCTTCCTTTTTGAATTTTTGCACCTTGTTTGTGTCGTCGCGTTGCGTTTCCTTATATCTAAACCCATGGTAAAAAATTCCGTAACTATGGGTTGTGTCGAGCTGACGTTTCGACAACCTTACTTGTCTTCCTTAAGGCTATAGAATAGTTCTGTTCTACCCTTGAGGAAGACAAGCCCGCTTATCGAAACGTTGGCCTCAACACAACCCCTGCTTAGGGATTTTTCATCGCAAGCTTCATTCTTCCGCTTCCTGCCATTCTTGCCTATTCATGTTAGTAATTTACTGGAATAAATCTACAGTGGATCCACAGCCACCATAGTTCTTCATAAATAAAGCGACAGAATACCCCCAAAAAGGGTGTAAGACAGGGAGACACGATCTCTTCAATGCTATTCACCGCGTGTTTACAGGAGGTTTTCAGGGCCACAGATTGATAAGAGTTAGGGATAACAGTTGACGGAGAGTATCTTAGTAGCCTGTGATTCACTGATGACATTGACCTAATGAGTAACTCAGGGGACGAATTACATCTCATGCTTACTGAACTGGACATGGAAAGCAGAAAATTAGTTCTGAAAATTATTATGCACAAAACCAAAGTAACGTGAAACAGTCTTGGCAGAAAACAGCCCTTTCCCAGAGGTGGAGAGAGGCTGGAAGTTGTAAACGAATATGTATACTTCGGACAGGTATTAAATTCGGAGCCGAACCATGAGGAATAAGGATGGAGTGAATGACATTCGGCAAGCATTCTCAAATCATAAATGGTAATCTGCCTCTAACGCCCAAGAAGAAGGTGTATAACCGCTGTATCTTGCAGGTACTTACGTATGGATCAGAAACCTGGAAGCTTACGGAGAAGGTTCAGCCCAGATTGAGAAAGACGCAGTGAGCGATGGAAAGAAAAATGATAGGTGTAACCTTAAGAGACAAGATGATAGCAGATTGGGTCAGACAACAAATTGGGGTTAAAAATATCATAGCTGAAATCAAAAAGACAAAAAAATGGACATGAACCGGCCGCGTAGCACGTTGGCGGGGTGACCGCTGCTGATTAAGGGTGACTGACTGGATTCCCAACAATCTTAGTTTCCTCTGTTTCTTCCCTCCTCCCGAAAGAGTGAGCAGGCGTTGTGCCCCTCCAGGTGGCAGTTGCCAGCTTGCTCTCTCCCTCTTTCCTCTGTGTCCGTGTGTATCTGTATATGCAAATCAAATAATAATAATAATTAATAATAATATTATTAATAAACGCACGAAAGGAAGACAAAAGGTTACGTGGGTCAATGAGATCTAAAAGTTCATAGGTATAACATAGCAGCAGGAGGGACAAGACCGGATTCATTGGCAGTTCATGGGAAAGGCCTTTGCCCTGCAGTAGGCTTAGTCAGGCTGATGATGATGATAATGATGTTGGTAGTAGCGTACGTCTTTTATCTCTAACATCAAGGTGTAAACGAACAGGACGAAGAAGATTTTTCTTTGGCTCGAGCGCGCATTCAATATACTACACTTCGTTGTGCTATTTGTGGTTTTGCCTGCGTGGCACCAAGCGACGAAGGCAGCATGTGACGGCACCTTACTATAGACAGTGTGCGGCAATGCGGCTCTCTATTGTGATCCTCGCTTAACAACTTAAGCACGGCAATACTTGCAAGAATGAAAATAAAGCTACGGCGCGCTTCTCTCCAAGGCACGCCATCGGTCCTCGGCTTCTCGGGGTAAAAGTGCAAAGTGGAGGTTTTTTCGAATACGACATCAGGGGTCCGTGGTCACCTCTAAAAGTGCTGTGTGGCGTGCAATACGTGCCTAATAGATGATTAGATGGGGTACTCTCCTCCCCCCCCCTTCACCCATGCGCACGTTTGCAGCGCTGCATCAAATCCACAAGCGTGACATTTAGCATTCCAATGCGCGTCACACTATTGATTTTCGGTTTTGGCCCACATCGCCCACTTCTGGGAATAGTCCGATCTGTCGTTGTGTCGAGGAGCAATCTATCGTTGGCTCGTCCTACGTTTAATTACGTTTCGAAGCGACTCGATGGGATGTTAGTTCGCGAAAAACCTTGCGTGGTCGAGCTGCTTGGACGGAGAGTCCACGACGCGGTCGAGGCCAAACAGGTTTACCGGCGTCCTTGCTCATCGCGCCCCGCCATCACGCACCAGGCATGCCCCAGCAGACCGCGAGGTAATTGGGCACGCGATGGGCCGGGCGCTGAATTACCGGCCCCGCACAAGTTCACACTGTTTTCTTCACTATGCGCGCGCATTCCGGTTGCTTTCTCCCAGGCCAGACCTCCGCGACGTTTTTCGGTGCCCCTGGGTGTGGTAATGGACGATTAGAAGGTGCACATCATCGCGGTAATGTCTACCGGTGCGTAACCTTCAATTGTTCACGCAGACTGTTCCAAGAATATGCAGCCGGAGCCTTCTGTCACATCGTTAAAAACAAGTCGGGGACTCTGTATGCTAATTCTGTCGGGAAATACAACTTTTAAACTGCAAATTAAACTGCTAGGAGATAGAGAAAGAGACGAGAATATACAGCAGTTTGAAGAAGCAGTGTTAAGCAAGTGAACATTAGCCATTTATATATGATGTGTCCCAACGAAAGTAAAGAATAGAAAGCATAGCGAAAGAAGGAAAAAAAGATAATAGGTATACTGCACTGCAGGGGGCTGAAACAATAGATAAGTGAATGTTTCTACCCAAAGCTTGACAAACACGCTACACAGCCTAGTTATATACATCACGAATTCTCCAAAGCAACAAACCAAACAAGATAGTCAATCATATTATGGCAGTAGTAGTAGTAGTAGTAGTAGTAGTAGTAGTAGTAGTAGTAGTAGTAGTAGTAGTAGTAGTAGTAGTAAAACAGATTCTGCGCTGATGCAGCTCCGCTACGGTGAAGCCTGATGGAGTACGTAGCACGGGCACCATGTGATTCATGTGGCTTTGCTAGTGGCGCTGTGCCCCGCACGAGTTAGTAACAGTGGCAGGAGGAGCAATCAATTGAGTGGTTGGCGAGATGGCGGCGCCTTCTATATGGCGCTGCGCCTATGTCAGCCGCATGCATGTGTACGATATGTTTTAGCAAAAGGTGATTATTGCGATCAAACTCAGGTCACTTCATTTAATTGCATTGTAGATACATTTTTCGTTTGTTATAACCTGCTTTGAGCAGTGGGAGCTTTGTTTTAGGCCTGCATTGACCACTTAATTTTGAGCGTTATCACGTCAAACGAGATCTATAGATGAACGAAGAGCCGTGTCGCTAAAGTAGTAGTAGTAGTAGTGGTAGTAGTAGTAGTAGTAGTAGTAGTAGTAGTAGTAGTAGTAGTAGTAGTGCCAATAATGCTCATAATAATGATAATATTACTTGTTGAGGTTTAACGTACCATGACGACAATGTGATTCTTCGTTTCATTATGGGTGGCTTTGTTTACTTCCTTGCACACTCGCAGATGTGTAGGTCTGTCGTTTTCTAGTTATTCGTGATGGCCTGTCACACAGACGCTATTACCACGAAGACAACGCGTTCCGGTGCTGACATGAGCTCGAAAATAAGAAATACTTGTTGCGCTACTAATCCACTAATTGCCATTGTCATAATTTTGAAAATACTCTTCGCTTTCTCGTGTAGCAGCGCGCTGCGAAAGTGACACTTTGTGATCGCAGTGCACTCGCTGCGAGTGCATTTCAGTTGGCACGAGTGACAGGGGTATTTGGCGAATGCATAAATTAACCAGTGAGTTTCTAACCCGTGATAAGAAAGATGGCTCTGGTGTGACTCATGGGCTTCTAGTTCGTACAAGTTTTCTTGTTACAATGTTGTGCTGGTGTTTCAAAAGTCTATACCTGTTTATTTCTATGTTCTTTTTCTTTTTGCAGAAGAGGAGCGCGCAGACGGAAGTGACCTGCATTTCAATGGTGAGTCCAAAAGATTTAGCGGAGCTTCATTTTTATAGAGACACATGCACTGAATCGCTTTGGCAGCAGCAGTTGCAACAAGCGAGCTGTTTTACTCACTTTGCCTTTGCAAAATATTCACACGAATCACTAAACTCGGTGTCTGCTGTCGACTTGCTAGGCTCATCTACATTACTTTCGGTACTGTCCTCGAGGAGCTCTATTCCGCGTGTATCAAGCCTAATAGAGGCCAGGTTCTGTCGCTTTTTAATGCTACTTAGTGGTTTATTAGAGTCATTTTAAATCGTTTGAACGCAGTTGTAAAAACTAGACATGCGGAGAACGGAGCAAGAAACTCAATGTGCCCCTGTCACTGCAGTCAGTGGCTCGTATTGCGAAACTAAACGAACAGTTAGTTCCGTATCGTTAAAACACTCTAATGTATATCGAGAAAATCGTGATTATAAAAATTTACTATTTGACAAAATTGTGCATAGTATTTGCCATTTTACAGGCTGCTGAACTGGCTTTATTCTAGTTTCATTGGCAATAAATAAATGATGATGATAGAAGACATTCGTCCAACTGAACTGGTTGTCTTTGTGAAAAAACTCCGTTGGTGTTATTTTATATTGCTTCTGAGTTTTATATGTTGCTAACGCAAACGCAATACGTGTCGAGTGCAAATTAATAAATTATCTTTATTAGACCATCATTACGACAGGTTAACTGTGGTTGAAAATTCTTTTAAAGGCTTTCGATACCTCATATCAAACGGTAAACTTGACCGTCGCGGGGAATGAGCGATGCGAAAAATCATAATCACGTGATGACGTTGTCGTGACGTGACAAACTTTGGCTGAGTGTCATGTGGCGTTGCCGTCCTAGCGCTCTCCTTTGGGCGGCGAACTAAACCGGACAGCTCGAAACCACAGAGTTCCCTGTCAATACACTGAAGGGAACTCTGGCGCTAGTGTCTATGGGAGCAAATGCGCAGCGCTTCGGCGAGACTGGGAATGATGGGAAGTGCGCGGATTTGTCTAATCTTCGTACTTTCGGCTCCGGTCGGCTTCACGTGGCTCGCAGCTGCTTTATTACAAAACAAAAATCACCAAATGTTCAGCAATCGTACTTCACTCTTAACCTCTTAGGCTTACCATCTGAAATTGCGTCACGATGCTCAAAGGGGTTCATTCTTGCCTGCAAACGAAACCGAAACACAGAAATAAACGAAGCCACAAGTGCGATTCGAGGCCCGCAGCTAGGTACAAAGATTATAGAAGTCCGTGTACTACCCATTATTTCTATGGTCGCGCACGATCGCAGCGCCAGACTCTCCTCTAGATAATTTTAGCTAACTCTATGCTCGTGACCTCAAGAGAAGAAAAGCAAGACCGTGTGCTCAGCACGTGAAGCCATGGCTCATGCTGCTTTCGCCTTCGAGCCATCTTGAGTGAAGGAAACCTTTGAGCTGCTGTTTCAGTTAAGTATTCATTTATATGTGGGGTTAAACTTCCCGAAACCACCATATGATTATGAAAGACATCGTAGTGGAGGACTCCGAAATTTTAGACCACCTATGGTTCTTCAACGTGCGTCCAAATTTGAACAAACGGGCCTACAGAATTTCGCCTCCATCTAAAATGCAGCAGCCGCAGCCGGGACTCGCATCCCGCGCCCTGCGGGTCAGCCACCGAATACTTTAGCCACAGGACCACCACGGCGGGACCTTCAGTTATGTGTTGTGTAAGGCAAACCACGTAACGCTTCATTCTATTTTATTTATTAAGAAAATGCAGTGGTAACTAAAGACCAGGAAGGTGGGAACAATACAATGAACAATATATGCAAACATCAAGAAAATTGTTGCAATAAACAAACTTGTGAGAATACAAAATGGGTGATACAAGTAATGTAACAAACGTAACGCTTACTTTGGATAATCGTTTTTAATTGAACTCGGTAACGTGTTGCTAGAAGTGCCGTGAATAAAAGTGTCTGAGTAAATCATATATAGTCCTTGTTGTTTACTTAAGGTTAACAGAGGGGAGAAGCACACGGGCGGGAAACGTGAATCACCTGCGACCAGAACATTTCTGAGTATATTGCTACATATCCTCTCCCCCGCCACCTAAAATAAACAAAATAAAAATAAAAAGAATGCGATCAGGCGATTCAAACGCACAAAAGCGACTTTGTTTGGGAGTGCTTGTATTCAACGTGACACACAATCTGTCTTCGATAAAGAGCTGCCTCTTGTGGCTACTCGTTATCGTGTACTGCGGTAGTGTATAGGTGAGTCGGCCTAGGCGGGCCGGTTTTAGACCGATTTCGTAAAACTAAAAGCTAAAAACAAGAGCAGGCCGGCCGGTTTCAGTTTGCCCCCGAAGATTGCGTGCGGCGGCGAGTTGCAATCTGTAAGCAGGTCGTCACTCGTTTACGACTCTGGCCAGGGTCATCGCAATCAGCGCAGCGGCATGCACACGCGGTTTCGGCGAGCTTAACGTGGGGGATAAGAAACCGCCGCCTTGGCTGCCTGTATTGGATCTTTCGTGTGGCGACGACGCAGCAGTAAAACGCAGCTGTGAATCTTCCTTCGGGTTCGTGCGTGCCGCGCACGCGCTGCTGATTTCACCACACGTATACTGTTGAAGGCTGGTGTGTCGGTGCATTCCTGCGTCTTCTTATACAGCTTCCTTGGGCGAACGTTATCTACAGCAAAATATGTGCTATGGGCGTCAAACGAAACGCGAACAGCGGGAAGCGTGGCCCAAGCATTAGCAATGCTATAGTGTGTTCCGTCCAGTCATCAGTCTCGTCACGATTGACAGGTGCGCACATCCGGTTTGGCAGCACTGTGCGATCCTTTTATAATGCAATATATTTGCTTCTATATTTGGTATGTTGATATTGGGGGCCTGCGTGGATGTGCCGAGTGCTTTAGGTCATTTAATGTTATTTTCTTTTATTTATGTTTTCTTCGTTTCACATATCAGAATTAGAACAGCAGTGAAAATGTGGTACTGTAGGGAAATTGCACAATGCTGCCAGACGTGATGAGCGGAACGCACGTATTTATGGTGATGACTGGAGGGTGCCCACTACAGCTTATTAACAAAGGAAGGAACAGGAGAAAATGAGAAGGCAGGGATGTTAACCAGTCCAGAACGACCGGTATGCTACCCTACACTGGGGAACGGGAAAAGGCAAATTGAAAGATGGAGGAAGAGAGAGGAGAGCACGCGCACTCAAAGTCGCACGTCACTGTAATCTCAACACTATTAATCTATAACCACCGGTCCAAGCCCGTTGTTTTCAAAAAGCTGAGGACTCCTTTCGTCGTCTTCACTTGCGGTGACCTCTCTGGGCGACAATCCATAATGGTTTCCGCCGTCTTCGGTCAGCGATGTATGCGAGCTACCGCGACTGCAACTGATTTTCTCGGTGCATTGTAGCGAGGATAGTCGCAGAAGATGTGCAGTAGTGTCCCCTTGCTACCACAGTTGTAACAGAAGGGGTCTCCAGCCATTTTAATACAAAATGAAAGAAGGATGACATCATTTCGGCGTAGTCCAGCAGGCGTGTGTAGAGACGCCCACTGTACTACGCCGAAATTATGCCTCTCTATATTTGACCGTTTATGACATGAGGTGTTTGGGATGTTGTGGAGTTTATTGCGCAGTATAGCTGTATTTTCAATGGAGAGGGGGATTTTCAGAGCGGCCACTCGAAGTTGGCCAGCAACGTCGGTACTTGATAGCGGTATTGTTCCAGGCATGTCGTCTTGAAACGCTGATCAAGCTGCATTGTGAGCGTGTTCATTGCCTACCACGCCGCACTGACTTGGCAGCTACTGAAATGTGACACGGTGTTCTTTTTCAAACGCAGTATGAAGCTGACACCAAACCTGAAAAACGAGCTGTTTGTATGGTCCGTGCCACAGAGATGATTGTAAAGATTGCAGAGCTCCTTTCTAATAACGTAAGGCTGACCGACGTTAAGGCTGTTCGCGGTTTACTACATGAAGTGTAGCACGAAGAGCAGCAAGTTCTGCAGTCGTCGATGACGTTCGGTGGCCTGTCTTCAAACTGAAAGTAATATCTTTCGCTGGGATGAACATTGCGCCAGACGAAAACTGCAGAGTGGTTGATCAGACAGTACAAATATGTACGTAATGGGCGTATACTTCTCGTTCAAAGGCATCAGGGATACGTGTTTCAACACTGGTGATGTGAGCTCAGATTTTTTGCTGATTACGGGTGCCATGAGGTGCACTTCTGGTCGAATGAAGCCTGACGGTGATATCGCTGTTTCATATGCCGGGCTGAAGCCTGATGGGAAGCGGGCGGCACAGTTTTAAATCGTTGCACAATACGACACCCATTGTTGGATTCGAACTTGGTACCTTCATATTGTTACCCTCCCCACTGACGGTCAGTTCATGCCATGACGGAAGCGGTGTCACTGAATTGGTGGAACGGCGGCTGTCTGTCGGTCATAAAGGACGCGAAGATCCACGTCGCCAAGGGGCTTAGTGGTGGCACCTTTCTGGAGACAAGAGCCGAGTCCGGCTGCAAGGGTGGAAGGTGCTTGAACTGGTATAGCGCATTACGGGGAAGAAGAAACGGCCGAGCAGACCGACACAAGAGGAACAAGAAGACGATATCACCGTCTTCTTCCCCGTAATACGCTATACCAGTTCAAGTACGACGAACCAACTCGCCCAATCTTCAACACTGGTGGAAGGTGCACTTGCGCTCCGCTGAATGCAAACGAAACCATCGGAAGCGGCGGCATTAATACACGGGCCAAATATAATGATGGCGTGTCAGCCCAGCGTTGAAGGTACATACCCGGGAGGTGCGTTCCCACGGCTCGTCGACGCCAGACGTCGAACGTTCCAGAAACCGGAGTGAAGGAAGTTGACCGGCGACGAGAGGTGGTGGTTCTTCGAGGAAGATCCGAGCAGGAAGCACTCCGTGCCGAGCACCTTCAACGGCAGCCAACCGGGAGTCGAGGAGAGAGACATTCCTGTGTTCTGTTTGGATTAAAAGAGTGTTTGAATGAGGGGTTAGAGGATAAAAACCAGGGGTGCAGGAACAGAAAAAAGAGAAACGAATGAACGTCTCTATCGAAATGACGTCCAAGCGGTCCTTTCCTCAAGGTGGCAGCAGATGAAAAATCTAGCTTCCTTGGTGGTAGCAGCAAATGTCGCGCAACCAGCGAGGCGAGTGGAAGAACTAAAATGGAACCTAACTCCCATGGTCTCTCTTAAGGCAGTGTTGCAAGGCGATGGTGATGGGGCCAGGAAAAATGCCGTAGCCTTGGCTCTCAACCCTTTCAATTCAATGTGCGTTTGTACTGAATGGCCCCGTGCAATCAAAATGGCTCAAGCTTTCCATAAAAAGAAACGAGAAGACCAGAGTGCCAGTCAGCCTTCAGTGTTGTTGCATAAGAAGTTTGTTTTTCTTGATTGCATTTATTTATACCTTATCGCCATAGTTAACACACAATTTTCACGTTTTAGCTTTGTTTTGAAAAGTATGCGTCGAACGGTCAGTTACTTGTATGTATTTGCTTCCTAGTGCAGTAAATTTATTAGTTGCTCTAGCGAGCGCTTGTCCTGTTGTCCTTCCTCTTCGTCTTCGTAGGTGGGTGCTTAGACCAGTAAAATTATGCATTACAAAGCAACTATAGCCTAGTAATTGATTCTATTATTCTATAAAAGCTTTTAATGGATATAAAGCTTACAGGTAAGGAGCAAAACGCTTACAAAAAACGAACTATTAACGAGGTCATTTTTTTTCTCCATTACTGCTTCAACCAATACATCAGCACATTAACACCAGGTTACTTGGGCTCGCAGAATCCTTAGATATCAGTGCATCTAAAGAAAACACCTTCTGTTTTGAATATCCACTCCATAAGTATACGCGTAGAATGCAATGTTTGTCATGAACAAACTGTCAGTAAGTCCACCTCAAAAGAATAATTTTTTGGATCACTCCATTCGCAGTTGTCGCGCGTGATTTAAAGTGAGAGATTGATCTCCGTTGCTTAATAACATAAATAACAAAAGCATTAAATATAAAACTAAACAGATAAATTTCATCATTAGGCTTACTCAAAAATTCGCACTGTTGTGTACCTGGAAATAGCCATGAGTGGTTCAGTACATTTTTCTTGTTGTTCGTAAGCTTTTCCGGGTAAATTAAATTGAGAAAACGAACAAAAAAAAACACCACCCAAGCACACACTACGTCCTAATGGTTAACCACAAAAAAGTTGAAACTTGGGGCCCCGATGTTTAGCAGCGGTTTAAACTGATGTGGCACTGAAGTCTTCAAAATCATTGGTTACATGTTCGTGCTTTTTAATGAGAGTAGACAGACGTTTGGCTTGGATTTACCACAGTGTTTATTACACATTCAGCACATGATGCATCGCATGATCCCGGCCATAGAGTAGTGTAATAAGCGGTTAAATTCGTTTGGCAATGCGTTAATCACAGTGGTTGTTTTCGAAACACAGGCGGTCACAGACATCACAGTCGAAGCCAAAGTGCCGCTGGAGAAACTCCCGCTTAAAGCGGGTGGTCGGCCGGATGAACTGGCTCCCGCAATAATCACATTGATGCCGCAACACCTCTTGTTCGGCGTAGGCATTGCGCCGTGTCGAATAAAGAGATTATGTGCCTTGTTTCCTTCTTCAAGAACCACGCATTCATTCTTCGGCGTGGCATTGTTGCAGCCGTTTGACATTGTGAGCTAGGTTGGTGGCGTCGTTTGCAGGATCCGCCCACCACCGGCTCTTGCATTCCCATCAGCGATTTAGCGTGGCTTGGAAGACTGCAGCATCGTCGGTACGTAGTTGCTACCGGCACTCGGCCTCCCGGGCCTGTTTTTGTGCCCGGACAGTCCCTTTGTCCCGGCGAATGCGGGCTCTCTCACGTCTTCACTATCGGTGTTTATCTAGATTTGTCCATGGCATACTCAAGTGACAGGATTAAGGAGAAATTGTCGCACGGCTGCACGGCGCCATGGCTGTGAAGAGACGGACGACGTCACTCACAGCGCAACGAATGGCGGGCGTGCTTGTTTGCGACGCTGAAAATGACGTATACCTGATAGGACAGCCAATCAAGACCGCTCGTCACACTGCCGCCGAATAGTTTTTCGTTTTTTCTAGTCATATACACCTGTAAAAATCAAGCTCTCGTCCCACCGGGGGACTTAAGTTACATTTCTGACTCACTCGGCTCAGCGATCATCACCTTCAACCTAGATCGCCTCAAGTCAAAAGCACCTGATTTCGTGCAGTTAATAAGCAACGAAAATCGTGTCCCAGCGTCCTTGTTTTTAAATATGAATGCCGCAACTGCCTGTAGATGATGTATCTGTAACTTAAGATATAGTCCTTGCAAGCTTGGCTTCATCCAGAGCTGTCTATCTCGAGGCGATCACAAAAGGAGTCTTTTATTACCGCACCTTTCTTGGAACACCAAGCACCGTTCTTTCTTAGTTATAGGGACCGTGCAGATAGTTCCCGCTTGTAATTGGAAGAAAGGGCAAAGAAAGACAAGCACACAATAGCTTGCTACGCGAGATAGAATTACCGTTGTGAATAAGAAAAAATATCACTAGCAAGAAACATGAGCCCACACCGGCCTGCCCGTCAAGTAAGCAGGGCCGAGTAACAAGTCGTCTAGCCCTGATCCCTGTACGTGTGTTGCTGGGCCCTCTTGGCTTAGGGCTAAGAGACAAAAAAAAAAGGTGGACACGTACCGCGCAATTGGCTGATCAATACAGCGCACGTATCTGCACCGCTAGGAGTGCAAGCAAAGCGTGTGCTGCCCCGAGGCGTGTAAAGGGTGATTCTGCTCCTTTTGCTTCTGTGGAACACAGGGATTTGCTTTCCGCTCGTCCATTCACCGCGAACGAATGCACAAACTGTACTAGCGCCTTGGGGTTCTGGCGATTGTGCCCGCCATCGGGTGATGTGGAAGCCTTCCGGTCGTTTTCGCTCGATATTTGACTGTCACGATAACGTGGTAGCAAGGCTAATAGCACCGCCGGGGACTGCTCCCGCGTGTACCGTTTGTTGAACGTGCAGCTCTGCGCCTCGCATCTGGAGACGAGCTGTATTTGCAAGACCGTAAGGTTCATTTTGGCATGCCCAGGTTGTAGTAAGGCAAATCTTCACAGCGTGACTGCAGTGGTCTGCTGCGTGACACGTCCTGTGGAAGAAACGTTCTCTGCTTTCACGCTTGCTGCCTTATTTTACAATTAGGACTACTCTCACTTGTCTGACACAAGCATTGCGGTGCTCATAGTGAAAGTCAAAGATTGCCTGCAGTAATTATTTTTTTTTGTATGAAGGAAGGAAGGAAAATAGGAGGAAAAGAATGGCAGGGAGGTTCACCAGCCTATAGGCAGCCGGTTTGCTACCCTGCGCATTGGAGGAGGTTGGGGGAGATGAAAGATAGAGAGCAGAGAGGGAAGAGAAATAAACACAGCGCATTAGGCAGCACACGCGCGCGCACTCAGTCATTGTCCAGTCTTGTCTTTCGCGTTGTGTGACATTGCTGTTACAGCCACTTGTTCAAGTCCGTGTCGCATAGGAATTTACAACAGAGCTTTTGTCGCCTTCTGTTGTAATGTCTTCTCTTGGGCACTTGACAAAATAGTGTCCACAGACATTTGGCTGTTGCCGATGCACGCAAAAACGGACGCCAGTGAATTTCTCTGGATGTTATACAACGAACAGTCGCACAGGATGTGGTGTAGCGTCTCTTCGCAACGACAGGCATCGCAGAGAGCTTTGTCGGCCATTCCTATGACGAAGGATAAAGATTTTGTAAATGCCACTCCTAGCCATAAGCGATGAAGAAGGCTGGCTTTTCTACGGTCGAGTCCAGTGGGCATGCTGAGAGACATGAAAGAGGACAGGCGGTGTTGACGATTCGTCTCGTTGCTTGGTGGGAACCATAGTGAAAACGTCACTTCATGCGCAAGTCGTGGAAGATTACTGGCTGCATTGGTCCGCGAAAGTGGTATGGCTTCTTCTCGTGTTCCTTCAAGAGCTGCCCACGCGGCAGTATGGGCATGTTCGTTCCAAATGACGCCGCAGTGACTTGACAGCCACTGAAACGTCACATGATGCCCTTTCCCATGTGAAGTGTAGGAAATGCACCTTTGTGTCTATATGGCTTTTCATCCTCATCTTGGCTAATTCTTCCTTACAGCGTATTGAAAGGTTATTCTTGAAAATACTTATTGAACTGAACACTTTTTCATTGCCATTGACAAAGAAGTGTACAAAGAAGGTGAGGTTGTTGGTGACGATGTATGAGTTAATGTTTCGATAACGCCTCAATGTCGAGATAAACAGGATTAAATTACTTTAACTGCTCCACCAATGGGCGCAAAAGGATTATCGCGGTCACGCGGGCACTTTCTACGTCAAAAGTTTTTATGAAACACGCGTACTAGGGACGTACTTGAATAAATGTGGCAGCACTAACAACTCTGCCCCATCGAAAGGGCGTGGGCTAGCATCATCATCATCATCATCATGATCATCATCATCTGCAGCAGCAGCAGCCTGACTACGTCCATTGCAGGACAAAGGCCTCTCCCATGTTCTGCCAGTTAACCCGGTCCTGTGCTTGCTGCTGACAATTTATACCCGCAAACTTCTTAATCTCATCTGCCCACCTAACCTTCTGTCTCCCCATACCCGCTTGCCTTTTCTGGGAGTCCGGTTAGTTACCCTTAATAACCAGCGGTTATCCTGTCTACGCGCTACATGCCCGGCCCATGTCCATTTCGTCTTCTTGATTTCAACTATGATATCCTTAATCACCGTTTATTCCCTAATCCACTCTGCTCTTTTCTTGTCTCTTAAGGTTACACCTACCATTTTTCTTTTCATTGCGCGCTGCGTAGTCCTCAAATTAAGCTGACCCCTCTTTGTAAGCCTCCATGTTTCTGCTCCGTAGCTAAGTACCGGCAAGATAGAGCTGTTATATACCTTCCTCTTGAGGGATAGTGGCAATCTACCTGTCATAATTTGAGAGTGCTTGCCAAATGTGCTCCACCCCATTCGTATTCTTCTAGTTACTTCTATCTCATGGTTCGGCTCCGCGGTTATTATTTGCCCTAAGTAGACATAGTCTTTTACAACTTGAAGTGCACTATTACCTATCCCGAAGCACTGCTCTTTTCCGAGGTTGTTGTACATTACTTTCGTTTTTTTTTGCAGATTAATTTTAAGACCCACCTTACTGCTCTCCTTGTCTAACTCCGTAATCATGAGTTACAATTCGTCCCCTGAGTTACTCAGCAATGCAATGTCATCGGCGAAGCGCAGGTTACTAAGGTACTCTCCATTAACTCTTACCCCTAACTGTTCCCAGTCTAGGCTTCTGAAAACCTCCCGTAAACACGTGGTAAATAGCATTGGGTAGATTGTGTCGCCCTGCCTTACACCCTTCTTGATTGGTATTCTGTTGCTTTCTTTATGAAGCACTATGGTAGCAGTTGATCCCCTGTAGATTTCTCCCAGGATGTTTATATATACTTCATCAACACCCTGATTCCGCAGTGTCTGCATGAACATGCGGGCTAGCATGTGAGTACAAGTCATGATTTATTTTTGTCCGTTGCTGTGGAAAGCCATATTTGGTGGTGAACTGCAGGTTGGGTTGAACGCATGACGAAGAAAGCGTTCGAGCAGCCGCATCGATATGTCCATTGTATCACTCTCCATCAGTTGTGACGTAACCAATCTCGCAGCCCCTACGCTTGCGGCACCGGCAGCTGATAACGGGAGTCGAGATTACGTATACATACGCTTGCACAAAAAGTTGGTGCTATAGTGCAGACGATATAGTCTACACATATGATGTGAAGTCACTCGCGCAGGCATATGTGTTTGTGAGGCGGGGCAGGGCAGGACTCGTGGGGCACGTGCATCGTCCATCTGAGAACAGTCGCGCTCATAGGCGGGCGCAGGGTTGCGCATTAGTGGGAGCAAAGTTGATTGATATGGAGGGTTTAACGTCCCAAAACCACCATATGATTATGAGAGACGCCGTAGTTGAGGACTCCGGAAATTTTAACCACCTGGGGTTCTCTAACGTGAACCCAAATCTGAGCACACGGGCCTACAACATTTCCGCCTCCATCGGAAATGCAGCCGCCACAGCCGGGATTCGAACCCGCAACCAGCGGGTCAGCAGCCGAGTACCTTAGCCACTAGACCACCGCGGTGGGGCAGTGGGAGCAAAGTTCCACCGCAGCACCATTCCCCCACGCACCCCCCCGGATGATGGTCGAATGCGACATACACGTTTGACCACAGATGGCAAAATGAATTGAAATGAAGCGATGGCTCGCAATGGATTGCATTTGGTTTCTGACTTTCCAGCATGAACGAGAGGAAACGAAGATATGGTAAAATGCAACCCCTGAGGTTCTTGACGGCCATTATACCGCCGAAAGCCTAAGTAGCCATAACCATGCACTTAGAAAGACAGACAGGACATATTCGACAAACAGTACGAGACAAAATTTGCGTCTTTCGTTAACGTGTGTGTGGGGGGGAGAGGGGGCAGCCAGCTGTCTCCTTGACCCTTGCGCACACGCCTATATGGCTGTACCATATAGCTAAAGAATCCCATTAGCACAACTGAAACAAACCTAAATGAAATGATAAAAAAAGACTGTTACATGAGAGCCTTCGAACGCGTACTCCGCATCTTACAATGATGCGCAAGCCGAGACGTACCGGGCTATCAGATCGGGTTCAAGAACCCTTCCTTAGCTCTATCCATTCAGACCAAGTTCTTCCCTTTGAAAGCGCCCAGAAACGCCGCAGTAATACGAAGCGGATAGCTTCAAAGTGGCCTGCAGAGTCAGCGAGCTTTTCGGAAACGGGTGGACGAGCTTTCTCTATCCGTATCTATTTTTTTCCCGTTTATCCCGGGAATCTTTGCGAGCCGCTATTGTAGTTGTTCAGTCGCATCGCGGTCACGAAAGGGCTGCCCGAGCCAACTTGTGCAGCCCACATACGGCCCCGCATTCGCTCGAGCAGGCTGCAGCGAAGCGGGTGGTGCGCCATAGAAAGGATTCGCAAAACGTGTGTCAGTTGCGTGCACATTTTGTTGCACTCGCAGCATGTTGCGCCGCCGTGTAGCACGGTTCGACGAACGCGCAATGGAGATGAGAAAGCCACGCGAGCGCATCTCACTGTGTTATACTAGACGGGACGCTTTTGCAGAGAGTGCAGGGAGAGCCTCTCGATGGGCTTGCCAAGCCTCCGACCTCGGAAATAAATTATGCCTCCCCCCCCCCCAAATAAAACAAAACAAAAAAGCATTTTTCTCTCTCCATCTCTCGTAACACTGCGCTTTGTTCAACTCGCGCTATTTTGAGAACTGCCCGCGAACACGCTTTTTCCGGGTGATATCTTGTGGATTGAATATGTGAACGAGTGAGAGAGAAATTTGTGGACGCGAACAGGGCTGTAGAACAAGTTTTTTTACGAACAAAGAAGCGTTTGTTCGGTTGACGCAAGCACAAAAGTTTTAAAATCACTCTCCTCCACCTCCTCCCCCCTTTTCTCGCCCGAAGCGATTCACCATTGTTGGCCTTTCGCTCCTAGGCACTTTTGAAAGCTTGTGGTGATCAGTATTAGGATAGCACAACGAAATTCTTGACCGACTAGAATACACGAACTGACGTGGATGTATGGGTGATTCTGCGCGCCATGAGATGTTTATTAATAGCATGTGAGGAAACATTGATTAACCGTTTAGTTTCGCAGTTGTCTCAAGAACGCGTGCTGGTCACAATAAACTGTTATCGTACGTGGTACTTGTGTGGCTCACCCCTCCAACGATAATGTCATTGTGTTATGCCAAAAAAAAGTGGAAGTGGAGGGTTGGTTGAGCTTCCAATTTTGTGGTAATAAGGCACGTCGCAGTTAGTTTTTATGTTTTTGGTACGGAAATCTCACAGTGTCGTCTCTACCCACGTTTTATTTTTGCGTGTTTTCTCCCTTAGCAAGCATCCTGTCATCGTAAGAGTGGAGTTTTCAGCATTGTATATATATATATATATATATATATATATATATATATATATATATATATATATATATATATATATATATATATATATATATATATATATATATATATATATATATATATATATATATATTGTTTCGCTGTTTGGTGTTCATTTAACGTAAGCTGACATCGCACGACGCACGGGCCTTAACGACATCGCCGCCACCTAAATGTGACCGCTGCAGCCGGGGTCGAACCCGCGACCTTCAGGCCAGCAGCAGAGCCCCTTAGTTCCTGATCCACCGTGGCAGACAGTCTATTGCAAAACATAGCGTGCTTTTAGGACGTAAAGATCAAAAATGTTTTAGTCACATCTTGAACGTGTACTTATTTCAGAGTATCCGAGCATTTTCTTTCCTTTTTTATTATTTTTTTTCACCGCCATCGAATTGAGGTGTAGTGGGTGGGAGTCGCATTCGCGTCTTGGAGCTGAGCAGTGCTACAGGTGGACCAATAAGCTCTAACATGCGATTGTCACGATAGGTTATTGATGATTGCACAAACTTGAGTGCTTTTTTTTTTCTTTTTTGTAGTGCACTGAAGGAAACAAGTAAAAGTGTGTCACCTCGTCCTGTAAAGGAGGACAAGATACGGGGCATTAAAGACAAGCGCACAGCAAGGACAATGCCTCGTCTCTCGCCCTTGTTTTCGCCGCTATCCTATGATTTATCCATGGACCAATTAGCTCAACAACACATTTCAGAGGAAACAATCATGCGTTTTCTACCGCGTGGTGGAAGGGACCTATTCAAGAAATATACGCAAGAAGGGACCTATTCACAAAGTTCGTAAAGATCATTCAACTGAAGCTTATTCGTGGAGGCAGCTGAGCACAAAGAAAAAAAAGTGACCTTTCCCTCTCGTCAATAACCGAACTTCGCAACTCGGGAGTGTTTTATACGCATTTCGCATATGCTTGGCGTTCGAAGCCGACAGTTCAATTCAATTCAATTCAATTTTATTTCATCCCAAGGATGAGGGCAGGCTCGGGAGAAAAGTGACGTTTTGTCACTTGAAGAGAACCCGAGCCTCCCTAATACATGGCAAGCAACGTGGACATGGGTAAAGAAACATAAGCCATGAACATATAGGCAACGAACATAGGCCATGAGATGTTTGGCGCAGTACAAGTCGGAAGATTCACGTACAGTAATGCTATGTACAGAGACTGATATGCGTAAGTAGTTTCTTTCGGCACTAATTCCGAAGTACAATGCAAAATAGGACGGAATACAAAATAAGTTTCCGACAAACAAAAAATAATATATGTGTAAAAGAGTTTTACCGGGGTTTCTCGTATCCTAAGCTTGCCAGTTTGTGTTTTGTTCTATGAGCAGCCATCTGCAAAGAGCACTTCAAGGCTCGCGCCAGTCCTTTGATGTAATTTAACGTTCTCAATATGGCCTTCTTTGTTCGCTGAGAAATGTAGAATACGGCGTGTCAGTGACGAAACTCATCTAGAGGTAGTCCTATCTTGCTCACTGCTGTATAGCGCATCTATCATGCAATGCATTTTTGCATTTGTAATATACACGATAGACAAAATCAGCTTAAAAACGCCAAGGTTCTCGTGTTCTAAGCTGTTCTGCAAACAGGCTCAGGGACAATTTAAAGCATGCGGACATTCCCAAGAAAGTGAACCATCAAAGGCCCCAGACCTCTGCTGGATTGGCATGGCCTTCAATAGCTGAGTTCTGGAGGTACTGTGCATGTTCTGTGAAGATTGTGCATTCGACACGCTTGCAAGCTGCCATGTTTTACACCTCTTCTTATCTTCTTCTTTAAGTTCCTACTTTTCTTTCTAGGCCTTCCTTGGCTTCATTGCATCAGTTCTTCAAATTCCAGACTTCCAGCCCATTATTGTGCGTTTTGCGAGCTATCTTTCATTTATAAGTATTATTTTTAGGGGCAAAGCTCTTAAAGCTCAAGATAAAACGTAAAGTGCCCGCTAAAAAAGCCTGTGACTTGTTGATTATCGCGCACTGCTAAACCCTCCGCGCCGTTGATTATCAGCCACAACCACCTACTGCACAGTCCGCGCAGCCACCGCCGCGCAAGCTGAGTACATACAACCGACTAAAGGCCCGCTCTTCTATATCGGGGGTGCCGCAGCTAGCTTTTCATGTTTGTTCAGGCGCTGGAGTTTGATAAATCTTACAAGGCCTGTAGCAAGCTGTGGTCGAACTCTACTCTGTCTACGCCATGAAAGACATTTACCGAGAAGACCACGTCAAGCGCCTCAGATCAACCAGCTTCGCTTTTAAAAGCGAAGCATTTCTTAGCGAACTTCGACGACTTTGAGCGTATCTATCTATCTATCTATCTATCTATCTATCTATCTATCTATCTATCTATCTATCTATCTATCTATCTATCTATCTATCTATCTATCTATCTATCTATCTATCTATCTATCTATCTATCTATCTATCTATCTATCTATCTATCTATCTATCTATCTATCTATCTATCTATCTATCTATCTATCTATCTATCTATCTATCTATCTATCTATCTATCTATCTATCTATCTATCTATCTATCTATCTATCTATCTATCTATCTATCTATCTATCTATCTATCTATCTATCTAATCTGTCTGGCCACCTGCGACTTATAGCTCTCCTGGCCGTTTCGATAATGGTATCGATACCAAACTTGGTATGGCATAACATGACTGTATGAAGAACATATTTTACTAGTCATAACATGAAAATCTAGCGAAAACTTCGTGTTTTTCTTTATATTCGTACACTAATGCGCAAGGACAGAGCTGAAAGTGGGAGAGAGCAGGATGACGAACCACCGCTCTATAGGGGACATTTTGTCAGTCGGATGTTTCTTGAAAGGAGGAAAAAGATAGAAGAAAAAAATCTTGTTAGTATATGAAACATCAAAGAAGTTCACTATAAGGTTGAACGTTGGGCTGAATGGTGCAGCATAATTTCAACGCTTCATAGTACGCGAAACAAAGAGGAACAAAAAGGAGACACACAGCGTTGTTCCATGCACTGTCAAACGAGGAAAGAATATTGGAAGGTATACTCGTGAATAGACCACACAAATATTACAAGGCGTGTTGAACACTGGTTGAACACCACACCCTGGTGACGCAAAACGTTTGTTAGTGAGGCACTAAGTGATTAGTAGTAGTCCTAACCCTTTCTTATTCCGCCAAAGCCAAAAATAACAACAGTTTGCATGTTTAATCAACTTCGAAGCAGCTCAGTCACGCTAACGTGCGCCATTGTCTTCATGAAAAAATGATAGCGCTGATTCACCGATGAAAAGTGTAGAAAGCGGTGCTCCTCAACAAATCCCACCAAACACAGCGCATATTACACCGCTAAGTCGAAATAATAGGCTTGAGCAGGCATGCGTTAAGCGCATTCAATGGTTACCAGGTTGCGCTAAAATTTGCAATGACGGGAAGAACAACTACAACAAAAAAATTAGAAGCATAGGAGCCTAGAGAAGAGCCAGGAGCAAAGGAGCTTTGTTTAGGAACACATTTTACGCCTACGTTCAGTTACTGCTGAGCGTGCCGGTGTTTTCCCTTAAAAAACACAGAAAAAGTTAGTTTCGAACTTTAAACAGAGCGCCTTTTTAAAAAGTAGACAAAAGAGGCGCATATTTTAACAGCGCCTTTTCATCATCTTGCGGGCCACCACTCAAATGTCAGAACATAGTGACATAAAAAAAATTATGGCTAAACCAAAGGATCCTTCTTGCAAGGGCTAGGGAAGGATATTTTAACAGCTGAGCTTGGCGAGACTGAACGCAAGGCGCGCTTCTCTTCGCAGCAGGCGCGGCATCGCCATTGTCCCCGTGTTTTGTGGCCAGTAGCTTTATTTTGCTGGGAAGGCGCCTGTTTTGAAGGACTCCCTGCTGTTGCAGTGTCATGGCGTCACGTCGGCGTGCTCTGCACAGCGAGAGAGGAGCTAGCGGGGAGAAGGGTTGTGAGTATCCTGAGCTGAAGCGACGATACCACCGCTGGCTTCAGCTATTGCGCAGCGTCATTGTGGCAGCCGCTTTGCCGGGTTCGCGTTGAGGCGCTGCCTCCGCCTGCGGGACGCGAAAAGGGTCCTGCAAAGAAGAGGCACGACAACCGCCGATCTATAACCGTCCGCGCCCGCTGGTGCTGGTGGCGCGAAGCCACGCTGCGCACACTGCTTTCCAGCAGTCTTGTGTTTCGCTTGTTCCGGCGCTCCGGGAAAGAAGCAAAGGAACGATGTTGTGCTAAAGTGAGAAGGCCTCCCTTTTGTATCAACCAAAGGCACAGGCAGCGCGCAGTGAAGACGTAAATCTAGCGCTGAGTGCAATATGATAGATTCGGGTCTGGCGGGAAGCAAAAAATACCAATTCACCTGCAGACGATCGTTCAGAGAATCTACAGAAGTTCCTCCGTAGTAAGTATACTTTGCTACATTTATAAAAAAGTTGATAACAACATAACTAGTTTTGTCTTTCATATTTTACCACTACGTGAATTTTATTCACAGTGGCGCTCGTACATCTCTTCACTTCTACATTTTTTTCTTCCTGTGTTTTTTGAAGTATATGGGCAAATAGCCATGTACAAGCCGAATCCATGCTCGTGGTAACCAGTCCTAGGATCTCGTTTTCTGTTCATTTAAATCCTCGTTTAGCTTCGTGAATGGCAGCTGGTGTCGCTGTTTGCTTTATGCATACTAAAGTAGTAACATAAGTTATCACGACGTATACTTTGTCTTTGTAGTTCTCACTACACTATTGTCGGTTTTCCCTTATCGGTTTCCTTTAGCTCATGTTTATGTAAAAACAACCTGAACAACGTGTTCTCGCTAAGATGCATTACCCGCGCGATATCAATAGATACATATATGCATTTCTGAGAGTCCCTCGTCTATCTTGCCTACCTAAGCTGCGCGTTATGCATAATAAACGTATCCTATCACATTGCGCGCCAAACAGAGCGACAAGCCAAAAGAAACTAAATTGTTATATGCACTACGGTATATTCTGCGTGGGTCTCGTCTAAACGGTGTTTACTGCATCAACGTTCTTTGTTGGCTGTCGCCTCCGGGCTCACGGGCTGTAACGAAAAGGAGCAGTGTCTATGGTAACAGAGTTAATGCGTGTAAGTGAATATCAACTGGCCGTTCATGAGGTTTAACGAGTGCGGCGAGCGAAAAAAAAGAAAGAAGGCAGTATAGCCAGATGCGTTATGGTGTTATGTTTGGCGCCGAAATACGGAACTATGTAGTCAGAAAGAGACTACCTGCATTGGTTACCGCATTCACGAACACAATGATCAGCGTACAGCATGCCTGTTAACGAAGCCTGTCATCTTAAGAGGCTATAAATAGCGAAGCCCTTTTTTGTTGCCTCCTCGAGAAGCGATCACCTTGTGCGACTCGGCTTAACGATTCGAAGAAAGAATAAAAAAAAAGTAATGTCTACACAGCGGGAGGCACCGTATTTGTTTTATTTGTATATTTTATGCTTGTACACGCATTATTGCCTTTTTGTGGCGGGAATCGTATCTAACCGAACATATCTTAGAGGCTCTCTTCAACCTGCTTACGCTTAAACCCCCCCCCCCCCCAATGGCCTAATATTCCCAGGTTTTCATGCACATAAAGATAAAGTAGTTAAGGCTCTGACTGCCATCGTAGTTCATTTCCCAAGAGCTTCGGGTGCATAATATGAAAGTTGAAAGTTCTTTACCTGCCGGCGGTGAGTTGTCTTTCCATCCCTTTACTTTCTTCCAATATATACCACAATTACTGCAGTAAGCTTGAAACAGTGCAAATAACGTCTCATATGCGTTCCTTGATTTCATTATTTCGTGGTTGTCGTTAAGGTAGTGCCTAAAAAATGAGCTTTCCGAATTTGCTTCCATTAATCATAGCTAGTTTATAGCTGGAGTAGAGGTGGTATCCAGATGTACTTGAAAATATCATGTTCACCGTAAGTTTATTGGGAAGCAGAAATTAAAACCACGCCGAGGAGGTAAAAGAACTTCAAAAGTGCCGCGATGAGAATGGTATAATTATCAGTTTACGTCTAACCATTCCTACCTCATCTCAATTTGTAAACGAGGCCTCCTTCGGGAAGCTTTTCCCGTTTTGCTGATGGTATACTGCTACCATTGCCACTGCCCTCTAACGGAAGTTACTTCCAGGTAGCAATTTCCGGAAGCACATCCTTTTTATGTATACGCAGAGCCTGTCCACGTGTATGCCATGCGGCGCCTTAAAAGCGCTGCAAAACTACATACTTTTTTTGGTAGTCTGTGTTTGCGTAACTTGCATGTTCCTGAAAACGTTCGCGCACTAAACTAGTTAAAAATAGGTGATCCGTGTGCAGAGAGGTTTGGGCGCCATACGATTAGAAAAACGACATGCCGTCCTCCAAAAAATGCAGCTTTTAGTTCGGCGTATTCACAACGCTCGCTAAAACAGCACAGCTAGCGTTCAAATAATTGCTGTCAGGCTCTCGTCGATATTAACGTTATTCCCCTGCATATCTGTGAATTGAAAAAAACGATCGATGACCCCTGAACAAAATGCACGCACGTGCAATGACGTAAAGGTGAGCAAGTGGGTGCGCCGTGGTTGACATTAAAATACGTGAACGCGTACTCGGGAGAAGTGACTCAGAAGTCACTCTTGTGTACTAGTTGCATGAATTACTTTTCCCGCGTTGTATGCCCGAGGAAAACCCATTATGGAAGATAGAAGTTGGGCGCAGTACTTAACACAGACTGGAGGAGAGGAGAAAGCTCTCTTCAGCCAGCAGTGCCACCGGTATAGACTGTGTTTATTTATTTATTTATTTATTTATTTGATACTGATTTTTATGTATTTATTTATTTCAAGGTACCTTACAGGCCTCACAGAGGGCATTGAGTCTGACTTTGTCAGGTTGCTAGGCTCTGGCATGGAGTTCGAGAATTACAGTATAGTCTTGAAAAACATGTTCAAACGGCACTAATTTTTAGAGTTTGGGCGTCAACTGGTGGTCCAGATTACCATGAACTGAAGGATAAGGCCTGTCCAGCTCATAAATCCAAGAACTAATCACGCATCGTAATAACGTACTGGCACCATGCCAACAATGACACCACAATAAAGCTACTCTCGTCAATGCTCTGCGTACCATCCGGAACTTCAGGATTCGACGCGATGGATTCACGGTCACACGATATATACAAATTCTTTCCGCGCGTCGAACAAGCCAGAGCTTCTGCGGAGAGGCGATAACAGCCGTCGTCGACCGATCCGGCTTGGCTTGCCGTGCTTCAATGCGGTTTTGTCTGCATAGCCCTCGATGGGCAACTAGGCCGAGCAAACACAGGCCGGCAGCTACGTTTTCGGAACGTTTGGAGAGGTGTTCCATAAAAAAAAAAAGCTAGCACCCAATGCAACCAAGGACGAAACTTCGATGCACGCATTCTACTCGTTCTCGTTCGGTCGCTTTTCTTTTCCCCCACTTTCGTGGGAGTCGCCCTTGTTGTGCGCCATCGTCCATCTATTTCTCGTGCGTCGCATCCGTCTCCCAAGCAGCGTCACGTCGGACACTGTTGACGGCGGCAGCGATGTTTGCTCTTACGAAGCCGCAGGTCTGAAGAAGGACATGACTGCCTCTGAAGAACAAAAAAAAAAAACAGAACGAGGAAAAAAAAAAGACAAAGGGGTGGCATCCCAGAGGCGACTAGAGCCGCGCGAGTGCCCAGACCAGATACGAGTGCCGCTCTCCTCGGCTAGCGCATCTACGCCGCGCTTCATTCTATTCTATTTCTTCTCCACTTTCTTTCCAACATTTGAGCGCTGTTTTCGGGATGCTCGACGAGTCGTGGGCCCCACGCCGCGCTCACAACTGTTCGTACGTTGCAACGTGGTTGCAGCGCTGCTCGCCTGCGATGTATCGCAGGGAGAGAGAAAGTGAGGCCGTGGCGCACACTCGGAGACAGTCCTCTCGCGGCTGACCGGCTTGTAATTGTGGGCGATTTACGAGCGCCCAGACCGACTCGGACGTCGCCCGTTTTTCTACGCCCTTGTCGGGAAGCACTGCCCCAAGGGCGGTCGCCTAGTCTCGCCTCGCTGGAGCTCCCGATGCATCCTGGCGTGCCCTGCTGCGCGGCGCTTCAGCGGTTTCCCTTTGTTCCAATCCCTTTTCTCTGTTCCACAGAATTGTTCCGGGTAACTATTCACGGGTATATTTGCCTGCCACTCTAAAAAAAACGCTGTGTGGACTTCGTATTAAGTATACGGTGATTGCTGAGAATAAAAGCTCGAAGCACGATCAAGTGAATAGAGGCAGATCTTGTATTCTTATTTTAACTTTGTGTATTTCGAGGTTGCTAAGCTTTAGAGTAAGGAAAGACGTATAACTTACGATGCGTTCAGATGTTATTACCTAAATATATAGACGTCATATATGTTTATGCTCACACATGATGCTTTTCTTGGCAATGAAGGGAATAGAGCCAAATCACGTGTATCCCACCACTAATGAATGTGGTCCCACGACCACGTCCGTAATGACACCCATTTAAGTTTTGAAGGGGCCCTCAAACGCCTTCTCAAGCATCCGCAAATTCAGTTTACTAAAGCAGCTTCTTGTCTCACGAATTCGCCGCCGCAAAGAAATTTCGGAATCCGTCTTGTCCGAGCAGAGCTGTGAAGATTTTACGCGTGCTGCAATTGCGCTGTCTCTTCTCTCGTCCCGGCGAAAGCGCTGGAAGATAAGCAGTAATGGATGGCACGAGGCATTAAAAACGTCACGTGCACCTCGTCACCTTGAGCACATTTCCCCCACTTTTTCTTCTTTTCTTCGAATGCGTGGCTTTTCACTGCAATCACGAGAGCATGCATGCACAAGTCATGGCCTTCCGCGGTGGCCCTAGCAACCACCAAGCGTGTCTTGCTCAAATCAGCCAATGGTTGATTTATACAGGATTTTTATTTAGTCTGCGTCTTGTTTGTAAGAAGAAGGGAATGCAATTTTCAGCTAGGTTGCCTAATTTATTGTGAATTCAAGGCCTCAGGTTTCACATTAAGATTTGATTTATTTCATTTCTATTTATTGGCTCGCGTGTTCTTGGGAAAACCGACTGCCGATCAGCAGCGCTTTCTGACCATTCTCGAAAAGTGTTGCATGACTCTTTTAAGAAAACAGTGAGAAAAAAAGGAGTGGAGGTTACGGAATGGGGTATTTTCTAAATGCAGATCATTATAATGCAAATAGAGACTGGAGCAGCATAGATACCATCTCATAGGCACGTGTCAATGAGTAGGACAGGAACGCTTCCGTCTAAAAACGGGCCTACCGTGCTACAAGTTATGACCCCTGGATGCATGTGATTCATCATAAGACACTGCTTCACTCATTGTACAGATAATATGCAGATATAGAGACGAAGTATTAGGGCTTAAGGCATGTCTATAGTACAGATATAGAGACGAAGTATTAGGGCTTAAGGCATGTCTATAGTACAACAAAGAACAACAAAGCTTCATGAATGCAACCTCGGACACATCAACAGAATTAAGTTAAATGCGAAATAGGTCTTAAACCAGAGCCGCTCCAGAAATAGTCAATACTGAAAATACCACTATTAAAGAACCCTGCAACACTTTTTTTGCATGGTCAGAAAGCGCTGCCGATCGGTAGTAGAGGCTCCTGACAACACGCGAGCCAAATAATATAGATCAGTACGCAGCCTGGAATTCACAATAAATCATCAGAGGCAGCTAAAAATTGCTTTCTATCTCTCGACAAATCATGGAATAAGCCCGCAAATCACTTGCAGCAAGCCCATCTATCAGCCATTGGCTGATTTGAACATGGCACGCTCGGTCGTTACAGAGCTCGCCGCGGGAGGCTGTCATTTGCCGGCGCATGCACGCGCGATCGCACTAAAAAAAGACGCATATTCAAAGGGGAAAAAAAAGTGCTGAAGGTTACGAAGCGCGCGTGACGTTTTTTTGTTTGCCCCTCCTATTCTTCCCTGCTTAGCTTTCAGCACTTTCGTCGGGACGAGAGGAGAGAGAATGCGATTGCAGCGTGGGACAAATCTTTGTAACTCCGCCCATACTGGATGAATTCTTAGAAATTTTGGGGTGTTAAATTTGTGAGGCAATAAACTCTTCCAGTGAATTAATTCCATGGTTACTCAAACAAGTGTTTCAGAGCCCCTTTAATGTAACTATTCACCACGTGTCGTCGATAGGAAGATTTAAAAAAAAATGAGCAACGTGAACTTCACCGGCAAAATAATTGTATGACCAGCTTTCCCACATTCAAGCGTCAACAGTGAAAACGTATAGTTGCAGACACTGCAGACATTGATATTTGTTTCCCGCTGCCTCTTTACCAGTGGTGCACTGTGCTCTTTACTACAACGACTGCACCAATTGTTTCACAAATACTTGTTACCCGTTCATAAGTCATTCAATAGCATCTTTTAACACGGAAAATGTGACACGCAGAAGGCATGCGTTTTTAACAACCATTCGCGAAATTGGCACTGTAAAATACGAACGAGCTTTTGATTTACTTGCATTTGCAAGCTAAAATTAAGAAAGCCACTTGAAATTTGTCTTATATTCTGAAGGAAAGGTGGCCTTGAACTTTTTGAGTGAAGGATCACTATCAATTTACCGAGTCAACAACGCTAGGAATGTTTACTTTAGTAGTGCATATCATTAATCATTTTACTTACCTCAAGTAGATTACTCTGGCATGCATTTTCTGTAAATTAATCAGAAACTCAACCTGCTAACATGACTCGTTGTTTTGCGTGCTCACTTTTTATTTTTATGCTGGTGTTAAATTGAGCTAACGACGGCTCAAACTATGCTGTAACGCAAATATATGTCGAAACTAACAGGCCGTGTGTTGTCGGGACTCGCGTGTCATGCCTTTTTTTGTTACTATTGATACGCAGGAAACAAAAGAACTGCCATTTCGTGTCTGTTGCTCTGTTTTTCCTCACGGCCGGACTAGAGAAGTGGCACGCATGCACGTGTAGCTGATTGGCCGTTGGTTTCTATTGCGTCAACAGACACATGGGTCAAAAATACAACTTCTCATAATGTGTCAAACATATAATGTGTTTGTGAATACTTCTTGTGATAACGTCTAGTATAATAGTTTTTTGTTAGTTTATTGTGATTTCGAGCCTTTCCCCATTTTAGGGAAATATTACGTTTCTTGCTGTTCATTTAAAAAAAACAGCTCCAATTACTTGACGTCGGAAGACGGTTATACAGCCGAGCTGGTGGCATAACATTGCTTTTTCATTGCTCAGACTAAAGATTTGTGGTGGTTTTTATCCAATTATGGCAGCACGTACCTCCTTACACGCGGGAAACTTTTCTTGGCAATGAAGGGAATGCTACGGAGCCAAATCGCGGGTATCCTACCACTAATAAATGTGGTCCCACGACCAAGTCCCTCTTTTCTGCGTGGGATATCAGAGATATGCCTTCCTTTTCTACATACAGCTCCTTTAGACCCCACTCAGCACACAGCAATATCATTGCATTTTTTTTGTTTTATTCCTGTAATTCAGCGCTTTCGCGCGCGTGAGAAATCCACGCCTTTTTGCTGTACCTGAAACTTTGAATGGCGTACTTCAAAATGCAACGCCGATCGCACGAAGCCCTACGTTTTCATAGCGGTACGAGACGCTTACCAAGCCGGACCACTTCGTGCAGGAATACGTGTACAGAAGCTCCGCCCCTGTCTATAGCTTTTCATTCATTGCTAAGAAATGTTGTCCGCGAGTATAGGCTACTTATAGACAGCCTCTTTATTTCGACAGTGGAGTCGCTTTTATTCGAGCATGTGATGTCCGGGATCCGTGAAGGCGTTTGTGGGCATCACAAATGGGTACGTGCTACAGGCATTGGGGTATTCCCACTATCGTAGAAGAGCGAAGACTTGCAAGCAAAGCAAGGATACTTAGAAGGAGGTAATTCATGTCTTTTCCTTCCAAACATTCGCTCTTCCATGCCAGATGTCGAACCAACTAACCCAACAATTCACTATTTTGAAGCCTATTCACACAACTCACCGCCGGTCCACTAGACGAAGTAAGCAGGTTACCTAGCAAAAGAGGTGTATGCTACAAGAATAAGATTAATCCGATTTACAACAACATCCACCAAAAAGAAGAGGCCAAACGTTAGCCCAACAAATAGCGTGTGCGGTGCCATAGTCTACACCACTGTCACGTGATACTGTGTGGTTACAAGATGAGGTGGTCAAAAACTTAACCAAGAGTGTTTAATAAAGAGCAGCGATACAACATATCGGAGCGTCTTAAGTGAAAGCTTCCTTGTAAATTTCTGTGTAAGAGTAGTATGGCCAAAAAGCAATAAAATTATGCTACCTCTTCAGTGCTTAACAAATTGTGTTTTATCTATAAGGAGCATTGATATAGCTGAAAAACTTTCAAAACATAGAAATGCCTAATGCTAACGCAGGGAACACCACCAGCTTCTCTGTGCCCCGCCGTGGTGGTCTAGTGGCTAAGGTACTCGGCTGCTGACCCGAAGGTCACGGGATCGAATCTCGGCTGCGGCAGCTGCGTTTTAGATGGCGACAAATGTGCTGGAGGGCCTTGGGCTCAGATTTCGGTGCACGCTAAAGAACCTTAGGTGGTTGAAATTTCCGGAGCCTTCCACTATACGGCCTCTCTCATAATCATGCGGTGGTTTTTAGACGTTGGACCTCACATATCAATCAATTAATAAGCTTCTCTGCACGATGAATGTCTGCGAACTGGAGCTGCCTAATTTTTTTCAATGCGAACCTAAGGCACCTTGACCGTTTCTGTCTACGTGTCTATATATCACTCTATCTATCCGTCTACGTCCGGGCGCTGTCACGGTCGCCTTCTTAATTTAGCGTAGATCAAAATCGGTACAGTCGGCTAGGAGGGTTTGACGAATATCCCTGCCTGGTCACGACTTGATATACTTGAATATCCTTTGCGTACGTTGTCAAAGTCTACCTTCCAGACACGTGTTACACATACAGTAAACCGTGGGCCGTAGTATGCTGGTATGCCACACAGGTGATGGGTAGCTTATATCTATACCCAGGAACGGTCACAACAGACATTGGTAGTTTAAATGCGAGAGCGCTAAGAAAAACAGGCATTTGCTTCGACGACCGAACGAATGCGAGAAATAAAAATCAGGATGACAGCAGTAATATAGCACGAAAATTCCACATGATATTTCTGTGTTTTTTCAGAAGGCCACGCCATGTCTTTAGTTTGGCAAAAGTTTCTATGCGCGTGTAATGTCTCTGCAACGTAAGTTTTCGTTGCAGTGCTGGCTATTTCATTTTACAACGTCGCAATAAGCATTAGATATCTGTTTCTAGTATACAAGCGTCATGTAGGGTTAATATGAATTGTGGTTCCATTTTAGCTCCTGTTTTATGGCTGTCTAACATAAACGTTAATTTGCAATTCTATGATACAGCAAGCTATATTCATATGTTGCTCAATTTAGATAAATACGCCAAAAAAGAATACGTAACATATTCACGTCATCGCACCGCAAAGTTCGCTCCGTTTCAATAATACCCACTCCTGTGCTTCAATGTAACGGGGTATGTGACGTCACATCATTAGTTACTTTGTGTGCTCAGATTTGGGTGTACATTAAAGAACCCCAAGTGGTTCGAAATTTCCGGAGCCCTCCACTACGGTGTATCTCATAATCATATGGTGTTTTGAGACGTTAAAATTCACATATAAATAAACCAATCAATCGATCAATCAATCAATCAATCAAGTATTTATTGCTTTTTAAACTCCTGTGTAGTTCCAATCCTGGAAAGCCCACAATGTGCACAGAACTGTTACACTTTGGAAAACGAGTATATCCGCCTTGTAAGGCCTGCCTAAAAAAATACCACACAGACAATTAATTACTTGCCGACTGCTTAGCATGAAGCCGATTGCCTCGAGGCGCCAGATCTCCCGAACTTCTTATTAGAGCAGAGCCGAGTAGTGGGGCTTGCCAAACACCCCTGCAACGTTACCTTCGAGGAAGTGCATTACGCTCCGCTGGAATTAAACTTGATCGCAAGCAGCTCTGGTATTTGAAGAAAGAGATGCCTCGGTTGGGTTTCATATATGAGAGACACCGAGATGTGAATGATGTATCACTCATGTCATAGTTGTATTATCAATGGCGCGATGTGTGCGCGCTCAGTTAAGTTTACACAGAGACAGACGCATAAGCGTTTATTTTAGCTCACAAATACAATAGGAACTGGATAAACTTACGAACATTTATGCATATACTTCACAAACTGCAATGTACATGGAATGATTGTTAAGTTAAATCTGCAGAAAATGTGGTATAACATGCGCCGATGTGAGTAATTCCTTCCTTCCTCTGCAGTGTTAAAGATATGGTCATGTTTCGACTCATTCATCGCAGACGCTGAAGATGACCGCTATTAACGGTCTTAAGAGCATTGCGTAATCGGTTAATGCGTAACAAGGCTTGCGTAATATGTCAACGCAAACAAGGGATGAAATGCGTACCTTGCATATGCTATTTGAAGATAGAAAAACTACAAAGACACGTGTGAGCACGATACATTTACAACAAAATAAGTGTTGCTTAACTCTCTCTCTCTCTCTCTCTCTCTCTCTCTCTATATATATATATATATATATATATATATTCCTTTTACACCCACTTGTCGATTATTACAGGATTGTTAAACATGTTTGAGTGACGCAACTTCGTTTGGAACTCTCCGCCAATCATGCTTTCTTTCTTAGCCACAGCGTGGCCTTTCAAGCGTGTGGTTCCATTAAAAAGAGAGGGCAATATCACTTGGGCAATCGCTGGCACAGGCATACGCATAGTTACCTACTGTTTCAACGAGGCAGAACTTCTTAATCTTCATAAATACAAAGGCGCACATGCCTGTCTCATTAAAAGAAGTTATTGCAACACTAACCAACCTTGCGTCGTGCTTGAAGTAAATCAGCCGCGTGTACGCTTGTTCTGTTTGTCCCGTTTTAGATCTTAGCGCTTGTCAGCGAACTGTACGCATTTCGAAGCCTGCGTGTGCCGCACGCTTCTGTTGCAGATGTTGTGATGCGGTATCGCGCAATAGAAACAAGGAGACAACAACGAAATAATTAAGGCTTCTGGTGGTCAAGTCAAAAGCACTGCACGTTTATCAAACTATCCCAATTTGCGTTTTTTTGCCCAATGCAGGAGAGACGTTGTCGTTCTCAGCTTAAGCTCAGATCAACGAGAGCTTTTTGTCGATTACACTGTGAACAAAGAAAACGCATGGGATTGTAGGCATGCCATTTTCGCTGCTTTTTGGATAAAAAAAAAGGATGTATTCTTTGACTGCCTTGAGCAAACATTTATTTTGCATAAGAATGTGATGTGTAATCTGTATATTGCGGGCCACGCTGCATGCGTTCGTTTCTCGGGTGTACACGGATTTATTTTTCATGCATTTGTGACAGAACCAGTGCCTAGTGTTAACGCATATTTTTCGAGTTCATCACTTTTTCATGCACGCGTGAAACAATAAATAAACGTATCCTTGATTATAACCGTGCAGACTACAATGCTACTAACGTTCGCCTGCACAGTTTTTGTGACACGTTACTTCCGACTTTTTCTCAGTGTTCGGTAATTGATAATTGGCTCGTGTTTAAAGATACTTTAAAAAACTAATGCAATCGCACCAATCGCACACACAATTACGTTAATTTTGCATGAATTCATCTAAAGCCTTGTTTAACAAGGTGTTGCGCACACTAAAAAACAAGAAAAAGCGACTTTTCAGAGTAACAAAACCTCTTGACACAGCAGCTTGATGGCAGAAACACAAAGCCGCTGATAAAATATATTTTAACGGCATCCATAAAGTTAAGTATAAACACTATTGCCATGAATTTCAATCTCTGATGACCCGGCAAAATTCTGGAAGGCTATATTTCCTGCTAACTCTCCGACTCACATTTTCTTGTAAGATAACACCGGTCCTCCAATAAACGAAGAAGACGGCCCACCTATGTTCAATAACTTCTTTTAGGGGCAAAGCTCCTTATAGCGGCACCCCTTCGTCCCTCGTAGTCGTAGTAGTAGTAGTGTGTAACCAGTCTTACATTTTGACATCCAAGGGGGTACCGGTGGGAGATTTCTTCTGTGCGTTGTTGAACAATAAAAAAATCGCAGCCTGCGCGTTAACTAAAAACCGAAATCTGCTGTCTCTCATTCTCCCTTAGCAGCCATTGGCATGTACATTGAGCACTATCTGACAAGAAAGGGTTGCTACGTTATACTTGCTGGGCATAACCTCCTTGGTTTTAGAAAGGTTTAGCGAGCGTTGGGCCGCAGTGCCATGAATACAGTGAACTAGTATATACCATGAACTCGAGGTGGTTAAAGGTGGGAAGTGGACACGAAGCGCAAGCCGTAAGAAAGTGTGCGTGTGCCTCCTCCCGTTCAGGCCTTGGAATGTCCACTGGATGGTGGTGCTTCTATATGAGGAATATATGATGAAAAGATGCGAGATGGTGGTACTTGGTGTGTTGAATAAGTGGTCGAACGGACACACAGACGGATGCATGGATGGAAGCACGGATGGCTGCACGGACGGATGGACGCATGGACGGACGCAGGAGCGGATGCATGGACGAACGCAGGGACGGGCGCACAGATGGACGTGTGGACGCACGAACAGACGCACGCACGGACGGGCGGATGGACGCACGGGCGGCCACACAGACGCACGCATGGACGGACGGAAGCAAGAACGAATGGACGGACGGATGCTTTGCCCCACTCTCCATCATTCACTCCGTAGATATGCTGCCATTTTTTTCTTCTGTGCTCACGCGAGAAAACCATTCTACTATTCCAACATTAGCAGATCTCGACTACCCATACATTAACCCCATAGAAAAATAGCATGAGTGGTATTGCCGCATGCATAAACAACCTTAAGATATCATTATCCGCCGGTGTAGATAATATAAATACGAAAATTCAAAAGAACACCATTATTCATCAAACCACCATTCTTTTTTTTTTTCGCATTTTTCATCAGTCACTCACAACAGAAGAAATTTCAGCAGACTGGGAAAGTGGCAAAATCATCCACAGTTTCAAATCAGGCGGCAAAACTAACACATGCAATTATCGACTGATATATCGACATCAGTACCATGCAAGATCGTCGAACACATAATCGCAAAAAACGTTGTGCTGCATCTCGACACGAACGACTTTTTTTTTCAGTAACCAGCGTGGTTTTACGAATGGTTTATTGTGCGAAACACAAATACTAGAATTTACTAACAAACTGCGGCAGAATATGAACGAAAACACTCAGACAGGTCGCGTGTTTTTAAACTATTCAAAGGCATTTGGCCACATCGCTCATTCTCATTTATAGCTAAGATCACTTTCCTTGGTCTGGATTCATCAGCAATATCATGATTTAGGAATTTTTCGTCATTTTGCAAACAATTCAGAGTTGAACGATCGCTGATCTCCATTCAGCAATGTATTATCAGGTAACCACAAGTTAGCGTATTTGGCCCCTTGTTGTTCCTCATTTACTATATTGACGTGCCATCTAACATTTCATCAAACATTAGACTATTCGCAGATTACTGCATCATCTACCGCACAATACGCTCACCCGCAGATCACCTAGAACTTCAAAGGAATCTCAATGAAGTAACCGCTTGGTACACACAATGACAAGTGTCACTTAACACAGATAAGTGTAAGCTATTCACAATCAGCCGAAAAAAGACCAACTCCTCCTTCGACTATTCACTGAATAGCGCCTCAGTGTGTCTCCTGCCTGTTCCTGCAAATACCTCGGTGTTAATTTCTTCAATAATCTCTGCTGGCCCACTCAAATACAAAACTTAAGAGCTAAAGTATCACACACATTAGGTTATTTTAAACGGAATATCCATGGAAGTCCCGCAACTACACGTAAACTCGCACATCAGACATTCGTTTGCCCACAGTTAAAGCCCCCGTTCGACTGCACGTTTCATTTCCAGGAACTACAACCGTCACTCTAGCGGATCAAGCATTAAGTCATCACTCTCTCTTGCTCCCTTGCAAACACGCAGACTAATTGCCTTGCTTTGCTCAATTCATAAGATGGTCTATGAGGCACATCAGTCATTACTGTCTCTCATAAAACCTTTCCGCACCTCATGTTTTTTTTAATAACCCTTTAAGCTATCAACGCATCTCAGGTAGAACCATCGCATTTATTTCGTCCGCTTTGCCACACGCAATTATTCTTCGAAATTGTCTTCCGGAGCACACCATTAGCATTCGAAATGCAGCCTACCTTAGGGCCGAGATACAGGCAATATGTTCTAATTCAAATTTGATTTACCTGTTCTATAAGAATATTCATTGTTTTCTTTCTTTTCTTTCTTTCTTTCTTTCTTTCTTTTTTTCTTTCTTTCTTTCTTTAGTGCTCTGTACTACGCCAATAAGCATTGCATAAACTGGTTCTCATGTTCCAGTTTTGATGGATATGTAGAGTTTAACTTCCTAAAACCACCATATGATTATGAGAGACGCCGAAGTGGAGGGCTCCGGAAATTTCGACCACTTGGGGTTTTTCAATGTCCACCCTAATCTCAGCACACGGGCTTACAGCATTTTCGGCTCCATCGAAAATGCAGCCGCCGCGGCAGGGATATGATCCCGCGACCTACGGGTGAGCAGCCGAGTACCTCAGCCACTAGGGGACTGTGGTGGAGCCCCATGCTGTAGTTATTGTTATCCCTACTTATGTAACCCCCCTCACACAGTACTCCGACCAAGTAGTCTGTCAGCTGACTTGAATAAAAAAATAAATAATATTCTTTGATCGGTTTTATTCGTTGTATACTTATCCAGCAAATATCAAGAGTCGGGTGACATGAGTCCATAATTGTCCACGAGGAGTCGTATTCATCAGAATCACCCCTATATTTTTATTTCAGCAGGTAAGGAAGGCAATCTGGTATCTTTACAAATAGAAATTTGAGTTTATACAGATGACCTGCACAGATACAGGCTTTAAATCAAGACAAACTTTCTTATTGAGTGCGTGATCGTGACGCTGGGATGTTTGATTCGCTGGTGTTATATAAGGTTGACTGCAAATTTGTGTTGGAAATTTTCTCACACTTTTTCCTTACTATTTTCATCAGTCCATACTCAGTGAACGCGCAAGTTTTTTTCATAAAATAACTGGTTCTTTGGTCGTCTTTTGCTTTATAGTTTCAGTCTTATGCTTGATGAAAACCACCTCAAAAGGCGTGCATAATCTATATTGCCTATCGAGCTCAATAAAAGAGGAAAAAGAACGTTTCAATGCCACGTACGTTTTTCATGAGTCTCACGGGGAAATAGACAGGTTTCTGCCATAGATAAAAATTTAAGAAAGTATGCTTTCCGGACCTTCCCGTTATTTGATAAATAAAGTACAGTGATGCTATTTTTTGCTTCCTTAGAAAGTAACAAGGATATAATTATCTCTCGCACTGTGCTGTATATTTTCTCAGTGCATTAAAATAAAAGTGATAGAAGTTCAGGTGAGCACTATTGTATTGACGCGAAAATTTCGAATTCGAAGCTTTATGCGGCGGGATTGGGGTTTGAAGAGCTGAAAATGAAACTTGTTCCGGTTGTATGGTGGACTTACAATTGAAACCGAAACAAACAAGAAATCAGACAATGCATTGGCATGGTTATGTCGTTAGGTTTGCATTACGGTGTTACTTGTAACTTATGTCGTATTCTCTCTTGCATAGCCCGCACATACTGTAACGATTCACGGAAAGTTTTATAAAAATTATCACCGCGAAGCTAGCTTTTTTGCCTAGTTAGCTATTACTGCCGCGAAGCCACCTTTGCACAGCAGGATATGAGTTAGTTTTTTTTTAGCGACACCGTAAAAAATGTTCCTTTATGAAATGCGCTCTCACTCCTTTTTTACTGTGTAATTGTAGGGGCTCAGCCTCCGTTCGAATCGACTAGCAATCGTGTAAATACAGTAGTTTTATGCGTGTTAAGTATAAAAAGCATAAAGATGTCATAATATGTCACGCAGCTAAAACAGGCGTGTATGAAGCAAATTGATTGGATTCATTCGTGAGGTCACGAAATAAATATTTTACTGGTAAATGTGACAAAAACTGCCATATTTTTTTTTCAAGACGAGGTGCAACTAGTGCATGGAAGTTCGCGTATGTTACAAGCCTCATCTTTACCCTCATGTGGCGCGGAAGTTTATGCTCTATATCATTACAATACTGAATAAGATGGCAGCACAATGTTAGACGTCGACGCAGTGAGATCGTACTGATGAGCTGTATATAGCTTGTTACTTGTCAAAAAAGGGAGAGAGAAAAAAAGAAAAGACACAAGAGAAATGCGAGGAATTAAAGTGGCTGAACCCGGGTCCTTACCGTGCATAACAAAATAGAAACAGGCTAAAAGATTAGCGGTAACTCTACAGTTTGCTGTTTTTGAGTATACCCGCATAGTAATACGCGTTCATCACCCAAATTTCTTCTAGCGCCTCCTATTACACAGAGGCAATAGCTTGTCGTCTCAAGATTGGCAATCTTTTCAAAGTTTTAAATAGCTGACTGTGAAAGGCAGCTTGCACCGAGTAGAAAGGGTAAATTCTTCGTGCTAGGGTGCACGTATACTGTTGTCATGAAGCGCATGGAACGAGATGAGTTGGTTAGTTCACTGCGGATTATCTTTACCTGAGTTTATAGTGAAGCAGCCACAGACTTTTGATAATTCTGTTCAAATGAAAAGGATGACTTCCAGTATTCTGATTCCCGAGTACTACTACAATTTCCTTGCGTTGGTGCAACTACACATGACAGTGCCATCTGCAAATTTTCGATTTCCAAGTTACAAACCTTTCGTAATCCCTCACAGTCGTTCGCAAGCTGATAGTTTGAAATTTTATACTTAGTGAACGGCAATGAAGAAGCTGTCTTCTTGCACTGACGGTCTTCTTGATTAATATCATTCGCTTTCCTTTCGTAAAACTAAAGTAGGTGTTAAATATTGACAGTTAGACTGATTTTAGAGGTGGCAATACCATTGGCAAATACTAGGCGGAATTTGGTGCTCTTTTCTTGACCCCTCCTAGATTGACTCGTTCCCTATTTACTTATCTTGGTCTTTCTGTCACCAAACCATGACCAATCCTTAACCGAACTCACCTATGATTGAAAACCTTGATCATGCCTGACACTTCTACCTTTTTTACTAAGCTGTGCTGTCACAGCCTATGGAAGCTATTTTAGTTCGCGTTTTACCCATACTCTTCCAGACGTCCTATCATAGCTTTTGCGATTGCTCTAGTAACGGTGATTGACAGCATGGGTTTAAACAGGTGGCGCTTCTGCACACTTGTCTTGGTGGCCCACTATGGGGACACAGCTTCATTTTGAGGAATCGCGGTCACCGCCGATAACATAAACATTTGCGCATTGTTACTTTTTGTGAAACATATAAACTGTCTTGGTCATCAAAACTTATTGAGATTCCCGAACAAAAACTGGGCTTCAATATATAAATATACTGCATGACTCAGGAGCCTTTAATAAGAATTTCGGACTGAGCAATCCACGCTTAACAAAGATTTTGTCATAAGCCGCTTTGTTGTTAAGCCTACATTTCTCAAAGACGGAAGCCCATAAAGATTCCAGTGTTTCGACTTTGTAATATGTGCGTGATATTTACATATAAACATGACTTAGTTGTTCGTAACGCCATTTTTATTCTCTTTTTGTGTTCTTAGAAGTGACGTTGAAACAATTTTTCTCTGAGCTGACCGAAGGCTTGTTGTTTTCTTTTGTTTACCTGCTTCAAAAACAAGGAAAAAAAACAGTGACAGTTATCAAACAATGAAATCAAAATGTAAAGAACAGCGACGTGAAGCAGATTTTTTTTTTAACTGTTACTTTCAGAGCAGAACATTGGAACGTCGTGAGTTGAGCAGAACTTATGACAAGAAGTCTTTATTCATTACAGCTTATCTAGCTACACTAGCGTAGCTATAGGACTCTGTCACTGCAGGCTAGAGTGGAAGGAATTTCACTCCCCAAAACAGATATATCCTGCAAAAGAGGGCAGAATAACAAATGAGCATTTGTCGAAAACGGTTGTAATATACATCGTTGTTGACATCTGCCCGAAATAGCTCCACTGAGATTGCGGTATAAAGGTACACGCATGTTCATGTAACAAAAAGGCAATTGAACCTTTTACAGTCATAACACTTTTGAAGAAGCACTCACTATTCGTGGCTTTAAATTTTAATTGTTTGCGACACACCACGCGATATAAATGGTGAAATATTTATTTCGTCCAAACTGTAATAGCCGGAACCAACATATCTCATTATTCCCGTAGCTAGACTCTCTGCTCGTATTCAACAAACCCTGCTTTCTCACTGTCACTTTTAGCGCTCGAATTAAGCTAATACTCAATAATTAGCTCGATAGAACGACCCAAAACGTTCCGGTTGTAATCTCAATATTTTTGCAGACCACAGAATGACGTCTCAAAAGGCAGTTTTGTTGTGTGGGGCTTGTTTATGCACAAAAAGAAAGGGTCCGCAATCAAATGGAGCGATTACGTGCCACAAGCACTCATAATGCGCATACAAGAATTTGAGGATGACATTCCAGGCCCTACGAGCTGCAGTGGGCCCTGGGAGAGTAGCTTCATCCACAGTTACCATGAAGTATTTTTTTTTGAACAGCAACGCCGTTTAAGTCATCGCAAACTTGTACTCTATTGCACAATAACTTTTAGGCGAGTATGCGCCATAGGATGTCTAAGCTATCGGTACAATGCGCTCCATTGTGCAATGACTTTCGGGTGAGTAGGCGCCACAGGAATTGGAAAAGCCGCACTGTGTGCTACAGCAATGGCGAGTGTTTAACGAAAACTCTGCTCAGTGAAGTGGAGCTCTGGAAACGCGTTAAGTAGAGAGAGAGTAAATGGACAGAAAGGAAAAAAATTAGATAGGCAGACAGAGAAAAAAGATGATGAAGAAGATAGAAAGGAAAGCAAAAAGTTTATATATATATATATATATATATATATATATATATATATATATATATATATATATATATATATATAGAGAGAGAGAGAGAGAGAGAGAGAGAGAGAGAGAGAGAGAGAGAGAAAGAGAGAGAAGGAAAAAGAGCAATATTGCCACATATGCTCCTTTCTTCATGTGTATTATGCTGACTGCCCCTTGCACGTGTAGACACTGCCTTGCGCAAATCGCACCAGAATGTGGCTTGTCCATAAAGTGTCATCGTGGAAAAAAAGACTGCTGCCTTTGGCCACGTCATGACCATGTCGCAATAAAAAGATAAATACAAAAATAACGAGCAATAAGGAAAGAAAGATAAAACGATAGAAATACAAAGAACACACTGAGAAAGAGAGAAAGAAAGACACGGACATGAAAAACACATAAAAAAGAAAGGACAAGACAGAAAGTGGAATGAACAGATAAATAGAGAGAAATGAAGAAACGAACAGAAATAAGCACAAAGAAAGAGAGAGATAGTGAGAGAGATTGATGAAAAGAAAGAAAGAAATATGGAACCTAAATACGAACCCGGGACTTCATGCTTAGCTTCATAACTGCAAGACCACCGAGGGTGCATTCTGCGATTATCACTTTGGTTTAGGAGAAATTCGAATGGCACTCATGGGTAACTCATATAGTATTTCCTTTTGTCTTGTTGCTTTCGTAAACTCACTATACCACCATCGCCATCACAATCATTATCATCGTCTTCATTGCCGTCAACTTCTCATTTCTCAATTGTTCATGCTAGGTAGAGCATGCGCAGCTTTATGAAACTCCACCAAAATTTTTTGTGGTAACACTGTTAAAAAGGGACACTGCTGTGATTGCCTACTGGCAAATCAATCGACGCTAACACGGATTTCGCCATGGAAAGTTTTCAACCTAGTAATCAAGCATGACCGTGTACCGGCTCTAAAGCCCGTACATATGAGGTGACACGCCATAAAGAGATTTACATCGATCAGCCAAGGCTCAATGACTACGCCTCTTTAGTGAACTGAAAAGTTAGAGTCAGACTTTGAAAAAACGCAAATTATCAGTATACAAGACGTCAACTGTTCAAGTGGGTGTATTCATTAGGTTGTACTGTATTGTTTGCGGTGAAAGAATTATTGCGGAGATAGTGCAACTTCGGCGGCTGTGGGTCGAGGTGATACGTCATAGTGCTCAACAAAATATCGTGGCGAAGGTCCTAGGGCCCATTGTTAAAGATTAACAAGGAGAAAGTTTTTGCGGATGGCTGCTCAGTTTGGCTTGCATCAGATAAACTTCCTTCGCTTTCCCTCATAATCCAAATTGTAAATGCGACACGCCATGCGCTACTCAGAAGGGCAATTTTGAGGGTGAAAATATGGAGCAACAAACATAAGGAAACTCACTTTGAAAGAGTAAGAAGATAAGGGGAAGAGCTAAGTTCACGATCGACTGCCAGGCTCTATTCGCAGTAGCAAGCCGCTGTCACAGCTGCACCAGAAAGGCAAAGTGTCATATTTCAGCATGACGAGTTGTGCTAAGCTGTTACGTTTTTTTTTTTTGTGTTGTTGTTGTTGGCAGCGGGACAGAAGTAATCTTTTTATATATCACTTGATGGTATCTTCCCAGTAGCGATTTTTGCTTCTGGGACAGCTTTATGTTTTCCCTTAGTAGAGTACGAAGTACTCTAAATCGTTAGACACTTTTTTTCTAAACACACATATAACTTCTTGTGCAACCGTCTTTACTTCTGCACCTGCATATTGAAGCCATTTTTGTCACCCAAATGAACCTTGAATATTGATGCTTCGAAACGTGCCAGATGCCGCTTCTGCTCGATGGCAGGCGCGAAGATGCGTTGCAACGTGTTTCATTTTTTTAAAAAACTAACAATAGGTCGAACTCAGTCCATATTTATGTTCGTTAAAGCAGCGTTCTTAATACAACGCCCCGAGATAAACGCACTGATGTCCGCCGCGGTCGAACAGTGGTCAAGGTGCTCGGTTGCTGACCCGAAGGTCACTGGTTCGATCCCGGTGATCGCATTTTGATGGAGGTGAAGTTGTAGAGGTCCGTGTGCTGTGAGTTGTCAGTGCATGGTTAAGAACACCAGATGGTCAAAATTTTCGGAGTCATTCACTACGGCGTCTCTCATAATGATATCGTGGTGTTGGCACATAAAGCTTCAGCTAAGAAAAAGAGAGATAAACGCACTTGGATTACGCTTCTGGCACCGTTTACCGTTCTCTAACTTGCCGGTGAGATGACTAAATGCGTTGTCAACAATTCGTGTTCCTTGATGCACGCGTTTCGTTCTTTGTGTCAATCATCTAGCTTAGCACATCACCAGAATTCTTCTCTTGGGTGGAGGCAGGGTATATAGCAAAGTCACTGGCGATAAGAGCTTTGAAGTTGCCGGTGAAGCTAGGCGAAACGCGGGTGCAAGGAAACACGGTCGCTCCAGTGAGTGAAGCGGCTTTCGTGCTGGCCGTCGATTTAACGCGAAGTAAGCGGTGAGACTGCGGCACGTACAAGGGTATGAGTCGACTTCTCAAAAGGGCGTCACCACGTCCTCATGATCAAAGCTCGTAGTTCTGACTCAAGCGACGCTCTTTCCCCTTCAATAAATGACCCCAGCCAGCGCAATTAATCTTTGCTTGTAGCCGTGCCTGTCTCCGGCCCTTCCAAGCTTTCACGCTCACAAAGAACACAGGATGCACGGGCCGATGTCATCTATTAGGACTTTATACGGAACATGAAGGTGACGGCCGAATCGTGCTTTGAGTGTTCATAGAATTGCTATCTCTATAAAAACTACTAAATATTTTTCGTGGCGTGCTTGGACATTAGACATTAAACAATATAATGCGCTTCACGCATCTTGAATAACTGGGTTTGTTAGCTCTTTCCCTTCCATGGTAATTTTATACAGCTTCGCTGTAACCAACCTGCCTGCTCTTAAGCAACCCTAGTGAAAACACTTAGCTGAAGTTGCAAATATGTGTCACATTAGCTGATTAAACCTCGGCAAATACGTTAGCGAATTAGAGTACGTGGCCTTAGTTAGTCTGCCTCCATCGAGTCTGCAGGAAAAAAATATATGCTAAAAGAAAATGTTGTGGCTGAAAAAAGGTAAAAAAATGCTGGCTCAGGTTCCTCTCTTTTAAATCAACGTGATCGGGGACGCTTCGCGGTGTGGCGGAATGCGAATCGTCCCTTGGGTCTCAGAGATCACGGTTGCGGTGGGAACGGGAATAAAAACGGTCGTTATTAATTGCGCCATGACTGCTTGCGCCACCGCAACATTGCTGTTTTCCCTCTTAGTAAAACAAAAAAAGCCCCCCCCCCCCCCCCCATCCTCCCCTTCAGAATTACGAGCCGCGCCTATGTGGTGTATGTCGGCAACCCTGCTCGCCTCGTACGTACCGCATGGTAGCAGTTATTACAAGGTCTTCACCGTAGGAAGAAAGGAGGTATTTTTATGTTCGTATCTCTCTCCTATAACCTTCCCCAAGTGGAAAATACCGAACGCCGACATTCATGAGGCTGCAAATTTTATGAAGACACTAAAATCTGTATTGCGAGGTATTGTCCTTATAGCTTCCCACTATGAGAAGCCACCGCTGATGCGTGGCACGTAGCGTGAAGTGACTGCGCAGTCATAGTATTTACGATCTAATCGTACCTCGCTACGGCATCTTATTCTAAGTCAAGTTGACATGTCATCGCTTCTTGCTGCCACGGGCTATGTGCGTTGTCTTTACGTCTCGAATACACTCGCACCGCCGCTCTAGTTTGACCTTTTATATGCAAAGCGCCTGTCATCAGTAACCTCAAAAGGCATAGAAGAGTGATTGGCATTCGTGATGTTTTATTGGTCATGGAGCTGGAATGCTGACCTGCAGGTCGCGGGATCGAATTCTGGCCACGGCGGCTGGATTTTTGATGAAGACGAAAAAGCCTTACCCCTGTGTAATTACAGCCGCTCAAAATTTACGAAGGGCTTTCACTTCTCTCATTTTCACATAGTGTTTTTGGGGCGTCAAGTTTCAACCATTATTATTATTATTATTATTATTATTATTATTATTGTTATTATTATTATTATTATTATTATTATTATTATTATTATTATTATTATTATTATTATTATTATTATTATTATTATTATTATTATTATTATTATTATTATTATTATTATTATTCGCATGCGCGAAAAGAACATTAGTGTTGGACAGAAGAAGTGCACCAAACCAGTAGGGGTAGTTGAAACCAATTACACACAGTTCTGATGTAGCTGGGCAACAGCTTCACCTGTAACTCAGAAGTGTGGCAGCTTGGGCTAGTTGGTATGGCATGACAATAATTATAGCGCGAGAACAAAACGACGACACAGAGACGAGCGCTCGAGTCCTTCGTGTCCTTCTTGTCTCTGTGTCGTCGTTTTGTTCTCGCGCTATAACTATCATCTTCACCTGTAAGCTTTTTCTTTTGTATTTTTCTCCTCAACGTCTTTTATCACCATGTCCAACTCTGTAATTATCACGTAATTGCCCTAACTTAATTTCTTCTTATGCTGTGGATTTCGTTGTTTTCCTCGTTTATTTGAAACAAAGTATGTGGACTTTCATTTCGCAATTCAGCTAATTCTGATATGCTCTTTTCTGAGAAGCCAAAAAAACTAACAATTCAAGTTGCTCAAGCGATTTTGCAAACTGTCTGAAAGCACAAAAACTCATGCAAACGTAGGTTGTTGCACCGTATAGGCCTCAGAAAACACATGATGTTCGAATAAATCTAGACCCTTATAAGTCAGTTTTGTGCATATATAAATCAGCACAGTGTCTTTTCCATCATTTATTTTGTGCATTTGCGGAAACTCACACATTGAAGTTTCATTGTAATAATAGTGTTTTTTCCTGGTATATATAGCATTCAAGAAGAATGTCTTGCTGGACGAGATGGTGCATGTCTCATGTAACGTTGCGCATGCAATCGAACGAACACAGGTACGAAGGAAGCGTAAACGAAAAGAGCTCACGCTATCAATTGGCCTATTTCTATTCCCGATGCAGGAGAGATTCCTCACTCAATGATCTCTAATTTTCGCTCGTGGTCACACTGTCTTGCGCAATAAGTATTGGAATTGAAAAGATCAAAGTGACCTAGTCCTAATGATGATTAGGTTTCGGCACATGACAATGAAAATTAAGTTTTCATTAACAGTAAAAAAAAATGATTTTTAAACAAGGTTTTCACCGAATAATACAATGGAGATACAACGACGCGCACGCATTCTTTCTGGGCCGAAACTCTCTGTCGTCTGTTTATGTAAGGGAAAGTCGCAAAACGTAACTCGTAAGGTGCCAGTTAAACACGCGCAAATACGGTAATTGCCCAGCAGCTCACGTATAAGAGACAGTGCGGGGGGTTTCCCGAACGTGGCGTAGCGAATCGAGACCTACCAGGTATAGGGGCGGGGCTCTGCGCTGTACGAACAAAAGGCTTCTGCTATAGCTATGAAATAAAAGAAGACAGAAAGGTTAACACACATAACGTGACGGAGGTCTTCAGAAATCCTAGTCGAATTAATGACCGAGCGGCTCCTCTAGCTGGGCGGAGTCGACGGTGGCGTAATTGCCGCGTTCGTTCGGCTGGTGGAGAGGAGGAGACAAAGGCTTGCCAAACGCTTTTATTCAGGGCCCAACACCGCTCTGAATCTCTGCATATATTCGGTTCACACACTCCCCGCTCACCTGCCTCTCCTCTCCCCCCCCCCCCCTCTTCCAAACCCCGCCGTGCCGCCTTGGTTTTCATTCACTCTTAGTGTCAGGCCGATATTGTTCCGTAACAAACGACGTTTCGACCATTCGGCTTGGAAGCAGGCCACAACTAGTTAGACCCCACCTTTTCACGATAGCGTAAACTGACCCAAATAATGTTTTGCCGTATAGCAAATGCATTTCAAAACAAAATGCAGGCCGAAATGAACCTATGTCTGCGTCCTCCCGCTGTGTCTTCCACCCTTCAGGCCTATTCACGTATTCACGAACAGTCCGTGTCATTTTCGTGTAAGGCATGAAACCAGTGACAAATGGTTTGGTTGCATGGGGCTATGGCGACATCACCAACTAAGATGGACATCAGCTTAGGCAGTGGTGAAAATATAGTAGTGATATAATGCAGGGCGTATGAAATGTCGTAAAAGTATATTCGGAGAGTGAGCAGGCGTTGTGCCCCTCCAGGTGGCAGTTGCCAGCTTGCTCTCTCCCACTTTTCCTCTGTGTCATTGTGTATCTGTGTATGCAAATCAAATAAATAAATAAACAAATAAATAAGTAAACCGTACAGCATAGCATTAATTACTTATTAAATATCCATACAACTTCTGGAAGCTGTGCCATGGTTACTCCCATGATATCAATAGCTAACATTCGCTAGCGTTTATTGGTATCGTCTATTGCCTCTTGTAACAAACTAATAAACACGTACCATACTATACCTTTGTCTGGATCAATTAAATTCTTCGTACGCTACAACAGCTTTCATCAGGGAACGCAACCTGGCCCTCTCAGCACGCGTTCAGGCAAAGATATTGCTGGCAAGTTTAGCCCAGTTTTCACCCTGGTTGTTAAGTGCCGGCTTTTCTGTGAAATTAGAGCGCCTGGCTCGGCTCTGTGTTCGCGCAACGAGTAATAAAAATATGCATACAAAGTGGGATGGCGCATAATAGCAGCAAAACATTACATTCTGCCATTCGCGCCGGAAATCAGGTCGTTCGTAAGCAAAGCATGCCAGCATAAGCTTCGTGGAAGGCTCAAGGATAGAGAAAAATAGCGAGCCGCATAAAGTGTCGGCGAAATTGGAAGAATTTTGTGGAATAGTATGCGGCTCTTTTTTTTTTTCATCCAGAGCTTGTAAAATGAGGGCTTCAGTGACGTTACACAAAATAGCCTGCCAACAGGGCAGAGTGCGAAAGGGAACACGTTCGCAAGTTCCACTAATTGCACAGCGTTCAGGAAAGGGAGCATTACGTGAAAAAATATCATAGCCAAGAAACTTTCATCGGCATGGCAAAAGACATGAACGAACGAAAAGAGAGCTGACATGGGCAAGCGTTGTGAACTAAACCGACTCACCCAAACGCTCACGTCAATCGGAAAAGTACTGAACGCAATGTCGTTGTCCATTAATCGAAATCATCATTAGCTATACTGTACTTAGCCGCATAGCTTCTGTGAAAAAAACATATGGGGTTATATATAATAGCATCATTGAACTTTGCTGTGACACAAAAATTCAGCTCTTTGGATTTGGAGATGTTGTAACAGCATTCAGAGAACTATCAATGATTACATAGTACGCTACCAGAATGCAGAATTTTCAGAGAGAAACGGTGATAACGATGACGAAAATAATATTTCTTAGGTATACCGTCTTGAATATGTATAAAACCACTGGCGCAATTTCTTCTTAACTAACTTTACGGACAGTTACAGTATTCGTTGAAGGCTAAGCTCCAAACGTCACACGGTTCTTTATGTAATGGGAGGTGGGGCTAGTCAAGCTGCTATAGCGCAGCTTTTTTCCTACTTTCCATGCCACAATTGTTTCTTGTTTGTGTAAATCACGGTGTATCGTTGTGGTGAAATAAATTTCAACTTTCAACTTTCAACTTTATTTACTTTTGACGACATGAAGACGAAAGCCACCTTCTTGTTTTTTGTTGAAGTTTGTTGCAGTATTATTTCCCACTGTGATGTCATATTGAAGTCATAATGGCATCTCAAATTATGGGAGTATGTGACGTCATTGATGGTGCCGTGTCACATTGAGTTCATGTGACATTTGTTACGCTTACTGCAGACACCATTTGTTTGAGCATCACGTGACTTCTAACTGATTTTCATTGCTAGAACTTTTTTTTTGCATTGTTTGTGCTGACGCCAATGCCGCATACAAGCTCTCGCGATATATCGTGAGGTCTGGCAAAATACCGTAGGCTCTCGTTGCTTCTCGAACGCTTCTTACTTATGAGACATATGAGACGTACGCCTTAACAAGATATACGGGCCCATATATATAATAAAAGTGCGCTCCATCACTGTGTTGTACAACCTGACTTTACGTCATTCTTGCTCATCTGTTTTTTTTTCTTTGAAATGAACTAGAATGTCAGTACCAGCTTCTGCAGCCTCCCTGAGTTTCCTTAGTTGTTTTTTCTCTCTAGAATATGGAGTTGTGTGCAGTAGCATTCGCGCTCTCTTATTAGACCAGCATGTCCTAAGCTGACACTCTTAGCTTGAATCCCACTGCATGATAACGGCGTTGAGCCCATTGTGTTCGGGTCGTGTGCGCCACCAGCTGCCGCACTCGGCCCATTGTGGGTCCTGTCTTGCTAGCCATCGTCTCGCTCTTGTCTCACGTTTCCGATTCTCGGCAAGCTCGTGGTGTTGACTTCTATGATGTTTTTTTTTTTATTTAGATCTACGCGAACAGGGCGCCAATGCCGCTCCGTAGAACGTGCTATGATTCTTTTCCTTTGCCTCCCGCCACTTATCTAGCTCTCGAAACAAAGTCCGAAACATGGCATGGCAACAAAGAAAGGGAGGACGACCCGACAGCGGCCCGTTCTTGGTTACGCTCCTAATGGAAGCTCCGGGCAGTGCCGGCATGACAATGGGCCTAGCAAAGCAAGCTCGGTGCCTTAGACGATGCGCCTATACATCCGGCACCTGGGAGCACAGAGCAAGTTGCTGTTCGGAGCGAAATTGCCCAAAGAGTTGCATATGATTGAACCACTTTGACCTTTTGAGCTATTGAGCGAATCGAAAAAGGAATTTGGCTACACGCATTATTACTCTCTGGGGAGTGCACACAGTTTTAATATTTATTGTCTCACAAAGAAGTTATTCTTCTTTGTGTGTCACGAATAGCATGCTGGCTGATATTGCTACTTGATGCACGTTTGTGCGTATATTGTATAGGAAAGGTCTCAAGAAAGCTTTGCAGTTTCTATACAATATCCTCTTGCGGCGTTGTGCTAAAAGTTGGAGGAAATTACTGCATTAGCTTTAAGCCCCTCCACACCCGCGTAATTTACCCAAATTGAAAGGCTTATCTCAAATTCCTTGTGCAAACTTTGCGTCTATGGCATCTTTGGCGGTCCCACGTCACAAATTTTTTTACAACTTCGTTGTCAAATAAGACATAGTTGCACCAATACCAATAGCTCTTCGTGGAAAGTGCATTTCGAGTGATTAAGGTACAGCTTGCATTCGGCGTTATAGAGCGTGATGTTAAAATAGCTTCGAACAATGCACAATGCCATACATCTTGAAGAAATATGTAAAAGGCTAAACAAATTGTCTGAGGCCATCAGGCTATCTCACAGGAATAAATAAACAATTACGTCCCCCCCCCCCAAAATAACAAAACTTGGACGAGTTAATTGGTAATGACTCATAACTTGCTCCGCGGAAACACCGACAAGAAGGAAAGAGAAACATGCAACGAGCGTTAAATACTGTGTTCCGAAAACTCCCCGTTTCCGCTTCTGCACACTTTTCTGCATTCCGGAAATTGAAAAGACAGTTGGGAGCGCCGGGGTTTCCTGTTCCTGAACTCAGACTCTCATCAAACGCTAATTTCATGAGTTTTATTTACTTTTTTTCTTCCTCTTACCGTCCTCGGCTTGTACGCGCGTGCCCTGTTGAACCACAGCACACATATCACGTGACATCAAAGGGACGTACGTGTGGTACGGGTCGACTGGCGCCGAGTCCGTTTACCTTGGGACAAGTGCTTTCGAGCCGGTTTCCGCGATCAAGCTGAAAGTTCAGTGGCCCTTAGATTCCTACCACGAGGCTTCATTCGAGCGCATTTTTCGGCTGAATTCCTTCGTGCAAGGAAGACTGCTTACAGCAGACAATCCGTTAAGAATGTGCAGCGACAATGTGGCCTCTGAACACGAACATCTCATTGACGCAGAAGAGATATTCAAATGTGGCCTCTCAGACATCCGCTTTTGGTCCGGTATTGGAGGCTGCGCTTTTTATCGTAGGCAAGAAAGAGGGAAAGGCTGGGACGTGGTTGCCGCATAGGTTAGTTGTTACAACTGTAATCCATCTTTTCTAGCACTTAAGACCTCCTCTGGGTAGACTTCGGCGAACATGCAGTGCGTGGCAGCTTAATTTAGTGATATTTGTATGCAAAGTATTGAGCTTCAACGAACTAGAGATAGACCAAGTACAGGAAGAAATGAGAGGGAAGCGAGAATTTCTGTTCTGTTCTAACTGTTTTGCTGTGGAGGTTGAGGTCCATGTTGCCTTGGCTACTCTATATCAACAAGTTCTGGAGCAAAAAAAAATTAATAATACTGAATAATACCAAAAAATGAATAATCACCCCGCCCCCAAAAAAGCAACATAATAGTACACTGAAACCAGTTCAAATATCATGCCAACGCACAGTTTGCTTGCAGCAGTTCCCACTGCCATAAACTGTTCACACGCACATTTTCTATTGACAGTATATGCACTAACACATTTCGTATATATCAATTCCTGACAGTCTATCACAGGCGCTTATCCAGTCCGGTCTCCACTAAGAATTCTGTCAGGAAGATGTTTGCCTTTTTCTGAAGATGAATCTCAGGTCACGGTTCAAGTAATTTCTTTCACGTTAGAGGCCGTCTGTCCAAACTTGCTTGTTTGTTCTTTAATTTTTCTCTTTCATTGGTGTATTTAACGCACTCCAAAAAAATATGGCGAACATTTTTTTCTGCATGAGCACAATGACATGCCAGTGAGTTTGATTGATGTATCTTGTGCAGGAAGCTGTTGCTGTACGCCACTTCCAATCGAAATTTGTGGAATAATATCTCTAAGTGTCGTGGGAGATCTGTCGCTATGAAAAATGTTCTGTGTGGATCAACCTCATAAAGTACTGGTTCCTTTGATTTACGGCTATAGAACCACTTCTCCATCGAACAATGGTTAGCTCCTTGCATTATAAAATGTCGAATACCCGCCCCAGACCTAGGGATTGCGCAATCCCGTCCTTCGTTCAATGCTTTCTTCCCGAGGCTGTCAGCCTCTTCGTTTCCCTTTATATCAATGTGACTGGGTAACCTTTGGAATACGATGTTGTGACACTGCGATGACGCTTATTCTACAGTTTCTGCAATACAATGTGCTATTTAACCATTTTTTAAAGTGATCTCGCATTTTTAATTAGCTCAAGGACAGGTTTGCTATCCATGCATATCACCCACTTTCGTGGCTCAGAATTCTCGGAGATGAGCTTAACTGCTTAAAAGATACCCACCAATTTTGCTGTCATCAATGAAGATTTCTGCGATAATTTGTACATTCTCTCTTTCTGAATTTCGGGTGTAAAGACCACATAGAGTGATGCTTTTTTAGTGCATAATTCATCTGTATATATCTTCGTTTTTTTCATCATCCATTATATAAAAATGATGAATTACCGTCTGTGCCGCTACAAGAGGCGCCATGTCTGTTTTCTTTCGTATGCCATCTATTTCACACATAACGTTCAGAAGCGGTAGCGTCCAAGACAGTTTTGAAGGCTTCCATCGTTTAAATCCTGGTACTATTGCTTCGAATGATGATACACTATCCCGTAGTCGCGTTGCCGTCCTTTGTGTTAGTGCACCAGATAAAGGATGACTTTTATGTTGCGTGAAAATTCTAAATAAGTTTCTGGATGTTTCTTTCGCTCGGTGTACTGCCAGAGGTGGTTATCAATATTCTGCATACACTAAAGCATTGGAAGTTGACCGTGGCGACCCCAGACATAACCTCAAACTCCTTGCCAATAACAAGTGAAGCCTTCTTTTGGTGGAGGCTGGAAGTCCGTGCAGCAGAAGCAGTGAGCAACTTACGATGGTGCGTATCCACGCAACATGTAGGGCCAATAGCGACTCCGTATTACCGCCCCATTTAGCCCCACAGAGATGCTGAAGGATTCGAATGGCCTGATTCACTTTTTGTTCAAGGGGCTGGACATGAGGCGACCATGTTAGTCTCCGGTCTAAAATCACACCCAAGAATCCATGAGTTTTTACCATTTGAATAGGCTGGTTTTGCAGAATAATCTGGAAGTCTCCTCGTCTTTTTGATGTAAACGGTAGTATGGATGTTTTAGCCAGACTCACTACCATACCTCTATTTCTTGGAAAGTGATCTACAAACGGAGGATTTCTCCGTTTGCTAAGGCTGAATTATAGGCTTTCTATTTGATGGGTGACCACATACTGAAGTGTTATTGGGGAAAACTATTCTGAAAATGATCATCGCTTACATTTCAAGCATTTGTGTACACCAGTCAAGGATTGTGCTATCGTCGCTTGTGAAAAACAAAGATAAAAGTGATATTCTGTATTAAATACCTTTCTTGCTGTTGGGTGCCAAATCTGTATGATTACAGTGATCGTTAAAGCAATAAACATTTTGTTTATTCTGTATGGCCTCAAAGCGCGAGCTGTTCTTTACAATTTAGAACGCAGGTACCCTACCTATTTACATATTGTTTTAACTTAAGGCCTTAGAGTCTTCATACATTCGTAATGTGTACTTTAGCATATTAATCAGTGAAAGCATATATAACAAAATACATACACGTTTAACCGGACATAATAAGATCTTATTTGGAAGAATTATGCATTTAGAACTCTGACATTTATTTATTTCTGTCTCTTTTTATGGGTGAAGCTCCTTAGGGTGTGGTTCGTTCCATGTTATGTTATTAGCCACTTCCTGTTAATTTTAAGGAATGCTCACTGGATGACGTTGCTTGTCTATGTCCTTGTAAATATTATCACTAGATGGCGTTAGTAGTTTTTGTCGATCCATTCGTCCATCCGTCCGTCCATTTGTGTTACACAGACAGACAGACAGACAGACAGACAGACAGACAGACAGACAGACAGACAGACAGACAGACAGACAGACAGGCAGGCAGGCAGGCAGGCAGGCAGGCAGGCAGGCAGGCAGGCAGGCAGGCAGGCAGGCTTCGCCTCAGCCATCATCATTCACTTCGTGGATATGCTGTGAAATGTTTTTCCTCTGGTTAAGTAGAAGCGATGAACTCTGAAATTGCACTGCAAAGGTAGAAAGGTAGTTATTCCGCGCAACGGTAACTATGTTAGTGTCAGAAGACTCTTAGCCTTATTCCTTTACACATGGCCCACACTAAGCCTCGCTTCCTTTTCCGCAGGCGCCCACTCGCTAAATGACTCAATAGTCTACCTTTAATTTTTTTTTTTCTCGAGCCTTATTTGCCGTCTCGTTTGCGTCGCTGCTGCGTGGTCGCCGCGTCTTGCGGCCGTCCCGCATCACCAAGAAGCAAGGCCTGCTGCTATTGGGATTCCAGGCACGTTTCCCGGTAACAGAGTTGGAACGCCGAGAATGCCGCCGGCTTGTCGTCAACTTGGATCTCGTCGGGTTGCGACCACGAGCGTCCACTTCTGCCCTTATACCCGCGTTCCGCATTATATCAGCTTCACTTGAATTTGCTGTAGTTTTTCGTTCTTTTTTATTATAAGTCACTTGCCAGTACGCTCTCTCTATCGTCGCCTTGTGATGTCTTTGAATTGCAGAAATTTCCGCGACTACCATTGCCTATACATTATCTGGGAAGAGATCGTTGCTTCGCAAGAACATTTCTAGGGGAGTAACTCAGTGCGTTTTGCGTTTGCGCATGGGTGAGAAATCGCAGAATTGCCACGATTTACGTGATCGCCTTGTAAAACTTTACGTCCCAGTGGAGTTACGTTCAAGGGCCCCTAAACTACACCTATACTTCAAGGATAAGAGAGTGGTTAGTTTTTTGCCTTCTCACCACTCTACACACGAGCTACACACATAAACAGATGGCTGTCGACACGAATTGCACTAGAAACATGGGATGTGCCAAGAGATATAATATTGTGTGGTGTTTACCTCCGAAAACGACAATATGATTATGAGAGACGCTCTATGGACTCCGCAAATTTCGACTATTTGTTGTTCTTTGACGTGCGCTAACATCACGCTGCACAAGGGCTTCTACCATTTCGCCTCCACGAAATCGCTATCGCCGAGCCCGGGCTTGAACCCGCGACCTTAGGGTGAGCAGCCAAGTTCCGTTACCATTGACTCAGCGTGACGGACAAATGCCAGTTGGGAACGAAGTTGTCGTTCTTTGTATTTTAAGATGGCATTTAGTGACTCTTTAAGGCATTACTTTGCAGGAAGCCTCGCTGGAGCCAATGCGTCGATTAGGGGACCTGCCTTTGTCAAGGCAACAACTATGTTTCCCTGCCAGGACAAATGCAGGGTTTCTAATCGAAACATCGGTTGCCGCGAGGACTTTTGTTCAACAATTCTTCATATTTGTAATCTGTGTTCATATACAAGATATACCTTTTCTGATAATGTGAGTTTACTAAACGTTGAAGAAAGAAAATTCACAGAGGGGCATTAAATGTAACCATTTCAATGATCATAGTTTCTGTATTATTTTTGCGAGCGCTTTGTGGAAAAATGGCGTGCAAATACCATTCTGGCCACCAGCACGGCGTTTTTGCAGCCTGGTTACTTGAGGCACCGCTCTTGTAATAAATCTTTCTCTTGGCCATAGTGCTGCTTTCAAGAGTAGTAATGAGCCTCTTTTTATATAGGCATGTGCATAAATTTAGTAATCAGCGAATTGGTCCCAACATCATAGCGCACAAGCTCTAGGAATAAACGTAAAACACCTGTACTCTAATTATTTGCTGTTTGTTTTTACTTCTTTCTACTCCGCAAAGAGAGAGCAACGTGGAATCTTCTTTACAATTTATTTGTGAAAAGAATTGAAAACCTGACGCACCCTCGTGCATTATTACGTGCGGAAAAAGTACTTGTTAAATTAAACACATTTGTTTCATTTCTTTTTCTTTTCTGTCAAGAAGTCGCTATTCATGCTCCTTAGTCAATGAAATTTTCATAGGGGTGTAAAGTGATAATCTGAGGTAAGTTATACTGCGGGTTTCACCAAAAAATACAGGATTCAAACAAAACAGAGGTGAGCGTGGTGGTAGAAGGAGATGAGAAATCATTGATCAAGGATGTCACTGCAGGCAATGTAACGACGAGACATCTGTCCTAGCCTTGTCTGAAAGTCGTCACACTAACGAAAACTCTCCTTTTACTTCGTCTAATCAATATTTGGTCTGGTTAATCTCGCTTCCTTATATTTCATCTCCATGTATTTATTGACTTTCAAGCAGCTTTTTTTTTGTAGTCCCGTGATATAGTTGCGTAGAATTTCTAGCTCTGAAACATGACTTGGTGAATTCATCTTTTAAGAAACTGCGCAGCAGGACAGCGCAAAAAAAAAAAGAACAAGATTATGTGCAGGTCGTGCTGTGCAGTCTGCTGTAAGATGATTCCACCCAGCTCGACCAACGTTCAACGCTTGCTGAACTCATTTTCAACTAAAGCAGCGTATTAAAAAATGCAAATCTGACAGACATCGGTGAAGTAAGATATGCTACAAAATATCAGTCGAAGATTTCTAATTTTCAGGAACACGCAGAAGGAATGATGCAGACGTCGTAGAATACGTTAGAAGGACGGACAGTTGGGCGAGTTGGTACGAATACGTGAGTTAATACGTAAAGTACGTTATGTTTTTTAAAATACGTTAGGTAATAAGGGTCGCAATTTTTTAAAAGCATCTGCTTCGAAATATTTGAAGCAGAGGAGGAGCTATCATTGCGACTTAAGACCGCCGTTTAATTCCATTGACGTATTTTGCTGTTGTAGATGTCAATACGGTACAATTGTCTTTATTTGCTAACATCGTCTAGATTGCATGAAGTTGACCCTTATTTTTCAGGAAGCCTCGGAACCTGCAGTCGTGTTTTAATAATATGATTCTATTACAGAATGAACATTCATTACAAAATTCATATTGGGGAACATACGCCAGAAGCGAGAGCTAGAGCAGAACTCAAAAAAGATTTTCTATCAATTATTCTCTTTTGATTGGTTTTGTAGTGTATGTTTAATAATCGCAAGAGCCCTGCCATTATTCTAAATGCCTACCTACATCACATTCTCACAGACAATCACCTCGTTCGGGTTTGAATGACATCGTTCTTTTTTTTTTTTTTTTGCCCAGAACGTTTTTTGTTGACTTTCTGCATTTCGGCTGTCATTCCTGCGAGTTCTTTATGTTATGTGGCTTCAGACTGGCGAGGTGCCACCACCAATTTTCTTTACACCCGACTATACTTTTCACACTTTTTGTTTGGTTTTTTGGTCATTTATCCTCTCTGCCACGCGGTATCTTGTCGTACACGAAATAAAACCATCACTTGTCGGTGGGTTCTTGCTTGCGCAATCGTGTCACTTGCCGTCCGCAGCGTGGGTGACCGCTCGGGCTGGTGACAGGCTGCACTGCCGCTGCCCGCATTGGCGGCCGAACTAATGAACAGAAGGAAGCTCACCCAGTGCTGGGAGATGCATAGAACAGGTCGACAGGTTGGGCTGGACGCATGGTCGGGATAATGAGCTGTCCTCGTGGTAACAGGAGACGTGCACCAACCAATGATGAATGCCAGCTGTTTCCGAAATAAAGAAGCATTTGTGCGAACAACAGAACGATAATGAGAGTCAATAAGATGTTCTTATGTATAGTTTATTGTTGTTTTCGGCACTCATTGAAGCTCTCTTTATCTATGCAATCAAATAGAGGCAAGTTTTAATGAATAAGGGGTCGTCGTAAGCTGACGGAAGGATTAGAGAAATGCAAATCCTTAATTCAGTGTCTTACTTGTTTGCACATAGTGATTACACTTAGGCACGACACAGTATTGTCAATTTAATCAGCAAACGACTATGTCCACGTTTTGTGGGGCAACAAAATGGGATAAAAGCGAACTTACGGTTTTTTAGCGTCAGGACCAATCACGCCAGTATAAGAACTGGAATGAATACAGGGAAGGAGAACATCATAAAACAATAAAAAAGAAACCGATACATTTGAATAGGCTAACATTTAGGTGGCATTCCCATGCACAAGGTCCGTTCAGTGAAGGCCATATCATGGTGACTATGATTTTTTTGGCATCTTTTTTTTAAAAATACTTTCGCTCTAATAAAGGCACACTGTTTCCCTCTTGTGCATCTATTAGCGAAAAAAAAAAATGCGTCTTGCTTTCAGCACCCCTTGTGCGAGGGCGTGAACACCTGCATGGGAAAGCCATCTAGGCCATAAGATATTCGGAAGCTAATTCCGATGCTTCTTCACCTTGCTGTGGGCTTGACCGAACAACATTTCTGCATATAAGAATGCCTTCCTTCGTAACATGCAATCTTAGACGTCAGAATTACCTAGTCGGTTATACGAGCTACAATACTTGGCAGTAGTCATTCTATCGCCAAATACTTGGAGGCTTCTATCATCAGTCAAGCACGTCCAACCCCAGTTATTTCGTACGAGACAGGTTCTGCTCTGTAATATAAACGAGAACTTGCTACAGGGCTTCTGGGCACGGCGTTCTTTTAACGCTCGCATCGGTGTAGGCGCGGCGGGCCTGATCCATCGCACACGCGACGGAGCACCTGCCACAAGACATCGCTCATCGCACAGACGCTCAGAAAAGCATACAGCGTGCCGAAATTGCGAGATGTGGCCTCTCGTGTAGCTGTAGCATGAAACTGTGCGGAACGGATCGTTTACGCTTCGTCCACGGCAGGTCGCGCAGCTCTTGCATTCCGTCGTATCACGTCCCTGTTAAAACTGTATACAGCTGGAAAATTATATTCGCACACGTGACACCCCCTTCAATCGCGTGACAGGTCATGACGTATTTTAGTAGATCTACAACATACATTCAAGACCACTTCTCGGTGAAATTCCCTACATCTTTTTTGCTGCGCATAGCGATATATTGGCACGCCATAACTAAATAGCGACCAACAATGAAAGTAAGGGTTAAAGCTTACATGTGAAACATTCGTAGTTTCTTCTATAGTGGCAGCTGCTAAACTTGTGCTGGGAACTTCAATATATATGGTTAATACAGTGCGTCTTTGAGCAAGCTGTATAATAAACTCAAGAGAATACTCGTGCCTGCGCAGACATGTGGGGCCCATCAAGCTTTTACGAATGAATGCTAATAAATGATAAATATGAAAAGTAGGCAATAAAGATGAAATCTTTTTATCTATCTATCTATCTATCTATCTATCTATCTATCTATCTATCTATCTATCTATCTATCTATCTATCTATCTATCTATCTATCTATCTATCTATCTATCTATCTAGCTATCTAGCTATCTAGCTATCTTTCTGTCTGTCTGTCTGTCTGTCTGTCTGTCTGTCTGTCTGTCTATCTATCTATCTATCTATCTATCTATCTATCTATCTATCTATCTATCTATCTATCTATCTATCTATCTATCTATCTATCTATCTATCTATCTATCTATCTATCTATCTATCTATCTATCTATCTATCTGTCTATCTATCTATCTATCTATCTATCTATCTATCTATCTATCTATCTATCTATCTATCTATCTATCTATCTATCTGTCTATCTATCTGTCTGTCTGTATCTATCTATCTATCTATCTATCTATCTATCTATCTATCTTTCTATTTATCTATCTATCTATCTATCTATCTATCTATCTATCTATTTATACACACACACACTCATAGTGAAGTTCAGAAGGCCACTTAGTCGTAATTCTCAATCTCAAATGAACACGCGAATTTCACCAATGATAGGGGCTCGCACTTTTCAGATATTTCTCATTGGTGCACACAATTCGCGAAAGAAGCTGCGGCGCTCGGAGCGACTGAGTACGAATCCATAATTATCGGCAACCTCTTCGCTGTCTCCAGCGGTATATAACGGCAGAGGGCCAGCGCTAAAAAATATGACCAATCTCAGCGCTCAAGCACACGCCTTCTGCATCAGCGGAGAATTCCGGGAAGCACTGCGCACGACTGGAATCGAACGTATCCGGCGGGCAGCTGCAGCGAGTTTTTCGATTGCGCTCCGTGACCGTGTCCATCTGAGTACCACTTCGCGCTTATTTCAGCCGCGTGACAGAGCTGTAGACGCTTACTCCTTCGCCTTATAACCGTAATAGATTTATTCATTAGACTAATTCAACAGTTGGCATTCACTCACTTTCTAGAAGGCCGGATCTCAGCTTTAATGCGTAGGAAGTTATAAGTGTTAACAGCTTTTCCTGTACCTAATAAGCGATGTTTTTTTTTATATTTACCATATTAAGCTGCAGCGTGCGCCTAATTGAAAATGTATGTTACGTATGGTGCGGCAAGTATGCAACTCTTTCTTGGTTATGATGTAAAGTGATTTTGATAGGAAAAATGAAACATGCTTGAGACAAGGCGAAATTGAACAAGAAAGTAAAAAAATGCACCAGTTTTTGCGGTGTGTGAAGTGCGAGGTGATCGCCCGTATTAAAAAAAAAATCACAGCATATCCACGGAGTGAATGATGATGAGTGGAACAGAGCACTGGAGGGTTTCATCGCTAAACCGCCAACCATCCGCGATTATGGCCCACTACATTGTTAAATATGTGACAAAGACTGTACATATCTATAAAAAATTTTATTATTTAAAAGTGGTAACTATACACCGCTTGCAGTCCACCTTCATTTTAACGGGTTGATGGTCGGTGAAGTGGTGGATCGGTCATGGCGCGCAATGATATGTTTGCAAGGGTGAAGTAGTGGGCAGTTGCAAAGGTAAAACAATAGGCGGTCACGTACAAAAAAGTAATGGACACAGTGCGACAATCTATGGTTCTTTAACACGCACCTGGATACAAGCACACGACCACCTTGCATTTGATGTAGGCTACTTTTCAACAGTATTTGTTTTATGGTCGGTGAAGTGGTGGATTGGTGATGGGGCCTAGTGGGATGCTTGCAAGGACAAAGTATTGGGCAGTTGGCAAAGGTGTTGGAACTATAGGACGTCACGTACATGCATACAAGAGATGGACAGACTCACGCCTTTAGGAGCTTCACCCCTAAAAGCATTCTCGTGATAGCAGTGTTCATTCTTTACGGCAATCGCTTTAGAGGTCTAACAAAATGTGAGAAATGACCGTTGAAGTCAACACGAACCTGTGCAAATAGCATCACGCAATTAAAGATGGCGTCAAAGCGATGTCATCTGTGATTTCGTGTTTTCTTCGCATATCCCCGGAATATAGATGTTATCCCGACGTCACTGTGACGACACAAAACATAACACGGGGACGTCATCGCATGACATCGTCGCTTGCTCAAAGTTGGGCCACGTGAAGAGGTGAAAAGTCGGCGTTAAGAAGGAAGATGGGCAAGATCAATACAATCAGTGGACTAAAGGAAGGAAAAGTAGGCGACTTGCACCTTTTAGTCACTTTAGGGGAATGCATGAGTGACCCGTGGGAGTTTTTTAATATAGGCTCCAAAGCTCATGCTGGTCGTGCTTGTATAGAGGGCTAATGAATAACAATGAACTAGCATGTGATTAGAAAAACTTTTAAAATCGGTCACAGCTGTTCCAACGCGTATCTATAAGCTGAAGTTTATTTTATTCAACAGAACAAACGCCGTGATGAATGTACGGCCAAACGATCAGAGATGGAACAGAGAGTGAATTGTAAAGGCTTCTAATCTCAATGAAATTAACATTTGTGGAGTATTTCAAGCACAATATACGCTACCCACCTTTCTCTAATGCCGAGCAAAGCGGGTGCGCCAGATGTATAAGATATACGCGCTTTATGCATTTGCTTCAAAAATAAGAACTATAGGAACAAAGGCAAACAAACGATGTGGCTGTTCTTGGAACTCAAGGTTAGAAAAATTCGGAGCTCCCGTGTTTCAGCTGTGTTTCATTCCTCCTGTTCCTAAAATATATTTTATCTTCATTTTTACTTCGTAAAAAGAAAACAGTGAGGATGTAGAAAAACTAGGCCAGAGAAGCAACGGTCCGCACAGAACCCGGTACACACTGGGTGCCACGTTCATGGCTGGCCATACAGGATAGTCTCAACGTTGCCTTTGTTTGCTTAAGTTCCTGTTCAAAGCTTGTCTTCGTACAATCACGCTCGGCTGGTGTCCTGAAAGCCGCTTCTACACTGTGCTGCATCGCGCAGCAACTCACCCTTTTGTGCCATTGTGTTTTTTCTTAGACTAGGAAAGGGGACACTTGAACAAGCTTGGCTGCCGTCCATGATCTTGTTTTTGATTTTTTTTTCTTTTTTTTTTTGCCGCGTTTGCTCAACTTGTCCGCTCAAGTTAGCTCCTGTTTTTGCTTCAGTGCATGTTGATTGACGCGTCTGGCAAAAGAAAGCTGAGGGGTATGCTGTGAAAAAAAAAAAAACTAGGAGTATGTCAGGCCGGTGTGGCCCTGCTGAATATCTCACGACTCAGCGAATTGGACTAGTTGGCACTGAAAGGCGCTACGGTGTGGTGAATGGAAGGACAAAAAATAAATAAATAAAGGAAAGAAAAATTATGGCAGTTAGAGCGTCAAACGAATGCACTGGCTGCAAAAAGAAATGCATTATTCAGTTACCCGAACAGTCGTCCGGCATCTAGACTGCAGTGTCTGGACGCATGAGGAAGACGCGCTTCTAGCAGCCCGTCCTGTTCTCTACCGGCGATTGGTCCTTGACGCTCAAGGGTTTTCAGCATCATTCGTCTCCTCCGCGCTGGGTGCGAGGCGATCTGTCGGCCCACTTCAATGTACAGCGTCAAGCTTGACTGGGCATGTCTTAGTCACTTCAATGCCGTCCATTCTTCACATTCTTCTTTCCCTACATGTCATTCCTTACGTCAAGAAATAAAGGGTGACCTTTCACGACAAGTGTGGATAAAATGAAGCTATATATAAAAAAAGAAAACAGTGGTGAGGAGGTAAAGCAATTTGGTTTACATCACTTGCGTTCACAGCTATTATAAACCATTTAAAAAAGTTGTACCGAATAAGCCGCACTGACACGGCCTATTTCACTCGGTGAACTTGTGTTTACGTTCTATTTTAGCGCGATAGCGTTAAAAAGCTTATTGTGCAGAAACTGTGGCGTTGGTGTCATTGGTTGTGAGTGAATAATGATCATCTTATGCGTGACCGAAAAATCAAGAGTGATGCAATGATAAAGAAATCCTGGATCACAGTGGGAATGAAACCTGGGTTTGTTTGGTCCGACTGGGGATTGAACCCGGGGCATATTCATGGTAAGCGGGTATTCTACCACACACCCACGCCTCTGCTTGTTAGTACAGAGAAAATACCCTCCTCTGCTTGTACATGCAGTGAAAGTAACTATCGTCCTTTTCAAACACATGACTTCTGCATACATGTTTAAAATGCAACATGAAATGTGGCTGTAATACTGCGTGGTACAAACGTACGTTGCCGTCATGCGTCACAACAAGGCATTATCATCATGGCGGCTGTTATTCTTTATGTTGAATTTTTGGTTTTTTGGAACCACTCGTATTGGGACTACGACGACTTCACTTTCGGCGTTCGATGAGACATCTGAGGGTTTATTCTTGATAAACAAGTCTGACCTAGTGGCCCAAGATATTTGAATAGCACCTCTGTCGTAAACACGCACAGCTAGAAACGTCAAATGCACATCCGCAATGAAGATTTATGTGGCGCAAATAGAAATAAGCAGTTGATAATCTCTATGAATGCACTTTATTTCGCGTACGGCGCTTTATCAAAAAATCCTAGCCTTGCTTGCGGTAACTTCTCGCCTGTTACCTGGCGTCTTCAAAATTCAATATTTTGGTCGATGTGCTTCAGGCGCTGCTATTTTGAGGTTCGCTCGTTGCCTCAATTAGGGGAGTGGACCGAAGCGTGCGAGATATTAGAAATGACCACCACCCTCGTTTCCACAGAATTGCGGATGAGCAGTGGTTGAATAGAGCCTTGAGAAAATATATACTAATGGCGACCTCGTTTCGTCTTTCTGTAACGAGAAAAATGACGTGATCGGTTTTTGTGTGATTGCCAATGTGGCTTAGTCTAATTAGGCACGTCATCATGACCCAACTGAATCTTCTCATATACTGCTTATATATGTATACTTTCCGGCAAAGTTCATATATATATATATATATATATATATAAAGAACACAAGCGAGTACACGTACGAAAGAGCAATACTTTTATGCCAACGTTTCAGCCGTGGCACGGCCTTCGTCAGGGAAACTTCCTGAACTTCCTGCTGAATATATATATATATATATATATATATATATATATATATATATATATATATATATTTATATTTATTTATTCATTTATATAGGCAGGCATGGTGGTTGAGTGGCCGTAGCGTTGCATATAGTCCAATAGATCCTCCGTGAGCGGTCACAACGTGATTTATTTCGACGTTTCGGCCTAGAGCTGGCCTTCATCAGGATTGTATATTAAATTCATCAGAATTATATATATATATATATATATATATATATATATATATATATATATATATATATATATATATATATATATATATATGAACTTTGCAGAGAAATATACATACAAAGAAAACTCCACAACCACAATGTTGTGATTCCATATTACCGCATTTTACCGCGAAATCGTTAAACAGCTCGTTTATGTCTTTGCTGTACGTTTTCTGTGGTTATCTTTGCTCGCCTACCACACTTTCTATGTATTATAAGCAGCCATAGAACGACACAGGTCTTGATCCACTTTAGTTCATTCATTCCTCTATTAGGTGCAAACAGATGTTCTTTTACGTCACACTACTGAATATTTCATTGAAAGTGCCACAAGGAATCAAACTGCGTGAGCAATAGGCTAGGCAAAAACTAAGCTACGAGAAGTGAAGTGAAACAGTAAAAAAAAGCAAAAAACGCCCAGCTACTTCTCAGAAGAAGGGGCTGCAATATGTGAAATCCAAGTGCAACCTAAACTATAAGCAGTGGCTGTTGTCCTAAATATATTACCTCCTATCTCCGCAATGACGCACACATTTTCGTCAGCTGGACTCGGCCTCGTAAACAGGTTGACCTCCTCAGTTGCTTCCTCCTACGACGAGTGACTCTTTCTCTTGCGCTGCACATGTTGTGATTGCGTCACTTATTTTCGCTTTTTTTATCAGCTGATTAGATCTCTCAATATTACGAATTCGACAGTATGGCGGAATTCAATAAAGCAAGACCCTTATGCAACGCCTAGTGTTTTTTATTTGTTTGTTTATCGTATTTAGGTGCTTCTTTATTGGAAGCACGAATTCGCTCAAAATGTGCCTGATTTCAAGTATGTTCACACCTTCGGAGAGAAAATTCCTTCGAGGAAGATTGCGGGATTAACTATTACAGTGGGATCCAGGTTGGACACACTTCTATGAAGAAGCTAGGAGAGACTCAAATGTAAAGAGGAAGAGGAGGAGAAGCAAATGTAAAGATGTCCACACTTAGCATTGACATACGCACAAATCAATGACTTTATCCCCTAGTTCATCACTAGCAGCCATACCGACTGGGAGTCTGAATTAAGGAGCGCAGGAACGCCTTCGTAGCGCTGCGCATAGCAGACGCATGAGGCCACTGTCTCAAGATCTCTTCTTAAAAAGCATCCCGTCAATAAATGTGGTGTATCGTTGCATGATAAGCAACACCCCCATTTTGCTAATTAGACAGCCAAGTCAACAGCGTAGGCAGAAATCTATTGGGGGGAAAAGAGTTGAAACCTCCACCCACAACCCACTGTCTGCAATATTCAGCTGCATAGGAGCTGTTCTATAGCCTCCTAAACATGTAAGTAATTGGAGCATTTGTAGTTTTACGTGCCGAAACCATGCAATGTTAATTAGCCACGTCTTGATAGTCAAATTTCCATCATCTGGTGTTCTTTAAACGCACGAGCATCGCAATGCACTAGCCCTTATTTCGCCTGTACCAAAATGTAGAGGCTGCAATGAATCCCATGACCTGGGGGTTTGCAGCGGAACCACTGCTCAACCACGGTGCAATCCTAACCAGATATGCAACGCAGTGATTTTTCGCTGTCCACTTTTATAACTACAAGTAGCTGCACTTTAAGTATATTTACCATTTAGACCTTATAAAACACTCGGTATGAAAATAAACTGCATGACCCAAATTTTGAGGGCGGCTTCTATTGTCCCACTTTCGTGGCTTACCTTCTATATCTCTAGTTGGCAAATATTCTATAAAACGCTGAATACGAACAAAATAGAGCTTCAATATGAACAAATGCTCTGAAGACCCTAGTTTAATAAAACCAATGAGGCTCTAAAAGCGTTTATACTTTAGACGTGACAAACACTGCTTTTCAAATATACTGTGGGTTTTTTTTTATACGAAGGTTACACGACAAACTATTCAGAAGAAAACATCGCGGTAGACATCAAAGCAATGCCTCTTGCCAGAGAAAAAATATGACTTGGTTTCTGATTGGGGCAACATTCGTAAGGAAAAAAATATTAATACATAACCCTATTTCGGCTTATCTTGCGCAGATAACGAAATTTTGCCAACAAGCTAACGCTTCCTTTCAATATCTGCGAGCGAATTAATGAGCGCAAAGCAAGGCGAGCCTTTGACGCGCCCAAATTAATACTGCCTAAACTAACGACGACAGATAATCCACGCCCAGAAAACTAGGAACCATGATTTGCTGGCTCACAATGTATACTCATCGAAATTAAGCATTCAAGAATGTATGCGAAGAGTTCCATTTCTTTTCAGCTTTTATAATATAATTTAATGCAACTTTATAGGCCACCGTGAAGACGTATGAACCAGACAAAACATTGCATTTGAAGCATAATTTCCCTGTCTTCTGATCACTCTCAAGTAAGTTGTTTACGCACGGGTCCCAACAAAATAAATGCTCGTATTCTAGTATTCTAAATAAATCATATCACGTACGACAGGTCTCTTTAGAACAAGCCGACATGTAAGTTAGTGCGTCTCATAAAACGCAGCCGCCCTTTCATTCTTTCATAAAAAAAAAAACCTCGTGCCTAATTTTCCTAATGAGGTTCGAGCAGAGTCTCTCGTCCTCGCTTCAGGGACACTCACAGAATAGGCGCTCGAATGCCGCTATACGTTACATACGCTACAACTTACCCTGCCGGCCATTCCAATTACAATTTAGTAGATGTAAGGATGAAACCGTAGCAGCGCTCCACAGGAGACAAATGAATTATTACGTTAGAAGGTAAAATATGCCGCTTTATACATCATTACTGAAAATAATTCTGATTTTTCAACTCGCAAGCGCGTAAGCGTACGAGACAAATGGGCGTAGTGGCATAAGGCCAATAGCATTGTTGTATATTTAGGTCTACTTATTATCACAATATCATGTAGTACACAAAATATAGTACTAACAGAAAGAACTTGAAAGCATGTACTGCGAATACTCTAAACCACTTTTATTTCTACACCAAAGTCAGCTGGTCGGCATGGTGATTACAGCAATTCAAATGCAGTGGTGGGAATAAACTTTAAAATATTTTTCTCCAGAAAAATAAAAAAAGTTACGCTTCAGTATGTTACACAGGGAGAGTATTGCCTTGACACCTGGGCATGCCTCTCTCCATGTAAAAAACACGCTGATATGGTAGCTCGAGAACACACAAAGCACAGCGCCATCAAGAGAGGTGTCCAACATGCACGATGCATCACCAGAACAAAACTGCGCTGGAACGCTACAACATTACCAATAAATCTGTATGTTCGTCCCACCACCACACAAATCAGTCAACCGAGAGGACACGTACTGTTGCCCGGCGGCAGCTTCAGAATAATTAATACCCGTGCCTTCACAGCCTTCCCCTCTTCCCTTGCACAATATACTTCATAATGCCCCTATTGTAGAGCGAAGACCACGGTGTATCACTGCACCTCAGAATGCCCACAATGATCGGTGTACGCCCTATTTTTTCACCCCGTTGGGTGATCCAGCGAGGACGTGGTGCACGTGGCGGCACCGAATGGAACCCGGATCTAAGGACTCCAGCCAATGAGGAGGGTTCTTTAGGCCTGCACGAAGAAAGTTTCCTCTTTCTCTCTAATCAAGTCTCTGTGGACAAAGTTGCTTTGATTCTCAATAGTATAGGCTTTTCCGCGAATTTTTCTTGGGCCATTTCAAAGTGCTACTTACTTCTTAACACAGGTCAAAGCAGCATTGTAGCCAAGCTCAGGATTTCATTTTAGAGCTTATGCACCGCACCCAGGCAGAACAAGAATAATGACAATTAGTGTATTTAGTACAAAGCTTCATTGCAGTAATTAATACATTTTATCCACCATCGCTTTTTGTAGAAAATCTCCCGAATACGCTAAAATTCACAGAATTTCACTTACGTGCTAAAATGAAAATTTCATAGCTACCATAAGGATGCTCGGAAAATACAGAAAATTAAAGATCGAAGAAAAGCGTGAAATCTTGCTTTCGTATCTGTTTTTTTCACTATTACGTTAATTTCAAATCATGGTCACGTTAACAAAGAAAAATGTGTAGCACGAAATATTTTGAGAAAATACAGTAGAACTAATGTTTATATCTGTGTAAATTTCTCAGATTTCTTTCATAGAGATGACTTTTTGGCGTAGGCCAGGGTTTGTGACAGTTAACTTGGAATAACCCATTTCTCTATTGTTCCCACCTTTTTTTTTTTTGAGTGCGTTATGAAGATTCACGACAGCGTGAGATAGCATACGACAGCTGCGTTAGAGAGTCTCGATCCGTGCAACGAAGGCGAACAAGCGCATCGAAGCACGTTAGACACGAGCACCATCTGGCAGTTATCTTCGAATACGAAGGAAGGCGTGCAAGCCCGCGGAGAAAGCTGCGTGCCTGTCTCGGAAGCAATAAGATGTAGAACGCAAAGCGATGGGCAGGTGCCACCACCATGTCGTCTTAGCAAAACGTTGGACACACTTGCCTTTTTGAGCATTGCGTTGCATTGTCAGCACAGCGTGATAAACGATACGGTACTTAGAATTACTTATATGTGCCTTCTTTAGTTTCAAGACTCACATGCAAAATATTGACGTGTTTTTGTGGTGCCTCAGATATGCGCAACTTCGGTTTTCAATTGACAATCGCACAAGTATGACCGCTGAAACTTGAGCAATATTTGTGGGTGCTGGGGTAGGGTTGGCCATTAGTTATATTGCTTGGTGCCATTTGGGGTGTCGTTACGGTGGATAAACAGAGAAATTTACAGACAGACAGAAATACAGACCAAAATTTTTGCGTTGAAGTTTCCCAAGAAAGACTATCGTCTTTAAAGAAAGGTTTATGTAAGTAGGTAACGAGTGAATGAACACCACAGTAGCAGGCTTCTCTGATACTACTCTGCTTTGCAGCGTAGGAAGGGGCCAGCTTCGGAAATTAAGGAACTGGCTGCTGTACACAGCACGAGGTTCTAAGGCTAAAGGAAGAATAATGAGAAGAGAGGGCGTCGAGAAAATCTCTTGAAATTGAGAGGGCGTAAGCTTGCATAAGAAATGCTCACATGCCAGTTTTGAGCAGCGCTTGATTGCTTGATCTCTTGTTTGTTGCAGATTCACCGATTCTCATCAAAGCTTGCCCTTTGAAGCCACCAGTCATGTGAGTTCATGCACCTTAACGGCTCATCCTATAAGAGCATTTGGAAAGAAACACTTTTTATTTTACGTAATGTGGTGGTTGGCATATGATTTCTGGCATCTGCCCTTATTAGGCTAGATTCACACGCCAGAGCTAAATCCCACTGCTCCGTGGACTGAATAGTCACGTGATTTGTTTCATCTGGTGCAGCAGCGAAGACGTCCTATGCTCGCGGAATCCTCGAGCATACTCTCGACTCCTATGCTTATGCAGCGCGAACATGTGGTCATGCAGGCCACGCGCTGTGAATGAAAACCACCTATCCACCACCAAAAACCACTCGACTCTTCTACTGTCACATGAAACACATTCGGTCGTTGCCGCAAAACTAAAACATGTGGATTTTAAGCCGGCAGCCTGCTTCCTAACCATGCCAATCCAACCAATGTTGACAGATGGTACGCTAAATCCTCTCGATCGAGAGCAGACGACCGTCAAACGGAGGGACCGAAATAGCGGTGAGACGTTTCCATCCGTGCCGCGAGCGGAAGAGAGCGGAAGAGAGCGGAAGAAGCGAGAGCGGCACGCTTTGATGACGCGCACGTCACGTGATGCGCAGACCACTGCGAAAATTCCTCCTCCGTTCCCTCGTGTGATTCCACCTTTAAGAACGATGTATTTGATTTTGAATAATGAAAGGTGTCGAGCACCATGCCATATAATGATTACATGTATACAGCTTATAGTGATCCGATGGCAGGTACAAGTGCACAGCACGCGCTGTAATAGAAATGTACAAATTTTACAAGTTTTGATATTTTCGTAAAATATAGTTGAACCAACAGAGAGATACACATGTTACTGCTTATACAGGACAAAAGAGCATAAATGTCTTCGGTGACGCCCGCAATAATTGATAACCAGGCGATACGACGTAGCTGTGCTACAAACTGTAGTAAAAGATATTGTTGGTATATCCCGCATACATTGTGCCAACTGTCATAATTCGAATGTTTGAAGAAAAGAGACCAATTGGAGAATTTTTCATGGCATTAAAGTTGAACATTGAGAGTCATCTTCGATGCACAAGATAATGTGGATGCAGTCCCCTTTATCTCTGCGCACACCTATATACAAGTTAATATTTCTGAATCCTTTTCTTTTTCCTTTACCGGCTCACATAATAAGAGTGAAGAGGTTTCACCAAGACTTGGACGCTTCGTAATAGGCTAACGCGACCACTTCTTGTCTCCTCCGCTTTCCGACAAAAAAAAAAAAAAACGTGGCTGATCCCCGGGCATATATAGGAATCGGTATAACAAAGTGAAACGTGTATTTACAGACGTAGTTGAGCGTTTATTGTGCATTGTTTCAGAAACAACAATAAATTTCAAAATCACGTTAGGAATGGCAAGTCGATTGAAACTTGCAGCGCACACCTCAAGCAGAAAGCAAGCACGAAATTAACATACACAGTACGAGCGCGGAATAACTGTCACAATTTTTTCCTGCGTCGCGAGTCAGCCGCGCGCTCCTTCGTAAACACGGCCCTGACAGTGGGCGGAGTGACCTTCGTCCTCTTCCGAATTACGAGTCCTATGAGCCAAAGCCTCCTAGATTCCTAAGGTCTTTCCGATGACTGCGTGACGTCAGCCTGTGGGTCCACGCGGACGCTGTGTTCCAATACTCCGGAGCGTCGCGCTTGCTTCTACTGGTGTTGTAATATTCCATGATGGGTGCGAAATACTACGGCACGTAATTGAGAAGCTTTCTCGGGCTCCAGTGGCGCATTCTGAAAGTAGTTTCGCTCTCGTAAGATGAAACTATACGACACAAATTAAGCTTTATTCCGTTCAAACGTCACTTTTCCTTCAGTGTTGCTCATTTTCGTGCTGCGTGGCCTTATTCTACGCATTGCCTTGGATGCTCTCATTTTTAAGCCTGCAGATCTTGTTCAGGACAACATTGGTTGCTATGCGCACAACCAAGCGCAAGATAATTTGTGTGGTGTAGCCATTTTCAGATGTATAAATGTCAGTCTGTAATTCAGCAAAGGAAAGTCCAGTGAAGCGACAATACCGCGTCAGTCACTGCATGAGAGAAAGGCTTTGTCATATTCTCCCAATGACAGCTCTGCACAACTAACTTCATTACCAGAACCATGTCACAGCGCTACCCCAAGCACATCACTTGGAACAGCGCAACCACAAGGAAGCGATCGGAGTTGCACTCCATTGAAAACAACAGAAGATGAGAAATCTGGGAGAACAGTCAATGAGCATTTAACTTGAGGAGAAGGATTGTTTTTGATGACAAGAAACCTTACGCACTCGTTACTGATAGGTACTGTCCAGAAATTATTATTGCGGATTCCTAACAGCTTCGTCTTGAAGTCCGTATATGAAGACGCTCTTGAAGTCCGTATGAAGATGGTCAAGTTGTGTAGACTCAAGCGAATTGTTTATAGCTTCTTTAAAGCAGCGCTTTCCCTTCTTGCGAACTTTATCGCTGGTGATTCACGACGTGTTAGATTTGAGGACACGTATTTTGGACAATTCGGAAAGATAGAAGGTACAACATTGTGGTTCAGCTTGCGTTTCTCTTCTTATACTTCTATTATCCTTCCTGTTCGTTCATCTCGATGCAACAGCGTCGTTATGAAACTCTCTGCTTGGAAGTGAAGCTCACGAACCTGCGAGCGCAAGAAAAAAAAACGGCTGTTATAAATATGCTACACATGAAACATAATACGCGTAGACATAGCCTGCGGATAGATGTTCCTTCATAATTATTTACCTACGATATAAGCATGAGGTCTTTCATTAAAGAAAAAAACCACGCAGTGATGCGCCTCACATAGCAAACAAAGCTTTTATTTTTTTTACGCAACGCTATAAATATTGTTATCCACGGACCAGGCAAGTACCGCACCTATAATTCTTCATTTCATAAAAAATTACCAAGCAAAGAAATCAAAACTAAAATTAACTTCGAAGGTGGGTTTCGACATCAGCAATGAAGGGAAATCACATTTTTCTACTGCTTTTGTTTTATCTCTTGCATAGCATCATGAGAATGCCATTTTTATTGTCGCAATAAGTTGCTACATAACACGCTTCATCAGAGTATGGTTTCACACATCAACATGCAGGAAACAAAACACCGAGACCAAGCCAGGCGCAATTTATTCATAGATATGCGGGGTACATCCCAAAACCGCCAGATGATTATGCGAGACGCCGTAGTGGAGGGCTCCGGAAATTTCGACCGCCTGAGGTTCTTTAACATGCACCCGAATCTGAGCACACGGGCCTACAACATTTCCGCCTCCAACGGAAATGCAGCCGCCACAGCCGGGATTCAATCCCGCGACCTGCGGGTCGGCAGCCGAGTACCTTAGCCACTTGACCACGTGGCGGGGCTAGACGTAATTCATGGCAGTAAGAGCAAAATAGAAGGTATTTTAACTATACTGTGAGAAGGATATCCATCTTAGCACTGTCCATTTACAAGTGCACTCCACTTATCAGTGAATATTCATGGGAAATGCATGCTTTTTTATCGTTGTGTTGAAGTATTCTCAATATGGATGAAAAGAGTATTCTCTTTCGATAATTACAGCTATTGCTGCTAAGAACAATGATTCACACACCCAATACAGCAATGTTAGAATTCTTTACCTTCGAATGCACTGTTGGGGCAAAATTTTTCCGTGTGATGGCTTGAAGCCACGCTTCTTTCTGCGCGTCATCTCTCGGGAATGAATACACAAGCATATTTGGCCCATTGTCATAGTTTTCACGGCACCCTGGAACACAAAACAGGCTTATGTTGCCCGAACTTGCACTCGTTGGGATCTTTACCATTCGTACCAAACTTTATACGGGCATTAAGACGTGTACGACAAAAAAAAAAAAAAGAACGCTCACACGGACACTAAGAACCCTGAATCGAGCGCGAACACACACCACGAACAAGGCAATTTGCACAGCAGCTTGACGCACACACGCTGATTTTGCCCTGGCAAGCGCGCCAAGAACAGACGAGGAGCCAGTGTAGCCAGACGCTTTTCCAGTTCTTCCACTGGACACACTCCGTGAACGTAGCACGTGGGTAGAGGAGGAAGTGAAGAGGCCTAAAGAATATTTAGAGAGTGTTGCTCCTACGCTTGCGCTCATCGAACACGCTCTAATAGGCCTCTTCACGTCCTGCTCTAACCGCGTGCTACGTGTCTTCAATACGGACTTCAAGACGAATCTGTAAGGAATCCACAATAACAATTTTTGGACAGTATCTATCAGTATTGAGTGCGTAAGGTTTCTTGTCATCGCAAACAATCTTTCTCTTTAAGTTAAATGTTCATTGACTATTCTCCCAGATCTCTCGCTTTCTATTGTTTTGAATGGAGCGCCGTTCTAAGTGTGGTTTTGGAGTAGCGCTGTGACATGGTTCTGGTAATGAAGCTAGTTCTGTAGAAGCTGTCATTGGGAGAGTAGGACAAACAGTTTCTCTCATGCAGTTGCCAACGTGCTATCGTTGCTTCGCTGGAATTTTCTGTGATGGAACCACAGACCCACATTTATATATGTGAAAATGGCCACACTGCACAAACTATTTTGTGCTTGGTTTTCACAGCAGCCAATATTGTCTTGAACAACGTCTGCAGGCTGAAAAATGAGAGCATCCAAGAAAATGCGTAGAAAATGGCCACGTAGCGCAGAAATTAGCAACACTGAAAAAAAATTATGTTTTAACGAAATAAAGCTTACCTTGTGTCGTATGGTTTCTGCTTACGAGAGTGGAACTACCTTCAGAATAAGCCAGTGGTGCCCTAGAAAGCTTCTCAAATACGTGATATTCTATTTCTCGCTCTTGACAAACTATTACAACACCAGTAGAAGCGAGCGCCACGTTCCGGATAATCGGCAAGCCGCGGCAAGCATAGCCACGTTAAGAACAGCAAGCAGCTCGAATCTCACAGCGTGCACCTAAAGCACGAAGCACACACGAAACTGGCATACACATGACGAGCGCGAACTAACAACTGTCACATTTCATCGCTCAAAGGCGTGCCGTTCCAACAGAGAGAAAGACGCACAGAACGTGTGCCAAAGTATACACAGGACAAGGGCGAACAACTGTCACAATTCTTCCGGCATCGTGTGTCAGCGGAGCGCAACTCTAGTAAGTGTGGCCGCGGCAGCGTTCGAAGTGACCTTCGTTCTCTCCCGAATCACGTCTGATAAGCGCGCGCAAAAGAGAGAACACGCTCCGTGGAGGCAACGCTTCATGGAGGCGGCGACCTTTAGAGGGCACCCAACGCGAGGTTTTCGCGCCATCTCGCTGTTGATAACTGAAACGCGCTGAAGTTTTGAAGTTCTAAGTATTGCCATATACACCGTTTGGCTTGCCGTTAGCACTCCAGACAACGTACGCCTTGTGTCGTAGCGGTGAGCGCCGCACGCATAGAATCGAGAGGTTGCTGGTTTCAATCCACGCAACAGATGTTTGCCTTCTATTTCTTTCTTTGTATCTTTTCAGTATAAACTTTTCCACATCACTTTCGTCACGGAAGTACGTGAGCGGAGCCATGGTGGACCCCGACATAAAACAGTTTCGTGTTAAGAGACCCTACACAGGCGCTATGTCGGGAAGAAACTGCGCTAACATTTGTAGTATAGCGTAGTAGAACAGGTAAAGAACAACCAAGCGTCAAACAGTATGATATCTGTAAGCAGGTACCACACAATATGAACTGCGTATAAGGAGTGAGCCGTTCAATGCTTCCCACCCATTACAAAGGGCTCGGCCAAAACTCTTCACCGTGATCAACCACCACACGAACAAAGTGCAATTTATGTGTTGCGAATGTGTAGCGGGTACCTCGCTTCTCGCAGAATTATGAATAGTGGCGTAGCAGGTGCTTCCGAAATTGACAAAAATAATGATCTGTGGCATAGTGCACCATGCAAGCGCATTTGTATTAGTTGCCCTAAAGTTGTTCTCAACGGCTCTACTTTTCCAGCTTCCTGAGTGACTGTGTCGTGCTTTCTGCGTAGACCTGGCTGTCTTTTTTTCTCTCTGTGTTTCTTTTTCTTTGTTTGATAAGACTGTGGCGGACAGATAGGACAACACCTTTTTGCAAGATTGAATTAAGGAGGAGTTGAAAATGTAAAAGATGTGCAAGTTCTCACTACAGCTTAACCTGATTGAAGTTGGAATCATATTAAGTTCTTTAGCTTTTGGGGTTAAGGAAGACCACTTCTTAAAGCCTTCAAGTTTTACAAGTACTCAAAAGGAGTTGGGATAAGAATATCTAATTAAAATTAGGAATACTTTGGGGCCTAACAAAAGTGGTTCTAGTGCACTTTCTTTGACTGAAATTACCTTTTTGTGAAATCCTTCATATAAGTTATATTCGCAAAGTGCTTTAGTAATTGTTTATTAACTGAATTTGTCTTGCAAAACTTTATTGGTTTTGAAAAATTTCACGACCTTTTTTTAGAAAGTTTTTTAACTATTCGATGAGGTCGAGCCTGCAGGAGCTAGTACCCATTTAAAGCAAATGGTTTAGTAGGGCTGGTTTTATTTGTGCGTATTGAGAATTCTTAGTTTTTACTAATGACTCTTGACCTACTTTGATTTTAAAAGATTGAGTGAAACTGCTAATCACAAGGCGATCAACGATGCTAGTTAACCGTTCTTATGTTCATGTGTTAGCTATTTAACAATTAACTTCCGTTCTGTTTACCCAGCTAGCAAAACTTACTCGTTCGTATAAAAAGGCTGTACATCCAAACGCAATACACATAGTCACATGAAATATTTTTATAAAGGAACCACACGTTCACCAAGTTTACGTACCGTCCACAGAATGTTCAGTAGGTTCTTTTTTCTCGACGTGGCACACGTCCAGAAGGTAATAAATCTTATTGGGTAGACTTTGTAGCATATTCATGTCAATTGTCTGCACTACATCAATGATACCCATTCTGAACTCGACTAAGCAGTTAAGTAGGGGGGCTGAAACCTAGACAATAGAATGCAAACTTTGTGAGCTTGTAATTCTTTTAATTACTTTTTAATGTGTGCACGAACGAATTTTGGAAATATAACCTTTTCATTACAAATGCATCATTTATGCTAGCCGTGTATTTGATGAAAATGATGATTAAAAATGGCAATCCAGCTGGAACGTACAGTATGCACACTTGACATGCTGTTACCAGTAGATGTTAGTGCGTAGTTAAGAGAAGAGTGCCTCACAATTGTAATCGCCTTGCGTGCGTATTTTATTGCCAGTGCCAAAAAAGTCTCAAAGCTTCTGTTCAATTATCGATCTCTTCTCGATTCACCGTGTATATGCGTATTCCATATTTGTAACCATCGGTAGGCGCCGTCGACATACTGAGGCGCTTGTATCAACGTTACGGCGCGGGCTACGCCCAGCCCCAGACTTACCGCCATCCTCTATGCATGCTTGACAACAGGCACAGTCGCTGCAAAGCTGCCTCCGAGCACAGAGCGTCAGGGAGGAGCCTCCCGCGAGCTCATGGAAGGATGTGGTGAGCTTTGGGCGCCCGCACGCCGTGACATCGCTACATGCGCCTCAATATGTCGACGGTGCCTACCGCTGCTTACAAAAATGGAATTGCTCTACAGCGAAGCCATTGCTACCACAGTTTTGACCTTTTCAAACGATCTTTGAAAAGGCAGAAAAGTAAAAAAAAAATCAGCGTATAGTGTGCGCCAGCAGAAGGGGATGAAAACCAGAAGGCAAAGAAGTGTATATCGATTAGCAGTTGGAGCAGTCACCGAAACGGCAAACGCCATTCCCGAGAAATTTCCGCGCAAAGACGGCCCGGTTACCACAACAAGACCAGACGCCCTGATCGCCGTAATGTATGTGGCAAGCCTCCAATGCTCGTTCCTGCGCAACTCTTGAATCAACAACCGATGGCGAAGACCGCAGGGACCACCCAAAAAGCCAATCGCTTTTTTGCGCGAACGCCAATTCTATCGTTCCTATCTGGACGTTCCATCTATGGGAAGGCATTTTTCATTCTGCTCCTGCTCAAGACGGCGGTGCGGTATAGGCCCCTTATATGTGTACCTCTGTTTTTTTTTTCTTCGACTGCCAGCTGATTGTGATATCGGGGTGTGTTTGATAAATAATGATTGGCTTGCGATAACCTGTTACTTAGTTAAGGCCTGCGCCGAAATAGCAACAGTAGGTCCTTTGCTGTTACGTCATCTATTGTTTCCAACTGACTGAGCTACTTTTTGTTGACTTACAGATTGCCAAATTCCTGTAAGCAGCAGCAGCTGATGCAATGAAAGGTTTCTTTTTTTTTGCGCACTATCTTTGAGTAGCCAAATAAGCGAATGCCGGTGGAACGCCTTGATAGAACCGATATGGACAGTAAGGACCTTCTTCGAAGTGTTCTTTATCTCCCATTCTTGCCTTTTCAGCGTATCGCTTCCCCTCGCCACTCCTTACCACTACACCTGTACTTGAATACGTTCCAGACTCCACTGCCTCATCTTGTTTTTCTGTTATTGTGGTATAGTGAACTTTCATTAGTTGTGCAGCAGACAATGTAGCACAATAGCACAGCGAACATATCGAAAAGGAAAAAGAGGGAGTATAGCCGGTGTTTGTAACACCAGGTTTCATTGCATTTTGTAAAAAGAAAAAAGGAATAATGGTGACAGACATAGAAAGAAAGAAACATCAGAAGAAAAAAAGACAAGAAAATATGGTGTCAGAGGAAAGCTGCATCGAAAACAGAAGTAAGCACATAGACTAACGCGATGTCAGGCAACGTAACTGTCACAGTCCACAAGCTCCGAAATACGGCAGCAATGCGTGTAAAGCCTGAGTACGCAGAAAGGAAATCATGCATGCCTGCTCAATAGAGTGACTTCTTTCTCTCTCTCATGCATGCTTGATTGGCAACAGGAGCGCTCGCGTAGCACCTTCACAGCTTTGAGCTTTGTACTTGCGCTGGTGTTTGTTTAACCATGGCATTCACATTGCCAGTTTTTTTTTCCCTACCATGTATCATTAGGCTGTATAATGCAGATATAAAGCATATATATTTCTATTTCTCTATTGAGTTCAAATCCTAAAGCTTTATTCTACTTTGACGCTATATGATAAACACAAACAAACGTAGTCAAATTAAAAGAGAAGGCTGCTGCCTTCCACAGAAAACAATCATTCATCATGCGCGATTTGAAAGTTTTGGCAGTCATATAAACTTTTTGACCACGTATTGCAAGGAAGTTAGCCTTTAACTGCAAACATTTGATCCTGGTCGCAGGATTTATTCCCGTTTTTGACAGCTGCATTTATGTGAAGACAGAACTCCTGAGGTCCGTGGGTATAGTAGTTATTCTGGTATATGGTATAAAAATTACAAGTGGTGTAAATTTATGGAGATCTCTGGTATGGCATCTCTCACGATAATATTGTGCTTTCTGGACGTGAAAGCCGTACATTTATATTAACCTCAGGAATTTTCACTCATCCACTGAAAATTTTTTGAAGGAGTACGCTTGAGGAATGATATTTCATTCAGCGACTGCATTATTGCTGTCTAAAACAACAGATTGGAAGTTTCTGTACGCTGCCAATAGATCTATGCAATCCGATCACTCTCTTTTCAAACTAGCCCCTTATTTTAGCTTCTTCCTTTGTCACATCGTAAACTGCTATGCGAAAAAAAAAAGAATCAATAAGGTGTTATGTCTGCGAGCAGTGGCACACGTGGATGTTGTTACATTGTTCCCACGCCTGCGTGCGAACTACGTGGCGGCTTTTTCACAAAGGCCAGCACCGATGCGCTCGAATAAAATGTTCCGTCGCTCAGTTATTCTACGCGCTTTCGAAGACTTCGCCCGAGGGCTGGCTTCATGCAATCATTATCCGTGGCGTCGCTCGCACGATCGCTTCCGCACGCGATCCGCGTAGGGCTGAGCCTATTTTTTCAGTGTGCGCGCACGCCTACGTGACTCGACTACTGAACACACACAACAGTTCGCTATGGCTGTTCCACTGATTTAGCCCCCTCATGGTTTGTAGCTTACGCTTCGGGTTCTGGAGTTCTCTGTACTTTGCGAAGAAATAGGAGTTACGTTAGTCGACTGTGGTGCACGCTGGAAAGCTTGAATCGCTTCGTAGAGGTGATGGAAATCATCGGAGGCTCTATTACACAGGTATGTTCTCCAACTATAGAAAACGCATTCACTTGAGCATTCTGTGCATACTTTGTCAGACCAGTTTTGTGTACGTGCTGCCTTCCCTGTGGTTGTCTACTGTAGGCAACCTTCCGAGGTTGCCTACAGTAGATAACCTACATTAAAGCGTGCGCACAGGGGAGTTAGGGGCAAAGCAGGAGGGGCAGCACTCCCTCTTCATCAAATAATAAAGGCATCAGGTCTCTCCAACACCTATACTCATTTGTACCTCTCACACTATCGTTTAACGTACGGGGTTATTAACGCGCAGGTTTCGAGGATAATTGCGGCAGAGGACCCCTACAGTTGCATTCCTGAAACTGCTTACTTCCATCATTCACTTCCAGAAAGCTGGGCCCTAAAGGCAAGTGATTCTCACGTGGGTTATGACTTCACTACCGTCTATAGCGAAATTGTGTTTTTCCGGGCTCGACAAGCACGTTGGGGGAAGAGTCTGTGGTGAACCTTGCACTACCCTGCAAAAAGATCGAAAAGTGGGCTAGTTGGCCATTCAGAGCCATTAAGTGAACTGGGAGTGCGAAAAGCACACAACGGACGAAATGCTCGTGTTTTGCGGTTGTTCTTTCGTCTGTTGTGTGTTCCTGCTTTCAGAGATCGCCGAACTTGTACTGCGTATTTCCCCTTATGTAGAACCCCGCGATCGCTTGTGCTAGTACTATAACATTGTGTAGTTGGAGTCACATCTGACCATTGCTAAAACATTGTTAAACATTGCTAAACAAGTTTGAACATTGCTAAAAATAAGAATAGTCCGGTATTTGAAATTTCAAATGTTTTCGAATAGTGCTAACTGTTTGATTCGATTCGCGGAAAAATTTTACCATTGGAGCTATTTAAACTTCCCAAATACGAATACAACCAGTGTTTCATTGGCACTTACCCTTTCAGGTTTTCAATATGCTTCAGCTTGTCTTATTTTCGTATTATGCCAATTGCTGTCTTTCAAGCACTGAATCAGTCGCAAATGTATTCACTCAAGAAACACTGGTTCCAAAATGGGAATGATAGATGTGGCCGAGGTGGGCGCTCAAATAATGCTGTTATTGACTTGAAATGAGGCAGGAAGCCTCATGTCAATTGGAGGACGATAAGTTTTAACATCCAAAATTTGACTTATTCTTAGGTATTGACGTCTATGAGGGAGATTCTGAATTCCGCACTTGAAGAAAGCACACCCTTTTCTGCCCTTTCGGTTTGGCTTCCACAGAAGTTTCAAGCGGAAGAGAGGCGGAGCAAATAGTATTTCAGCCTTTCACGTGTAAATTGTAGTCAACAGCACTTTGGTTGCACGAAATAATGCATACAAATGCAATTCAGCCTCTGCGTTGCCTCACTCTTGATAAGACAACTATGAAACACCACCCTAACAGTGCTTCACCAACATAGCGAAAAGAAAAACTTTCACGTTGCTATCTCATAAGAACATTTTGAGGAATCCTCTCCACCCATTGTTTCCTCCTACATTGCTTTGAAGTATTGAAGAAGTATTCGAAAAATATACCATTTGATTCACACTCACACTTCTATAGTGGAATTTCCTTCGCAACCAAAATTTTGCTGTTCATGCAGTTCAGTCTAGAATACCTATGTTTATCCAATATAAGTATGAGCTTTGTTGATGGCACTCTTACCAGGCGCTCACATTGAATTTAGCTGCTTCACCCGTCAGTAAAGCCTTGTGTTTTCTAGAGAAGGTCTTATTCGCATTAAAGTATATCTATCTATCTATCTATCTATCTATCTATGTTTATTTATATATATATATATATATATATATATATATATATATATATATATATATATATATATATATATATATATATATATGATGCTTTCGTCAAACACGCGTGAACAAATTGTTTGCGTCAGTCAACGGCAAGTTACAGGGTCTATTTCGTAGCCGCGGCTCCGTTTGATACAAGCCAACCAGATCGCAACGGCAGAGATCATTTGCCATCCACGGCGCGTTCTTTCACCACAACACTGCCTCCCCTACTTTCGCGCACGCGCAGATCTCTCGGATGGCATCGGTGGAGCGTCATACATGCTACTACTGCTTACTAACAGTGCTCTGAGCCGACTGAGCAGCGCACACGCGTTCTCGCCGCCAACGCTACCGATTCCGGCGACAAATCGCCTTCGCCCACAGCGCCTGTTGGCAGTAACGCATAGCTCGGCCCTGCGAGTGACGCACACAAACGTGAGCTTGTTTCTCTATTATTTTAATGAGACAAGTCAACCGGTGCTGTAATCGACGGAGTTCACCCTGCCTGGGTGAATTCTTTCAGCCATTCGTATATAATCTCCTTTACTTTATTTTATTTTAAAAAATTACAAAGTTTTGTGCCATAACCGCGGCAGAATTATGAGGCACCATTTCCTCCTTGAGAACTCCAAATTAAGTTTGACTACCAAACGTGGCCCTGAATCTATTCAAAAGTCGTTTTTTTTACTTTTTATTTCACCGCTATGAAAGCATTGCCGCTAGAGTGGGGATCGAACTCACGTTTTCGATCTAAATAGTGTGACACATAAACCTCTAAATTACGATGGCAGCTTTTCTTTTTTAGTTAGTCAATTACACTTGGCACTCATGGGAGTGTTCTTGGCTTTATTGCGTTAATAGCACGGTCATCATCTTGTCGTTCCTTCTCTTCAGTGGTGAGGCCCATTTAAGACGCCTATAAAGGCAGCAATCGCCTCGTACACTCACTCCACTAGAAACCACGGGAGGGTTGTTTGCACTCTTGTTTTTGTCAACTTCTATTTTGTTATGTGGAACGTTTATTTGTTGCTGCTAAATATACACGGTTAGCCTGTCGTTTTGCTTTAAGCCCTGTGGTCATTTGGCCTATCTGTTGTCTTAGTGCCCAGATGGTCCAACGGGCAATTACGACTGGCATAGTCGATGAACGCGAACGAATGCTGAAGGTTGCAGATGATCAAGCAGAAAAGGGGTCAAACATGGGCCACAGGTTCCTGCTAAGAAAAAGCAACCTGCGTAGACTTCCAAGGCCTAATGCGGAAGTCAAGATTAGGCGAGTTGCCATTTCATCTGTGGAATAATTAGTTATAATAATATTTTAATTGATCGTGGGCTTTACGCGATAGCCATTAGGAACTATTAGGTTGGTCAATTTGAAATTTGTTATATTTCTTTGTACTAATTGTTAGTGTAATAAAATCTTAAGAGCGCAGTGATTCACTTAAAACCTTAGTTATGCCTGCCAAACCAAACGAATAGCACATGCTCTCCGTGCGAGACTATAGTGTTCTGAGTATTTACTTTTACAATACAGTCCTTTAAATTGATTTGATCGTATCAAGTTGTCCACTTTACAGTGCATTTAAAAAGCTAGCACCTCTGATCAAAAGCTTTGGCAAAATTTGTCGGGGCCTAATAGAGCCAATAACCTACCTCCTCCTCCTCCGTAATGCCCGTACACGCACGAAATTAATACGTTCGATGGCTAATATTACCAAGAAGTTTTGACTGTGAAGAGGGCCACATCGAGATGGGTAAATGCAGAATTTCTTATTTGGGCGAACTTGCATTGTGACCGGAAAATGAAGTTATGGTGTAAGTCATTCGCGCCGTACACTGATAGCAGCAAGAACAGTTGTCAGACGTTGAGTAATCTGATCAGTAGTAAAGCCCGTCGGGATTTTATTCTGGTGGCGTTGAAAACTCCGGCGTTTTCAATGGAGCCGAATCACATAGCTCTAAGTATAAATGTTGTGGCTTAACGTCCCGAAACGCCGATATGATTATGAGAGATTCGGCTGTGGAAGGCTTTGGAAATTTCGACCCCCTGGTGTTCTTTGATGCGGGTCTAAATCTATGTACGTACATTGACTTCAAGCATTTTCGCCATCATCCAAAATGCGCCGCCACGGCAGGGGTACGATACCGTACAATGCCAGAATGGGCTCTAGTCTTCACGTTGAGCACTTAAACTTATCAGGCTATACTAACATGATCTTTAGGGCTTGCAGGTATTCGGGAGCTGTTTGCCCAAGGCAGAGAATACGTGTGTAATCTACAGGTTACATAACTTTAAAAAAGAATAACCCCCCGTGGTAGTAAAAACACTCTCGGTTATTGTGGGCGTTTGCAGTGGTACAAGAATAGCGCTTTTCCACGTTTACTTTTCGATTTCACCGGCACAATTAGCCACATATTGTCACGGGGTCGTGACGTGGCCGAAGACAGGAGACTTTGTGTTGGGATTCATTGTTTATTTGGGCGAACCTGTGCCGGGTAAACGGACAGCCTGAAGCTTCTCGAAAACTGCAGGCGTGGTTTGCGCTTGAAAATTGTGTAGCGTATTTGGGCGGCAACAATACTTGAGGAGTGGAACGTGGCAATATCATCCCACTTTTAAAATTTAAAGAAGCTACTTTCAATTCACCCATTTTAAAGCGACATCTTTTCTCCACTGATTTCAAATTATTGAATACATTTTTAATTAGTCCCAATGTAGACGCCTCAAGTCATGCCAGGGTGTATGCCATCAAAGAGAATGCAATTATTAAGGCAGCTAGCAAATATCGCATTTTTCTTATTTTCAGAAATTTCGGACATATTTCTTGAAAACCCCTGTAATGGCACCCTTTATTATAATAATAATGGAGAAGAAAGCGATATTGTCGCCCCTTAGTTTAATTGATGCATTTAATACTGTCTCTCGAGTAACTTGAGCTAAACTATATGTTTTCATTAAAAGATCGTTACCGCGAAGCTCTAAAGGATCGTTACCGCGAAACGCACAAAATATACGCGTAAAAGAAGGGGACAAAACAAAATGAGGCTTTACTCTTATTATGCAAGCGCAAAATGTACCGGCGGGTATGCTAAGAAGATGGCTCGCCATGAACTCGCTTCATTAGAAGATTCGCTCCTACCTTAATACGGGAACATTGCCTCGGCCGGCGTAGCAGTTGCAGCGCAGAATAAGGAGTCCGATGTAATCAAGGGATGTTGCTCGACCGTTACCCGCGAAGTGCTTTACTTGGTAAAGCGGAGAAGGGTACATTGCGTTGTACGCAGTTGAAAAATGAGCGTTTAAACGCTCATTTACTCGCCAGTATGAAAAAAAAAGCGATTTCGTATGCGATGGTTAACAGTTTCCGTTGCACAGCAAGCTGGTTGCCCTAGCAATGTTTCTGTTGTATACCAGAGCGCTGGTATTACGGGCGGGGCTGGGTCTCAAACCTTTACAGGAAGCCCACTTAACAACAAGGATATCTTCATTTTAAAAGCAGCCATGTCATACACTGCAAAACAAGTATCCCCTATAGCCAAGCTATCCGTTTTAAAAGAATTTGTTTGGACGACAGGGAATTCACTCGCAACTGTGACCAGCTCCCTAAAACATTAATCGAACAACAATATCCTTCACAAATAATCGACGACGCTCTCCAGCAGGCCTAATGTCTCGATCATGAAGAGCTCGTCAGTAACGACAAGCGATTAGTGCCACCTTCCCAAACCAACCTCGTTCTGACGCATTCTGCATCTATTCCTAACGTGTCGCATATACTCAGGAAGCATTACAACTAATTGACACAGAGCGATTGGCTTAAGCACATCTTCACTGAATCACCACGAGTTGTATATCGGAGATTAAGGAACTTGCGCGACATGGTAACTTCTTCCAACTCTAGACTTAATGCTCCTGTTGGTTGTCACCCCTGTAACAAACCACGATGTAAAGTTTGTGCGCACATGACCACTGCGTCTGTTGTTAAGAGCATGGCATCTAACTTTTCACTTAAGATAAAAGGGGACTTGAACTGCGATAGCAGCAACATCAGTTACTTACTTGATTGCTCAATCTGCCACATTCAATACATCGGTCAAACCGAGACATCCTTTCGTATCTGTTTCAACAACCACAAATCACACGTAACCAGTTTGCCACATCTCCCATTGTCCAAGAATTTTCACCTACCAAGTCATTCGTTTGACAAGAATATGGTGACGCTATTAGAATCAGGCTTTAAATCACACCGTGATCGCAAAATCCGAGAATCGTTTTTGATTTACAATTTCAATAGTTTGTTATCCGGCATTACCGAATGCGTAGGCAAAGTGTCATGCCTTTTTACGATGCCCTGACGTGCGCATTTTTCCGAAATATTTAAATAAGCATCCCTAATGTATTCTCTACTTCCTAAAAGTTATCATATATATTTTTTTTCATGCGTAATTATCGTCGTTAATGGTGAATGTTACAGATGCCTTCTTACATGCCCATAATCTTGTGTATTGTGTTACATATTTTTAATGGTTTTTTAGTGTAGTCACGGCTGTTTCAAAGAATTTTTGTGACACTCACGTGCTGATGGCATGTGTTTTGTACTCACGTGTTCATGCCTGTCCATAAAAGCGGCCACATACTCGTATTTCTGTTAATCCTGACGAAGGCCGTGCCACGGCCGAAACGTAGAGTAAAAAAGTATCCAATTTTCATAAGTGTACTGCTTTATGTCTTGATTATATGTGCACCGGACCCACAGAACTTCTTTTTTGAATATTATATATATATATATATATATATATATATATATATATATATATATATATATATATATGTGTGTGTGTGTGTGTGTGGAGCAGAGTGGAGAAGGGGGGAACCTATATGCTTTCCTAATCACTGGTAAAGAATCCAGGCTGGAAAACCATCTGCGGGACGTCACTATATCTGTGGGGCTTACTACTCGTTTCATCTCTACAGAAACTAGTGCATTCATCATATTTACAGATTTTCTTTGTCTGAAGGCTCGTATTTTTTTTAACGAGATCATCATTACGTCCTTAGTTTTGCGGTAGCCCAACTTAGGCCTTAGAATCGGTTTGCACCCTTGAGTGTATATTTGTGCCTTTTTAAAAGTACCTATTTTTTGCGGCAAGCATCGTATTGGTTGATGTAAATGTGCAACATACTTAATTTGCCTCATATACGGTAAACGTGTGGCTACAGCTTAGGAGACAAGTACAGGGCATATGAAGACCGCGTTTCATCTTTGGTGATGCATATATTTTGAAGCTTCTTGCAGCACTGGTTACCGAAATAGTCTTGGCAACCAAACTTCCGTTCCAACAGTGGAAAAGTAACGGCTGGCAAAGAAAAAGACAGAAATTGCTTTTCTGAAATCCTCTATGACCAAAGATCGCAGAGATTTGTCTGTCGCTACGAGGAGCATGTGATGCAGCTGTCTCGGCTAAACATGCTGTTTTACCGCCATAAGTGGCTGCTCGGTGAAGCTTTTTAACGCATTAGAAAGGTCTCGCCAAGTTCTCCAAGACAATCCGCGCCCGTGCTGCGAGCGTGTGCTCCGTTTGTTAATTTAGTGTGGCACTGTGGGCGCTATTTCATAGCGAAGACGTGGTGTCGCTCCACTCGCGCACCGCAGTATGACGTCACCACATTTCTTTAAACTCGGAACAGATCGCAATTTTCACGTGTCGCGGATAAAATCAATCGTGATTCTGCGACGTGCTTGTTCCAAGTCAATCATTACGCGCGAGATAGCATACTATCAGCCCAACTTTTCTGTGCGCTGCACCGAAATACGGAGAAAGATTGCCACGCTTCACGGTTCGTTATACAGCTGCCTACGAAGACTAATTAGAGCTGAACTTGAGGTGCGTTCGATTTTAAACTTTCCAGTTAAGCGGATACATCCGCGCCAGTGCCCGGAGCGGCCGGTATAAGCGCGGACCTCACGCGGCGCGCCAGACGCTCGCCCTTCCCTCTGGTGGCAAGTATGCGCCAAAGCCTACTGCGCTTCATGTGGCACGAAGAGCGCTTATGCATGGTGGCCCATCTGTGCTGTGCTAATAAGATATGTGCGCAGGCTGGAAATGTTCCAGCTTTTTACCCTAATGGTCAGCCGTCTCGAAAAACGATTCACGTTAATCGGAATCACCCGCCCTTGCGTAAAAGAGGCATGCGTTCTTGATCAAAATAGGCGAATCTAGTGCCTATATCTGGATCCATTTGCCTTCGAATGGCTGTACAGATCCGCATTTGGGCGAAAGTAAACAAAAAAATAAAGGAAAAATAACGAGCAAATCTCGACTCGCGAAGTGCTCGGGAAAGCTGTAAGAAGCGCGCGGGCGCGCAATCAGACCGTCAAAATGAACGAACAATGGAGGCGTCTAATGGCCGAGGTGTCATCCGCGCTTGCTTTCACGTTAATTGAGGTCACAGTTTCAGCCCTGTTTCTTATTGCGGGCTGGCAGGCGGGCTAAACCGGTCTAGATCGTATTGGTAGACCCCGCGCAGTGTTCCACAATTTCGTTTCTCTTTCGCGCGTCCTCGCATTGTAAGGTAATCGTACGCGTGGCGCCTAGTCAGAAATCAGATTGACCTCACCTGGAGAAATAAACGTGATGACAACTGCAGAAACTGCAGCTGGGGAAAAGTTATGATTTTTGAAGGCAGATAAAAATGTTTTGTATGTGTATAAGCTGTCTTCCATGCGAAATAATATTGGTAATATTAATATGAATAGTAATAACAATAATTATAGTTGGCGTGATGATTTGTTCCAATAGGGCGTCTTACATCTCTGAAAACCTGGAAATGAATCAAAAGAAAGGAATGGTTGTGACGTAGTAACTAAACGGGCGTAGCAATGGTTGAAAGCAGGAGACTTTCCGCTTGTGTCTAAATATCATCGTAAAGTAACGGAATGCATTAAACCTTCACACTTTTTACACTAAACGTTATTTTTGGTCAGCCAGTTTATTATATAGAAGCACGCGCTCATGGTCTTGTTCGTCTTTCACGTCGTGTGTTTTATTCATTTCTTCCTTCGTCGTAAATGGCGGAGTTGACATCTCTGCAGCGATTGTGTTCCCCTCTCTGCAGCGATTGTGTTCCCCCTTGATGTCGCCGAATACTATCACGCCGCCGGGAAATGTTACGCCTGGCACGAACACTGTTTTCAGCTCCAGCTAACTTAGCCAGGTGCCTCCATTGACGCATTTCAGAGGGCCCGCAGGGCCTGTTCTTTTATGACTGGTCTCTGCATGCTCTTTCATTTATTTGCTTGCACTTTTATATGAATAGAGAAGTAGTGTGAAAACGACCTGATGGTTTCGGTTTGAAGCGAGAAGGGATTGATGCATTTTGTCTTTTTCTCTTTTCCCTTAACATTTTGCACTCGCTTTAGCTTTTCTAATTCTGTACGCAAGAGTGCGCGCACTAAGCAGGTCAGCTGCAAAGTTTAACTGTCTTGCATCAACTTTCCTAGTTTTCCAGAAAGCTAACGAAAAACCTGTGAAGGGTGACTTGGCAGAGCAAACTACAATAATGAGGCTCACGCGAACAATCGTAAGTCTCATTATGAGTCTCTAGCAGTTAAACCAACATTGTAAGTATCATGAAATACTAAACTTCATTTAATGACAATCATCTGTGTTTAATCCTGGGTGGACATTTTTGTAGAGCACCGCTGGAAAAAAAGACTATACAGATGTACATTTTTCACCTGTTGCACAACTATCAGTATCTGAATAGCTGCATGAGTTTTAGAGAACGTTTCCAAGCTTGTACCAGTACCTCATGCAGATTTATTTCTATTGTCCTGCACAGTTAGGGACTGAAATTGGTGTGGTTATTAATTATGTTTATTTCCTACTTCTTGTTGGGCCGTATAGGCTTTGGTATTTGTTGAAAGCTCAGCAAAAACAAGTCAATAAAATAGGTGAGAAAAGTTTGATTTGCCTGTTACTGAGCTAAGGATGGTGAAAAAGTGGCGGCAATATTCAGGTATTTAACTCTGAGTGCTTATTATTGCTCAAATTTAGGCCACCTTGCCTATGTACTCCTCTAATTCCTATGTCAGCAAAAGCTTGATGACATATACCAACGTGGTGGACATCTAGGCATGTTGGTATTCCATGGCTAGGAATGATAATAGCACTCTAAATCTAAAACGAGGAAACACACACACACACGCGCGCGCGCGAACGCACGCGCACACGCACGCACACACACACACACACACACACACACACACACACACACACACACAGAGAGAGAGAGAGAGAGAGAGAGAGAGAGATAATTACCTAGCGCTATGTATGTGTGTGTATGTGTGCCTTCTTTGTATCCTCGTTTTTAGTGCGCTATTACCATTCTCATAACAAGGTACTCGAATTCACAAATAAAATAAATAAAGCTTAAATTTTTATGGTTGCATTCAAAGCGCACGCTAAAGATAATGCACATAGTGCATAGAATAGCAACTGTTAATTCTTGTAAGAACTGTATAAATATAGCGGGAAAATCTTATTGTATTTGCAGATACCTTAGAAATAAAGTTAGCAAAAGTGAGTGACCAAATCGAACAGCAGATCTGTGTATGCTTAAAACAGAAAAACTGGTGTGTTTAAAACTGAATCACTGGTCTGACAGCGATCAGGAGAGCAGTTTTATAAAGCTTGCCCAATACGGATTGATAACCTGTAATTATTTATGCAAATTTTGTTTGCCAGAACGCACATTAGGCACTCAAAATATGACTAATCTTGTGACTTAGTTTTCGATAAATAACGAAGGCCCAATTCAGTGAGCTGAGGAGTTCAGACGCTAACGTCAGAAGAGTAATTACGTTAGCTTAGCAAGGGCATACCAGCGACAAGTACACTTTCATGTTCGCTGTTCAAGCAAATGCCCAGTTCAAGTTATGCACAATAATATCGAGTGCTCTCTTTGGGCTTCGTCCATCAGCCATCGCAATGAACGTCAGGGACCTCGCAGGCAACCCAAACTAACATCTCGCTTTGATTTGCCCTTATGCTACAATGACAGGAAAGGTAAATAACTCATGAAAATATCACAACATATCCATGGACTGAATGATGATGAGGGGGGCGAAGTGCTGCAGGGTTTCATCGCTAAACCTTGAACCATCCGCGAACATCACCCGCTACATCATCAAAGACGTGACAAACAGTGTATACATTTATACATTTTACAATTTGCAAGTGGTAGCTTTACGTCGCTTCTGTTCCCTTTTTATTATAATGGTTTTACGGTCGGTTAAGTGGTGGATCAGTGATGGGGCGTACTGGGATGTTTTCAGGGATGAAGTAGTGGGCAGTTGGCAAAGGTGGAACTATAATAGGTGGTCACGTACAAACAAGGAATGAACACAGTGGGGCAATCTATGGTTCTTTAACGCGCACCTGGGTACAAGTACATGAACACCTTGCATTTTATGTTGGCTACTTCTCAACAGTATTTGCTTTATGGTCGGTGAAGTTGTGGATTGGTGCTGGAGCCTAGTGGGATGCTTGCAAGGATGAAGTAGTGGGTAATTGGCAAAGGTGGAACTGTAGGAGGTCGCGTACATACATACAAGAGATGGACAGACCCACGCCTTTAGGAGCTTTGCCCCTAAAATAGCTACCGCCCCCCCCCCCCCCCCCCATGACGATACATTCCTCAATTTAGTTCGTTTCTTTGTAGGTCACTTTGTGTATTTGCAAGTTTGGTGGACAGTTTTATGTAATTATAGACCTATGTATATTACTTGTGAGCGTGGATTTAGAGGGAAGCTCTATAGAACCTATATGTGCCATTCGAAATTTGACGTTCCCATGAAATTCACAAATGTACAAGGCACTTCTGCACCAGCAGGTGTATCACCTTTTTTTCAGCTGGTTTGTCCATGCGTAAATAGGCCATAAATCATTAGAGTATCTACAAAGACCTGAATCCTCTAAAGATTGCATTGTTTTCATGAAGGACGTCTTCTTCACTGAATATCCTCGTTTTCGCGGATGCGAGGATTACTCGTGGAGAGTATTGACTATAACGGCCGCATGAGACGACAAACTCCACTATGTGTCAGAACGCGTCTCATAAAAAGCTTATGGCAACTTGAAAGCCAATAAAATTGTAGACAATCTGTGCGTCATTGCCTATCACAAGGTTTTTTATTGTGCTCATGCGAATATTTATTTGTAATGTGCTTACTAAATTTGTGCTTGTTTCAACTGTTCTATTTTGACTATACTTTTAGTTACTTTATTTAGCTTTGCCCGAAATGCATTTCTGTGCACTGGGAACCAGTGAAAATAATGAGTATCGTGCTATCTTAAAACAGTTGGGTAATATTGAGCTGCATAGTATAAACAAATGGTGAAACACTGATGTGTAGTGACCGCTCCAGTACTGTATAAACCATCGTAGCTTCGGAAAGGTTTATATTGACTTGACTGCATTTCATCGCAAATTATAGACGTCCAAAGGTGCGCGCATTTCGCCTGATTGGAACTCACCTACGAGTCCTTACAGCAAGAATCAATTATGCAGGTGACCGCGTAGACATGCCTCTTTACATGGTCAAGGAAACGCAATAACGGTTAGACTATTTCCCGTCTGCCCGTATGTAGATTCACAGCTCCAATGACGTGCAGGCGGAGCGAATGCTGGCGTAATTTCGGGTGCCATACGGCAAACAGTTGCTGTTCTACTCTTTCGCAAGTATGTAGTGTTGCAGTCTTCGAACGACGTCTCAGGTATGCTCCTCCGCCTGGGCCCCTGGCGCAAGCTGACGTGGCGAAACCGGAGCGGGGACAGGATCCGTCGAGAAGACAGCTGTTACTATGGAGCTGCCGTTAAGACCACGGAATGAAGTATCGATTGCGGCGCTTTCATGGCATGCTGCGGTTTGCCGCGCCGTGCGCGTCGTTTCACGTGGGTTCCAGTCCTTATGTGCGAGTCTTCTAGTCTGCTCAGCATCGAAACCTTTACTTTTATTTTTCTCTTCGTTTGACTCTGGTGTGCTTGTGGCACAGCCTCCAATAGCTCCATGGAAATTGCGCTACACAAGCGGTCAACCGTGATGGCCCTTGCGGAAGAACTAAGGAAGCGTGAAGGCTGAGCTTATCGCCTCCTAGTTTAACGAGTCTGGCTTGCTATCCTTAACTGCATTGGAAGATGGTTAACCATTTGCTTCAAAAAAAGCTCATGCAGCTGGCTTTTTATATTTTTTTCTAACTTGGTTCATTTTGTTGTTGTTGATCTACTTCATTTTGTTCGTTGCTCGCTCAACGTAAAACTATGTCAGATTTAGCTTACCTTCATGCGGAATATATGCTGTGCACCGCCATAAGTGGAATTGGGTAAGCAGTACGGGAAGATAGCAAAAGAAAAGGCATGATTAAGGGTGATGGAAATGAGGTTAACCAGATGGAAAAGTTTGTTTTGGAACACTTCATCAAGGCAGCGCAATAGTAAAAAGAGAAGTGTTGTTAAAGAAAGCTCATTATACCAATAATGTGACAAGACACAATGATACCGCTGGAGAGCTGCAGGACTTTGGCTTTTCAGGGTGTTTTCGGCTAGCCTGGTTTCAAGCACATCATTTGATTCGGCGGTGCAGGTACAATAACGTCTGGCACATTCAGTGATAGGCTTACAGATGGATGCATCGATGCAGGAAATGTAATCTGTAATATACCCAAATGTGGTGTTGCTGGTGTTACAATAAAATACCTAAGCAAATAATTTGGCGCATTTAACAGGATCTCCACTTACCACATAGTCCTCGACAATATCTCGTAAAACTGATATCAGATAGTGCAGTTTGACCACAGTTGCATACACAATTAAGAAAAGCTTTCTTTTCTTTCTTCAGGAGAAAACTGTTCATATTTGAAGACATGGCATAGGACCACGTCTCACGCGTGTTTTAGGAGAAATTTCAGCTCACCGTAAGAATATTGCCACGTTCCATTTTCCAAGTTTTCGTTATCGTCCCAAAACACCACACGATTCTCAGCGCAAACCGCGCCTGCAGTTTTCGAGAAGGTTCCGGACTGTAGTAGATCATTTTGATAAGATCACGCCCACTGTGCGAACGGTACAGATTGTTCTGGAACCTACGCCACCGCCAGCGATAACGCTAGAACATTCGATGGCAAGAGTATAAATGCCGACGCGCTTCGCCGCTTGTCAGTTGTTGAACGAAGGCCGACGCTCCGTTCGCCGCTATCAGTCCGAGACTGCTATCTGTGCAAGACTGCTGCTGTAATCGGACTTTCCGTTTACTGGGCACAGGTTCGCCCAAATAAACAGTTAAATCCGAACACGAAGTCTCCTGTCTTCGGCCACGTCACGACCCCGTGACAATATTATGGCCCGTATTCACAAACCAACCTTGGCATTTCCTCACGTTTTCCTCGAGCCTCTGTACTCTCTACGTGCGTTAAAAGGGCATAAAAATGGTAACAGGGTAAAATATAACAACGAGATCCGTTCATGTATACTAGCCTACCTAGTTCAGTTGAATTATTAGACATTCAACAATGTAGAAGAAGAGTGTCCACTGTCATCATTGCTACTCACACATCATTCACGCACATTCACGCATCGCGAATCAACTTGAAAACAGCGAATTGCAAACTGTCCTTTGTACATTCCTAAGAGTCAGACTTGTAACGTGTCTCTTCTTGTGTTTGAGTCGTCTATGCACCATTTCTTCCTTAAAACTTGCACCAACTAGACCAAAAAAACTTTCCAGTTCTCACACACTTTCATATCTGGGAGTAGCGGAACTGCGAGTAGTTGTGCTTGCTTGTAGTGCATATCTTACAAAGAGCAGCGCAAGAATACCAGGTCAATAGCAGGAGACACGCACAACGCTATAAGGGTCTTCCTTAGTTGTCGTGGTGTTTTTCCCACTGTTCTTTGACGTCAGAGTAGCCGCGTGATCGTATGACAGGCCTGTTTGCGTGCGTCATTGCTAAGTATGACTTTTGGTATCAAATTCTGCATTGGTCTTCAACATCACAGGAGACGACTGGCATAACCAATCGCTTGTTATGTATCGGACAGGAAGGTCTCTCTGTTTCACTTGTACATTATTACCTCTTCTCTAACCTTACTCTCTCTCTCACTCGCTTGTTATGGCGGTCGTGTGTTTTGACTACTGCTTGTTATACTGCCTGGCGCCTGTCATTTTGAAACTGAGTTATTGTAGACAACTCACGTGCCGTCTATGTTGCAGAAACAACCTGTTACTCGGATATTCAGTATCTGCAGCTTCGGCGGTGACTCACTTTGCTTCACAAATTGAATGGCGCAGGATATAATTTCTATTGCTTTTGCTCTTAATGTGTTATTTAGCATCTGCTTAGATCCTAGAAGGTTGTCTTACCTTTCTATCTTCACAAACAAAAGCTGTTAGCACATTACCTTAACTTCCTTTTTCCGTGAAAAATCTAGCTATGAAATTAGTTGCTGTATACCTTAATTGTCGAGTTGAGTGGTTTGAACAGGCTTAGAATAGGAATGAGTAATTTGGCTACTTTTACAGCTATTGGTCATTTAACATTCTTTATATGTAATTTACGCATGTAATTCGTTGGTCTTATGTGCATTTTGTTTTTGCACCATTTGCTTTATTATTCAGTTACGTACCCATCATCGGCCTTGGTAATTGAATCGCAATATTTTTTAAATAACACCTCTTGTGTAACATGAAAAACAACCAGTAAGATGACAGTTCTAGCTTATGAGCATCTTATTAGCATTGTCGTTAAAGATAATTGATAAATTTTTTAGTAAAACACAATAAATACACATTTTACGCTCTACCGTTAGTGTAGCAAACTTAAGAACGATTGCTTTGATCCTTAAACAACCCCACTACTGCTGCACAAGTTCGACCAAGTATTTGAAAAATACTAACAGCTGCGAAATGAGATTTCACCATATGGAAGCATTGTCTCGTGTTTTAACCTCTTTTATCTTTCGTAACAGTGCACCCACAGTCATCGAGCAGTACCTCTAAGCGCACAGGGCGAAGTGCGTTCAGCCATACCCTGGGTCTTCTAAGAGGCAACAGACCAGTGAGCTAGACATTCGAACGGCGTGCCTTTTAACTATATGGTTCCGACGAGAGCCACTCCTGTGACGTATAAATATACATTCGGTGAGCCAGCCAAGAGATTCGAAAGTGGCGCTTGCCTTGCCGCCCTGCTTCGTGGCAAGCAAGAGGCGCGCGACCAGCATGGCCCTCCGTCAAGCCTTGCTAGCACGCCTCAAAGGTCCATTCATTTCTTCAGTGCCGCCTCGCATGGCCGGACACCACGCCTGCTCCTTATTCTTCTTCCTCGGTTGCTTCTCGTGAAACTAAGCCGGCGAGATGAAAGAGAGGAGCGTTATGGAAGAAAGCGACGGCTGAAAGGGGTCTGCAGCGATGGCGAAGAGCAGAGAGCTGACCGAATATTGGCTTTCCGCAGTGATGCCCCCCCCCCTCCTCCCCGCAGCCGTGCTGAAGCGGGGGGGGGGGGGGGGTGGCTTTCATTTATTACGGTCGACGTAATTTCCGGCGATAATAATTTCAGGCTGCCCTCCCTCTCCTCCCACGCCACCCAGCTCGCTTATCATCGCGCCTGGGTCCCGCGGGAGTGATCCAGCGGGAGTGGCGCGCCGCGCGCCCACCGCCGCGCGCTGAATGCAGGGCTCTGCCGCTCCGATTCTCCCGAGCATGGGTGTGCGTGGCACAGAGCGGGCAAGATACGGTGGGGTGGGCGGAACGGAGAGGGGAGGTGAAAAGATCAGACGGGAAAGCAAGCGAGCATCGAATACCACGTCGCTACTTCGTTACGGCCTTTCTTTTCACGTGCAGTCGACCTGTCTTTCGTAAACCACCTTCTCTCTTCTTCCAAACACGAGAGGAATACGCCACAGTGTTTTTCCGCACTCTCTCTCTTTCTTCCCCGGCCTCCTCTTGAACATCTCGTCACTGTCCCTATCTCGATGAGCCAGCCTAGCGGGCCAAAAAGGCGCACGCCGTTAAGCGTGGTCTCTTCGGTCGTGACCCGTTCCGTCTCCGTGACAGCGTGTTGCCCGGCGGGGTCGCATGTCAGGCGCTAATATGTGAAACCATTTCACTGTCCTCGGCTTAAAGAGAATAGCGTGCGTGCGGCTCGACCAAAGACTTTCTCCCGCGAGAAAACGGGCCTCTCCAGGGAATGCGCGTCGCGTGCTCTTCCGCATGCTAATTGGCTCCACCGCTCGCTATGCGCGACTAACTTGTCTCTTTCATCTTACACTCTGAAGACGAATGGTGGGATGAAGTTGTGAACCGTGGCAAATTAGGAGAAGGGGGACGAAACTCGGCGCTGCGTGCGTTTCTCGAGGGAAATCGAGGCCCATTCTGCGGGCCTCGTGTTTCAGCGGCTCGGCATTTCAGAATTCATTTCACAGCGAGAACGATCTGTCATAGTTCAGGAGATGTAATAGCGGGTGATAATCGTAGCAAAAGACAATGTAGATACCGGGTGCTCTAATGGCTGCCCTCGTGGCACAAAATAGGTTCTTTGTCTTCTGTCATGATGGCTTCGATTATATTGTGTCACGTTCTCGCGTTATATTGGTAAAATTTAGCTCCGGTATCGAAACGTGGAACGAATGAATTTAGTACTCGTGAGCAGTCTCACATTTGGAACTTATTACGTGTTTTAGGAGAGATGTTAGCGCAATGTAGGAAGTGCAAGTGATTGGAAGGCCGACAAAAGAAAGAATTGTTAGAAATTCTCTATAGAACCCGAATCAGGGTGTCCTGCCTCCTCATTGCTGTTCGCACATCATGATAAAGGGATTGCGAAATAACTTGAGAACAGTGAATGGCGTACTGCCCTTTTTACAATTTTAAAAGCCAAGTAGGGCTTTTTGTTTCGTGAAAGCAAACGGCAACGTACTTGTATTGCACAACAGAAGCATCCTAAGTCCTCTAATAACAAAGCGACATTTCTGGACCTTAATTGTTTTGCACCGAGAAATAAGAAATGATAACCTTCAATAAAAAAACAAGTATTCATGAAGCATCTTTTCCACAAGAAGTCATTACCGTATACAAACAATATAAACACATTGTTGTCTATATTAGCAGAAAATACTTCACTTTTCACTGGCTCTTCCTTTTTGAAAATTGCATTGTGCAACCAAATGAGCACTGATTTTTGTTCTCTCTCTTTTGATCTTTGCAAAGCACTGGCCCGCAGAAATCTTTGTAGTGTGATGCACTAGTGGGCTACATTTATTAGACTTTAGATGAGCTTAAACATTTAGTTAAGTCAGTGAGACAGGTATGTTTATAGAGGTTCAGGGGTTTATAACCTGGAATCATGAATCTTAAAACAATGAATAGATGCAGCGTAAGAGTTAAATGAATGATCTTGGTGGTATTAGCTACCGCCCCATCATATATCATTCAAACATTACGCTACCGATGTTCAATATACTTAGGAAAGCCGAACAAAAGGCGTGGAGAGGGCGCAGGCGCGCTATATTTCCAGTAAAGGCGAGCTTGCTTTACCTTCCTAGGATGAATGAGATATACTGTTCTGGATGAATGGTTGTACTGTCCTGAGAAGAATTAAATTATAGGTGGGGTAACAAGCACTAGGACTTAGGTAATTAGAAAAAAACAAACCGGGCATACTCTGTTGGCGCATCTGTCCAGCGATGCTTAGAAATGCTCCGCCGTAACTGATTGTAACCATGACGTGGAAAAGTGACGCACCATAAATTTGATCTAGCGCCGCTCTCTGAGGTTGGCGTTTCCTGATGCCACAAATCATGTGCGAGTGTTGCGGTTCTCGATCACTTAACACTAAACTGAGCGTATCGAGCGAGCTGGTAGTAGAAAGAGCAAACAAAATGAACGCGCCATTTTATTTGTTTCTTTTGTCTGTGCGTGGGTGACGATATATCAGCTCTTCATGCGTGGCGTGTAGCCAATGCAGAACGCTTGCCAAGCCGATAACGTTATCAGGTCGACTAGACGTGACTACACTGGGGGGGGGGGGGGAATTCTGAGTAGCGTTAGTATAAATAGGTTGGGAAATAAACAATAAACTCGGCACGTGATAACATTGGTGTGTGTTCGTTCTTTGTCGGAGAAGACGCATATGCGAAGCAATATGGACGCTGCGATGCTTCTGTTCAAAGTTATTTGTTAAGGCGAGAGTCCTAGGTGCTGCGTCAAAAGCTAGATATGACTATTTGTGGCATTGGCGTCAACACTAGCGATGCAGAAAAATTATGTGATGACGTCGTCATATAGTGTCATAATGGCATCAAGTGGTCATGTAACCAATGGGGCTATGTTATGTTGACGCTATGTGGCAAATGTGCACGCCAACTGCACGCGCGCACGCATGCAAACACACACACACACACACACACACACACACACACACACACACACACACACACACACACACACACACGCATGCATGTACGTGTGTTCTATATTATATATTTGAATATTTCGTGACTTCGAAGCACTCTTTGTTGCTTAGCTCCTTGCCGCCCAATGGGCTACTTATAGCGCCACTATTTTTAATCTCTACAGCTTCAATGATTACTTTTTAATGGCAATAAATTGACTTCGATGGCAAGAAATTCTGACCAGCTCACGAGAGAAATTATTGAAGCGGTGGAGATTAAAAATAGATACCCAGAAAATCGCTCATCAACCTGTTCATTGAAGAAAGAAATATTTTTGTCCCACCAGTCGCCTGTCTCAATCGCAGGGTCGATTGCTTTGTGTGCCTTCTCCACCTTTTTCTTTCTTTTTTTTTTCGCGTTGGTATAATGCAAGCCACGTCATGTGCAATGGACAATGTGTTTTTAGTTAGCGCTGTGTCTTTTCTTGCTTTCATCGTTCCTGCGATTCTTTGCACTATTGCCTGAATGAACTGGGTATCTATAGACTGCGGATGTATATTTCCAGTGTGGTCGTCACCATTAGCGTATTTACATTAACGCCTTTCTTTTACAGTGAAAGCTGTTATGAGATCACTGCAAGGGCCACGTGCGCCAATGTTGTCCGCCACTGCCGGTGTCCGTAACCTCTATCCCAGAGAGTAACGAAAAAAAAAACTAAGTGAAGAAAAATACCAAGGACACGATGGGATTCGATCCCGTGTTCCCCTGCGTGACAGCCAAGTGTTCTTCGACTAAGCCACGCCTGTTTTTTTTTTTTGACATGCTATTTATTACAAATATAGGCTGTTTATATAGATAGTGTACAAAATACTAAAGACCTCTTCGACAATTGTACAATAGGCATTATGAAACAATACCATACATTACTGTGTCTATAGGAGCATTTGAGCAGCACGCTTCATGAAATTTTGATATCAGTATTGCGACAAATTTTCAAGTACAGGCGTGGCTCAACTCCAATTAATGAACAACTGCTCTTCCGCCTGTGCTTGAAACTCCGTCGCAAAATGTCCCAAGGTAGGCTTGATGTCGGGAAAGGAATCGCGTTAATATGAGGAATGAAGCATTTTAAAGCAGCCGAGGAACAACCAGTCGTCAAACAATGTGAATTGCGTAAAGAAGGGGTCTTTGAAAACTCCAACCCATTTCAAAAGCTTCAGGCATAAATCTTCATTGTCGTCAGCCACATCATCAAAAAAGTTGCACAAAATATTTTGCTATAGTGTAGCAAGTAGCACGCTTCAAAGAATTCCGAATGATTGTATAGTAAATGCCTCCCCACTACACAATGATTATGATGATTTGTGATGTAGTGGACAACCTGCAATTGCACTTGTAGCAGTTACCCAAATATTGTTTTAAAAACCAGAGCATGTCCATGGACTGAATGATGATCAGTAGGGCGAAGCGTCCATCAGTCCGTCCACGCCTCCGTCCGAACGTTTGTTCTTGCTTCCGTACGTCCGTGCAACCATCCGTGCTTACGTCCGTCAATACGTGTGACCGTCCGATCCATCCTTGCGCCCGTGTATCTGTTCAACCGTGCATCTTTCCGTCTGTCCATCTGTCCGTACATCTAGTAAACACTCCAAATACCGCCATCTGGAATCTTTTCATTATATATTCATCCTATGAAAGTATACCGTCATTCAGCGCCCATTACAAGGACTAAACGAGAGGTGGCTACCTACTACTACTACTACTACTACTACTACTACTACTACTACTACTACTACTACTACTACTACTACTACTACTACTACTACTACTACTACTACTACTACTACTACTACTACGTACATCACGGACGCATGACCCACGTCGTAAGGAGCTTCGCTCCTAAAAAGGCTCCGAAAGGCTGCTCTTCCAGCTTTCGCTTTGGTTGTGCTACGCGTTACGCGCAGGCTGGCAATTTTCTTTGCGTGGGTTCCTTTTTCTTGGAACTCAAACATTGATGAAAAATAAACTCTGATCCATATTGTGGTTAGAAAAAGGAAAAAAAGAGAAAAGTGAGCTCCGTGATTGTCTATGTCTGCATCTGGTGTGACACCTCAACAGCAGCTCACAAGATGGGGGTAAGGAGGCATTAAAAGAATAGGATTAAAGGTATATATATATATATATATATATATATATATATATATATATATATATATATATATATATATATATATAGAGAGAGAGAGAGAGAGAGAGAGAGAGAGAGAGAGAGATGCACTAGGACAGTGAGCGACGATCTATGAGAGATAGGAGAGATAGGAAAGATGGAAACACGGTCACAGGAGTCCGAGGATGGGACATCACTTGGGAGAGCTCTTGTCTGCGACAGGAGATGGCGTAGGGCTAATCCAGTCGGCCAGAGCTGCGCTGACGTCGTCGTAGGGGTCCGGCGGCAAGAGGTGGCGTAGGGGGAGCCCAGTCGGGCAGAGCTGCGCTGTCGTCGGAGATCGCGAGGGCAAAACCGGACGGCACGGAATCGAGCGTGTGCTATGGGCGTACCCGTTTCTGTGTGTCCGGTGGTTTTCTAATGACGTAAAAACCAACAAGCGCTGCTCTCCACACTTTTGGGCTGATATGAATGTTAGAATATACAAACAATGTTCTGAACTGAAAGGGCTAACGTGTAAACATTCATTGAACTGCCTGCAAATCATTTTTCGTGCTTGTTCTTTCAGCATTGCCGTCTTTTATTTTGCATCTATAGCGATAGTAAAATGGGGTGTAGGTTTTATAAGTGCTTTGCGCAAAGTGGCAGCTACGTATTGACTGAAATGCTATTAATTTCAACATTTCAACTTTTAATTACCTCAGTTGTGCACCGAACTGCTTTTTAGTAGGCACCTCGAATATCTCGCATGATGAGACTTTTCTAGAACTTATCTGAAGAGGAAAAATACATTGTGGTGCCGAAACAAATGCTATTTGCTGCAAGGGCAAAGTGACTATAATAACAAGAGCACGTCGTGTAATACGTTTAGAAATTTAATGTCATGTTTTCTCTGGCGTTAATGACTCACTCAACAACTGTGAAAGCGACCGAGTGAGCGCTGGCTTCAGAAAAAAAATGAAAAAAAAAGGAAGGGAAAGGAGGAAAAGGTAGCTGTGCTAGTGTTATGTATACTGCGAGCGTTGAAATTAAGAATGAAAGAGGAGAGCGAGGTTATCGTCGATTCTAGAGTTTGGAGATCAGGAAGGGTGCGATTTGGAGAGAGAGAAAGAAAAGAAGACAAGGAAGGGGGCTAGCGAAAGGGCGAACTTCTAACAGAGGTGTGAACAGGGGAACACTTTTGCTGGAACAGAAAGTCTGTTTTTCTTTGGACGAGCTTTCACTGTTGGGGAAGCCTTTCATTGCGTGCCGAGATGCCGCGAACCATGAATGGGGGTGCGAGGGGACTCCCGCGGCGAATCTGATGCGCTGCGAGACACCCAGCGTGGGTGCGAAGATGGCACGCTAACGGGAAGAGAGGGCTGTACAGCCGGGCTGGAAGGACGTGCGGGATACGCGTTCTAATAATGAGGTTATGCAAACTGTTCGCCTAGGGGATCTCGGGATATGCTCGGTGAAACACGCAGCGCGTGATTACAGGCGCGTGGCAAGCGTGCACTTCCTAATGACTTCAGACAGTGGCGCGGAAACCAGCGACCCGCTGCGGCACCGACTCAGATGCGGGCCGGCATTGCGCGTAAAATGCACCCCACACACTTATTGCTACAATTCATTGTGTTTCTGCTTGCTTGTTTTTGCTATTATGCACGAGATAACTTTTCTTAGAGGGTGTGGTCCTAGGATCAGGTCTAGAGTTTCGACAGTTTACTATTGATGGGATAGGTGTGAATGAGCAGTAACAGAACTTTTTTGCGTTCAGACGCTTGCATTCGGATCGATGCGGCGTTGTTTTGATTTCTTTTTTCTCGTCACCCTTCTTTTATTGAGAATATATTAGCTTAAGGCGCAATTATTCATGTGTATCTGTGTATTGTATGCTTGCTGCAAGGCCTGTGCGGTGAAGGATTGAAGCCATGTTTTGTGGAATCTGTACTCATGTATAAACCGGTGGCTTTTCCTCCCTTTTGTCCACGTAAATAATTTGTGCCTATGTATTACTCTTGGTCATGGATTACGACCAGCTATCCTCATTAACATTACTTTTCGTTCTCGATATCGTTCTCGAGATGTCGCGAAGGAACATGTCGTGACGCAGTGGCGGTTCATCAGGCAGCTGTAGAGTCAGCTATACCCCCTGAGTAACTCAGCCTATCGTGGTACTCTGTGAAGCTCAAAGATGCCGGTTCGATGATCTATAGCAATGTGCAGGCAGTTCAATTTATAGGAAACAGCCTTCTGCTTTTTGCGCACTGGATGTTTTAATGATGCTACTTTTCTTTCCCACGCACACGCACCTTTTTTTTTTTTTTTGCAGGCATAATGAAGCATGCCACTTCACTATGCCTGCGATATCAGTGGTTGCTTCCATGCCAGTACCTATGCTTGTATTCACCAATTTTAATGTTTTTCAGGGTGAAGCTCCTTAGGGTTGCGGTCATTCCCTCCTCTGTCAGTATGTAGCATGCATGTAGCCACCTCTAGTTTATGAATTGCTCACTAGATGGAGTTAGTGGTTCTCGTATAGCTGATGATAAAAGAGGGTAGATGGCGCTGTTGTAACAAGAAATGCCCAGCATATCCATGGAGTGAATGATGATGAGTGGGTTGAAGCGTCTGTCCACCCATTATATGCGCGCTCTAGTGTGATAGCAGTGGACGGACGGATGGACATACATACATACATACATACATACATACATACATACATACATACATACATACATACATACATACATACATACATACATACATACATACATACATACATACATACATACATACATACATACATACATACATACATACATACATACATACATACATACATACATACATACATACATACATACATACATACATACATACATTAGGACACACAGACAGACAGACCGATGGACAGACGGATGAAAGGACGCTTCTCTACAATCATGATCTTCACCCCGTGGATACGCTGTGAAATTTGTTCATGTGATAGCTTCCCATAGAGTTATTTCCCACTTGTTAATTTGCCTGTTGTATGTATAATTACGAAGCTCTAATGATTATACAAAATGTATAGTAGCTAAGCTATCTCCTGGTTTATTAAAAATTTATTAGATTTCACAGTATACTAAGGAAATAAGCATTAGTGATTTTCATGCGCACCATTCTGAGAAGAAGACCCGAATGTGCGTAAGCAATTTGAAGTAAGAAAATGCATGGGTGCTTACCGGTTTAACTTTGTATGTTTCCAGTGCAACATAATTTTCTGCACAAAAATGCTTTGCTAACTGATGCCCTTAATATTCAGTTCAGGATCACAGCTCATGATTATTCAAGCCTGTCTACGAATGAGTGCTCCACATACTGTGTAGAAGTGATGTCAGCTCGACAGGTGTATAAGACAAGAAAAAATTATCTGCCGAATGCTGCTCATTTCGTTTGGTGTTTTTTTTTGTGAATTCACGCATTTTCTTAGAATCATCGCTCTCCTGCGGCAGCGATGTATCCAGACCCCACAGTACGCAGTCTGGACTTGGCTTCACCTTCGACGTCAACCTCAAGGAAGAGCAACAGCCGCGATAACGACAGCACCAGTGACAGTACTGAACTTTACACGGCGAGCAGTGAAGACAGCGATGACTATTTCATACCTGCCGTGAAGCGTAAAACTAAGAGGAGAATGGTCTGCGCGTCTTCGCCAGCTAGCGTCTCTACCGTGAAGGCTACGTGAAGTTCTAAAGGCCATACCATACTTTTTGTTCCTGTTGACTTTTAGATCAACCTGATAAACATGAACAGGCAAATGATATCGGCGCGTCCCGAAGCTATCGTGCCTGATGAGATAAAGAATAATAAACTCAACCCACGGAAGAATATCTTGGCCCCAGACGTTGAGCACCCGGCTGCGCTACATACCTTGCGAACTGTCACTGAGCTTGGAGGCATCAATCTCAGTGCTTACATTCCACAGGATAGTGACACGATGACAGGCGCCATTTATGACGTTGATGTTTCCATACCGAACGCAGACCTTAAGCCTAGTTCACACTGAAGCATTACTGTGCTGATAAATCCAGCTACTGAGGCAACGGACATACTGCAAGTATACCGGCTTGGCAAATCCCGTTGCATCAAGGTGACCTTCACAGGTCATTGCATCCCATCACATGTAAAGGTTGGTGACTTTCGTCACGTTGTCTGACCATACATTCGAAGGCCACTACAGTGCCACAACTGTCTAAAACTGGGTCCTGTTAGTGTTCCGTGTAACAACAAGTAAGCATGCCCACGTTGCGCCGGACACCACAAAGCAGAGGCTTGCCAAACAACTCTCCTAAAATGCAGCAACTGCAACGGAAACCATAAGACCTCGTCCAAAGATGCCCAGTACTCAAGAAGAAGAGGATCTTTCTGAAACAAATGGTGAAAGAAGGATCCTCACAAGAGGAAGCGGTAACGTTTGTTCAACGATGGCGTTTCCGTCGACGGCGGTGCTCGAAGAAAAGAAAAAACAGTCCTGTGCCGAAAGTGCCTTCACTTACACCTTCACCGCCACCACTACCGCCGCCACGACCACAGCGACCCCCCCGCCCTCGCCACCAGGCGGGGTACGTCTAGAGGTGCGAAAAGACACTGTGGCGCAAAAGGGAACATCTGACTTTGACTGGCTCGCTTTATCGCGGGTACATGTATCTATGGAACCACAGCATCGACAGCCAACAATGGCTACGCTGCCAGCAGGCAGTCTATACGGCCAAGAAGTACTAGTTTTTTTCTGTATTGAGGTCGTTCATGAGTGTTATCCGCACTCTCTTGGCTGGTATACAGATCTCGACCGCTAAATGCGCGCTGGAGTCTTGGACACACTAGAACCAATTCTTGCCGGCCTTCAGTAACAATATGGCGCACCATAGACCACATCAGCCTTTCCGAGAAAAAGTCAAGCGTGCTTCCATAATTCAGTGGAAAGCCAGATGTCTACAGTCAAGAATGCCTGAGTTTATACAGTTCATTTTCGAGAATAATTTTCCCATCATCGTCATTTGTGAACCACGTTTTTAAAAAAAAATACCTCGACTGTTGGGCTATGAATCATTCGTTTCTCCATCGTGCATTGAGCGAAGTCAAGTTGCTGTGTACATCCGTAAAAAACTCACTTATGTTCGCCAAAGAGTAGTCTCACTATGGAAATCACTACGTGTGTCTATATGTTAAAAAGGAGGAGTTGTCGTTTACGCTGATAGGCGCATATATAGCACCGTCACGTCGACTTGATCAACAGATATTAAACGATATATTCGCAACAACTCCAGCACCTTGGATATTGGTGGGTTACTTCAACGCTCATCATCCGCTGTGGGGAAGCATGAAGACAAATAGAAAAGGCACGAACTTAGTTGATCTCGCATCGGAGCACGGGCCTTAGGGGCTGATCGGTGGCAGCCCTACTTATCTCCGAGGAGTAACTTATAGCAGTAGCCTGGTCTTGACATTAGTATCACATAGTATTATCACGAAAGTTCAATGGTTCACAGATATTGAAACCCACGGCAGTGACCACATCCCCACGTACGTGACAGTCAGATGTCTGGACGATTCTCCTTCCCGAGGACACTCAAGACTTATTGACTGGGAAGAGTATCAGATATCAGTGGAGAGCTAGTGCATGCACGAACCGCCGGAATCTATTGAAGAAGTGATTAGTTGTGCAATGGAGACTTGCACGAAGATATCTTCGAAAGAATCGAGCTGTACCGCACTCGACCAAGAGTTGGAGCAACTTCGAGCTGTCAACCGGCGTGCCGAAAGACGATACAGACGCACGAAATCTATGACCTCAGGGAATCCAGGCGCATTCAGAAGAAAATCCAGCGTCGAATGCACTAACTTCAGGAGCAACGATGGAAGAGTTTTTGTGACTCACTAGAACCTCGAAAGCCTTTGTCTCCCGTATGGAGGACTCTTGGAGGTATTCACACACATCCGCAACAGCGTCATCCCTTCGCCGCTCTGGTGCTACATCAACGTCGCTCACAGCTTGATGTTTCTGGTGAATTTTGTGCAAAGATCGCTGGCGACATCTTTATACCGATCGATCTATTGTCACAGGACTCTCCAGTCGCACGAGATCAGCAAATGGAGGTTGCATTCACTATGAAAGAACTTCATGTGGCATTGAACACATGCAGACGCTCATCGTCCCCAAGTCCGAATGGAGTGACCTATGCTGCCCTACGTCACCTAGGCCCGAAGGCACAAGGCTGCCTCCTGGTCATTTTTAAGAAGTCTTAGCACAATGGAATAGTGTTTGATGAGTGGAAGTGCAGTTGCCTGGTGCCTTTGCCGAAGCCCAGAAAGTCTCCATTGTATCTGGCATCATACCAGCCTGTAGCACTAGCAAGCTGCGTCGGCAAGGTCATAGAGAACATGCTGCTCACACGCTTGGAATGGTACCTGGAACATTATAATATATATCCTGAGGCTATGGCTGGCTTTCGATGAGGTCAATCTTCAATCGATAGCGTCATTGACTTAGTGACCTCTGTTCACTAAGTCAATGACAGAAAGCTAAGAAACGGCTGTCCGTAGCTCTGTTCTTAGGCGTGAAAGGTGCTTATGATAACGTGAATCACGAGGCTGTTCTCAATGCTCTCGAAGCAGCTCAACTTGGAGGTCGTGTTTTCCGATGGCTAAGAAGCTACCTCACAAAGAGATCCATGTTCGTTCTAACTGAAGATGTATCTACGAGTAAGCATTTCACAAGTCGTGGGGTGCCACAAGGCGGCGTTTTGAGTCCGACTCTTTTCAACCTGTTTCTGGTGGGGCTTGCCGAAATGCTGCCACAGACGGCTTATATATCTCTACGCAGATGATATCTGCATTTGTGCGTCCGGCGTGACATGGCCTCAAGTGAGCGCAAGGATACAGAAGTCGGCAACGATGACATCGGCATACCTTCGCCAGCAAGGTTTGACTATCGCCACAGAAAAATGCGCAGCAGTGGCGTTTACACGTAAACCGATGTTTTTCTACCCGTTTTGCATAGATGGCAGATCAATCGCATATAAGAGAAATCATAGATTCTATGGTGTCAATGTAGATTGTGACGTAACCTGGAGCCCGCATGTCACATACCTGAAGAAAAAGCTCATTTGCAGTGAGAATGCATTCAAGTTCGTCGCCGGAAAATCATGGAGCCCATCCGTGCACTCCATGTTGCAGCTTTATACAGCCCACTTTTTCTGACTTCTTCGATACAGCCTTCCTGCCCTGTTCAACACGTGCAAGACTAACATCCGTGCACTACAGAGCGTACGAGCCCAAGCACTTCGGACATGTCTTGGCCTTCCAAGATGCTCATCGACAGTGGCAACTATAGTCATCGCACACGAACAGCCGGCCACAACGCATTTCATTGGCGAGACGCTGAGAGTGCACATTCGGCATTTATCACGGCTTCCTTCACACCATTTAGCGTGTTTGACAGCGCGGAGGCTCCATTATTTGTTCTGCGGTATGCTGACGAAACATCAGGACATATTACCGCCTGACTTCAAACTTGCGATGCGTGGAGCAGCTGTGTTATGGAGTCTCCGTCAACCTGACGTGAGCTTATCGGTTCCTGGAATCGTTAAGAAGGCAGGCATGTCACCGCTAGCTGTAAAGCATTTGACTTCGCGTCTGTTCGACGAAAGGCACTTTGACCGCATACATGTTTACACCGATGGCTCCAGTAATTCCAACAGCTGTACTAGAGCAGTGTTTGTTCCATCTGATATTGTGTTGCTCCAATACAAGTTTTCTCACACCACGACTTTGAGAGCAGCAGAACTCGCAGCGCTTCAAGGGACAGTCAAATACATTCTTCGGCAGCAACCTAATCAATGGGTCATCTTTTGCTACTCGAGGTCAGCCTTACAGACACTACGGTTCGCTGTGCAGCACGGGCTACATGAACAATCAGTATATCAGATAAGGCACAACTACCACGAAGCGCTCGTCGATGAGGGTGGCGATTTGGGCTTGTTGGTATGGTTGCATGATGATGGATGGTAGCGCAGACAACGAACACGGACAAGAGAAGGCACATAGACACAACACAGCGCTAACTTTCAACAACAGTTTATTACACGCAGATCTCCGTGGTGTATGCGATCCACCACGCCAACGTCGCACGTGCGTAGCTCTAAAAACCATCAAATATAACCAACGCGCGTGTTCCAATACTTTACAATTTTATATTTTTCAATCTTTTTTTACTTTTTCTTTCTTCCTTTTATCCCATGTTACCACAAACCCTATCGCGAATACATGTAATCAAGTTCCTTATCTGTCAACACCACTGATGGGCTGCTCACACACGTGTCACCTAGCTCTGCAATTCTGCCGGCCTCCAATACCAACCGCGTCATCTCGTGCCTACTTCTATTGATTATAACCGTTTCCTTGAATTTCGGTGTGCAATTACATCTCTGGCAATGAAGGGAAAGAAAACCATCAGGAACAACACTATTTACTTTGTTATTGTGCTCGCGCAAGCGATCGTTTATGCATCTACTGGTCTGACCGATATAACACTTTCCACAAGTAAGTGGAATGAGGTATACAACACACATGATGCACTCCACAAATAGGTTTCTATGTTTCTTTTGGCATACATTTGATTTTCCCTTGTCTGGTCTTGTGCTTCTGCAAAGACTCACCAACTTATTGGGTGCCGAGAAAACTACGTTAGTGCCACATTTTTCCGCAATCTTTTTTATCCTGTGAGAAACCTTATGCATGTATGGAACTACGGCAAAACTTTCCTTTCTTGAGCTCACCCTATCCATCCCTTCACATCTTTTCTCCAGCACTTTTCTGTGCAATCCTTCAGCAACGGACACGACGAGGCTCTTGGGGTACCCGGCATTGCTTAGCCTCGAGACCTGTTGTCTGAAACTTTCATTCATGAGGCACCGGCAGGACTTCTTTAGTGCCTCACTCAAGCACATCTTCGCAATGCCTCGTTTTACCAGTTTAGTATGCGCTGAGTGAAACTGTAGTAAAGGCTTACTTGCTCTGGGCTCGTAACACCAGCATGTCTTTTCATCTGAGAATTGAAAGTTAATGTCAAGTTAATGGTAATGCGCGTGAGTGCAACCTCCAACGTTCATGTGGCAGAAGGCATCTGCCTACCGGACTTTGTACTAGAAGTATTGGGACTTGGGCCAAAGTTTGCCGTGCAACCTCAAAAGAACAAGCCGGAACTCGTATCAATTGTACGTCAAGTGTCGAAGCGGGTTCCCGAGGATCAAGCCACCAGGATCATCAACGAAGGTGTGGACGCTTTAAAATTGTGTAGGCCTCCATGCCGCAGTTTGCCTCTCAAACGCGTGGAAACTTACTTGACACAGCATGCTCTGAGTGTACTTCCAGTCGATAAAGAAGGAGGGTTTGCGGTTTTCTCGCATGATGAATTTAAAGAAAAGGCTAAAAGTGCTATTACGGCAGTGTTCAGCGAAAAGAAGAGTATTTCGATTGAAAAAGTGAGGGGAAAAGCAATAGAACTTTGTAAGAGGATGAATCTAGAAGGTGTGCTTAGCGGTATCAGAAAAAGTAAAAATGACAGTCTGGATGTGTTCTTTAGTGCTAAAACGCATAAGGAAGGAGTACCGTTCAGAGTGATAGTGTCGGAGAAGGACACGTGGCAAAAAGCTGTAGCTGTGTATCTGCAAAGAACATTAAACTTGCTTGACATAAATGACCCCTTCCTGACAAAAAATTCGGAACAGGTGATAAGTTTCGTCAGGGAACGAAAAAACATAGGGTTAAAAGCGTTTTCGGCTGACATAAAAGATCTGTACTATTCTCTGCCACAATCAGCAGTATTAACAAGTGTTGGCGAATGCATCGATGAGTACGGTGCCGTTAGATTTAGCTCACAAGCAGGTACGTCCGTCGACAATTTCTTAGAATTACTTAGGTTTTACTTGTCGTCAACGTTTATTGAAAACAATGGTACCCTGTATCTGCAAAAACAAGGAGTATGCATTGGCTCGTGCTTAGCACCAGTTTTAAGTAATTTGTTTTTGGCTGAAATGGACAGGAGGCTATCAGGACGCCTAAATGAATACAATGTTGTGCACGTATTTAGGTACGTCGATGACTTTTTAGTGTTTATCAATGACAGAACTGCAGATTTTGCTACTCAATGTAGTAGCGTGTGTAGCGTTTTTCGTGAGGGGCTTAACCCACTTGAAGTGACTTTTGAAATGCCATGTGACGGAAGGCTCAGATTTCTTGACATTAACTTTCAATTCTCAGATGAAAAGACATGCTGGTGTTACGAGCCCAGAGCAAGTAAGCCTTTACTACAGTTTCACTCAGCGCATACTAAACTGGTAAAACGAGGCATTGCGAAGATGTGCTTGAGTGAGGCACTAAAGAAGTCCTGCCGGTGCCTCATGAATGAAAGTTTCAGACAACAGGTCTCGAGGCTAAGCAATGCCGGGTACCCCAAGAGCCTCGTCGTGTCCGTTGCTGAAGGATTGCACAGAAAAGTGCTGGAGAAAAGATGTGAAGGGATGGATAGGGTGAGCTCAAGAAAGGAAAGTTTTGCCGTAGTTCCATACATGCATAAGGTTTCTCACAGGATAAAAAAGATTGCGGAAAAATGTGGCACTAACGTAGTTTTCTCGGCACCCAATAAGTTGGTGAGTCTTTGCAGAAGCACAAGACCAGACAAGGGAAAATCAAATGTATGCCAAAAGAAACATAGAAACCTATTTGTGGAGTGCATCATGTGTGTTGTATACCTCATTCCACTTACTTGTGGAAAGTGTTATATCGGTCAGACCAGTAGATGCATAAACGATCGCTTGCGCGAGCACAATAACAAAGTAAATAGTGTTGTTCCTGATGGTTTTCTTTCCCTTCATTGCCAGAGATGTAATTGCACACCGAAATTCAAGGAAACGGTTATAATCAATAGAAGTAGGCACGAGATGACGCGGTTGGTATTGGAGGCCGGCAGAATTGCAGAGCTAGGTGACACGTGTGTGAGCAGCCCATCAGTGGTGTTGACAGATAAGGAACTTGATTACATGTATTCGCGATAGGGTTTGTGGTAACATGGGATAAAAGGAAGAAAGAAAAAGTAAAAAAAGATTGAAAAATATAAAATTGTAAAGTATTGGAACACGCGCGTTGGTTATATTTGATGGTTTTTAGAGCTACGCACGTGCGACGTTGGCGTGGTGGATCGCATACACCACGGAGATCTGCGTGTAATAAACTGTTGTTGAAAGTTAGCGCTGTGTTGTGTCTATGTGCCTTCTCTTGTCCGTGTTCGTTGTCTGCGCTACCATCCATCATCACGCTCGTCGATGGTCACGATATTGTATTTCAATGGCTGCCGAGTCTTGTGGAATTGTCGGCAATGACCGCGCGGATGAAGCTGCTCGGTCGGCTCATGACCAAGACCGGCGTACGCCCATACCACTCTTGAGAACAGGCGCTGCATGACGACGACAATCACTCGCTCGCCGTATAACTCTCCTACAATGGATAACGCCGGATTTCTACCATGCGCGCCTGTATTCGGTTGACCCAAACTTGCAACTTCGTTTGCCACCCGGGCTCCCACGATGCGCTGAAACTTTGCTGTGTCACATGAGGTTCGGTGTGGTATTTACGAATGCATATTCTCGTCTCTTTGGAATGGCGAGCAGTTTGGCATGCAACATCTGCGCCTGTGAGAAGACGCTCGAGGACATTCTATGCCACTGCCCAGCATACCAGTCTGAACGACGTATTATGAAGCCGAGCTGTGTGAACTGGATTCACGGCCGCTTACAGAAAAGAAGATCCTGGGACCTTGGCCGATGGTCTCCCATACGCGCAAAGCCATGAAAGCCCTCTTGTACTTTTTAAGGACCACCAGACTTCACGAGGGCTTGTGAAAGAACAGTGTGACACCATGCTGTATAGTCTCGAGCTGACTATTCATCCTTCTCTTTCTTACTCCTGTTATTTTCTATCTCTTTCCTTTCTATTATTCCCCCTTTTTTCCCACCCCAAAAGTAGGGTAGCCAACCGAGCCAAGCCTGGTTAACATCCCTGCTTTTCTTCTGTATTTATCTCTCTCTCTCCAGCTACTGTTTTGCAAGCAATGACAGCTGGCTGTGGCAAAGTTTCTTTCATACAGAGTTGCACAAAGGCACCCGCAGTTTATAGTATAATTGATTGAACACAATAGTGCGGATGAACAATTTATTTATGAGGTAAGTTTCAGAAAATGAATCGGTAAATAACATTCCTGTCTCTTCTTCGATTGCTACTTTATCAAAATGTGCCCTGCAGAGAAGAATCGAAAAGATTCTTATTATCAAGTCGACCAAGTATCTGACCTAGGTTTTCAGTAAAACCAATCTGTTTAACGAGCCTTCGTAAATGGTCCGTCACTGCCCACCCATCATCTTCGTGATTGCAGTAAATCTAACATAAACCATATATTTACCGGGCTTGTGTGCCCCATCCATTTATCTGCACTCCTTTCTTTATGTGCAAAAGCAAACTGTGGCTGTACTGACTGTGCATTCTCATGTACTGAGTACAAAAAGGACCAACCGTCTACAATGCTGTACACTGCTCTTACTAGAAATGAGTGCCATTCATCCTTTATTTTTCGCAATATGAGGCTGTGAATGGCTATGTGCGGTACAGAGGCTAAGTAAACGTATAAAACGATAGTATGTATATTGCATGCTTTCGCAGAAAGAAGCATCGGGTCATTTGGACCGAATGAATGACTACAAAGGGAGCACTTTTGCCGCAAGTACCGACAAGAGAATAAACTCTGATTGTGAACAGAAAAAAAAAAGATATATATGCGTTGCCACGTGGCATTACGAAATACTGTCTCCTCCGGTATCTCAAGCAAAGTACGTTGCATTTTGATGCGCTCTTACTCAAGATAGAAGATGAGAGAGGAGAAGCGTACTGTCGTGTTTTTTCAGGTTGGTGAAACAGTAAAAATATAAGCATAAAACGCAACGTGGCTTCGGCCGTTTATGCAGCAACATGCACTCGCTCAAAGTGCGCTTGCATCAGGATGATTGGCAGTGTTTTGAAAAAGGCTGCATGTTTTGCGCCAACCCTTTCATCGCTCAAAGCAAGAGTTAGATAGCGTCATCTTTCTGTCCAATATGGTTTTGGTGTTTCGATACAACACAGCGACCTCTTTTTTTTTTTCAGAGCTCACCGAGTCGACTATGTCGCTCGCGTCGCCTCTTTTTCTTATGGGACAATGAAGGTTGCAAGTAAATGTAGGCACCTGAACTAAAGCTTGGACGTATGTCACTTGGACCTACGTTTCCACATGTTTTTTTTTAAATATATCGAAGCAAGTAGCTATCGATGCTGTATCTTTTTATGCTAGCGGGCTTGAGATAGGTCATCAGCGCGTAATGACTGTTCGGCTCTGGTTTGTGCTTGGTATAAATGATAGAAATAATGAGAACCACCATCATCATCAGCGTGTTTTATGCTCACTGATGAGTGAAGGCCTCTTCGAATGATCTCCGATCCACTTAGTTCCACGCTGGCTGATTTCAAGCTTCTCAATTTCATTGCTCCACCAAAACATTTAGGATTCTCGTCAGTTCTCAAATCTGATATGCTGCCTTTTCTGTCTATTTGAGTTACGCTCATTATTTTTCGTTTCATGACACGCTGCATGACACATTACTTCTCAAGTTTCTTTGTCAGTCCACGAGTTTCTTCCCAATTAGTTAGAGGTTTCAATATACAATGGTCGTACACCGTACACTTCAGTGACTCGCAAGGTCCGGATATCTTGTGGTTGAGAATGAACATTCCTATACACCGATCTTGTGTGCCTCATTTTCAGTTTCTTTGTTTTTCACACTGCCTCCACACGGCATTGTGTGCGCACCTCTCATTGACTTGAGAAAGTCGACGTCGGCTCTTCTCATGGTAGCGCAAATCAGTGAGTAATAATAATAATCTGCAGTTATTTTGAGAAATGCACTGTTATTTGAGTCGAGCAGCGGCGCAGCACTCGACTCTTAGTGAAGAATCGAATTCGAGTCGACGAGCGTTTGTGAATACGATGGAAAGCCCTCCCTCACATCATTTACACGAAAACATAATATAAGATCTGTTGTTGATATTTACTGAAGCCGATCCTTTTCATCCGTTCCGCAGACAGTGTTTCTGCTCCTATTACCTCTATGACAAAGCTGCACTGGTGGCTCTTTTTGGCACTGGTAAAATCATATTTTGAAGACTCATATTCCTCAGTGCTATACATGTGTGCTCATCTTCTTGTGTGTCCGTTTAACGCTGTTAGCCTCGAGGAGTTAGGCTGGCGCCGCCTGGCAGGATGCCTAGGTGACGTCATGGTAAGGATGCTTCGATGCCTGCCGTGGCGCGCCTACATAACATGCGCTCGCATCGTACGCTGTTTCGCAGTTTGCGATCGCCTTTTGCTTGACTAAATCTTCAGATGAATTACGAAAACTGCATCAATAATGCTCCCAGTAAAACGACGAAAAACTTTGGTCAGTAAAATCGCGAACGGTTACCACGCTTCAGCTTGCACATTTTGATCACGTTCGTGTTCTCGCGCTGCAGAATTCGAGGATGGGTTCGATTAATGGTTGCAGCAGCCACATTCCGACGTGAGTGAATTATGAGAACATGTTCGTGCTTGGATACCAAGTAATCTTACAGCGTGCCCATGTTCAAGTCATGCTTTTCATACATAAGACAGCTTATTTACATTAGAGGTTGCTTTCTTCACGAGCGCTTCTTTTGAGAGATGTGACATCTTCACTTCCGAAAGTTTTATTTGTATCGCACACAAACTCCTATCCGGAACATTTTTTTTTTGCGCACTGTTGCAAAAACTCATGCATTATCGAGGTTCGCAAGCTATCTTCAAAGCCCTTGGGCAAAAATGCCCCCGCACCTGTTGTACTTTTTTACTTTAGGACGAACTCACTCATAATGTAGTTTCACGCTTTTTTTGTAGTAATTCCAGGGCTCATCTCACTAACAAATGAGTTTAGGTGAATAGCGGAAAGTTCAATCAACATCGTAGTAATGGTGTTATTACTCTCATAAGGGCCGGTGTAAATGATCCACTCGAAAATTATTTTAAATGCGAAGCATTTCTTAGCAAACTTCGGTGACATTGAGCGTATCTATCTATCTATCTATCTATCTATCTATCTATCTATCTATCTATCTATCTATCTATCTATCTATCTATCTATCTATCTATCTATCTATCTATCTATCTATCTATCTATCTATCTCTGTCTGTCTGTCTGTCTGTCTGTCTGTCTGTCTGTCTGTCTGTCTGTCTGTCTGTCTGTCTGTCTGTCTGTCTGTCTGTCTGTCTGTCTGTCTGTCTGTCTGTCTGTCTAATCTAGCCGCTATGACTTTTAGCTCTTTTGGCCGTTTCGATAGTGTTATCACTACAAAATTTGATCTGGCATGACATGACTGTACGAAGAAAATATTCGAGTATTCATAACATGAAAATCATGGCATGTATGCCATGAATGTCATGATTTACATTTCGTCATCTTGCAGCTCTTGTGGTGGATTCGTTCACATGGCATGTTGCAAGACTGGCATGGCATGGCGTGACTGCATGGCGAACACAAACGACAGACCCTAACATGAAAATTATGACATGCGTCTCATATAACAACATCACTACATGCCACGCTCATGATGCGCTCGCGGCCGTTTCGCTAGCGTCACATATACCAAATTTGGTATTACGGTACGTGAATAGATGACGAAGATATGATAGTGGTGCAAACATGATAAACGTGAGATGCGTGTCATGTAACAGCATGACTACATGCTACGCTCATGAGGCGCGCGCGGCCGTTTCGCTAGCTTCACATGTACCAAATTTGGTATTACGTGACGCGAACGGGCGACATAAATAAATGACACATCCAAACATGATATAGACGATATTCGTGTCATTTGAGAACATGGCTACATGCCACAGTCAAGGAGCCAATACATTTCGACGTGACGCGGTGCGCGTGCTCGCTGGCGTTACCACGCCAGGCGCCGGTCCTGCCATATACTAGCAAGCGCGCGCCGCGCTGCGTTTCTTTGACGCATGCGCGTTTCAGCGCGTCCAGCGTCCCTTCGTCACGAAAAGAGGGAGACGCAGTGTTGTCTGGGTAACGCATCAGCGCGAAATGCAGCATGTTGCATTTCGCACCAGTTGCCATCGGGCCGCACCGACGGACGCTAGTCGCGTCGGCTGCGACTGGCATCAGACTATGGAGTGCTCGCGTTTTGCTAACGTAGCGTCACTGTGCCCAGGGTGCGCGTGCGTCAACGCTATATTGGATTATATTGGGCCCTTCATGATGTGCTCGCGGCCGTTTTGCTAGCTCCACATATACCAACTTTGGTGTTACGGGACGTCAATGCATGACGAAAGTATATAACTAGTGCAAACATGATAATCCTGACACGCGTGCCATGTAAAAACGTGACAACATACGACGCTCATTAGCGTGTTCGCGGCCGTCTCGCTAGCTCCACATATACTATATTTGGTATCACGTGACGTGAATAGATGGCGAAGGTAAACGACACATCTAAACATGATAATCATGACACGAAAGCCATGTACGGCATCATTTACCTCCACATCGTAACGTTCTGCAGACTTTAAAAAGACATATAAACCTTTCTCATTCGTGCTTCGCAGATCGATTCCCACTGTACGTGGGATCTGCCAATTTTTTTCTTGCATTTGAGTACATCCGAGCTTCATTACCTTTAGCGTGGATATGATATGTGAGACCAGACCCTGACTCATCGAGGCTATGACCGTTTATTATTGCATAGGCCACGTCGTTGAGAGCGCCATAAAAACTGTTCATAGTGCTTATTTCGACTTTCAATCAATATCTCTGCAAACAATTGTTGTCAATGGTGCTCCCACGTGAAATAAACATTACTGCTTGTGACGCGGCGTTTGATCGAACCAGCTGTTCATACAAATCGCAATAAACGACCACATAATTCAAGGCGACTAACTAAACTTATTAGAAGAAATATTTACGCAATTCAAATCGTGACACTACCATCTAAGTGATGTTCCGTACTACACTGAAGAATTCCCATTCAGAGACAGGAAAACTCTCTACTTAGGAGATTTTTTCTTGCAAACATTGATGAAATTCTCAGCATGATTCCCTGCACAACAGTACTAATTTTCGACCGCATCCATGCACACACATACTATAATTACACGTGTCTCATGTACTGACGACTTTTGAAATCATGACTAGCCCCTCCACTGCCACACAACAAAAGTATTGCTTTAAATATTGATATACTGTTAGTACACTGCACATTGTGGGCTTCACACATAATACCACTAGTGAACTAGAAATCATTCAGCGTAAATATCAGAAACAAATCTGAAAGTAATATAGCAAGATGATCTATTTGGTATAAGTGCATCGTAGGTTATTTTTAGCGCACACTGACACACGGACAATAAACGCGCTGGTGTTGTACCATTCTTTTCTTTGTATGTGTGTTAGTGTGCGCTAAAAATATGTTACGATAAAATCTCAAAGGCTATGCTTGCGTGGTGCACGTGCCAAAACCGATTACAGCAGATGAAGGCCCAGTGTGACCCCTAAGTATCGGTCGCCATAGGGTATTTTAACCAATCCTGATATTCTTTGCAATATCACGAAGATTACATTTCTCCCTTTGGCTCAAAATGACAGGCAAACATTTCCTGAAAAAGTAAAATTTCCTTGCACGGAAAACCACTGTTAAACCATCTGATCATTACTCTGAGCATTTTGTGTGTGGCCATATAATTTTGTTGAACCTTCTGGATATCTTAAAAGATTTTGGATGCGAAACGGTTTATCGTCGAGCTCCAACTGGTGTGCGGCGTGAACACCCTTACAGCGCGAGCGCGTCCCTTCCTCTCTCTTCTCTCCCACGCTCTCCCCTCCTTTCTCTAGGCATCCATCCCAGTGGCGTTTACACACCCTTTGCGCGTGCGTGACATCCGCTCCTCTTGTCCTCTCTCACTTCGCAACACTGACGCAGGCAGCGTATGCTCGCTTCTACCTCTCTCCTTTGGTATTCATACCCGTGGCGGTAACACCACTGCGCATGCGCGTCCTCCCCCTCTCTTTCCTCTCTCGACCCGCAAAGCTGATGCAAGCAACGTCTTCTCGCTCCCGCCTCTCTGCTTTGGCCATGGAGTTTCTCACAATGATACCCAAAGGGAAGTGTGGCGCCACCGTCTATACGAATTTCTTAAAGGACCCCATTGGTGCGCTGGGAATGACGGTATATATTGTCTGCCAGGCTTGTGTATGCTGGTGTCATGCGAAGCTTTGGCTCAAAAGTGAATACGACTGCGTAAATAAGGCTTCTCTAAAACAAAACGTTTATGAGTGGATCTCATTCACGTGTATTATAGTCTAAAATAAAAGTCGCCTCACCTTGATGGCACAACAAAACGGCCAAGAAAGAAACAGATGCGATAAAAGTGGCGGAGGGAACGCTCGCTTTGTCGTCTGCCTGCCAAGTTTAGCGGCCATTGGTTACTCTTTACACTTCGTAAAACTGTACATCAACGCAGAAGGTTCCAGGGTAACATAAAACACGTTTCTGTGCAAGGAGAAAAATAAATAGTTTATTACGTGTTTTTAATAAGAAATCAATCATTTTAACGCAAAGCCAGACGCGTCTTTGAAGTATACAAATCCGAGTCAAGTTCGAAGCTCACATATACCGGCATTCCCTAGCATCCAGCAGCTCACTAGCGCCAGATTTCCCTCTAAGAAGTTTGTGAAAACGTTGTGGCTTTGGCATTCCTCCCCATGACATTTACACCACTGTTGCGCATGTGCGTCCCCTCTCCCTTCTCTCCTACGCTGCTTCCTCTCTCACCTCCCAACGCCGACGCAGGCAGAGTCTCCTAGTGATTTTCTTGCAACCATTCATTGGCCACCCCGTATATATAGGCACTGGGTTTTGGTCTTCAAGTTAGTACTGTGTGGGAGATTTTGGATGCGAAGAAGCTGTTTGAATGTAGTGTGTAACGCCATACATACGTGCGTCCGTACAAACGCGCCTCGACGCGTTTTACTCGCCGAAGGTAGTGTTGCAGTGCCAAGTAGGCGACGCCGCAGCTGCGCGATGACGTCATGCGCCCCTAGCATGCTCTCCTCACCGGTGTGTGCTGACGTCACTTCCTTCCTCACCCGCAGCTAGCTCGACGCAGCGCCCGCAGCTGCCAGTCCTCCGCCTGCTCGCAACACACTTCTCTCTCGCTTCATCCTCTCCACCGCCCGCAATGCTCGATCGCACGTCGAGTGGAAACACTATTTCAACTCATTTATCTGTGATGATACCTACACGAACCCCAACCCGCCTCCCGTGTCTTCGATTTTGTAACAAACATTTACTCGAGTAAACACTGCACCGAGTTTCTCTTAAAACCATTCTTCCAGCCCCCGCATCGACGCCCGTTTCAACTAGGTCAACCCCGTGCGTGCCGCTGCTGCTCTTTCGCATCCCATCGGGGTTCCCTTCGTGAAAATGGTCGATAATTTTTTTTTAACACGAAGCATTTTTTTGCGAACTTCAGCGACTTTGAGCGTATTTATCTATCTATCTATTCGCACACAACGTTTAGCTCTTCTGGCCGTTTCGATAGTGGTATCAATACAAAACTTGATATGGCATCACATCACTGTACGAAGAAAATATTTGAGTAGTCATAACATGAAAATCGTGGCATGCATGTCATGAATGTCATAATTTACATTTCGTCATCCTGCAGCTCTTGCGGTGGTTTCGTTCACATGGCATGTTGCAAGACTGGTATGACATGGCATAATTGCATGGCGAACACAAGCGACAGACCCTAACATGGAAATCATGACATGCGTCTCATGTAACAACATGACTACATGCCACGCTCATGATGCGCTCGCGGCCGTTTCGCTAGCGTCACATATACTAAATTTGGTGTTACGGTACGTGAATAGATGACGAAGGTATGATACTGGTGCAAACATGATAACCATGAGATGCGTGTCATGTAACAACATGACTACATGCCACGTTCATGATGCGCTCGCGGCCGTTTCGCTAGATTCACATATGTCAAATCTTTTATTACGTGATGTCAATGAATGACGTAGGTGTGTGACTGTTGTAAACATGATAATTATGAGATGCGTGTTATGTGATAACATGACGACATGCCTCAGTCAAGGTGCCAATACATTTGGACGTGACCCGGTGCGCGTGCGCACCGGCGTTCGTTTCGTCGCGTCTAGCCGTCGTTGCCACGCCAGGCGGAGGTCCTGCCATTTACTCGCAGGCGCGCGCCGCGCTGCGTTGCTTTGACGCGTGTGCGTCCCTCCGTCACGAAAAGAGGCAGACGCAGGGCTGTCTGGGTAACGCATCAGCGCGAAATGCAGCATGAGAGAGAGAGAATAAACATTTATTAATAACAAATGCACACTGAGCCTTCTTTGGGTGGGGCCCTCAGTCCAGGGCTACATTGCCTTGCGCGACCCTTCGAGCCCGCTGGACCAGCTGCTGCTGTTCCTGCCGGCGTAAGCTGAGCAGTGCAGACTCCCAAGAGGAAGGGGTGGGATTGGGAATGGGAGGCACGCCCTGTGGGGCAGAGCATTCCCACGTGGAGTGGTACACCGTCGGTACGGATCCACAGAAGGGGCAGTAGGAGGGATAGAGAGTCGGATGAAAGCGATTTAGCATAAAAAGGCAAGGAAATGAATTGGTCTGTAGTTGCCGCCAAGCGACACCATCTGCTCTGTTAAGTGAAGGATGAGGGGGAGGATACGTATAACGGCTCTGTCGATTGTACTGCAGCGTAGCGTTGTAGTTTAGTGGTTCTGTCGATGCATCGTCTGGATTGGACAGCTCTTCCAATGGAGCCCGGCCGGTCAGCTCTCGGGCAAGCGCATGAACGCGTTCATTACCATGGAGAGAGGCGTGTCCAGGAGTCCAGACGATACGCGCAGGACGTAATGCGGACGGTGAGACAGAAGAGAGGATATTGTGTGTATGTGCAGCCACAAGTCCTTGAGCGAAAGCACGGCAAGCAGCTTGTGAATCTGTTACAATAGTGACAGGGGAGTCATGTGACAGTGTCGTAGCGTGAACAATTGCCAGAGCAAGAGCTCCCTCCTCTGCCAGACCACTGTCTGTAGTGCGAAGTGTGGCAGACGCCACAAGGGCGTCTGTGTCATCTGTCACGGCTAAACACATGGCTGACTTTCTCTGGGTAGCGTGCTGCATCAGTGTAAAGTACTTGTAAGTCTGATGTACCATCACCAAAGACGCGTGTCATAGCCTGAACCCGGGCACGTCGACGACCGGCGTGGCGGGAGGGATTCATATTGCGTGGAATCGGAGGCACTTTGATGAGTGCGCGGACAGTAGAAGCAAGTTTATGTCGCGGTACTTGTGCGGGTTTTGAGGTATCGGGTAGCCAAGACGAGACAGGATGGCGCAGTCCTGACGGGTCTGCCTGAGCCGTTGGAGCTGACTGTTATGCTGGGCGTCGATGAGTTCGGTTATGGTGTTCTGGACTCCTAATTGAAGGAGGCGTTGTGTAGATGCGTGTGGAGGCAAGCCGATAGCTGCCTTCACAGCTGTCCGTAGAAGGATGTCCATCTTTTTTATTTGAGCTAGAGTGAGATTGTGAAAGGGAAGATGATAGGTGAGACGACTAACTATGAGTGCTTGTACTAAGCGGAGGACATCCTTCTCACAGAGGCCTCTCCTGCGATTGGTGATGCGTTGGATCATGTGTGTAATTTGAGTTATCTGCTGAGCCAGAAGGTGTGTAGTGTACGAGACCTTGCCGTCAGACTGAAGGTACAGGCCTAAAATGCGAATTCGTGGTACCAGAGGGATAGGATTACCACCAAGAAACAGCGAAATGTAGGAGAATCAGCGGTTTCGCGGCGCCGCTTGTATACCAATAACAACTCCGACTTATCCACTGAGCACGTAAGGCTGCCGGCAGCAGCATAGTCTTGAACCACAGACACAGCTTCCTGTAGGGCGTCCTGAATTGTTCCGTCTGATCTTTTGGTCGCCCAAATTTTAATGTCATCAGCATAGATGGCATGCTGGATGTGGGGAACCTGTTGCAATAGGGAAGGGAGTTTAGCCATAGCGACGTTGAACAAAGTGGGCGAGAGAACCGAGCCCTGTGGTGTTCCTCTGTCTGCGAGACGAATGACGTCCGAACGGAGGTCTCCAATCCCAATAGTGGCCGTGCGGTCAGAAAGAAAGGACCTGACGTAATTGTAGATACGTGAGCCACACTGAGATGAAGCGAGATTGTCAAGAATAAGGTCGTGGGAGACGTTGTCAAAAGCACCCTTCCGATCCAGGGCCAGAATAGCTCGGACCTGGTTTGAACTGGGGCTATCGAACACGTCCTCCTTAAGCTGTAATAATACGTCCTGTGTAGAGATACCAGGACGGTAGCCGAATAGTGTATCAGGAAAAAAGTGATTGTCTTCGAGAAATGGTTGTAGTCGAGAGAGAACAACGCGTTCAAAGAGTTTAGCTACACATGAAGTTAAGGATATAGGGCGAAGATTCTGGAGGGATTGCGGCTTGCCAGGCTTTGGAATAAGTATGATTTCTGCGTGTCGCCACTCCTGTGGTAGCGTGCTGTTTTTCCAATGTTCGTTGTAAAAAGCGGTTAAATATTCGATGGACTGGTCATCTAAATTACGCAGAAGTGTGTACGTAATCCCGTCTGTACCGGGTGCTGTGTTGCGCTTAATGCTTTGCAAAGCTGCCCTAACCTCTGCTTCTGTAATGTCCTCATCTAGAGGCGTATCGTGTACGTGTGGATAATCACGGTAGGCGGGACGGGGGCCCGTGGATACATAGTCTTGCTTTAAGGTGTGCAGCAGAGTGTTATCGTCGAGCCCTGATTTGTGGAGAATGGTGCGGATTGCGTTAGCAGTGTGTGATTTTGTCTGCGTGGGATTTAAAAGAGCACGGAGTATACGCCACGTTCGAGGTGTACTTAGTGAGCCGTTGAGTCGATCACAGAAGTTATGCCAATTGTTCCTAGTGAGCATGTTCGCATAGTCCTGTGCCTCAGTAGCTAGTTTGGCGATTCGGAGACGAAGTTTTCGGTTATATTTCTGTCGCCGCCACCGCCGTGTCAAGCCTCTGTGGGCATCCCAGAGATGTAGCAGATGCCGGTCCACATCCGGCGTTTCTGTCATCGCAGCGATGAGTTTGGTAGCTCTTTCAAAATCGGAGTGAAGTTGTAATATCCAAGCCTCTAGGGAAGGAGAGTCCTGATGGGTAGTTGTACGATTACGCCTAAATGCATCCCAATTTGTTAGTTTTATGATGCGCTCTGGGGCACGCGTGGCTGCTACTTGGAGCTCTGTAGTTAGTATATGGTGATCACTGCCTAGATTCACCATGAGGTTTCCCCAGGAATGGTGACTAACGCCCTTGACTATCGTGAAGTCGGGGCATGTGTCCCTGCACACACTATTACCTAGGCGAGTGGGTTGATCAGGTTCTGTCAGCAGGGTCATGCGATGAATCGCGAGAACCTGTGCGAGTCGTCGGCCTTTAGGCGTTTCTGTTGCGTAGCCCCAAGCCGGATGGGGGGCATTGAAATCTCCTACAATAACTATGTGTTTGCCCAACTTGCAGATTTGTGTGAATAGATTACCGAAGTCATCGTTCCTGGCGTTAGGTGCACTGTAAACGTTAAGCACGTACAGGCTGCTACTGGAACGAGAGCACGGGACTAATTCGAGAAGTACGTGTGAGATGGAGGTGCTTTGAAGGGTGTGTTCTATGACAGTGACATGCTTAGAAACTAATGTAGCTGTGCGATGTGGTGTATTGTTCGTTACGTCCGTGTATGTGGTGTAACCCGGAAGCGTAGGGGTACATTGTACTTCTTGTAACGCTATGACATCGGGAGTAATCTGCTGCGTCGCAATGAATTGCATCAGAGCTCCGCGTTTCCTACGATACCCCCTGCAATTCCACTGCCACACACGTAGGAGTTGAGGGGTGTCACGCGTTGACCTACGGTTTCTCGCCATGATAATGCAATAGCGGGGCCTCGGTAGTACACGGAGGCAATTCAGACTGTGCTAAATCTTGGTGGAGGGTGGTGGGAAGCGGGACTGCAGCAGCTGCGGCTGTTGGGACGGTTTTTCGGGACGGTGATAAGAAACGGGAGGGGCGTATGTAAGGATGCGGTCGCTGTGTTCCACGTGTCGGAGACGTGCTGCGTTTTGGTGCAGATGGCGAAATATCAAGTTGGCCAAGTGCAGCCGATATCTGCTGTTTAACATCCGTTACAATCTGCTGGACAGCAGGTTGCAGGGCCTGCTGGATCAATTGTTGGAGTGGAGCTGTTAGTTCAGCCATAATGCTATCCTTCATTTTCTGCATTTCTACCTGCATCATAGTTGCGAATTCGTTCCTTAAAGAAGTAGCCATTTCGTTCAACGCCTCTCGTGTGCAATAGTCGGATCGTGCCGTAGTTGACGACATGTCAGGATGAAGCTGAGTGTCTACTGACATGGGTTGTGGCAGTCTAGGTGGCGTTGGTTGTGGTGTTCTTTCCTGCGTTGATGTTTGTGTGAGGGAGTGGGACTGGTGTGGAGAGGGAGGGAGAGGAGGGAACTGCCCTGCCCAGCTTACCGTTTGTGCTGTCTTGTGGGAACCGCTTTGCTGCCCATGATGATGCGTTGTCCCATCCGTGTGCCAGCCTTGAGATCCCGGCTGGCCAGCGAAACCACTCCGCGATGACGAGTTTCCTCGCTTGGGCCCCGACTCATCCCTGGAATGGCTCCTTCGCCTGGCTGCACTCCCGGACGCACTGCTCTGCTGTCCGGGGCTGGGAGATGGTGACTGGGCCTTCTTGGTGGGAGTAGCTGACCGGGGTGGTTTGCGTCGGTTGACAGGTGGCAAAAACCACTTTGGGCATGGTTTGGCAGCCGTCGGGTGGTCGCCACCACAAAGCATGCAAGAAGGGCGGCACTCGTGGTTGTTGGGTGATAGTGAATCCCCGCACACTCGGCATTTCGGTGTGTCAGGAGGCTGTGGGCACACATCCTCACGGTGTCCAGTTTTGTTGCACTTTCTACAGTGGGGAATAGTCCGTTTGTATAGGTAGCAGCGGAGAGCCTGTCCGTACGCGTTCACGAAGAAAGGGACTCGCTTGCCACAAAATGTGAGCACCATTGCTCCGGTGTTGCCGAGGCGTCTGCACGTAAGGACCTCGTAGCCCGGTACTTCAACTTCTGTCAGGAAGTCGTCTGGTGTGATTTCATGGCCTATTCCGTTGACCACCCCTTTGCACGAATTATCAGGCGCAATAACATAACAGGTGATGTCGTAGGTTGCTGCGTGCACTATAATTTTGGTGATTTGTCCAAGTGCCATGGCGATGTGTTCAGAAATGCAGCATGTTGCATTTCGCACCAGTTGCCATCGGGCCGCACCGACGGACGCTAGTCGCGTCGGCTGCTACTGGCGTCAGACTATAAAGTGCTCGCGTTTTGCTAACGTAGCGTCACTGTGCCCAGCGTGCGCGCGCGTCAACGCTTTACTGGAGTATATTGGGCCCTTCATGATGTGCTCGCGGCCGTTTTGCTAGCTCCACATATACCGAATTTGGCGTTACGTGACGTGAATGAATGACAAAATATATGACTGGTGCAAACATGATAACCCTGACACGCGTGTCATGTGAGAACATGACAACATACCACGCTCATAGCGTGCTCACGACCGTTTTGCTAGCTCCACATATACTAAATTTGGTATCCGGTGACATGAATAGATGACGAAGGTAAAGGACACATCTAAATATGATAATAATGACACGGAAGTCATGTATGGCATCATTTACCTACTTCGTAACGTTGTCCTGATTTTAGAGGGACATATTAACATTTCTCATTCATACTTCGCATATCATCGATTGCCACTGTACGTGGGATCTGCCAGTTTTTTATGGTGGATTCACCTAAAGTCTCTTTTGGTAAAAAGCGCAACTTTGTCAAATCACCCGAACAAACTTCATGAAAATTGTGACGTGTTTAGTTAAATTGAAAATATTTATATTTTATTTGAAATTCTCTGGGACACATGTTCTAACCCCGGAGTGTCCGCCAAGTTGTAATGAAGTGATAATCATACTTTGCACGAACGAAGGCGTACCGTCATACTTTCTTCCCCGATGTCATTGAAGATTGGAATGGGTTACCGAGTAACATAGTCAATGCGGGTGATGTTAATGAATTTATGCATTTACTTGATTTACATTTATGTGATTTATTGTAAATATTATTGAGATTGTTATTCGTTGCATTGCGAATCAAGGTGTGTGTTTTTCGTTTTTCGTTTGGAATGCAGATCTTTCACGAATTTGTGTATATGTATACCTGGTTTATCATTGGGAGATTCATAGTTATATCCCCAATTTGTTTGTACAGTGTGTCGTACCTTTCCTGTAATGACCCTCAATAGAAGGTTGACAGTATTTATAAATAAAGTAATAAATTAGATAACGTAAAGCCTTTTGGCACTGATTTTTTGGCGTAAGTGGGCAAAACAACAGATGCCTTGCTGTAATGCACCATCATTTTCAAAGTGGATCTGCCGGTCAGATGGGAGCTTGCCCATTCGATTGTCGCAACTTCTTGCAGCTCACTTAACTTTCCCTGGCAATGTAAACAGCCACCTTCTACCTTGGCAGAATCGCATAGCAACGATGAGCAGTTATCGCCACCGTATCACGGAAAGGCGGACACACGGCGGGCGCACGGAAAGGCGATACTCGGCCTCAGAGCAAGCGAGTCCTTTCCGTGACGTCAGTGCTCACAGACTGCCGCGCCACCAGGGTTCGTTCTCGGGGCTAATTATTGTCATGCTGAATTTCACGCTGGATTATTCTCATTCTGGTGTTTTGAGTTAACTTAGTTGTGAGCTATCATTATCCGGACTGGCAAACATAGTCGTTAGCGCAGCTATCTCTTAAAGAAAATATTCAATCTTCCTTCCTGTGTATGGCATAATTTGTTTCAGGACCCCACTACACTGGTGTTGTGCGAATACAAATATCTGTATTGATTTACTGGGAAGCGTTAAAGGATTTGTGTCGCAAAAGAGGATTCCAGAGTGAAATCTTTTTAGTCAGCTCGAATGTTTTTCTTCTGGGAAATACAGTATTGATATCCGTGTAGTTTTGTCCAACGAATGAGTGCATGCAAAATTTTTTTTCAGGAATTTCAGTTGTCAAACCTTATTATAGAGTCGCATAATGTTGTTTCTATGGGGTAGCATACCGGGCTGAGCTCTGGTAACGTTCCCACCTTTCTCCTTATTCTCTCTCTCTCTCTCTCTCTCTCTCCTTTCTCTCTCTCTCTGGTTTTTTTTTTATATCTCTGATGGCCGAAAAGTGATCGTCGAACCTCAAAGTGTGTTCAAAATCATTCAGCAGCTTAAAAGGATCAACCAATAAATATGAAAGAAGGGAATGAATAAATAACGTAAAACTATAAACGAATACCTAGCATGCTCTAGGTTGTGAACTTTTATGATGAATTCTGTTCTTGAGTTTTCTTTTTTTTTTCTGAAGCCTACAGCAACCATTGATCAACCAGTTGAACGAACACCTAAAGCTAGTCGGACCCTTGAATAAAGCATCCCTCCCCCTCCTTGCCAAAACTATAAGTTATCCTGAAATGAAGTTCTTTCATTGCAGTACATCAAAAAAAAAATCTTATGCATTTGCTTAAGACTAACGCCGCCTGATTATTCTGATCAGTCAATGCACTTATCCTTAGTCCCCCCCGCCTTTTTCGAAACCCTTTTTAACCTGATGTAGTTTTGCAGTGCTTCTTTCCTTGCATCTTTATCTCTCTCTCTCTGATCGTTGTCATTGCAAGCTTTCTGCGCTAAACCTGGCTTCACTCTGCCTCAGTGGTCGGTACACCTTAGACTAAACGACAGAATGATTTCCAGGGACGCCATTTTTCGTGACATCATAGTGACTTTATATTTACGTAAATAGTTGCTCATCCATGACTTAATGGTGATGCCATTTGCGGAACGTCCTCACTGTTTGAGAATTTCTTGCATCACTTACGTTCATGCCGATGACGCGAACAGTCAATTTTGAAGCTGGATTTGATATATCTATGGCTTCTGCTAGAAGAAAAAAAAAAATGGCAGCATATCCACGCAGTGAATGATGGAGAGTGGGGAGAAGAATTCGTCCGTCCATTCGTTCTTGCTTCCGTCCGTCCATGCGTCCGTCAGTGTGAACGTCCATGCGTCCATCAGCCCGTCCGTGCGTGCGTCTGTTCGTGCGTCCGTCCCTGCGTTCGTCCATGCAGCCGCCCCTGCGTCTGTTCATGCGTCCATCCATGCATCTGTCTATGTGTCCGTTCGTCCATCTATTCAACACTTTAAGTACCACCATCTCGCATCTTTTCATCATATATTCCCCATATAGAAGCACCGCCATCCAGAGGTCATTCCAAGGACTAAACGAGAGGTGGCACACGCACACTTTCTTACGGCTTGCGCTTCGGGTCCACTTCCCATCTTTAACCACCTCGAGTTCATGGTAAATACTAGTTCATGGTAAATACTAGATACTAAATACTAAATACTAGATACTAAATACTAAATACTAAATACTAGATAAGGAGTTATGGCCCACATATGCCACAACCGCTCGCTCGTCGCGTAGTTCGTTTTAAAGATACCTCAACGCGACTGTTCAGCTGATCAACGAAATACATTTTAAGGCAGACTACCCACGTGTTGAGACATTTGAACCCAGTAATAGTGTTATATAGTGAAGTAGTGTCCAGATAGGCTGAAGTAAGATTTTTACACATACGCTCCTCTGCGGCTGCGGCTTCTCACCCGAATCATTCGATGTGTCGACCATAGTGGCCAACGAAAGCTAAAGTAAACAAGAAAAGACGTGTAATGAACTCTACGATTGATGTAGGAAGTGAAGAACGTGCGACAATTCTGGCATATCAGTGCTCCCTATTTATCTATAGCGACGGGCCAAAAGTTGACGAAAACGTGCTGCCGCTAGATGTACGGCCGCAATATTGACTCGCCGGCTTTGGAGGGATCAAAAACAAATAGAAGAAGCGGAGCCAATTTCGGGTGCGAGTCCGTGGCGTGATCGTCCCTATAAGTCATCGTGTACGCTACTTCCGCTCGCTACTCGCGCTCATGCTCCTCTTTCAGCTGCTCCTTTTTCTTCTTCCTCAGCCATTCCCTCGCGCTTGTTTAAGTTTCATTGCCCGTGATGCATGGGGGTGCAACACTCGCGGAAGGATATATGTTGCCTCTTAAGAGCTGACACAAGACCAATGAGTTGGCCGGCAGTATTTCTGTCTTCTTTCCTCTATCTCTGTTGGCCAGTCTCGAGAATCCCATCTTTATTTAGTTTTTTATGCGCCAGCTCGCACTGTCTTAAATGAGGTCCACCATCTTGCGGCCACTGAATTTGTCATGTTTTTTTTAAAAAAAAGACCTACATCAATGTACAACAGGCGTTTCACATTAGCGAAAGTGCTTGGCTTTAGGAGAGACTGGAGAGACTGCGGTGCTTCGCAAAAGTAGTCTGTCCGCGGCTGCGTGACTTCTTTGCGAATGCTTCTTGCTATAATTTCCACATCAAAACCACCTTTTCGGCGTTCTTAATGTTATTACTTGCGGAAGTTTTTGACGCAAACTTCATCATGCGTTGAAGAATGGAATGTCACATTTAAAAAAAAATGTAAAGTTGTACGCTCGAGAAAAAAGCTCTTTTTTGAACTGATAATATTTCATGGATATATATTCTAGGGAGGGTGTCATGCTTTTGCTTGCTACTGTTCACTGACACCACGATTTCCAATAGTAGTGTGACGAAGCTTGTGCAAATGTCTAAGCACACTCATGTCCCGAAAGGGCTGGTAGCAAACGTTGCTATTTGTTGAAAAGCAACTCTTTCGAGCATGTCACTTTCTGCTGGCGAGCTCCGCGTTAGTTCACGTGGTTAACATACGTGACAGGTGCATGTCGTGTGCATTTCTCCGATGGGTGCGCCATTTTTATATGCTCTTTTCACCTTCATAAATAAATATTGTCACGAGAAAGTCAAACGGGCATCGAGTAAAAATAGTCTCCTTTAACGACACTTGAGACCATTTCATAAGAGCTATTTTACCAAAAGAAAAAAATGTAACATTGGTGACACTCAATTTTGCAACGTGATAATGAAAGAAAATTCAGTTTATTTATTTTGCGAACCACGCCATCGAGCGACATCTGAGACTCCTGGTGCAACCTGCTGGCCTGGTCGTTAGCTCAGGTAGTTGAGAAACCATCCTAGAAAGGCGTTGGTCTCATGTTCGAATCGTTCACTAGGAAATAATTTTCAGCTGGAAACCTTGTTTTCTGTAAAACTCCGTTCGTATTTACGCGCTATAATCGTCAGATGACTATTTTTCTTTTCGTATTTCCTGGATGGTTCGAAACTTTTCCAGCGGACACCTATAGGATTTCACGCGTTTAAATCACCAGCTACTTCCTCGCGACAGCTTAGCTCTAGATAGAAACCATCAGTCTGCTACATTTTGCCGCTGTCTCATCACCAGATATCTCCGTCGAACTGCTGCTGTCAAAAGGAGTTCATATTCGTTTGCTGGGTTGGTTATTTGCTTGGCTGCTTGCTAGCTTTTCGTTTCCTATACAGGCTGGCTCTCCTCACCAGTGAGTCCTCTGGAGACACGCGCACGCGGCAGCTGCTTGTTCTTTTCTTGACAACATTTCCATCCCTGTGGTATACGTTTGAGCGACTCATAAGAAGGCACTACCACCGCGAAGATATAAATGAAAGAAAGACAAAAAAAATTATTCGATAGAAAAGAAGTGCTCTGAAAAGCTAATAGGCAGTCCTCCACCTCTCGCTTCTTTGCGTTTTTTAGGTGTTACTTGGGAGCCATGTTAAAGAATAGAACAAATTTTCTATTTGTTTCCATTTTTCTTTCGTAGTAATCATAAAGAATACATATAACACTCTTGTTTTTGCACAATAGGTACCTGTTTTAACTTGAAAGAAGAAAAAAAAATGGTTACTTAGAGTAGAATTCCTAGGTGATGTCGGAAAAAGGATAGTCCGTAAAATGAAGCAAATGAGTTAAAACTGTGGTCCAAAGTTAAAAGAAAGTACCAAACGGTTGAAAAACGGTCTATTGACCGTGAATCTAGCAGAGCCATGCCCGAGATTTCGTGGTGACGCTGCGGCTCCTTGATGGGGTCGGAAAAAAAGAAGGAAAAAAAAACTCAAAAGAAGTAAAGGTGAATTCTTGAATCGCGGTGTCTATAGAGAGTCTACGCAATCACCTAAAAAAACTGTATAGCTGACAGTAATGTTGCGACGAGGCTTGAAGGGTAAGCTTTGCCACCAGTGCCTTACTTGGTGACAAGTTCTTGGAATAGTCACTAATTGTAATTACGTCATTGATTGGTTCGCTGCAGCCTTACTTGAGAATCAGACAATGGCAAGAGAATGATTGGAGAACTGAATAAACTCTGACGAGGCTCGTAATCCTTGAAGTAATGTTACCTTGTGGCATTGCGCAGTGCTCATGAAGCAATAGGGCGCGATCATATACGCTTAACGGCGTGGCTTGCGGCACTACATTGTGAGATAACGAGGTAAATCTTTCGATAGCTTGCCTTCAGCCATTACAGTGGTAGTATGGCAAGAAAGAATTATTTACCGCTTTCGGTCAATGATTTCACTCCATGCTTTTATTTTTCAAACACTAGCGTGTTTCTTGCAGTGATACGACCTGTATTTAGCTACAGTGTATCTTACCAATAGTGTTAGGCATATATTCGTCAAGCTATTTATTTATTTATTTATTTATTTATTTTAGTGATAAAAGCGAACGTTAGCCTACAATTAGAAAAAAAAATGCAGCCCGACCAACTTAGCGAAAAGCGCTTGAAAAAGCAAAGTTGCTGTCGCACCGCTTCATGCTGTTCGTTTTTTTACATGTGTGTGTGTGCTAGAGATAGCAAATTGACTGCAGCGTGTAGAATTCCACCGTGAGTCAGAGGCGTTCACAAAAACGCGTCGTCCTCAAAGGAGCCCAAAAGAGCTTTCTCTACTTTGCGGGCTGTCGAGAAATGTGGATGGTGCTCTAATTTCACCTGCATGGAAAGTGGCCGATCATCCAGTCGCCGCAGTGCCTTTGGTTTCTTTACAGTCATAATCGTTATGTTACAGTTAAAAGCAACATTTATCCCCTACGCACTCCGGAGTTTGATTGCCTGTTTGTTTCATTGGAATATGTAGCTGCAGTGGGAATATTTCACAGTTCCGATCAAATAAACGCACAGCTGAAATTAAAAAAATTGCTATAGAAGGGTAGAGGTTGCGGCCAGTTGGCAATGCATACTTAATGAAATGAAGCGCAGCGACTGGGGCAACAATGGAGAAACATAAAGAATGAAGCGCTGCTAAAAATTGTGATTATTAAGTGAAAAAGCATCGCGGCAGATAGAAGATGCGCGCATCAGCAAGGCTTACGATGATTAGTAACAAAAACAACCAATAGAGCCGGGTGCTAGATACGCCGCGTAACAACACCATGAAATTACAGCATAGCCACGAAGTTAATGATTATGAGTGGGGCGCAGCATTCGCTTGTCCGTCAATACTTCCGTGCGTCCATCTGTCCGTCTATTTGCCCATCCATGCGTCCGTCAGTTCGTCCGTGTGTCACACAGACAGACAGACGACGGACGCACGCGGCCGGCGGATTATTCATGGCTTGCCGGTAATACCCTCGGAAGCTTTGCCCCACTCATCATCATTCACTCCGTGGATACGCTGTGAGGTGGTGATTACATACACGCATACATACAAGTGACGAGCGACCCACGCCTTAGGCAGCTTCGCCCCTGAAAGGTGGAAAATTAGTTCAAAAGGATGGCCGAATGATAAGTGGCACATAGATACGCAGCTGACTACCTAAAACTGGGAAAACAGAAAAACAAAATAAATGGCTACAAGCTGAAACACAGACATAACAAAATATAGATACTGAAAGGAAGCGACTTTATGAGCGAGTGTTACTAAAACGCACTTCTTTATTTAGGAGACCTATACTGTTGTGACACTCACGCACATGTCGGGCCCACAAGCGGCTTCTAAGATATCTCGTTCCAGTTTGGTTTGTCTGCAACCCTATCAACTAGCACTGTGGGAAACAACTGTGGGAAACAACTCCAACAAATCCAACTGTGGGAAACAACCGCAAACTTTAGAGTGTAAAGCGAGGTTCGACCCCTCTTTTGACCCCAGGCACCCATATATAGTGATGTCGTAGCCGGTGATTTAGGCATTGACATGCCTGCCACAAGAAAAAATGACCCCAGCCTAATGAAATTTTGGAGACGTCTGGATTATGTCCACTCGAGATACTGGTACCCGTGTTTCATTGTGCATCATTTACTCAATTGTTCTGGCGCTAGTCACACATCTGCATAGTGTTATTAATTTTCATGACCTTGAAAAACAAAATCAACGTCATGCCTAGCCGTGGCCTTTTTCAAGTTATGTGATAATGAGAGCTATTAGACCACATATGAGACGACCTCGTACGCAACCCTCTCCAGTGAAATGCTCTCGTCCACCGCATGCTTCTTGCGGAGCTAGTTCAGCAGATTTTCTGCGACCGTTAAAGGAGCGGATGAGAGTACCCTGCCTGTTAGAATCATGCAGTTTGAAGCTCTCCACTAACTTATGTGGGCTAGACTGTAGAAGGACTGACCTGAGACATGTTCAGGTGATTCTTCTTTTAATTAGCTTGGAATGTGATCAATCAAACAGTAGCACGGATTTTTTGGTTATTTGTATGTAAGCCCACCAAATGGGGTCATAATGATTAAAGAATAGTCGCAGATGTGGAATTCCTAATAGGGCGGGCCTGTTGTAGCTAGAGCGTGAACTCCAGCGAGGAAGAACACCTTTCAAACACTTGTATATTACGATCGACGTAGCCAGTAGTGCTAATCGAGTTAATAGATTTGCACTTCAAAAGACTACAGATTTTGCTTGTATCTGGAGGCGTTTACTACGCCTAGGTCAGATACGTCAAGTAAGCGCTAAAACGGAAGGTCATGCAGAGCAATAAAAATATGGCATACGAATGCATTTCGACTGATAGATATGTGGAGTTTAACGTCCCAAAACCACGTTACGATTTTGAAAGGCGCCGTAGTGGAGGGCTCCGGAAATTTCGACCACCTGGGGTTCTTTAACGTGCACCTAAATCTGGGCACACGGGTCTACAACAATTCCGCCTCCATCGGAAATGCAGCCGCCGCCGCTGGGATTCGATCCCTGGACCTTCCGGTCAGCGGCCGAGTACCTTAGTCACTAGACCACCGCGGCGGGCCTAGGAATGTATTTCGATATCTTTTTTTAGTTATGTCAGCCATTTAGCTTGTAGCTTTTCATTGTGTTTTTTCCTGGTTTTGGGGTAGTCATGTAAGTGCCACATACAATTCGGTGATTCTTGTGAATTCATTCTCCACGTGTTATACCGTTGTCGCGTGTTAGTGTCGTCCTGAGCCTGGCTCTGCTAGTTGTTATAAAACAACATGCAAGAAAAAAGTGAACTGGAGCAGAATTTGAACTGTTGAGTGTACATTTTGGTGTTATATTTCGAGTGTTTTTATTGGAGAGCCTAACAACGTGTTTACGACCCCACTGAACCAACGCTTCATGGACACCATATTTACCTTGGAAAACGCGCTTGCTGAAAAGGTGGTGAAAAGAAAGGAAAGTATTCTTGTGAAGTGAATATTAACCGTAATTTACGCAGGACTTCCCGCAAGTGTTTGAGCCTCCTTACGAACAAAGCAGTATTCACGTCATCAAGGGTAATGAGAAAATTAACAATAAACTTTAGTATTTTTGACATGGTAGCAGAAATGCGCTTCGCACTGTAACTTCCGCTAGACTGTCGAGAAAGATTGTCGCCCAGTCTGGAATTGTAGTCATTTTTCAAGAGTTAAGCTAGTTCTTTGTAATTGAAAGAGTATCTTTGTGAAAGATTTCCGCAATAAGAAAGGTGGGTTAATTATTACTATAGGGGGGTTCTTAACTACATTAGGGTTTTGTGCTTTGTTGCTGCATCAAAACAACAATTCTCCGGGGCCTAAACACTGCAGCTTGTTGCTCAACAATGTGCTGACAACTTCCTCCGTCTGAGGAGTTTGACTCTGAGTTCCGAATGAGCAAAAATCAATCAGCGGTATTCGGACTTCGCCGCAATGATTCTTCGGGATTGATGCTCTCGCATGTGTGCCATTAATGGCTCCGCTCTTCTGCCATGATTAATGAAGGTGGTCGCATCAATGTTATCGCAGGCATGAGCAAGGGGGCATTGGCGATTTGGCATCGTGTTACTGATACTCGCCGCACAAAAACGAAGATTTAGTTTACGACCATATACAGAAATACAGAGCCGTGCAGTTTGTTGTTTGTTTGGCTATTGCAAATGATTTATCCGACATCAACTGAGGTGGCGAAAAAGTTGAGGAAGAGAACTACCAGTCTGTAATACGTCAACCACCCGTCTGTAACACAAAGCCACGAAATAACCCTTAAGAATTTCTCAGAAAGAAAGAAAGCCTGGCAGAAAAATTCGTTTTATTGCCGAGAAACGTTAGACCCGGGATTGATCCCTGAACCAGAACAAACTTTTTGGCGAATAACCTTTCTCTCTGGGAAATTTAAATGCGTTTGCTTGTGGCTTCGTGCTACAGACGGCTGGTTGTCACGTTCTCGTTCTCGTTTGATCTGTAACATCAAGTGCTCATGTGCAACACAGCTTTTCATTTGCAGTAATTTCATCTTCTAGCCAAGGATACTTTCGGCACATAAGCTAGATCATAATGTCTATACGTTCATTGCGGCATACAACTTCTGCGGCTGTGGGGAGACAGCTGAACACTTGCATTATATGCATGCGTCGACATTAAAGAATACACTCTGGCGCCTTGACTCCACCGCCTTAACGAAATACTGCTTTATGAGAAAAACATTCTTCGGTTTTGGCTTCCGCATTCTTACATGTACAAGGCTCTAAGAACTTTACAGCGCTTTCTTCTTTAATCAAGCAGAGTTTAATTTTAATTGAAATTTAATTTTGCGGAAGTTTTTTATTTATTTTCTATATATACAGATAACTATACATAAACGGGGCGTGACGGCGGTGACAAACGGCGATGCTCAGCCAACGGCAAAAACCAGCCGGGATGGTCTATATAATACCTAACGCTAGATAGCTTTCGGGAGGAAATGTGAGGGTTTATTATTCCACATACCATGGGCCATAATTGATCGAGTCACACAAGTTAGCGCAGATAAGTTGTAACGTGACAGTTGTTGCTAATCACGTTCACGAATAAGATACTGCCCTTGAGCTTAAGTAAACAACCCATTAACATTTTTTTCTAAATGTTTGAGTTCATTTCAGCTTCATTTCTCGGCAACAATGCATTAATGATATTTGTAATGGTCTCCAGTAAAAAAAAAAAACATTGACAGAATTGTTGTTTTATTTCTGTTTCTTTATTCACGGGAATTTTTTTGCCCTTTTTAGCATGCTTGTTCTCCATAACTACCAGCATTCATTCATTCATTCATTCAGCTCTCCAGACAACCATGTCCCAGACATAAGGGCAAAAGGCAAATGTGTTTTGCTTGGCGGAACCCCGGCAGCTGATTGCACACTGTCGGAGCGCTAATAAGCAATACAACAATAAATACTATTAATGTACATAGAAGGTACTTTTATGAAAGGTGAACATCGTACATAGTTTTCCAATCACAAAGAGAGTCATATAATTACAAATACAGTACTTGAAGGAATGTATGAATGGGCCTGTTGGTGGTGGAACGTCGTGAAAATTTGTGACGCATCAAAAAATACACCAAATAAGAAAGACGACGGTACAATACGCTGTTCCAGCGCATCGTCGCACCACATCGCTCTATCTTCTTTCTTAGTCCATGTCTGTTTTGTGCGCCGCAGAATTTCACAAAATGCCGATACATCAGGAACATAGTTTTTGCATACAAAACCTGTTAATCTTCAAGACAAGAAAGGAGGTAAGCTTAGAACATACTTATGAAATAGGTCATGAGTGCAAGTTTCTGTGTATTTTTTATAGGCTTTCTGTGTCTGTCGAGAATACTTGGAATTAAGTATGAAAGCATTGTGGTTGCATAGTTGACCCGCAAAATTGGGATTCTGCAATGGCACTACCCTACTTTTTAACACGCATTGCTGCCAAATTGCACTTCCATATATTATGAGTAATAACTTTATATTAAGTCGGAAGAAGAGGCTATATGAGCGAATGCATATAACATAAGTTCACACCAACTCGTGTTTCCAGAAACCTGATCCGAAGTGAGGTCGGCATGATGAAAAGGTTTGGAAATGCCGACAAAGTGTAAAAGGAGTCCGAAAAAAAATGGTTCTACGTTGGAGTAATATAGTCAGACATATGGGCAGGGGGCCTCGCCAGACGGGAGTGCACAATGCAGGAAATTGTCGCTGACTACTCGAATTCACATCGCAAGAGAAAAAGAGCATCCACTTTCACAAGACGGCCAATGCATTCCGTCATACGAGAAGGCGACAGAAACTGAAATCCGTCTGTTCTACGTTCACCTTAAGCTGCCGCCTGGAATTCAGGCGTAAGAGTTGGCGGCGGCGGCGGGACATCGAAGGGGCCAACAACCATGCCACTCCATCTCGCTTTCTTCAGTTGCCCCGGAAACGCGAGGCTGATAGAAAATACGAGACGGCGAGGTAAACAGAAAGCGGCCAACTTGACTTTCCCCGGCCATGTCTCGCCTTTCTTTTTCAGCTTTTGTTGTGGATGTGTACTTATACGTGTCTTTCTTATTGCGCGCTCGTGTCAGCATCTCTTCTACTCTGCTGTTCTCTGTGTCGCTTGCTTTGTAGACGCCTCACCGCATACGCCGTTGACGCTGCAACTTCCTGTTTTAACAACGTTACGCACAGCAGCACTTCGCCCGTCTTGAAGTGTCCTTTCTTTTGTGCACATTCCATGAAAGTTCCCTGGATGGTGAAAAATAGCAATGTTTTCGGGTAATGAGTCCTTACCGTTTGTTTCACTCCCATGCTCCGCCTAATCTTTTGAGTCTACGTCAGAGTTCAGGTAACGGAATGTAGTGCTTGTTGCATTGTTCCGTTGCTCGTATTTGTTTGCCTATGTGCTCTACAGGCGGCGTTGGGCATGTTGTCACGAGTTACGCGCAAAGGTTTGTTTGTTGAACCAAACGAAGGAAGCGCTCGCTACGTTGAAGTGCCTTTGCTTGTACTTAGGAGCAGCGTCTTTGGCATCCCTCTCATACAATTTTTCGACGGCAGATATACAGCGCCGCATTCCGCCTACTGTCGGTGCTTCGTCTGACATTATTGAAAATTCTCAAGGGCGAAGGGACAAATCAGCTTTAAGGTAATTTGCACAAAAACACTTTGTACCCTATAGATATGTACGAAGATGCTTATTTATGGATTGAGAAGTTCAATATCACGGCTCCTTGACTTCATCGAGAGATGATTGCCTCGTATATTAAAGCTACGCAATGACACTTTCTGTGTGATTGCTGTGTCCGCGCATGTTCAGTTTTTCAAATGCGCATTCTGATAACTACAACGAATGGCATGACTTTAATGGTACAACAATGAAAGTCGCGAAGAAGCCTGAATTCACGATGCGGATGTCTCGGCGTCTTCAAAAACTGAGGAAAAAAAAAACCTTTCGTAAAACTTGAAATAGATAGTTCCTGAGTAATACGCTGATCTTCATCTTTCTGTTAATAGTCGCGCCCAAAACAAAGTGAAGGATTGAGACTGGTAAAGTGATGACACAAATGCAGAGGCCTCGCCAGAAGAACAGCGCTGCACGCAGGCGTGCGCAGTGATTTTCAAGGAGTCGCGTCTCGTGTCGACGAGGAGATGACGGGACATTCCGCTGACTTATGGCTCCCTTTTCGACGTCACTCGTTTGGCACCAGCTCCACTCGACGACTTGCGGCAGCGCTATTGTTCAGGTTTGAACACGCAAACTCCAACTGCTCGCCAGGATCCTTCAACAAATAAAAATACACTTGAATCTGAAAGAGTAAGCGTTTATGAACACTAGTACGAAACTCGAACCTCCTTGTCCTTCTTCGCATTCAGGGCGCGGCCGTGTCGTAAAACACTCGGGAATAGATGGCCCTTCTCGACAGAAGGGGTGTGCCTTTCTGCTGACTCGCAATCGCCTTCACTTAAGTCTGACAGCCAATTGAAATTCAGGTCTAGCATGTATATAGCGACACATGAAAGAGGGGAAAAACAAAAAAAAAGAAAGCCCGTGTGAGATAGAAACATTGTTCTCGCTCAAAGGTATCTTGGCAAGGACTTGTCATTCAGAGAACGGATTTCGTCGCGCTCATCTACTGTCATATACTGCCGTCAGCTCCTACTACTGTGTACCGAATGGACTTGCTTTTCTCCGAAGGCTCTTAGGGAAATGGGTTTCTCGAATGCTGAAGTGGACTCGAATAAAGGCTTGAAAGAAGCTTACGGCACGGCGCATGCGCAGACAGTCAATGCTAGGCGTAGTCCATTCTAGTGGCGCCTGTTTTATTTGCACCAGTAATAGCGCCTTCCGAGTTTGTGGCAAATAAGTAAGAAACCTGTGTTACGTTGCCATTCTATGCCATGATTCTGTATTAAACATGATGGTTACTTACTAGTCCATCTGTAGACAAAAAAGTCGAAAATGTAATATTTATCGAATCATATTGCATACATTACTAACACGTCTCCAAGCATAAATTTGTTGTGATAGATTCTATAAAAAATCAGGCAACATTGCAGGTCGTAATCATTTGCAGAAGCTACAACTGTTGTGACAACAGCGACGTGCTAGCGAGTCGACAACATCGACTCTATCGAAAAAAAAAAACTGCGCTGTAGTACTAAAAAACAGCTGCTTGTCTCGCACCATTAGACCGGGGTAAATACTAAACACCTCCGTTACTTGGCCGACGCAACCTCACCTGATCACTTTCGAACAACGCTTGCTTGTACGATTTCAACTGGATGACTGCCATATGTGGAAATTTAGGACAACCTGCTAGTGCCTTGAGATATGCAATGTACGCACTAAGTATTTTATTCTCAATCAAACGCTTGTCCACGAACCTGCCCATGTGACCTACATATTGTTTTACCATGTGACAACTGAATAGAAAAAAAAAAACGATGCCTAGCATGAGTATAACGAAACGTTGGATTTGTTTCACTCCGTGACGACTGTGTACTCGTTCCATCGATTTCCGCTTTTCGCTAAATCGCATGCACAAACGGCCGCATTGCATCGAAGATCTTAAATACACTGTTCGCTACCTAGCGACCCTCCGCATCCCTGAAAACATGAGAAAATGCATGCACATCAGAGATGCCACTATTATTTACACATGCAGATGATCACACCGTGCCAACTCGTGTTCTGTTATTCCAAACCATACATTCAAGTTATTAAATGGGCGACACAACACGGTTTCCAGGGAAACCAGCAACCTTGACTTCATCAGCTTAACAGTAAACATTTCTTTAAACACTTGTATGAATGATTTGTTTATAGCAGACTACACAAGATGGCAGTGAGCTTTTTACGCATTCAGATGCCTCTAGTGCATATTTTACAATATTGATGCACGCCTCGGAGTTCAAAACTATGGGCGTGCCAATGGAAAGGATGAATGCACATGAAAAAGCAACGGAATAAGTGATTCTTCTGTTGCAAAAGTTCTGTCTTGATACAGACAATGAGCACTTTTGAAATTCATGTGAGCACGTATGTTCTTTTTTCTGTTTCATCTTGTTTGCTTGCGCATTTCCTAAAGGCGGTGAATATTTCTTGCCCTCTTTATGTCTGTCTCGTTCAATAGTTTGTCTGTGCAAAGCTGTACTATAGCTTCACAATGCGCTGTCGGAAGGAACAGGAGCTGGGGGAATCACGCGTGCCGCCAACCTCTGCTAGGCCCACATATAACGCAAAAAATAGCGTCTATGACTGAATTATGATTACTTTGTTGCTGTTTTTTTTTTCAAACAGTATTGTAGTACTCATGAATCGCGACTACAAACCAATAATTCCTAGTTGCAGAGACAATATTTGTACCTTACGGCCAGTGCTATATCACGGCATGACAAGGTTTGACGTTGTCCTCCTTGCCCCCGGGGCCCGTATAAATCTTGATTATTGCCTTACGTAAATCTAACATCAGTAAATTACAGCAGTTGGTGGGCAATCTTTAGAGCATAGCATAAGTACTGTAGGATGCAGTTATTATCTATCTTTAAACTCGATCCCCAATTTGAAATAATTGAGTTATACACGTGAGTGAAGATATAATGAAACAAAATTGGCCCCGTAACTGCATGTTACACTGCAAACGCCGTTGAACACAATAGTCTTGCGTCTGGAGAGAATGAACAAAACGTTCATTTGATGTTCTGCGCAAGGAAATTGGTGAATGGTATACTGGAGGCGCTGCTGCGTTAGAACGCCTCGAGCGTACAGCGGAGGCGAACGAGCGCATCAAGTCACGTCACACGCGAGACGTGAGCGCTATGTGGCAGTTGTCTTGGGAAACGAAGCACGCGCGCCCTGCGCGCCCGTCTCAGAGGTGATAAGGCGTGTAACGCAAGGCAACGAGTATAAGTGCCACCACCGTGTCGTCTTAGCAAAGTGCTGGAAACACTTGCCTTTTTGTTCAAGCGTTGCCTTGTCAGCGCAACGTGATTAACGCTACCATCCTTATAATCACTTATGAATGCCTTTTCTAGAGACACACATACAGAATATGGACGTGTTGTTATTGTGCCGCAGGTATGCGCAATAATTGCTTTTTAATTGACAATCGCACAAGTATGAACGCTGAAACTTGAGCAATATTGGTGGGCGTTGCAGATGGGGTCGGCCATTTGGAGTATCGCAGGGGCATCAGCGCAGGGGCACAGACGCTCCATCAATGCGTTCTCGGGAATAAGAAGAGCGCGTCCGTGACTTTGTACAGCACAAAACGCATGATTCACCACTAGAACTTGTATAACACATTTTCTGCATATGGTAAGGCCAACATTTTTGGTTCATATTGCCTTCTTTCATAATGAAGCCTCTATCTAGTCCATTGTAAAGAAAAGTGCGCCTTTGAGGTTGGCAGGGACATGGAGATGATAATAGGTTTAATTGTTCGGGTGGTTTTACGCCTTAACGCCACAATATGATAACGAGGAATGCCTGAACGAAGGGTTGCGAAAATTTGTACCATGCAGTGCTCTTTAACGTGCACCTTGATGTAAACCCAGCGGCCTCTAGTATTTCGCGTACATCGAAATTTCCCCGCCCTGTCCGGGATACGATGCTGCGAACTTCTGTACAGCAATCGTGTGCCATAACGACTAGACAGCCATGATGCCTGTAACGCAGACTTGATGTCTGATTGAACAACGAGAACATGACGGTCAATTCAATTTGTTTTGAGACAACTGGACAAGTTGTTTGTACTTGTAGTTTTTGTTATTAAGAGCGAGGTTGCTTATGCTGTTGGTAACTTGTGCTTCGTCGTAACTATCATTATTATAAGGCGGCATGTGCTCTTTCGATCCATTCTCTTTAGAGTGAGACTGTTTACTCTGTCGGTAACTTGTGCTTGGTCGTGCATGCAATACTGCTCAGGTGGGTACGCGCTACAGCATAGAGTTTCCTAAATATACACTAGAGGGAACTCTTGCGCTGTGCCTGTGGGAGCTGCAACGCACGGTGCTTCAGCGATCATGGGAATTATGGGTAGTAGACGGATATGTCTAATCTTGGTACTTCTAGCTTCGTGTGTAACCATGTGGTTTGGAGCTGTTTTTGTTTTTCACAAAGCAACAATTGGCAAATGTTAAGCCGTTGCGATTCATCACCTTATTTCTTTAGGCTTACCATTTGAAATAGGGGCATGAAGTTCAAAAGGATTCGTTCATTCCTTTGAAAAAGCCGCAACCGGTTATGAAGAAAGCCGCAAGTACAATTCGCTGCCCGCAAGTACGAAAACTAGGAAAATCCGTGAACTACCCATTATTTCCATGGTCGCTGAACGATCGCAGTACCTGAGTCTCCTCTGGTTAATTTTAGAAAACTATATGCACCACAGGAATTGGACGAGTCTCAGTGCCGTGTCAAAAAGAAATGGAAGCGTTAAAAAGAGGGAGAAAAGAGGAATAGAACAAATACCAGGAAATGAAGGAACTAAAAATAAACAGACAGCAAAACATAGAGATAGATGAGAGAGCAGGAAGAAAGAAATCAAGAAAAATAAGAGTAAAGAGAAAGAAGGAAGGCAGTCCAAATCTAATCTTCCTGCAGGCTTGGTACCACTACTGAGAAGGTGTCATAATTTTTATCAACAATTTATTTATTTATTTATTTATTTATTTATTTATTTATTTATTTATTTATTTATTTATTTATTTATTTATTTATATTAGGATGTGATTCAACTTGGGCGTAACTTTACTTGCGCGTAAAGCGACTTCTTCGCTTGTGTGTGGAAGCATGCGTGTGTGAATGTGTGTGGGAATGAAAGAATGCCGAGTCATACCAAGTTTCTTCAATATGTCGAGTTACCAACCAGCCCGACAGCAAGTTCTAGTAGACATAATCCTGGTAGGATTATGTATCGTCGAATTGCACTGCTGCACTGCACCAGTTTTAGAAACCGCGATATGAAATGCCTGGGAAAAGAGGTATTAGGACTTAAGGCATTGTCACAACTCCAAAATGATTTTCGTAACTGGCTGGGCCTAGGATGAGCTAAAACATAAAGAATATAAAACAAAGTTTGGAATGACAGGTATCTTTGTCTCCGCGAATCATAATTTGTTCTCGCGACGCATTACTCACTGCAGCTGTTTCTATTCCGAGAGATGCAAGAATGTATTGTCAGAGCTCACGAGGGACAAACCAGCACTTTAAATTAAACTGGAACGCATGGCAGGCATAATGAAGCCTGTCGCATGCACTCACGTTTTCTAGAAATCACTCGAAGCTTGAAATTGAAGTTAACATTGGCAACGGGGTTCGCAGATGCCTTCTAAGAAAGCTGCAAACGAGTGAAGGATTGCCTTTTGCTGGCTGTCTTAAAGAAAGCAACGAGGAGTGTGCTTTTCTAGAATAAAGTTCGTTGCGCCATATTCTCCAGTAAATTTTCATCTTTAGTCTTGAGCCCTACTCTTTAATTCATATGGCTACCTTTTTATTTCCTTCGGGTATTTGTTTTAATAGACCTCAAGAGAGTCTGACTTCTCCAGCTGATATCTTAAAAAGAGAAAACTTACGGAATTTTTCAGCATTCGGCATCGCAAACGAATGCTTATATTTATATATTTTGGACCCAGAGAGGGTAGACAAAACTTGAGAAACTTTTGCGAGAGTTTAGTGTCTATGATCAAGACCCTAGGTGCCTGTAAAATATTGCGCAGTTTCTTTCAACTGTCAGAAAATCAAGAGAAGAAGCAAAACCACAAACTTACTCCAGAAACAGTTCATCAAGTTTTGTACTCATGGCCGCTTCTAATTTTAATGCGTTGCGTAAGCCATCGCTTAGATGAGACAATCTCGAACGCAGCCAACAGGAACGTATACTGTTTTTGTTCACATTCCTCTTGACGAAAACATGGCAAGAAATTCGAGGGAATAGTTATATGGTAGCTCCTAAGAGAATAGAGTTCGGCGAAATCGAAAAAGAAGTTTCTCGCTGCACAACCGCGCTCTTGCCAAAAATTGTTGCCATGGAACTGTTATGCTCATGTGTCGCAATTTGAGTGAACCCTGCCGCTGGATACACAGCAAAATGTTTGCAGAAATGCCGAACAGCGTTTTCGAGTTAGGCGTTTCTTAGAAACTGAGCCACTACGTTGAATACAATGGCTTGTTAAACATCTTTAACCTACAATCTGTAGCAGGGCATTGCGATTTCTGAATGTTGATGAGGACTGTATTCCAACTCTGAAGGTATTGCAGTAAAATCATTTTTGATGCGTATAATTCTATACCACAAGTACTTGTGAGCAGTATTTGTTGGCTGAATGACCGCAAATGCTGGCTATCGTTTAGCGCTGGCTACTTTATGTCGTAATAGCAACGCACAATTCACAGTCAATCTGAACGTGGTCTCTGAGCTGACGAACCCTTTTTTTTTCTGTCTTTAGGCTCATGCCACTAGTAGATGGAGAAACGTCGGCATATTTGATAACAGGTCCATGTTTTTTAAACACCATACATCAGCAGGCGTATCGACTCTGGTGGCTCAGAAGGCAGACATGTTGCCAAAAAAGCCCAAGATCGTCGGTGATGATGTAGCAAAATCACATGACACCCGTGTACTTAGACACTGCGTTACGCTTAGACATGTGCGTTAAGACACTCCAGATCTGTGAAAATATGCAGTTCTTTCGTCACTTTTCTTTCTCTCCTTTTTATATTTCCCTTTCCATTTAGTGATTATAAATGTTGGGGTCTTACGTCCCACAACCAAGATATGAGTACGAGGGACGCTATATTGAAGGGCTCCAAAAATTTTTGACCACCTGGTGTTCTTTTAATAGGTACACGGGCGTGTAGCATTGCCTCTCATCGAAACGTGACCACCACAGCCGGGATCCGAACGCATAACCTCCCCTTTCGAATTTTCCAGCGTGGGGTTCCCAAATCAACGCGTTTCTCGATAACCTCTAGTAATTTACCTATCTGATTCCTTCCTTTCGACGGTGTCGACAAACGACTTTCTAGATAGACATTTGACCAAATAACTGGCCAACAGTGAAGCATTTTCAGCTTTTTCTAAAAATATACCAAGCCTAGCTTCACTCTCTTGCATTGACCTCTGCGGCAGCGCAGCGCCCCCACACCGCGTCGGCGTCGTCTCCACCATGACCACTTACGCGTTCTTTTCAAAGGTGGCGCCGCAAGTCTGTGCCGCGTGGCTTCTGCAGTTTTTGCTTCACTGCAGTCAGTTTCGATCTTTGCCGTGATGTGAGATCTCGCCGCTATGCGGAGCTAGTTTGGCACTTTGCACGATATTTCTAGAACTCTCCTGAAATACGACTGCATATGGAAAATAACTTCGGATGAAGAGTTTGTATCATTCTATTCTGCTACGCGCAAATAAGCCATCACAGTCCGCCGGGGGGGGGGGGGGGTCATTTTGAAGGAATACTTACAGAAAGTGGACTAAAGGTACTATCGACTTGAAGGGAATAAAAATACAAACCAGGGAGAGTAATATTAAACACATCGGGTTGGCTAGTTCATATTCTCAGACTTGAAAAATTCGAATAAAGAAATTCCAAGCTTACAAAAGGTGTAGCAATTAATCCGAGGAAGCATTCCCTACATTGAGTGGATCCAGAGAATTTCTTAAGATGTTTGTAGGCAACATTGTCATAGATGCGAGCAAAGGTTTAAACACAAGGACCCTCGGTATATAGCGTCTAACGATTATGGGGCTCGATTGACTTTAAGGTCAAGGGATCGAATTCCGGCAACTATGTCCGCATTTCGCTTGTCCGCATTTCGATAGCGCGAAACGCTAAATGGTAGGTGTACCTCTTGATTTGGGAGCACATTGAAAAAATAAACCGAGTGGTGGAAATTACCGGAGGCTTCCACTACGGCGTTCCTTATAATCATATCGTCGTTTACGTTCGTAAGACAGGAGCAGTTACATTGGATTGTTAGTGATTAGGAAACGCGTTCATGTGCAGTGCCTTTGGCTAAAAAGAAAAGCGTGCTCATCACGACCAGCGCAAAAACACAACACGAAACACAAGGAAATGCACGCCAGAAGTGCACGACATAAGCGCTTGTGTCGTGCCCTTCCTGGTGCTTTCGTGTTCTCTTTTTGTGGTGATCGTGACGAGTATGTTCCAACTAGCCCAATTTGCTACCTAAACAAAATAGACTAACTAAGTATATGTTTCTACCATGTTCCTTAACGTGTTCTGGCTATGTGAAGCCACCTAACTTATGACGCTGACTTGAAATGTGGAGTGGGAAAGAAATAGGCTGCCAGAATTCCACGCATATGCAATCAGAGTCGCTCAGCTAGGCTTTCAGTTATTTCCGTCAATCACGTGGGTTCTATTATCAATGCGACGTCAGTTAGGGACTCTACTCCCTCAAAAGCCCAACAGTTGGCTATAGCCCTTGCCCTTTTAGATTACAGTAGATCGCAAATCTTCACTGACTCAAGGTCAGCGGTCAGGGCTTTCGCCTCTTGTTCCGTCTGGCTGAAGTATTCAAACTACTTGAAAATAAGGCACTTTCTTTACATACCTTGACCTGGTTTCCTGCACATATTAGACCCCTACTGGACTCTATAGTAAACCTGAATGACACTACCTACTCCCGGGCGCGCGCAGTAACCCTCCGCGCTGGGGAGGAGGTATGTGCACAGGTTGGCAGTAAGATGTTTAGGGACGCTTTACTTGCATTAAGTGAAGTGGCTAAACACTACCAGTTGAGTAGGTGGTCATTCGCTGCTCCGTACACCAAGTTGTCTATACTTCAGGCCATCACGTTTAGAATGCTTCATACCCGGCCTTGTCCAAGTCTATCTTTCCTCAGCATGGCCTCCTCAGAGACGTTTGTCTGTACTTGTCCCGATTGTAGTAATCTTAGTCACTTCGAACATATGCTGTGGTGGTGCCCCTCATTACGGGGCCCAAGTCGGCTCACAAAAGAGGATTAAGACTGTGCCTTAAGAAGTTCAGAGTTGCTACCACAACTACAGGCGATCCAAAGAGCCCAGGATGCGGCGGGGAAGATAGGCCTCCCCGTTCCAGCGGCCCGAGACGTTGTTCTAAAGGAGTAGCGTTTTTCAGGACCCAATAAAGATCTGTGCCTGTGTGTATGTTTTTTCATCATATTAATTAATTTTATGTTTATTTATTCGTCGTTTTGTGCACCTCCTTTATTCTGCCTTCGGCATTCTCACTTCCAATGTTTCTTTCTTTTCTAGTCATAGTCAAGATTTTGCTGCAAGTTCGTCTGGTCAGCCATTGTATGAGATGAAACACGGTCGCTGACTCATATACATGGTTATACATCTACAGGAAGACTACAGACCACGCTGTAAAAAAAAACTAAATGTTCTGGTTGTTTAAATTGGTTCTTCCAAACCGTCCTTTATTGCCATCTGCTCTGATCAAATGGCTCCGCTTCTGCATTATATGGCCTGCCAAAAGTACTCAAGCCTGACGTTCCATTTCAGCCTATTGACGACTTGATCAGGTCACCGCTGTACCGACTATCAATAAGGTTACCTTCCCCAAGCGTTGAGCGGTCTAGCTGGGAACACCTCGACGCACGCCTAAACCTTATCCGCATCCGTTTCAAACGTAAAGGACGTCGCACTGAATGAAGACGATGCTACTGTCTCGTTGGACATCGCGCAAATTTTACAGCGAAAGCTGTTATCAGATCACAAGGCGGGTCTCGCGCAGCGCCGTATAGTTTGCTACGGCGCTGCGCGTAGTTTATTGTTCATTACGTTTGCTCTGATTGCTACATGATGCCGTTCTTGTGTTTTCTCTCTCTTTCTCAGGTTGATTCCTATTTCATACTGTACGCAGTTGGAAGCATTGACCACACGTTCGTACCGATGTCTTATAGGGTTTTTATAGAGTGCATTACCAATCGTACTGTGCAACTAAACACAAAAAACGAGATAGCCGACTACAGACTTGCAGCTCGTTCCCTAACTTAAATGTGATGACCTTTCATAAACACGCACATTTGAGTTTTAGGAGGGTTCGGATAAAATGGATAATGCACTCGTTGAAAACATGACCCAATGAGTGAGCAAAGGTTTGTGTTTTTACCCAAGTGAGCGCACCTTCTGCGTAATATCCTGTGTCAGATTTTTTTAACAGTCTTTAGTTTTATAATGTAGAAATACGCAGCTGCTGAAGCACTCTTGACCTCATTATTTTACTGATACTAATTTTTAACTAAAGAAAACAAATATTTCCTGTGAAAAAAAAACAAATCTCACGGAAATAAGGTGGCATATGTACACTATATTTAGTATAAATATAAAACAACAGGAGAGCTCCACGTGCTAGTCGTTGTCACAAGAGCACATATAAAATTCATTCTAAAAGCCACTGCTGGAGCACATTACTCCTTATTCACGGTAACTAAGTGAGCTACGGCAGCACTCGCAATCGTAATAAATGTGTCACGCCTTGAAAACGCTATACTATATCAGGCCACAGGTCTGAGTGTGCACTCTTTAAGCATATGGTCACGTCTGAAGTAACACACGTCGTAATAATATTTTACGCAGTGACAGTGAATGGTATCTCATCCAGTAAATGGCATTGTTATTCATTGCTAGATGGTTTCCTGCGCTGCTATGTTAAGTAGCAGGAAATTTATGAGTGCACGAATACAAAGTAAAGATACAGCACTCGAGGAAGCCGCACACTTAATGCGGACACGTTAAGCTCCTTATCTCAAATGGTCTAGCGTTTAGGATTACCCCACCTCATTTTTTTCTCTTCGTGGTATTTAAAGTCTGCTATCATAAGAGCACTTACTTTCTAGCCAGCAAGCGTAACCTACAAATGAAGGAAGCGAAAATAATAGGACATGGACATCACAAAATGAATGTCAAACTTTGTGCTTACCGAGAAGAGTGAATTGCAACAGTTCGTATAAAAAATAATAATTGTTGGGGTTTAACATCCTAAAACCACAATATGATTGTGAAAGATGCCGGAGTAGAGGGCTCCGGAAATTTCGACCATCTTGGGTCTTTGGCGTGCACCCGTATCTAACTACACAAAGCTCAAATGTCTTCGCCTCCATAGAAAATACGGCTGCCGTGTTCGGGTGTATTCGATCACACGACTCTCAGGTCAGGAGTAATACACCTTGACCACTGGACCACCGTGGTGGGGGTATAAAAAGTTGGCACGAAAATTATTCAAACGCGTTCAGCCACTTCTTTTCGAGGCGTACAGTTTACTGTTAAGGGCAACCAAATATTTGTCGTGCCGTCGACCTAGAGAAAATGCAATGAATAAGGGGGAAGAGATCGGTTCAGGGAACAAAAAGGATAGGTAATAATCTGACATCAAACCAAATAGATGAACCTGGGGCAGTCACGTAATGCGTAGGCCAGACAACAGGGTGACACACAGCCATACTCCCTCCCCCTTTGCTCTGTAGCTATGTGGTAAACAGTTAGCCATTTTTTCTAAGACCAATCTGCCCAGAATTGCCACACGAGCCGCTTAATGAATAGCAGAATACTAGAACTGGCGAAGGTATTACGCAAGGTAGTATTTAGTTCACTTGCATGTCGAGCGCATTTGCCACCTGTCAACGAGACTAGTTGTATAAACTAGAGTAAGACAAGCCATATCTAACAAGAGAGATAATGGTAGAGAAAGTGATGTTAAGAGGCCAAAACTAAGAAACCCAGGACATCACCTCATTGAGCAATGTTCCATTTATAAATGGCACTGTCAAAAGCAATCCATCTCACTGCGTGCAGACCATCTCTCTGTGCCAACGATCTAGAGAAACGGATATGCCGTGAATACAAACTGTAGTTTTATCATCCTGTCCTTTCTAGTATAGAATCCCGAATTTCTTTTTCGAAATTGAAGCAATAGCTGCTAGTCAGCGCTCACGTTTTATTTGTCGTTTCCAGTTTCGTTACTTTGTTGATTCCACACTATAAATTACAAAACCCACCAAGACGCATCTTAGCATCATGAGATCTTTGGGACCGCTATAAGAAGACATTTATCTTTTCTCGTGCGTGGCATTCAGATCTCGCAAAATGCATTCTACTACAGTGAGAGAGTACGTCGCAGCTGAAGTTGTGTGCAACAGTTGTTTCTGACTAATCCGCTATAGATCTTGCCTTTACTACATACACTGATTTTTTGTTTTAGATTGCACTTTTGAGTGTAAGTTAAAGAACCACACGTGGTCGAATTTTCCGGAGCCCTACACTACGGCGTTTCTCATAATCATGTAGTGGTTTTGGAATGTTAAACCCTTCAAATCTATCTTTTTAGTTTGAACTGTTTTATATATATAATGCTTTGCGTGAAATATGCTTCAATTTAAAGTGTTTCATCTTGTCTAATGAAGAAATTATTGTCTTATTTTTCTATGGCTTAGGTTGTGGCCCCTGTTAGGATACCTATGCTTGAATAAAATTTTTTGGTAATTCAGTCTCGATGGTTGACTATGTTCTAACGTTCTACGTTCACCTCAAGCGCTTTCGCTATCAATATGGTCTCTTTAAGCAGAATAGGTCGTTAGGACCTAGCCTTGTTTTGCGTTGTGGTCACGCTATAGAACCGTTGCTAAAGTCGAAACATGTGTTAGGCAGAAGTAAATGTTTTACAATAGACTTTGGCGTAGACATAGGCTAATTGTAAGGTAAAAAATCGCTGTCCCCGGTGAAAGTAATCTATTGAGAGAAGTACTGATGAGTTGATCTCGCTAAAGTGTACCTAGATACTGAGGCTTCTCAAGGAAGTCTGTAACACAAAGACACACGCCGAGCAGTATCTCTCACAATAAATCCCACATATAACAATGGTGCCTTGCTACCAGTAAGACGGCAGGTTCTTGGATTCACTTTCGAGGCATATTCTCCACTCCAGGAATTTGCTAAATCATTCTTCCGAAATTAATTTACATCTCTGTAAACACTGTATGTCACCCTAGGTACATTATATGGAGTAACGCTTGTGTAACGTACGGTGACTCACCGATACGATACCATGAGCTTCACCCAGTCGTCATGATTATCTTTTTGAAATGCGTGATTTTTTCTTGGAATTCAATGCGTTCTTTCGTCATAATTCATTGTTTTTCAGTAACAAACGACGAATCCAACAGCGCTTCTATTTTCTACCATGGCCGCAAGAAAACCAATGAACTGGGTGGTCTTCCATCGAGAAGCACACCACACTGTACCTTTGGGAAGGCCAGATACTTACAAGAAGACATGTAAAACTATACCCTACATGTATAAAAGCTAATAAAGTGTGTGCTGACAGAATACGTGTTTTCCAGACAATTATATGTGCAACTGCTACGGTAGCTATAAACATGCATTTGCATTCTCTGAAAAGCCCGAAAAACTTTAAAGCAAATCCTGCATCAGCAATAGCTTCCTAACGAAAAAAAAAAGCAATTACTTTCGAAAAGTCCAAGCAAAACCAAGTTTCACTGAGATAGAAGAAAGTTCCTTTTTCATTCCACCACCCTTCTTTCTAAGGGGTCTTCACTGTACGCCGAAAATTTGCTTCTTTGTACGTATTTTTGCTAATTCATTAGGAGACACACTTGAGGCGAGGCATATCATCTGCCCTTGCAGCAAAAGCGAATACGGTTTCTGGCTTACTCAGTTCCTTCCCTGGATACTTACGTGGAGAAGAGCCACTCCAGAAAGGGGCGAAAAAAACAAACAATAGAGCAGCTGAAAAATCTTGCAAAAGACAGTTCAGTCGATAAAGCAGGGAGAAACATAGAAAGTGGCGACCTCGACATACGCCAACATTGCCCGGTTTTTTTAGAGCGGGTGCCGCAGCCGACACGATATCGTCCTTATGGAGATGAAGCGACCGACGAGATGCGGCTGCGGTGGGGTGCTTCAAAGAGAGAAAGCTAGGAATCATTAATCTTCGCAAAATAGAATGATTGTCGCTCTATATAGAAGCCTGAGTTATAGATCTCGAGAAGTTCGTGCCTTCATGTCACGATGCTTCGCGTACATGCACGCTTGCGCGATAAGCTTCGTTCCCAGTTTTCCATTTTCAACTTCTAAATTTTTTGTTATGTACAACAGTTTTTTTTTCTTTTTCTTTTATAAACAAGTATCTCATTTGCTGTGCAAAAACTTTATGGCACTTAATTTAAGGCCTCGTACTCTTGCTTTGCAAAGACTCCTGTATATTATACAGGAAAGTGAAGCCACGACAGGCTAAATTAGGCTACGTTGAAGAGCCAAATAAAATCCGAGAATCGCCTCCAGAACTGGGAAGGTAGATGAGTTTATGCTCCGTTGCAATCGGCACACGTTTTACCCGCTCTAGTAGCGAATATATATAAGCTCGGTAATATCAGCATTTCACAGGTTCTGTTAGACGAAACTCAGTGGCGAGCTTAATATTGGTGATTGATGCGTACTGATGGAGTTAGGTGGGAGAAGTTTCGCAGAGGTGCTTTACTCGTACTTTCTATGGACCATTCGCGCAAGTGGTGCAGCTTTTCAGGAGTGTGAAGTTTCTGACATCATCTCTTTACATTTGTAGACATTTGTTTTCGCAGGAAGGAACGGGAACAGGAATACCAAAAATATGCAACGAATGTTCAGTATTCGTTTTCACCTGGCCTGTTTGTATATTGCTACAACGAACAACTGGAAGCAGATTGGCAGGTTATTTCCATAAGTTTTGTTGACAGCGACAAGAAAATATCGTTCAGCTCCTCCCGACAAAAAGAAAAAAAGAAGAAAAAAAAAAGTCGATACGCTGTGTTAGGGTGTTTTTAGTACCTTTCATGGAACAACAAACGTAGCAGCGCGTCCACAGCTGATTGTTGGAGCCTGTACCAAATAGCGGTGTCATGAGATTTTACACTTGTATAATAATAATAATAATAATAATAATAATAATAATAATAATAATAATAATAATAATAATAATAATAATAATAATAATAATAATAATAATAATAATAATAATAATATGTACGGTTGGACACACCGAAACCATGATATGATTATTAGGCATGCCATACTAGAGGTCTCCTGAAATTTAACCACGTCGTGCCTTTTGTTACGTATACAGACAATGCGTTCATCCGTAGCTCGACCCCTGTGCAGAGGTCGCGGCTGCAGCGCCCCTCACCACCAACAGTGTCATTTATTCCAGCGCCACGCGTTTCACGTCACCGCCATGATTTTACTATTTTTGAGTTTTAAACCGCCGCCGGGTGCGGAATTTTAGGCCTCTTTACAGCCACGCAACAATATCATTGTTCGTATCTTCTTCATATCCCTTCAATAGCGTAGCACTCATTTTCTGTCATCACAGTTGATGGCGCTCTTTGGTCATCACATGGTCCTTGCACCAATAAACACCATATGTCATCATGATACAACGCGCTGTACATGGGCGTCTAGCGTTTCGCCTTCATCTCAATGTGACCATAGCGGCCGGTATCCAACCTGTGACCTTTGGGCTAACAGCCGATCATCGTAGCCAATGTTTCACAGCGGCACACTCACATGAACGAAGAGAGTGAGGTGAATTAAGGGGTAGAATCCTGCACGAAGGTAACCCTTCGGTGACCTTCGTTATTTTGAGGAGAGTGTAAGCTCACACATGACTTCAGCTCACTATTTTAGGTGCGAATCATTTCTTTGCACACTGCAAGCACTTTTAGAATCTATCTATCTATCTATCTATCTATCTATCTATCTATCTATCTATCTATCTATCTATCTATCTATCTATCTATCTATCTATCTATCTATCTATCTATCTATCTATCTATCTATCTATCTATTTATCTATCTATCTATCTATCTATCTATCTATCTATATATCTATCTATCTATCTATCTATCTATCTATCTATCTATCTATCTATCTATCTATCTATCTATCTATCTATCTATCTATCTATCTGTCTGTCTGTCTGTCTGTCTGTCTGTCTGTCTGTCTGTCTGTCTGTCTGTCTGTCTGTCTGTCTATCTATCTATCTATCTATCTATCTATCTATCTATCTATCTATCTATCTATCTATCTATCTATCTATCTATCTATCTATCTATCTATCTATCTATCTATCTATCTATCTATCTATCTATCTAGCCGCCAACATCTGGATGCTCTTGTAATCACCCCATAACTTGGGGTGAACCAAAATTAATATGGGAAGGTATACATCGTTCGATGAATACGAAGTGCTGGTCATGACATTAGGAATTTGACCATTCTGTCGCGCACGTCGTCAAATCCTCTCCGCCAGACCTGTGGCACATACCCGCCGGCGGATATGTCTCACAGGTATGCAGGTATTTGTCACGGGTGACTGACGATTCATGTCTTTTCAGGAACGGCTAGAACATACTAAGGTTACTTTAACGCGAGAGCGTTGAGTAAAACGCGGGCACCGGCAGGGTTCACCGGACACATGCGAAGAATAAATTATGGACCATCTTCCTGAAAGGAACCCTGATGGGTTGCGAAGCAGAAGTGGTGCGCACGGCGTTCACTCGGTTGAAACGGGCGTCGACATAGGTGTTGGAAGAAAACTTTGATGTTATACTTGGTGAACGTATTCTTGGAACGCAAAGACACCGGAGGCGGGTTTGGTTTATTTTAAGTTGCAGCTCAGATAAACAAGCAGAAAGAGTGTTTTCCCTCGACGCGCCGTCGAGCGTTGTGGGAGGTGTAGAGGGTGAAGCGAGTGGGCGGAGGAGCTGGCAGTTGCGGCCGCTGCTGTGAGCGTGAAGTGGGTGAAAGAGAGTGACGTCAGCACGCACCTGCGAGGAAGGCGTGCGAGGGGAGCGTGACGTCAACGCGCAGCAGCGGCATGATCTATTTGACACCACTTCAACACCTGCGGCGAAAGAAACGCGTTGCGACGCGTTCGTACGGACGCACGTACGTGCGGCGTTACATGTGTTAGTCAAAGAGCTGCTTCGCATCAAAAATATTAGGGCACCAGCAAGGATAAAATCTAAGCATTCAGCGTGGCAACCATGTATTCTACTACAGAGCTGTGCCATGTCTCGACACTGATTTGGAAAAGGTACTATTCAAGTGTGATGATGGTTAAATGTGAATTGTGGTTGCAATACTGGCTATCCAATTTTATAAACATTATATATTTACTCATATATGATACAGCCATTTCATTGGGCTAACTGCAATTGTAGTTGAGTGACATTCACTGAAGTTGCTTTTTGTAGCAGTGTCCGGGCCTACCATCATCGCATGCAAGACCGTTACATATCAGCTCACTGCTTACTTTGTTGCTGATACTCATGTTCCTGTTGAAATCTTTTCGCAACTGCAAGCAACTGGTTATATAAACGAATGCGACTGTTCAACGTATATCTGTGCGTACAACATTTTTACATTTCTTTAGCGTTATTTCATAACGGGTCGCTTAATAAAAGAAACTTTACAACACAATAACCTTCCCTTCGCATGCTTCGCGTAAGGGTGATTCCCAAGCTACATGGGATCTGCCAAATTTTTTCTGAAGGAGCCTATAAACCGAGCTGTCTATTGTGAAAGCCCTGGCGTCAAAGTCTTTGCCGCAACGCTACTGCAATGCCGCGTATTGAACACGCAATGTAACTTATCATTGCAGGAGATCTCAGTGGTCCTGGCTCTAATGCCGACTCATCAAACCAAGTTCCAAGAACGCTCCCGCAAATGTAAGGTACGTGCTTTATTTTTATATTATATCGTGCTTGTGAGCCACGTGCCGTCACTGTTTCACAACGGCTTCCAAAAGTTCACGACCTTTTACTCCATCATCTGAGAATCTTAGATATCTCCTTTTTATGAACGAAGAGAAAATAATAAAAGTTCTTTAAATGCAGATTTTCGAAACATAAACAGTGAAGAACTTTCGAGCAGTGCTACGCTAGCATTGCCATGAGTCAAAGCACTGTAGAATGTGATACCGGTTTCCCTTAAGCCTACTGTCGTATATGAAATCATCTCAGACATCTCTGCTCAGACGAAGAAAAGATACACAAGGAGTTTTTTTATATGTCGTTCACTTTAGTTGAGACAGTAAAACAGCCGACCCACGGTTTAGTAGACAACATAAAAGAACCATTGCTCATACACAGTATGCTCTTATTCTCTTATGTATGAAACGACAGAGAGCATCTGTATGAATTACCTACAACAGTGGGGCGCTATAGGACGCAGGACGTGGCCATTTATTTATTTTGACTTTGCTTTTTCTCTACACCATAGCCTAAACTTGCAGCTGCCACGTGAAGTAAGTTATATACATAGCTGAGCTTACAGACCGATGCAGGGTGGCTCCAAAAGTTTCGCAACTACTTTCTTGCTTGTGGCGATACTCACTTTCCAGGATTAGACTGCTCTCCTACCGAGTTCGTAAGATATGTTCTCGACGTGCCGAGCTGTTTTCTGCCATTTAGAAATGAGAGATTAGACCATTAAGCGGGGGCCTGTACTGCTCGCCAGACTAGTGGAAAGGCAGTTTTCGCCCTCTGCGCCACCATATACTATAAAGTGGACTGGCTTCGCACGTGTTCGTAGCAGAAAGAGCGAGTGATACAACTAGAAAGAAAGAAAACGCCGACCAAACTACTCAAACTTCTTACATTCCATTGGAATGGTCCTTCGGCGCAGTACATGATGGCAGCTTTTGTGCTTCTCTGTAACTCTCACTTTCTGAATTAAAGCAACGTGTATCCGACCCGTCAAATAGGCTCGAAGCCTGAAATATCATAATGTAGCGTAAGGCTACCCCACTCTCCCCCAACCTGAAGGTTTCTTCAATTATACTTCACGTTAAGGTGCTTACATGAGCAAGAGTGTATCAGGGCACTCCCAGATTTCTTTCTTGATGTGTAACTTGACGTGCGAAAATGTAGGCGTAGTGCAGGTATACATCGGGTAGTCTCCTTTGAAAAACATTGTTGGAAAACAAACATCTTGGTATGTAGCTATAGTACATTGATGGCCATGCTAGCGCCACATTTGTGTTTAGCCAGATAGCATTCTGATTTTAGTAACTAATGAGATTATCAGTAACAGTGTTTAACTACGCGTTAATCAATGCAGAGATTGTTGCTGATGTATCCACCATGTTTCAGGCGTAAGCAGCATTCGTAGGGTTGGAATGAGCGGGAGATGGAAGCGTAAATGGAGTGGAAAGCATTAAATATGTGCCTGAGAGTACGAAGAGGAGGAAGAAGAAGATGGAGGCCTGCGCGCCTTATTCTCGTCTTAGATGAATGGCTAAGCGAGTTGCTGAGTCTTCGAGCGAGTTTGTAATGTTTGGATGTCATTCAATATCGTATGTTATGCCGGGGAAAGAGCGTGAGTACAAAGCCTAGTTAAGCGCGAGTTGCCTAACATCTGGCAAATTATGAGGATGTTTCTAGCAGCAGCGAGAAGGTACATTATCCATATTTCTTATTCATCCCCCGCGTACATGACCGCCCTAATATGCCCAGTTATGACCCAAAATGTTTTGATACGCTCAGTTTTGAGGTGAAGATGAAATAAGCTTCATTTCGTCCTGAAGAACCAGATCAGACACTCCCCGATGGGAAGTTGCTGGCCGCGCCCACGGCGGTAACGGTAGATCATGGCCCTCCGTCCGTTCGCAGGCTTCTTGGACTGTCAATAGCTGGACTGAGAGCTCGGAGCTTTTAAGAGCCCTATCCCAGTCCTGTTCTGTGCTGTACTTTGCGCTACGTAAACCGGGGCACTGCCAGCACATGTGAGCGAGAATGCAATATCTACCCCACAGTTTGGAATCTTGGGGGTTATGCCTTCAGCAAAGTGACTAAGCGTGCTACGAGAAGGAAATTAACCTGCCTGCAGCATCCGCAAAGGAAAGGCCTGTGGTCTAGTGAGCTGAAAATTCGGGAGGGGACACCTCCACCTTGACAGTTGGTAGCAACAAATAACTTCATTAAAAAAACAAAAAAAAAACGCCAGGCCTGCGCGGAAAGCGCAGCACAGTCACAGCGAAAGCTAGAAGAGTGGCCTTTCAAAGCTTTTTCTAAACACTCATTCGGCAACTGCTGCAAGCGCACTTGCTTTATACCCACTACGGCATTAATAATAATATTTCCTGGGTAGTAGGTCGGCATTCGCTATATGCTATCCTTCGTCATTCTTCTGAGAAGCACGGTATTCACTGAACACTTGCAGAAATTTCGTGCCAATTGTTGATGCAGTGGCCGACGACGATGAGAAATTATGCCTCAAGTGGGTATGCGCCACTGTTAATAGGTGATCAAAAACAAGCTTTTGTAATGAATTGGAGCATTGCACGGTCCACTCGTTACTTTATTGCATTGTGCGATGACTGGTTGTTCTTTCGATGCTCTAAAACGCTTTATAAGTCGTAATAATGCGATTCCTTTTGCCGATTATCAAGCCTGCCTATGACAAGTTTGCCAACAAGCAGCAAGTACCAGCATGACTCAGTGGTAGAATACAGGACCGGCACGCACTGGGCCCGTGCTCTAGGTGCATTGTGTCATTGGTACTGAATGTTTTTCTCATTTCGTGCGATGTGGTTGCGGACACCGGTGACAGTGGCAGACAACTACGGGGCCACGCATGATCCGAATTTCTATCTCATAACAGCTTTTGCTGTAAAATTTCTAATGGATTGCTGAAGCTCGTGAAGCCGAGACTCGTGATTTCTCGCGAACGGTTATGGGCAAGTTCACTGCCATTCGGAACAGTTCGATGAGCCCTTGAGCCCTTGAGGGCCGGGAACCAGGTAAATGCGTGAAAGCTTACTGCACTTTTTGACTTTGGAGTATGTGCGTGTCGTCCTGTTTCAAAACTTTACCGTCCCACCTAAAGAACACTTCACGATAATGCCACACCGTAAAGCCAAGCTATTGTACTTACTACACTTGATAGATTAACTGAATCAGAGGCGAAATAAATTTTATTGGCAAATATATAATAAAGGACAGAGCCTCTAATTTTTTTTCGAGCTTTCGAAAAGAAGCCTACACAAAAGAAAGCGCTGTATGATAACTTTTATGTTGGCCCAGGCCGTGCCGTTTATCGCGTAACTGCAGTGGGCTGCAGTCTCACTTGGAAGGAACAGAAAAAAAATACGTGGTTCAAAACTTGTTTATATAATTTCGCCAGCAAGAACCATGCAATTGCTTTGCAAAATATATGCCGAATTGCGCAAGGTGATTGTCACTACCATGGTATCAGCATTTCTCGCACACATTGTTTATGCAAACTGTATAGGTCATGGCTAATTTTATCCGGGGCTTACATTGCGAGTTTAAAACGCCGTCGACCATATCAGGAGCCTGGCGAAATCATGCAAGCTGAGTGTTGTTCTTATTGTTCTCGTATGTGCGCCATCAAGAGCAGCGAGCTCGATATCTACAGAGAGAAAGGAAACGAGAACGAACAGCTGCCAAGTCCAGGTGAGGCGACTTAGCCCTTGCGCAGAGTTTGCGACACTGTGTTTCTCGTGAGTCTCATTGCACCGATGGGCCGCTGTACTTGTTGTTCTGCTTTTCTTCGGTCTAGAAAGTTTCAGAACGCTTCCTTCTTGAAGGCTACGCTGCTTGTGCAGGATACCGTACGTTATTGGGGAGCATATCAGAAAAACCATTCTGTGTTGTGAGCTGCCTGCATGGAGCTTGAAAACCCCTTCTGCACCTACCAAATTAAAAGCGAAAAATGGGTCAGCGCGCCTTTTTCTGACATACAAATCTATTGTTTAGTAACAGCTTTGAGGAAAATTGAAATAGCTGGCGTTTTTACATTCTTGCTGCTACTGTGCATCACCATTTAGTTCTACGCACGCCAATATTTTTAAGTCTTCTCATTTTGCGTCCTTAACACGTGTTTCGGGCACGAAAACGGTAAGCCAGCTTAAACGGCTGCATGATTCAACAATCGCGGTATATCCACAAAGTAAATGATGATGACTGGAGCGAAGCTTCGGAGGTTTTTATCGGTTAACCATGAATCATCCATCATGCCGCCCGTGCATCCATACGTCCATCCTTCCGTCCGTTCGTTTGTCTGTCTGTCCGTCCGTCCATCCATTAGTCCATCTGTCTGCCTGCCTGCCTGCCTGCCTGCCTGCCTGCCTGCCTGTCTGTCTGTCTGTCTGTCTGTCTGTCTGTCTGTCTGTCTGTCTGTCTGTCTGTCTGTCTGTCTGTCTGTCTGTCTGTCTGTCTGTCTGTCTGTCTGTCTGTCTGTCTGTCTATCCATCCATTCGCACCTGTTGAGTGAGTCATAGAACAAGGTGGTCACGTACCAAAACGAGGCACAACCTATGAACAGACCCAGGGCTTAATGAGCTTCGCCCCTAAAAAGTGCACATCGCAATTGCTGCGCAAAGCAAAAGCTGGTAAAATCAATCTATTGTTTGCTTTTTCAAGCAGTAGAAACCAGGATCGTATGTGTTTCAAGGAACAGCACACACACACACAAAAGCACAAGAAATACAGAAGTAGACACACCACGTGGTACGTATTGTTCTTGTTATTCTGTATTATTTCTCACTGTTTGTGCTTTTGCTTCAAGTACGTGTAACCAACAAGCCCCACTATCCGCCCTTTGGGAACACATGATTTACTGCATTCTGAACAAGTGCGTCGTTTCAACCGGCGTTTTACACTTACGCCATGCACTAAACCTCGCACACTCATGTCAGCCGCACTTCTTGAGAAGTCATTTCAGACGGCGTGTTTCACGCAGAGCACGCGAAGATGCCGTCGGCCTGTGGGTGCCACTCATGAAGATCACTCGAAGCCGTAAAACGCTGGCCCCGGATCTCCCGACGCCCTCGCAATGGACGTTCGGCTCGTCGTCTGAGGCCGCTGGGGAGACATACGTTGCCGTAAAGACGCTCGGAAGCAGTGGACATGATCCGGAAGAGAGCAAAAGAAAACGAAAAAAAAGATGTTGAGAGAAAAGAAAAACGAAGTACGGAAGGGAGAGAAAGGAACTGTCCGAAAGTGGTTATTTTCATCTCTGCAAAGTGTCTCTCCTCCGCCAGACGACAACCGGGGAAGCATTGCGGCCGAGATGACGAGAAGCGCTGTTTCTGTCGTGAAGAAAGGGAGTCTGCTATACGCAACAGTGTTATATCGCTGGCTAAGCTAGTCGCACTATAGAGCGATAGCGAGAGAGCCTCTGCAGTATCCTTAGCTTGAGACGTGTGCGGCCCTCTAAACGAACCTCGCGACCAACGACGCTCCCAAACGGCGCCTCTTTTGAACGTGGCCCGAATCTGCCATCGGGTTCGCTTGGCCACCTCTTGCCTTTTTCCAGTGGCCGTTTTCAGACCATCCTCTGCGTGCGTCTTTATTTTCTCTTTTGGCGTTGTACATGCGCATTGTGATGACGTACGCGTCTTTATTTTCCTTAATTCTCCGAGATACTTGTTATATTTCTTTCATTTCGGCTGAAATTTTCCCTTGAGACTTTAGAGCTTACGGCCTGGAAACTTGAGTCAGCTCAGCTTCCTGTCTTCTCTGCAATGTTCGCCTCAATCACTTCAGTTAAAACGGTCGCTTCAAGCTGAGCCAGCGACATACCGTGATATGCTTTATTTTTGTGTGTGACTTTGTCTTCAGTCCTTCAGGAAGCTCGTTCCTCTTGGCTTGTGTTCCGCATCTTGCTGTAGGCGACGAACGTCTACACGCGAAAGCTATTTGTAGACACTAAGCTGTCGCACAAATGCTCTTGTGGCACCGTCTTCTTTTCGCTGTAAAGTTTTAATACTTGAATCCGCTTTTTTTGCTTGACTCACGAGGAGTGCCTTAAAGACACGGCTTCACGTGGAGGTGCACGCGTTTGCGTATATATTTCGGTCACAATTACTTCTGTTCAATAATAAAGAAAATGGTGCGTTTCGCAATAATGGAGCAAGGCTGGAAAAAACTGAGGAGGTGGGTGGTCTTGATTTCTTTTATTATTTTTTCCTGTCTTTCTTTTTGTTTCTGTGTGTTTTTATCTCTTTTTGTCCCTTTATATCTATTTAATTGTTTTCTAGGTTTGCTTCTTTCTCGCTTTCCTATTATTCTACACTATTTCTTCTACTTCTTGCTCGCTCCTTACTCCTATAAGTTCTCTCCGTCTTACTCTTTATGTATTTATCTCCATTTTTTTGTGTCATTTTGTGGCTGTTCTTTTTTATCTCTTCCTCTCTCTTTCTAATTCTCTTCTTTCTCATGTATATTTTTCCTTTCTTCGCTTTTTTGATCCCCATGTTTCTCTTTCTTTCCGTCTTACTTTTTCTCTATGTCTCTTCCAGTCCCTCTGAACTTGTTCTCTCACCAATCCGAGGTACTTTATTTCACGCCGCCCAAATCGGTGCGGCGAGAGAGAACACAACTGCGGATTTAAACAGAATATGAAAAATGTGTGCGTTTGTATGATGATGATCGTTTCTGGCCTACATCGCGAATCGAAGAAACGGGGATAAAAGATCTGTTGGGAAATAACAGTTTAAACAGCGAACCTGTTGTTATCCCAGGTTCTTATGTCCAGTGTTATAGTACAACCGATCACGTGGCCTCGTATCGTGATGAGAGAGACCCTCGGTTGGAAGGGGAGAGCTGCGTGCGCTGCGACAGGTGAGGGTGAAGGATATCGAGGGGTGCACCTTTGAGAAACGCGGCAAGATGGGGGGACAGCAAAGCGAAGCGGAGTGTAAAACTACGTCTTAGTGTCAGTGTTCAGGAGTTTGCGCTTTCGAAGTGTGCGCAAAAGAGGACGAAGATAAGCGCCGGAGAAAAGTGATATATGTAATGATGAAGGACGGGCATAGGCTTCACTGTTTCGATAGGGTTCGAGAGGTGCAGCTGGTTGTATTTTTTTATACGTTCTCGACAGTTACACAGCATGCAGGTCAGCGCATGTCCAAGAGGGTATAAATGCACTGGTATAGCATTTTCGCGTAACCCGTGGATGTCTAAAAAGCTATTAGCAGCTTTACAAAGCACGATAACCTCTACAAAAAAGCAAAAGTCACCCGTTTGATAATAAGTTAATTATGCTCTACAAAAAATTACATAACGGTGTAAACCAACAATTGAAAGCTGCAAAACGTTCTTTTCTAGAAGGAAAAAAAATATCGCAAGCAGGTAACTGAAATGCGACATTGTAAACTGCTATCTAAACATGAATTCTCGACACCAAGTATGCAGAAGCGCTATCGACAACATTAAATTTAACTCGCCTATCGACATAGTTGACGCTTTATGTAGCTACATTTTAGCGTTGACGCACCCGGTCCCACACAAATCACACCACGTCTCCCTCACTCTTTCTTCGTATTTCCAAAATGCATTATGCATTAAGTCATTAAAATTCATAATGCATTATGTCATTAAAAACCTCATATCCATTGGTGCAGGAAGTGATGAAGTCCCGCCTGCTCACATCAAATTTATTTCGCACCTAATTTCTGATGTTTTGTGCTTCATTACAAATTTGATATTCAAGACAGGTGTATTTCCCCATGAGTTTAAACGGTAAAATAATCCCAGTTCATAAAAAAAGGGTGATAGCACAACGATTAATATTTACCGACCTATTTGCGTTCTGCACTGTCTTGGTAAAGTTCTTGAGAAGTTAATTTGAGTACACCTATCTAATTATCTTGATGAATTTAATATTCTGTCCCCTTGTCAGTTTGGCTTTCACAATCATTTCTCCACTGATCTGGCACTCATTCATCTGACCGATACACCGAAATAAAATCCTTGATGAAGATTTATTTTCACGATCAGTATTGATCGATCTAACAAAAGCACGCATTCGGCAGGTTACATCCTATTATTATCTTTACTGAACTTGAAGCGATCGGTGTATGTGGTCCTGGTTAGGCGTTACTAAAAAGCTACGTACATAACCGCGTTCAACTTGCGTCAATATCTAATGTATATTCTAAGGAATTATCTACTGATATTGGTGTTCCTCAAAGATTCATTGTGGGACTTCTCCTCTTTTCGGCATCCTTTTCTTTTTTCACTTTTGGCTCGCACTCTATTTTTCCCAGCCCCTGCTTCTCATTTTTCAAATTTTCTCTCGACTCTCACTTGAAATACCTAGATCATATTCCTCACATCAAAAAGAAATTAGCATATGGCGTCCTCGCTCTAATTAAAACTCGTCCATACTTCACACGTGCCACATTACTGTCTTTTACTACTCAGTCGTCAATTCTCACATTATTATGGCATAATGTGCTGGAGTTACACCAATACGACTCATTTAGTTTTCCTTCAAGTATAACAGAACCAATCCATAAGAATCATTATTAACAGTTCATGTTTTTTTCTAACAGTAAATGCCTACTTCATGATATCAACACCTTAACCATTTCAAAGCTCCTCAATTACAGCTTAGTTATCACATTCAATAAACACATAACCAAGGCAATACCTACGATCTTGTCGTCTACTGACCTGTTTGCCCATAGTAGTATTAGATTTGGCGCGTGACAATAACGTTCCTTTGCCTAAGGCACCAACTAATATAGTATACGGACTGCTGAAGTTTCATCTATATCATGTTGGAACACACTACCAACTTTTATTAAAAATTAAAGAAACTTGCATCAATATAAGACAAAACTAAAATAGCACATTATGCATGCTTTGTTTTACTGTTCCTTTCCATAGCTCCACCTTGCATCAATGTCTATATTTCATGCACAACAGCGTTTTTTGTATTCTTTTGCAGTCATATTGTTTGCACTGTTCATCGTTTCTTACTGTTTTTTTTGTGTATATATATATATATATATATATATATATATATATATATATATATATATATATATAAGAAAAAGAAGTGTATACCTAAGGGCTCGTTTTTCCGTGTTTTGACACAATATTAATGAGATCTTAGAGACAGTAATGCCAAGGAATGTACAGGGGAAGTTATTAGAACCAATGGAATGTAAATAAGAAGAAAGAAAAGTGGATGAAAACATAACCAGCCGTGAGCAGGAATGGAACCTACGACCTTCGAATAACGCGTTCGATGCTCTAACCACTGAGCTACCACAGCGGCCTTCCCTCCATCCACTTTTTCCGTGTTTTGACACAATATTGATGAGATCTTAGAGACAGTAATGCCAAGGAATGTACAGGGGAAGTTATTAGAACCAATGGAATGTAAATAAGAAGAAAGAAAAGTGGATGAAAAAATAACCAGCCGTGAGCAGGAATGGAACCTACGACCTTCGAATAACGCGTTCGATGCTCTAACCACTGAGCTACCACAGCGGCCTTCCCTCCATCCACTTTTTTGAGTTTATATGTGAATTTAGAAGTAGGAGAGTGTTTCACACTCGTCGCTTGGCTTATAGATGGCGCTGACTGACACTCCTACTTCTAAATTCATATTTAGAAGTAGGACCTGTGACCGTTAACCTGTGAGAGAGACCGTTAACCTGTGAGAGAGAAGGGTGGTGAGGCCACGCGATAATTTGAAACCAGCTGTAACCGATGTTCTAACTCCTGTAACTTCCTTAAAATAGCATGTATTCGCAAAATTCTTGTGTCGGCATCTTCAAAAAGCAAAAGTGCACATATTTATTTTGATGAAAATGTTTGAACCTTGTTATTGTTTACTGATCCTATAAAAAAAGAAAAAAAATAACTTTCAGTGTGTGGAGTCTGAGTGGTAAAACAATTCTTCAGAAGTGTTCTTCCTCTACTTTCTTTTACATAGTGTGCTAAGACTGAGCGTCGTAAAAAAAAAAAACACTGTCATTGAGCGGCTGGACTGAGTGAGATATGAGTGCAACTACCGCTTCTGAGCTCATAACATCACACGCTCCTTGTGTTTGTGCATAAAATAAAACATCTTTGTACAATTGCTCTTACCCTGAAGACACCGAGTAAGTGCAGTTTCTGCAACATCTTCTAAAACCTCGTGTTCTCTAATCCACTAAGTTTTTCCTGTCACGTAGTATGTGACATTAGTGCACAACGACACAGCACTTGTCAAACTAATGCCTCACGCTTAGAATGCACGCATGATTCGCATAGTACTTCTCTACATTTTTGTCTCTATTTCGTGTACTCAATGAAAATTCCAAATAACAGCCATAAGTTTACAATGTAGTTTGCCAACATCTGTCGTATATTTCACTTAAAGTCATAAACTTTACGTAGTGCATGCGATGGTCGGAGCTACCCTTGAAAGCTTTACTTTTGACAGTATAAATAACTTCTCCACGGACGCGTGTAAACTTTTTTCACGCCCATAGTAACCGTTAATATAGCTCGCTGTCTTGTGACACAAAAATACGACATGAAAATGACATCAGACACACTTCACGAATGCGACAATGAACAGAGACTAACTCCGTTATTTTCTGAGTGCCTCCTAGATGGCGCCACACTGCCAGGCAGAGGCAGTGTGGGAAGAGGCAAGCATGGTAGCTTCATCAAGGCACTCATTGCGTGTTCTTTGCTTGCACAATTTTGTAAGCACCTGCTTTAGTAAATAATGAGCAGTCACACATGGGCCAGACGCATCGTACACAAAAAAGACATGAACTTGGTGTCGACCGCAGTGTCTAGGAGTAGCCTCGAGACTTTTTCCGCGCCTCAGCGCAGATGCAGTCTTGGTTGTTAGTTGAATTGGTCGTTTTAATGTGACCATTCATTCATTCATTCATTCATTCATTCATTCATTCATTCATTATCGGCCTTCTTTAGTACGTTGCAGGACGAAGGCCTCTCCCTATGATCTACAGTTTATCCCCATTCTTTGGCAGTTCACTTATTTCATTCTCGCGAACTTCGAAATTTCATTCCTCTATCGAACTCTCAGCCTTCCAGTACTAAACACGTTGATACACCTTGTAACACTCTGCTCGAATAACGAAAAATCCGCATACAAATTTATTCACCGACTGCTTCGCGTTGAACCAATTCCAAGAAGACGTAAGATTCAGCCGAATTTTATTTTTCAACTCGTCTCACTCACACGCGAACTGACCAACATATTTGTCGGCCGGACGCACACAGAGTGAGACACATGGTGTCACCTGAGTATAAATGAGCTTCAGTGAGTTGACTCATTAGTGCGTTATCACAAAGTTAGCCCTTTCGATCATGGTGTCAACACCTATTAACGCCATCTCCCATAATCGGTGATCTACAACACGCCATTTCGTCTTGTACTTTCAAATATGAGTTATACGTGGTTTCAACTCTGTAGGGAAATTTTCATGGACTACGCCACTCACACTTGATATCTTTATCAAAAACTTCCCGAGAAAGCGTTTGCGGGAGAAGTTCATAGAACTCACCCTTCGTGTGGCAAGCCAGTTAGTTATCGCATTGCTGCTGTTTCCAAATGTCAATAAAAGATTATTATTAATATAAACATTTTCCGCTGGGGCGTAGTCGGACCAAGACTCCCTTTTTTTTTCTGAAATGAACTAACTGAGACACAGGCTCAAGACATCTTAGTCACCCAGACTAGCTCGCACTTACAGCCCTATCTGAGTCTCAGTGAGAGTGAATGAGTTCACTCATGAATATATTTGCTTATCTATGGCCTGTACGTGCACCAAAAGTGATTCTTGTTTAGTGTAGGCTTTTTTTGAGCAGACGTATGAAAATGGTACTGTCCAATTAAAGTAGGTTATATCTACATGGGCACATAAGCCTTCATGAAAGTGAACTTTTACATTATGGCTCAGTTATTCCAGAGTCCTTTTTGGGGCGAAGCTTTATAAGACGTGGGTCTTTACATCCTCTGAGGTATGTACTTGTAGTAGTAGTAGCAGGTAGGCACTTCTAGTTTAGTTCTTGCAGTGTTCGCTAGATGGCAGTAGTTGATGCAAAATGTTATAAAACTAGATGGCGATACTTGTAGTTGATAATGAAAGATGCGAGATGTTATAATGGAAATGATGTGACATATGGCGCGTGTCGCTGGTGGAAGGCAATCGTTCAATTTAGTACGGCGACGTAAGGTAGGGGGAGCATTGTAATAAAATTCGTTCGCTCTGGCGCGCCGTGGAGCTGCACGACACCGCTACCAAGATACTGCCGTTCGAGAGCGGGAGGCCCAAGTGGCATGGCACACACAGCGTTTCTCGCGTCTTTAAATGATGATCGACCCGTGAATTACATGGAAGATTCCCGGTTTACCGATTATTCCATCCGGAGCTTCGCCCACTCATCATCATTCACCCCCTTGATATGCTGTATTTTTTTGTTTTATTAGTCGCATGACACTGATATAATATTTGACTCCTTTAGTCAACCCCAAAACATTCATTTTTTCGTGCACTTCGTTTGTCTTCACTGCTAGTAGGAATAGTTTAGCTTGCGAAATTATTCTACTCTGTGTATAATCCTATCATTTTAACCAATTATAAACTTGTAATAAAGTCCTTGGTATCTTGTCTGCATTGATACACTGGCTGCGGACTCACGTTTCTTATTTTTTTGCCTCGTTGCTTCAATTTCCTCACTGCGTCTTACCTTTACATAGTCGTCACCAAAACGGAGCCTCTCATTTGCACCGATACGGCTCCCTCATCGAATCGTTACACTTGCTCAATGTACATCCATCTGTATCGAATTCGCCGCAGGTGAACATTCAGCGCCAAGAGCAAAAACAGCCTGCCCACGTAACATACCCTGTCTGGCGTCAGGTCGATCTCCTAGTAGCATCATCTTTAAGGGGTACAGGGGGGAGGAAGAATCCCTTGCCGTTTCAGCTGTGAACGAGTCAGCGACGTGGTCGGTTCGGTTTGGACCGACGGGGGACCCATTGTAGGCTAAATGGCCGAGACGCTTTCGGCACATTACGTCGCAGTCTTTCGCCTGGCTGGGCCCAGTCTCGTCGACGACGAACGGCCTGTCCAAATCTATCGGCGCCATTTCGTTCCACGGCTGTCCGTCCTATGTGATCATCAGTCGCCGCGAACAAAATAAAACTGACAGCAAGAGAAAAATAATGACTCCTCCATATTTGCAGCTGCGTGTTGTTTCTTTTTTTCTTCGAATTTTGCTTTCTTCCGTTGCTCCATTGATGTGTTTTGTCCTCAAGAGTGGAAATAGAAAGTCCTTCCTATCTGAAAAATGGGGACTGCAATGTGAAAGAAAATTCAGCATCAGCAAGGTTTTGGTGTTTTCTTTTTTAGAGTGCGCTGCTGTTGCGAGAATAAATTTGCGCTTCACTGACCTTACGCGTGGCTAGTGAGGGGTTGTTACTAATGATATACAGAAAAAGGCAAGCTTGTCACATTTAGGTAGAAGATCGTTAGCATTAGTGTTCTGTGTGCGTGGTAATTTCGTTTGTGTTGGTATCTATTTCCTGTTACACTCCCATTCTATTTCTATCCCGCACCCTCCTCCTTCATGCCCTATAGACAGAGAAGAAGATAGATACAGAGATGGCAAAAGAGCAAGTGAGAGAAGTAGGTGTGGTGGCCCCAGCCTAAGAAAGGCGCTTATTTTTGCGAACTGCACTAAATCATGGGGCAGTGTTGTAGAAAAGTATGAGGAAAAGCGTCAAATACAGAAACGAGAAAAAAGAAATGAATTCTCATGATAAAGATACTCAGCGCCAGGTAGCCGTAGCTTTCTCTTCATTAAAAAAAAAAAAAAAAGCTGGTAGGTTCCTGGTGTCACTGTAACTGGAACCCAGCACTTTCCCAAAGGGAGGTGTGTGCTCTACCCCTCCACCACATTATGATTCAGCCTCTTTGCTTTTCTTTGCATTTTGAGCGGCGAAGCTCCTTAAGGCGTGGATTGGTCGTCGCCCATGTATGCAGTACGTAGCCACCTCGTTTCAGGATTCACCGCTAGGTGATAGTTGTTGGTGGAATAAATCAATGCAGATGTTATAAAACAGATACGTCTGTGTAATTTTATTATAGACCAGCAAAGGAAAATGTTATATTTACGCTAGGGGGCATTTTCATTTTAGGAGTGAAGCTACAGGAAAATTTTTAATCAGAAAGGCAAATTGAAATAGCCACTAAACAAATTGAGAAAGTAATCAATGAGGATAATAACAGTGTCGAAATACACGAATCTAATTATACTGTTTGAGGTAGAGCTTGCTAAGGTACGTGACAAGTCACCCCGGAAAAGAAGACACAAACCCGAAAGTTGGTGGAATGAGGAAGTTAAGAGAGCCATAGCAAAACGCCAGGAAGCCTATAAGGAACACAGACATGCTAAGCAGCGGGGTGAACCGACAGATGATGTTGAAAGAAAATGGGAAATCTTTCTAAGCTGTAGAAGGGATGCATCCCTTCTGATCCATGAAAAGATTAGAAGAAAGGGAGCTCAGTGGCTGGCAGAAGTACATAAAAAAGATAGAAAGACAGCTGCGAAATTTTGGAACCATCTGAACTCCCTAAGAAATGAGACGAGCCTAGAGCAGAGGTTTATAACTACAGCTCAAGGTGCTAGGCTAGAAGGGGACGAAGCTATCGAATATATAAGAACAAGGGTGACAGAAAAATTTCAACAAAAAAGTGCTTTATGCACCACAATAGACAAGAATGAATCAAGTGGCGCAATGGCTCCATTTTCACAACAAGAGTGGGAAAGGGCTGAGAAAAGTGTTCCTAGTAGTACATCAACAGGCCTAGATGGCATTCCAATTATGCTGATAAAGACATTAGGTCCGAAGTCTATGCAGGCTTTGAGAGAGGCGGTGAGCAACATAATCGATGGAGTAGTTCCCGATGACTGGAAACTTAGCAAAATGAGCATGGTCTATAAAGGAAAGGGGACAAAGCTGACATAAACAACTACCGTCTTATAACAGTGGCATCAGTGGTCTAGAGGCTGGCAATGCAGATTATAAAGAAAAGACTGTAGGCATGGATAGAGGATGAGGGGGTGCTGGGGGAACTGCAGAATGGGTTTCGGAAACACAGGAGGTTTGAAGACAATCTGTTCTCACTGACGCAGTGCATCGAAATAGCAGAAAAAGAACACAGGCCCCTGTGGCTAGCATTTTTGGATATCAAGGGAGCGTACGATAGCGTGGTTCAAGAGGAATTGTGGGGAATACTGGACACACTAGGCGTGGAAGATGTAGTCACTAATCTTTTAAAGGATATCTATATAGGTAACAAGGTAATTATAAAGTGGAAAAAACACGTATCCAAGCCTGCAGAGGTAAAACGGGGGCTTAGGCAGGGGTATCCCCTGTCACCCTTATTATTCATGATGTACCTACAAGGATTAGAGGCCAAATTAGAGGGAAGTGGACTGGGCTTCAACCTCTCCTTCGTCAAACAAGGAAAACTCATTGACCAGGCACTACCAGCATTAATGTACGCAGATGATATATATAGTGCTAATGGCCGACAACAAGGAAGATTTGCAGAGATTGGTGGACATCTGCGGTAATGAGGGAGATAGGTTAGATTTCAGATTCAGTAAGGAAAAATCACAGTCATTATTTTTAATGACAGTGAAGGTAGTGAGCTTATAATACAAGAGGTCACGCTAGAGATAACAGATAAATACAAATATCTGGGCGTATGGATATGCAATGGGGCCGAGTACCTAAGGGAATACGAAATATACGTGTCGACTAAAGGTAACAGGAATGCAGCGGTAATGAAAAACAGGGTACTGTGGAATTACAATAGATATGATGTTGTGAGAGGAATATGGAAAATGGTCATGATTCCTGGTCTGACGTTCGGCAATGCGGTCTTGTGCATGAGATCAGAAGTTCAAGCAAGATTAGAAATTAAGCAACGTGGAATAGGTAGGCTTGCCTTAGGAGCTCACGGAAATACACCAAATCAGGGAGTACAAGGTGATATGGGATGAACATCGTTTGAGGGCAGGGGAGCTAGCAGCAAGATAAAATTTGAGGAGCGATTGAGAGAAATGGGGGAGGAGCGTTGGGCTAGGAAGGTATTCAGCTACTTGTACATGAAGAATGTCGATACAAAATGGAGGAAGCGAACCAGAAAATTGAGTGGAAAATACTTCGAAAGCAGCAGGGGGCCAAACCGAAAAGAATTATCGGTTAAGAAGAAGGTCAAAGAAGCTGAGACCGATATGTGGAGAATTGGCATGATTAAGAAGTCCGCAATAGAGATCTATCGAACTTTTAAGCAGGAAATTGCCAAGGAAAAGATCTATGATAATACTTGGGGTAGTTCTCTACTGTTTAAGGCCAGGACGGGAGTAATGCGAACTAAGACATATCGGTCCAAATACGAAGGGGTAGACACGGTATGCAGTGCGTGTGGAGAGGAAGAAGAAACTGCCGAACACTTGAAAATGTTCTGCAAAGGGCTTCACCCAATAGTTCAGGATAATGGCGCAGAGTTTTTCAAAGCACGGGGGTTTAGGGACAGGGAGGGCAAAATAGACTTTAAGCAGGTAGAATTAACTAGAAGGAGGTTATCTGATTGGTGGCTAAATTCAATGCACGAGTAGAAATTAAACCCTTCACTGCAAAGTACGAATCCTCAACCTCACTATTTAAGGGAAAAAATAAATCTAGTTTTTGGTTCATTAAGTACTACGGCTTGGTGGCGCTAGCCACCGCCCGATCTAAAGGGTACAGCCATATCCATCCATCCATCCAAGCTGCTTTTGCCGTGGGTCGTGCGTCCGCGATGTATGTATGTATGTATGTATGTATGTATGTATGTATGTATGTATGTATGTATGTATGTATGTATGTATGTATGTATGTATGTATGTATGTGTATGTATGTATGTATGTATGTATGTATGTATGTATGTATGTATGTATGTATGTATGTATGTATGTATGTATGTATGTATGTATGTATGTATGTATGTATGTAGTAGTAGTAGTAGTAGTAGTATTAGTAGTAGTAGGTAGGCACCTCACGTTTAGTGTTTGGAATGTCCGCTGGATGGCGGTACTCATATATGATGAATATATGATGAAAAGATGCGATATGGTGGTACTTGGAGTGCTAACTCAATGGACGGACGGACAGACGTGGGTCGGGTGGACAGAGAGACAAACAGACGCACGGATAGACGGACGCGTGTACTGATGGATGGACAGACAGACAGACAGATGCACGCACAGGCGGATGGATGGATGCACGAACGCACGGGTGGATGGACGGTCGCACCGACGGAGGCAAAGACGGATGCACGGACGAATAAAAGCAAGAACAAACGAACGGACGGAGGGGCGGACGGATTGACGGACGCTTCGTTTCACTGTTCATCAGTCAGTCCGTGAATATGCTGTGATTTTTTCTTCTCGTTTTCTATTCAGAGACTACTCTTCACTACATACAAGTAGGAAATGATGTGCTCGCTGTATTATTTTGGTGCAGAAGCTACAATTTGCTCTCTGTAGCAGCAATTACTTACACGGAATGCTTCATGTGCTACGTGTTGCTTGGGTTACGCAGCGATTTCGTTCAAGTATCTAATGGCTGAACAAAGGCTGTCTAAACGCATGCGTTATCGGTACAAAGCATTGTAAGGGCGTAACACTTTATAGAGACCCGACTTGTCCATCTATGCACCTCGTGCAGCGTGATCAGGCTCACAGTAAAGCGCTCAATATAGACAAAACAAGGCTATTAATGCTCAAACTTTGCGGAATTAACAAATAAGGCTAGAAACGATGTAACCACCAAAAATAATTAAGAATTAGTTCTAATAGTGAACTAAAATCATGAACAATTTCTGGAAACCCGTGGCTGACTCATGGACCGTGTGAAAGAGGATGCCATTGCATCGCTGATCGAGCGAAGGCACTTCCCCGTGTACGCTGTGACGGGGCTGCGTCGCTACACCTGATGGGGAAACAACCTGACGGAGCTGGCTGCAGACGACGCTTGTGCCAACTGTCTTACACGCAGGAAGTCGATGAAGTGCAGAAAGAAGCAGCGCACATGCCACACACCATGTTCGCGATTCTCCCTACCGTTCTACTTGTGCGGGAGAAAATATATATCTGCTTACCTGAAACATTTGGCGTCATCGACGCTTACATAAACGGCGCAGTCGGAACCCCGCGAGAACAAATTGTAGGATGCCCGTGCTACGCAGTGCCTCAGGTTTCATTGTAATGGAGCTGCGATACGTGTTCATTATTCGTGAAGTTCCTTTCAGTTATATTGAATGCGAAGCATTTCATTGTATACCGCATGCACATAGAGTGTTTCATCTATCTATCTATCTATCTATCTATCTATCTATCTATCTATCTATCTATCTATCTATCTATCTATCTATCTATCTATCTATCTATCTATCTATCTATCTATCTATCTATCTATCTATCTATCTATCTATCTATCTATCTATCTATCTATCTATCTATCTATCTATCTATCTGTCTGTCTGTCTGTCTGTCTGTCTGTCTGTCTGTCTGTCTGTCTGTCTGTCTGTCTGTCTGTCTGTCTGTCTGTCTGTCTGTCTGTCTGTCTGTCTGTCTATCTATCTATCTATCTATCTATCTATCTATCTATCTATCTATCTATCTATCTATCTATCTATCTATCTATCTATCTATCTATCTATCTATCTATCTATCTATCTATCTATCTGATATGGTAAGACGGTTTGACAAGTACAACTTTTTTGTATGCGCGTATATGCCACAGGCGATTGACATCTGCCTAGGAACGGTGAAAACACACCACTCTTTAAATGCTAGAGTGTGAAGGCAAACTGACATCCGGAGCGCTGAGCACACGAACGCAAATATGAAATGTCAGGGTCGCATCAGGCATCGAACTTAAGCAATGTCAATGACAATCACGTATTCAACCACAGAGTCGCGCCACGTCTCGAAACTGGTTTGCAAAAGCACCCTTTGCAGACTCAATGTTGGCGGACCGTACACTGTGGTTGCAGTGATATATGATTTTATAAACGTTAAATATGAACACCCTTGCAACGGTGCATAATAGGCTTCTGGGCAAGTTACATTTTACATTGTTGTGGCTAAGGTTAAAACGTGTATCAACAATGGCAATGCCCGTTTGGCAGCACACTGCCAAACGGGCATGATGTCTAGCGGTTTGTCTTTCCTTGTTTTTTTTTCCATGGTGGTCTGGTGGTTAAAGCAATCGGCTGTTGACATGCAGGTCACGGCCGCATTTTAGATGCAGACGAAAATGCTTGAGGTTCGTGTGTTTTCGTTTATGTGCACGTTAAAGAACCCCAGGTAGTCAAATTTTCCGGAGCCCTCCTCTAGGGCGTCTCTCATAATCATATGCTGATTGTGGTAAGTTAAAACCCAACATTTATTTTTGTATTTGCTTATATTTTTGTTTTTGCCCGTGTCACAAGAAAACATTATGGCTTCATATTGCTATTCTAATCACTCAATGTAAACAAGTGTCATATCTTTTCCGACACGTATGACAAGCCACTGTGAATCTCTGATTGATCCCATCTTGTGTAAATCTCAGTTGACTGCATCAGCAAGGGCTTGGAAGTATGATTTTTTTATGGTTGAAGACCATTCTTTACAGGGGCTGTTGTGTCTTGCCACCTCTTGCTGTTATCATTTTATTTGTAACAGGAATATCTTCGGTGGTCTGTCTTCGGTATCACGATTTATTTGAATGTACTAACAACAAAATCAAATCATGTTATTCCTAATTGCTCTGCCGTGACCCAAGCGGAAATAATTTCTTTTGAAACCAAGACTGCTGCTTGGGCTTCATTTGACAATTCATTTCTCTCGCAGTCTTCATATAATGTTCGCTCATAACGAAATTACAAAGGGATCACTCTGGAATCCATTAGACGCGTGGCAAACTGAGATTCGTTACAAGTGCACCAATGTTGCTAATTTGTTTTGCACGCCCTGGTTGCCAAGTGCGCCATTTATGCACTCCGAATCAGTGGTCACGGCCGTAACTAATGAGTCAATTACATGCGCCGATGAACACTGGTAGTTCGGACTCAAGAAGAGCAAAACAAAAGATGCGTGAGGCGAATTAACCGGCTCATTTAATTCGCACATTAGGGAGTGCGCGAGATTCGAGTGGTGGGAAAGAGCCGATCTGTTAGCGATACCTCTCCCGGCCCTGACATCTAGGAATGAAGCAATATTCAATTAGCACCGAACTTTGCAGTAGTAGATCTAGTTGGCGGTTCTTCAATAGTGATCACATTTTGAAGACGATAGTCTTTCTTGGGGACCTTAGACGGAAAAAATTTGGTCTGCCTGCCTGCCTGCCTGCCTGCCTGCCTGCCTGCCTGCCTGCCTGCCTGTCTGTCTGTCTGTCTGTCTGTCTGTCTGTCTGTCTGTCTGTCTGTCTGTCTGTCTGTCTGTCTGTATGTCTGTCTGTCTGTCTGTACATTTGTCTGTCTGTCTGCCCTATAGCGATACCTCTAACGGCATCAAGCTGCCAATCCCATCCGCAACGCCCACCAATATTGCCCAAGGTTTAGCGTTCATAGTTGTGCGATTGTCAATTAAAAGTAATTATTGCACATATCTGAGGCGCCACAACAAAACTTCGATGTTTTCTATGTCTGCCTTTATACTAGAAGAGGCACACACAAGTAACTCTGTAGGGAATGTAGCGTTTAATCGCGCTACGCTGACAGTGCAACGCGATGCTCAAAAAAGTGTTTGCAACGCTTTGCTACGACGTCACGTTGGTGGCACCTGCCCGTCGCTTTGCGTTCTACACCTTGTCACCTGCGAGACTGGCGCACATCTTTCTCCGCGGGCTGCACGCCTTCGTTTTCGAAGATAACTGCCACATGGCGCATGTATCTAACGTGCCTAGATGCGCTCGTTCGCCTCCGCCACATGCTCGAGGCACTTTAACGCAGCGCCTCCAGAATACCCTTCACCGATTTTTTTGCGCAGAACATCAAATAAACGTTTGGTTCACTCTCTCCAGACGCAAGACTATCGTCTTTCGACGACATTTACAGTGTAACATGTAGATTCATGCCAATTTTTTAAATATAGCTTCATTACTAATACAGACGATTTGATGGTGTATTGTCGCCCATGCCGATTCGGAAAGTGAAACCTTTGGTGAAAGCAACACCAAGCTACAGTCGGCAAAGCACTATTGTCTCAAGTGGAGAGAGTCCAGACGGAGGCCAAAGTTGACGAGATGGGTCCAGACTATGCAGTCGCGTGTTCCGTAAACACTCTTTAGTCCACAGGGATTTTACATCTTCATTAGCAATTTGTCGCATTTGCATGGCAGCATCAGTCCTTCAGAATGACATAGGTTCTTATGCACCGTCTTCGTGTGCTGATGAAGCAGCTGCATCGGCATGTTCATTGCCCAGTACGTCGCCGTGACTTGGAAGCTAATGAAACTTGATTTCATGCCCTTCGTCGAAGAGCTGCTGGCGATCATTGTGGCAGCGATGAAACAATGGAGCACGTTCTCTGTCGCTGCTCTCGCTACAGCACGCACAGACAGCCGCTAGCTGCTGCGTTATTGCGTCTTTACGACACACCCTTGTCACAACAGTCAGTGCTTGAAAGCTGACACAATCTGTGTTCGCACAGTAAATCAGTCAAGGCCTTATTGAACTTTCAGCTTGTTTAATATGCTATAGCACACTCTGTTTTAATAGGGGTGAAGCTCCTTATAGCGGCACCCGTTCGTCCTTCGTAGTCGTAGTCGTAGTCGTAGTGTGTAACCAATCTTACGCTTTGACCTCCAAGGTGGTGCCGGTGGGAGATTTCTCCTATGCGTATTTGAACAATAAAAAAAAAAAATTCGCAGCGTGCGCGTTAACTAACAGCCGAATTCTTCTGTTTCTCATTTCCCATTAGCTGTCATTGGCATGTTCCAGTAGGAAACGTTAGTAGAAGTAGAAGTGTTAAAAGCCGACTTCTGCTGTCTCTCATTCCCAGTAGCAACCATTGTTTACCTGCAAGGTAGTGCCTGGTGAGATTTCTCATGTGCGTGATTAAACAATAAATTTTTTTGTTCAAAACGTCGTTGATTGATGAAATAAACCAACGAAAGACGCCAGATGTTTTCTAAAAGCAAAACGAAAATACGCCAGATGTTTCTAAAGCAAGACAAAAAATTGCCCGCAGCTTCCCTCGGGGGAACACTGAGGAGGATGCGGACCATATAATTGGTTAACGGGGTGTTAAAGTGCGACTTACTTGAGTCGATGGCTAAATTGGTTAACGTGGTTGTGAAATGGGGTGTTAAATTGCGACTTACTTGGGTCGATGGCTAAATTGGTTAACGTGGTTGTAGGAGGGGGTGTTAAATGAGTGAACACGTACACACGTATGCGAAAGGGCGGCGCTGGTCGAAGGGACGTCGATCATTGTGTTTGTGGATTCGTTGGAATTCATTTCACCGCGACCTTGGACGTCGACGCGCCGTACAAACGAACCGACGAGCGGCAACTGAGTGAGCGAGCGCCGACCTTGAGTATATATACAGCACGACGGCGCATGCACTGTCAGCTGTTGAATGTTCTCGAAGCGCGACGCCACATGCGCGTCCACTGGAGAATCAGGAGAATTGTAGATGTCGAACGCGGTGTGTAGAGGAGGAAGGGTGCACAGATGGTGGAGGAGTGAAGCGCGCGCGGTGTGTAGAGGAGGAAGGGATGCACAGATGGTGGAAGAGTGGGCGACGGCGCGACGGCGCATGCGCGCGCGTCAGCTGTCGAATGCTCGAGAAGCGGTGCGGACGGCGCGGACGGCGCACTACAAGGCGCGAGTATAAGATGCTCCGCATCTAAAAGAAGACGCCAGCTGCTTAACGAAAGCCGCCAGGTGTTTTCTAAAGCAATGGTTTTATAATCAAAACCATATCAATACAGGTTTGTAGTTGCCGATGCTTGTTGCCGTTGGTGTGTGCTCGTATGGATAAGGGTGCCGAAAGGTGGGCGCGCTGGGCACCGGCGGCGCGCGCTCGCAGACGCGACCCTGAAGTGAGAGCACGAGAGGCAGAAGCGCGCCGGGAAGCTGCGCGACGTCGCCGCCAAGATCCTGCTGTACGGGAACAAGAAGCCACATCAACAAGGCAGCGTCGGCAAGATCCCACCGTACGTGAACAAGAAGCTGCAGCAGCACGTCAGCGTCGGCTAGATCCTTCCGTGCGGGAACGAGAGGCCGAGGCAGCACGTCAACGTCGCGAAGCTGATCTTGAAAACGTTCGACAATGGGAAGCGGCGATGAAGCGCGCATATCGCCAGGCGAATTACCGGAAGAAAAGTTCACCCTATTGCTTCCAGGAGCTTCGCCCAATCACATCATCATTCACCTCGTGGATCTGCCATCAATTTTTTTTCTCTGCTTTTCTTCTTTGCTCCTCACTTTCTTCGTCTTCCCCTTGCCTTAGTGCTGGGTGATAAACCAGATGCCGCGATTTCTGTTGACCTCCTTGCCTTTCTCACATTATAATCTCTCTCTCTTATTGTACATTGAACATTGGCTCTAGGAGTCATCGCAGTTCATGCGCAGATTCATTATTAGCTGTGCGGGATGTAGAAGGGACGCTACTGTGGGAGTAACAAGGCATTGTGGCCAGAAGGGGGCGTTACTTTGATGGTGCGATTGTTTCGAAGAATCCATGGTTACATTTGTTCCGCGCATTATTTTTATAGTTGTTGTGCGTTGCACATCGGTACTATTTATCATTCCTTAGCGTAAAATGACAGGAACTTGCAGCTCCCTTAGGTACGTCAATATAAAACATGCAATTACTTCAAACGCAAAAACTTTCTATCAGTAACTCCGTCAGTGACCCTATAATTGGCGATATCAATGACCCCTGTGCAGTTTAGACGTGAATGGTTTGGTGAAGCTCACAATGGTCTGTTAGTCGTGCATATTAGCGCCAAAAGTTGAGAATGACGTGAACGCAAATACTAACAATCCTTTCCTGCAACAACAACAACAACAACAAAATTTTAGAAAACTAATTAGACGAACCTAGTGGCTCCAATTAACACTGGGAAATGTGCCTCTATATTGCGTTGATTTTCTGAAATCAGTACAAAAATAACAGGACAGTTAATTGACAACCACCGATGTTTGTCTCATCTGTGATTTCATGGAATCCATCACTGTAAATCTGTCATTACAAGCTTGCTAGGGACGTCAGAGGAGCTTAAGAAGGAATGTCGTCATGCGTTATGCCTTCGCGCGAGAGTACTAAAAAGCTTTAATGTATTTGCTCCACAGGCGCGAAAATGTCATGAATTGATGTCCTTAAGGTTACCACAATGGCCCGGCACTATAGAATAAATGAATAATGAATGAGGTAATAATTGGCTAAAGTGCACAGAACGTGGAAAAGCAACAATGAAAACCGACATTAGGTGAACTAGTTTTTGTTGAGAATGGCAGTAAGGTCTGCGTGCAGCGTAAGTATTTATGTGTGTTCAAATCCAAGTGTTATCCTTTACCGAATCTTCCGAAACTTCAGACGCCTCTGCATGGCACTTCTACACTCCACGTGGAGTCATACGTTCCTAAGAGGCTTAAATAAAAAGAAAGGAACTTTTTCTATCAGCTTCTGGATCATAGTATAGATTCCTCTCGCCACAAAAACGAAGAACGCAGAGGGACCGCGTAAAAGATGCGGCAGCCGCTGGAAGTGCCGTACTGTACTCTGCCACGGAATATCGCTGCGGTGAGCATCGGCCGGCCGTGAGTTGAGCAGCCCGCCGCATACGTACTCGCGCACCAAGGCACAGTGAAAGTCGTAAAAGCCTAGGCCTTCATTGTCTCGAAGAAAGCACGAAGAAGAAGAAGCACCGAAAGCGCTCACTTTCGAGGCACTTACCGGCCGCCTCTTCCTTCCGTTTTCTCGCATGGTGCTACACAAACGTGTCTTGCCGTCTCTATAGCGAAGCCGTATTTGGTCTGGATGAGGGCGTGTATAAATAAGGGCGCCCGCCAAAAAAAAAATTCAAGCAAGTAAAAGCCATTCTACCAAGTGCGAATGCGCCCGTAGCTTTTCGAACCCGGCTCGCTATACGGCCCCAGTAAGACTGGCGAGAAGGAGGCCCTACAGAGCAGCAACAGTAGCAGCAGCAGTGTCTACGATATACGCGCTGCGAACTCTCCGAAGCGCGGCGGCAAGCTGACGCCACGAGGATAGATCTCGGCGGCTTTTGTAAGCGCAGCTGGAGCCCCGAATTTCTTGCGTGCGTGCTTCGTAGAGCAGAGAAACACGAAGGGATGCTGAGAAAAACTGAGAGTCAGTGAAACGCTCAGCCGCTTCCTTCCATGTGCGTGCCGTAGTCGCTACTTCGTTTATGCGCCACGCAAAGCGCACTTGATCCATCGCCAACGCTCTCGCGTGTTTACGCGGGGTGAGATGTCGGTGGAGCGCAACGCACTACAGTGGTACAACTCCGACCCGTATTTCGTCGCACCAGGTTTTCTCTTTGTTGAGCATTCGATGCCGCCGCCGATGCTACCAGGCAATGGCTTCGCTGTCTTTACCCGAACGCGGGCGCAGACCGTTGAGAGAAGGAAACTCTCCGGGTCGAAAAAACCTTTGTCTCTCTGAACCGGTGCTGCTGTCCTTTCAGGAGCGAGAAATGTGTTTCTTGCTCCCTTATCGTTACTTTCTCTGTTTCTTTCCCGCGAATCGTGTGCCTCAGCTCGTGTGCCTAGCGTTTTCGCAAACGCATCTTTTTTTTCTTTCTATATTTGTCTCTTAGCACGCGGTGTGTCTCCCACCTTTTATTGAAAATACGCTCCTCATGCGGGCATTCCTTGTTTTCTTCCGTCTTATCAAGCAATACGTTATTGAAGCTTTTCGGTAGCTCAACGACCACTGTCAGAAGTGCTCATTCTTCTTTACTTCTTTCAAGAACAATACTATATATATGAAATAGAAAAACGATAGAATAGCCTCTGCGAATATATTGTAGAAGCTCTGATTAGGTCAGACTGGAGGTTTAGTAGTGATAGACTAAACATGGCTAATAATAATTTTGGCAGTTTCAATGTCTTAAGACCTCAATATATGATTATGAGTGACGTCATTGTAGAAGGCTCCGAGGTTTTGACCCTCTAGTGTTTTAAATGTGACGCGTTTCTTAGCGAACTTCGGCGACTTTGAGCGTATCTATCTATCTATCTATCTATCTATCTATCTATCTATCTATCTATCTATCTATCTATCTATCTATCTATCTATCTATCTATCTATCTATCTATCTATCTATCTATCTATCTATCTATCTATCTATCCGCCTACGACTTTTAGCTCTCCTGGCCGTTTCGATAATTGTATCGATACCAAACTTAGTATGGCATAACATGACTGTATGACGAGCATATTTGACTAGTCATAACATGGAAATCATAACATGCATGTCATGAATGTCATGATTTACATTTCGTGGTCCTGCAGCTGTTGCGGTGATTCCGTTCACATGGCATGTTGCAAAACTGGTATGGCATGACATGATTGCATGGCGAACACCAGCGACAGTCCCTAACATGAAAATCATGATATGCGTGTCATCTAACAACCTGACTACATGCCTCGCTCATGATGCGCTCGCGGCCGTTTCGCTAGCGTCACATATAACAAATTTGGTATTACGGGACGTGAATGGAAGACGAAGGTATGTGACTGGTGCAAGCATGATAATATTGAGATGCGTGTCATGTAACAACATGACTACATGCCATGCTCATGATGCGCTGGCGGCCGTTTCGCTAGCTTTACTTATACCAAGTTTGGTATTACGGCACGTGAATGGCTGACAAAGCTGTGATACCGGTGCAAACATGATGAATATGAGATGCGTGTCATGTAACAACATGACCACTGACACGCTTATGATGTGATCGCGGCCGTTTTGCTAGCTTGTGATGAATGAAATTCGGTATTACGGGGCGTGAATGGGTGACTAAGGTATGTGACTGATGCAAACATGATAATCATGAGATGCGTGTCATGTAAAAACATGACTATATCCTATGCTCTTGATGCACTCGCGGACATTTCGCAAGCTTCACATGTACCAAACTTGGTATAACGCGACGCAAACGGAAGACATAGGTAAATGACACATAAAACATGACAATCACGACATGATGATATAACAACATGACTACATGCCACACTGATGACGCGCTCTTGGCTGTTTCGCTAGCTTCACATGTGCCAAATTTGGTAATACATGACGCCAATGGATGACGAAGGTATGCGACTGCTGCAAACATGATAATCGTGAGATGCGTGGCACGTGAAAAGATGACTACATGCCACAGTCAAGGCGCCAATACATTTAGACGTGGTGTGGTGCGCGTGCTCGCCGGTGTTGATTTCGTCGCGTCACGCCGGCGTTGCCACGCCAGAAGCTGGTCCTGCTATATCCACGCAGGCGCGGGGCGCGCTGCGTTGCTTTGACGCATGCGCGTTTCAGCGCGTCCAGCGCCCCTCCTTCACGAAAAGAGGGAGACGCAGTATTGTCTGGGTAACGCATCGGCGCGAAATGCAGCATGTCGCACTTCGCGCCGGCTGCCGTAGGGCCGCGCCGACAGATGCTGGTCGCGCCTGGCGTGAGACTATAGAGTGCTCGCGTTTTGCTAACATAGCGTCACTGTGCCCAGCGTGCGCGCGCGTCAACGCTATACAGTGGAGTATATTGGGCCCTTCATGGTGTGCTCATGGCCGTTTTGCTAGCTCCATATATGCCAAATTTGGCGTTACGTGACGTCAATGGATGAGGAAATATATGACTGATGCAAACACGATAATCCTGACACGCGTTTCATGTAAGAACATGACAACATACCACGCTCATAGCGTGCTTGTGGCCGTTTCGCTAGCTCCACATACACTAAATTTGGTGTCACGTGGCGTGAATAGATGACGAAGGTGAACGACACATCCCAACATGATAATCATGGCACGAAAGTAATGTACGGCATCATTTATCTCCACCTCGCAACGTTGTGCTTCAGCAACAATAAACATTTCCCATTCGTGCTTCGCATATCATCGATTCCCACTGTACGTGGGATCTGCCAATTTTTTTACTGTGCACAGAAATAGAAGCACATGGGCTTCCAGCATTTCACCGCCATCAAATTGCAGCTGCCATGAGAGGCATTCGATACCGTGGCCTTCGGGTCGGCATTCAAGCTGCGGTGAGTAGATGATTGTTAAGATATTACGATACCATGCGTGAGAAAATAAATCTATTAAGATAAAGAACAGCCTTTGTATCGTATTGTGTCAGTCCCATATGGATCCACAAATAAGCTCGCAATGCCACCTGAGATCACCAGACTCGCATCATACAGTGCGGTCCTTGCTCACCAGGCTCGCTTGGCGTGGGTCGCCAATTCTTTCTCGACCTTGTCTTCCAAAACATGAACACGCCGCCAAGCGGAGTCTTTGACGAGCAAAAAGGCAAAATGCCGATGAAACTTCTCGGCGGAACATGCTGGCGAAGAGTGCCGGAGCGTGTATTTCCTTGCCCGATAGAAAAGAAAGCTAATCGTGTCGGCCTGACAAGGCTGTTTCCCGGTCGACCAAGCGAGGAGGGTAGGTAACGGGTGGACCGCGCCCGGAAGAGTTCCATTTCGCAGCCAGGCGCCTCACTCAAGCATAACCTGGCTGCTCACGCCGGTCCACAAGTGCGCGTGGAATGTCGGAGGCAGGAACGCTGGGTGGTGGTACGCCGGCACTGTTATCTGTGTACGGCTTACTCGCAATCTTTCCAGAGATGGCAGCGGAAATGTTCGCCGGTACGGGCCGCAAAAGTAAGAGATCCACGGAGATGCCTCCGTAGTCAATGTAGCCGTAATGTGAGCTTGCTGGCGGTTGCCTTTAAGATGATGCGAGCTGCAGGCGCAGCTGACGCCGAGCTCGTAGCGAGAAAAATCGCCGGGCGCTGTAAGGTATCCACGCCGCACCGCCTTTCGGTGCCCTTTTTCTGTACCGGCGTATAGGCTCTCCGCCCCCGGAAAGGAGCTGCATTCGATCCAGCCACCCGCAGCTCCGCGCTTGTTTCCCGCCGGAAGTCATGCACGCTAGACAGAAGCGCGGCGGACTTTTCTGCTGCTTACTGTTAGGTGCTGAGCAAAGCACCGAACCTCTCTCGCTGCACCACCAGCACTCGAGACTCCGTCGAGTTATATGGGAGTACGGAAGGAAATACGAAGGGAGCTGTTCTCCGCGGGGATCCGCTGGGGCAGGAGAAGCGTTGCACGAAGCGACGCACAATGTGGGAGTTCAGGAAGGGTAATGCGGGCGTTCGCGCAATTTCACACTCCTTGCAGATCGTGCAGAATGACAGTGCAGGATGGCGCACTCCATAATGAAGGGCTAACATTGACCGTGGGGCGCAGTATAGAGGGGGCGACGTTGCCAAAGAGCAGAATAACGTTATAGTGCATGTTAAATCTGTGAAATGAAACGCAGTCATGCTTCCCCATGTAATATCTCTAAAGTGGCACAAATTTCGGGCGTGTAGTTTTTTAAAATCTGGTAAAAATGTGCTGTTAGTGCAACTAAGAGCCCACTGAACTTCTTGGGATAATCTATTCGGAAGCACTTGCTGGAGTGCTGTTGTAGTATGCAGCACACGCAGTTAATAAACTTGGTGAGAACACTTACGGACTTCGACCAAGGTAAAAAGGCAAGGCATTTTCGACCTATTGGTGCCAAGCTTGAAGAAAGCATGGAGCTGGGCAGCTTTCGTTGTTTCCGTTCCATTTTCTCTTGCTTTCTTCCTACCTTTTTTTTTCTTTCTTTCTCTCTCTTTCTATTTCTCCCTAGCTTCCTGCTTGATATTCATGCGTTGTTTGTGCTGTGTTTCCCATAGTAGTAATGTCCACACTTCATATCATCAAGGCGCTCGAAGAGCAAGAGGAAGAAGACCTCCATTTGACGCAAGCTCGCGCTCAATGTGCCAAATCTTGCTATGCTATATGTGGCTTTGCCGGCGCTACGCAAAGTAACGACATGGCGTCCCCCCTCGAGATCTTCGCACTTGAAATGATCGTGGCACACTCCACAGGGGAACAGGAGCACTCAAAAGCACGCCGAGAAAGCTCTCTACAGAGCAGGCGTGTTCCAGTGGTCCAACTAGAGTAGGAGCACTGTGGTAGAGGGCGAGCTCTTTTGCGGTGCCGAGGGCAGCCAATAGCAGTTTGTAGTGCTCTCACCTGAAAAGCGGAGTAGGTTCAGTACGACGAGACTCACGTGAATGTTAAACGACACATTCTCCCTATTTGTTCTAATTTTTATTCAGCCGGTAAGCGCGGTTGAAATGCTATAACTGTGTATTTCGACACCCATAATTGTGGTGGCACTGGCGCCGTTTCTACGAATAGCGACGACGACGGCTACAAAGTGTACGCAGCTACGTTTGCTGGATGCGTGGTTGCACAGACATATCATGTAACTGCGATTGAGAACAATGGCGAACATCCAACTCACACATTTCTCCCGTATTTTTCTGCCGCTCCAGAGAGAATGCCGGGGCTTCGAATGTTTTGGTTACATGGTACATTACTGCTCGCTCATCAACATCTCACCTGCTCTTCGGGAGCGCGCCGAATACCAGTGGCCGATCGAGCGGCCCTGCCCTCAGTGCTCTGCACCCCCCTCCCCCACCCCACACGACGCACCTCAAGTTATCGCAAGAGAATTTGTCATTAGCAATATTTCGGTTCCTACAATTTTTGCCTTAGCCAGCCTTCTTTAATTTTTTCACCAATGTGCCTTCCCCATGAGACGAAATTATGTCACACCCTTGGCTTCAGCTGAAAATACTCCTAGAAAACGATGTATATATAGTTTTTTGATTTCTGCTGTCGATTTGTAGTATCGCAACTTTTTACTTTAAGTTGTTTAGTTGTAACAAGCACCTTAACGAGAATAACTAAAAAATAAGTTAGTTAATATTTTCAGCCACTTGAATGCCTGAGTGATTAACGCAAATGTTTACCGCGTTTTGAATGGGTACACGTAAAAAATTAGACTACTCTTATGGTCGGCATGCAATTTTCAAATGTCTATTTGGACTAAAAATGAAAAAAAAAAGAATTCATATAATTGTCAAGCTATGTTAACATATTGAAAGCTGTTGATTACAGGCATAGTTTTGTATAGTATGCTTGTTGAGGAAATGCGCCCCGCCGCGGTGGTCTAGTGGCTAAGGTACTCGGCTGCTCACCCGCAGGGCGCGGGTTCGAATCCCGGCTGCGGCGGCTGCATTTCCGATGGAGGCGGAAATGTTGTAGGCCCGTGTGCTCAGATTTGGGTGCACGTTAAAGAACCCCAGGTGGTCTAAATTTCCGGAGCCCTCCACTACGGCGTCTCTCATAATCATATAGTGGTTTTGGGACGTTAAACCCCACATATCAATCAATCAATCTTGTTGAGGAAATGCCGAGAGCATGCCCGTAAAGTTCTTTGACATTTAACCAATGCTTAGCCATGCCATAACACGGCAATGAATTATGCTGAGTGTTACTATTCTTACGTCCCGATATTTATATGCTGCCAAAACGTGTAAAGGCTGGGGTGCTCGCTATTCCGTGATGAAGTAAACTGATATGGCTCTGTACAAACGCATAATGTTATGCTCATGACGTCATCTATACAGCCATGACTGAATGTTTTTCGAAACTACTGCACATTTGGCTGGGCTTTTTTTTTTACCGGGCTAACTTGGTTGTAAAGGTTACAGACCAAGGCAATCATGCTTGAATTGGAGTGGTTTGCAAGCTTACTTACGTGCGTGTTAACGTTGGCAATACCTATTTATTCGAAGGACTCTCACATGTCGTCCCCACAAACAAGCGTGCAGTTCCGGAAAACGGGACTTTACTGTTTTGTTACCACAGTGATGAACGTGATTCTTTTTCTTTCGATTTCCACCTTTTAGTTTAAGCAGGGTATACTTGTTTGACGCGTGATTACACTGGTACCATAAAACACGTCGCATTTGCAATCTTAATTTTGTCATTCACTTTCTTGGTTCGTGCCACCACGCAAGACAGGCCCGCACTGGTGAACTACTTAGTCTCGACAGCCTTTAGTACAAACAACGCGGTTAGGCCATGCTTGTATCGCCGATGCATCATCCTACAACGTCACACACACGAATTCGAAGCCTGCACTCGAGCATGGAGGTTCTGCGCGCGCGACCCCTTCATCAATCACACTCACCAAACAGGCGGACGCGCTTTTTGCCTCACTTCGTAGCGAAAATTGAAGCGATCTCTTTGGTCTCCGAGCACGTGCAGAACCGCTTGGGCTCGCCTGCCGTCGGGGGAGGTGTTTCATAACAAGAGCAGCGGCGTGACAACGGATCACTTGCGTCGCTGCTGGTGCTGTCGTTCAAACCTCGGCTGTTGTAAAAAGTCGCAGCCCTCCATCAAGCGCGCACGCGTAGCGGTGGGCGTGGCCGCAACGCATCACGCCTCTGGTTGCGACGACGACGCGGCACACAGTCCCTGGTGCTGACAGTATCAATATAATCGGCGCTTTACAGCCAAGTGGGATTGTTTTCTTTTCCCTTTCGGCCGCGGCGGCTTTCTTTACTTGTCTCACTACCTCGTTCACACATGGGCGAGAGCGGCCCCCGAGGAAGCAATCCGTCGCTTTGTGGCGCCGTGCCGCATCGGGCGAGACGTCAGAGCACTCGCTTTATCTCGGCCCTCTCCGCTATCCGAAAACGATGGGCGCCGTCACCGGTTGAGAGGACGCGCTTCAGACTCCTGATGAGAGAGCGCCCGGCGCTTTCCGCGCCACCGCCGTTGTGCACGCACAGGCAAAAAAAAAAAAGTCAGTTGCCAGCCCCGAGAGAGGGCTGTCGGCGTGTTTCAGACAAGAGGCGGCGTCCTGCCGCGCACTGAGCGAAGCACTCGTGAACGCCCTCCTTCCTCGCTGGGCGCGAGATATCCACCGTACATTGCCTCCGTGACTAGAGATAAGGGCTACGATATTCACCGCGCATTAGCTCCTTCAGAGCGCCGACTATAAAAGCGCGCTGTAAACGGGAGCGCCCGCTCGATACTTTGCTGTTATCTTTGGACACCCCGTGTAAAACGAGCGCTTATTCCCTGGCGCTGACTTTTCGATATGGCGGCCCGTTTTCCAGGACACGTAGCGTCTCCACGTGGGGCCCGGACCGCAGGGAGAAAAGGCAGTTGAAAGACGGGGGAGGGGTGGGGAGGAGAGAAAAGTGGCACCTGCGTTTAGCGTCATTTTGCAACCGATAACGAGGCTCGCGTGGCGTCATTACGCGTCAGGAAAAGAGGTCCGAGGAAGAAGCGTGCCGCCAACCTTGCGTCCGAAAATGTTTAACGATTGTAAAATCTTTAAAGTTTCGTGGCTCCCCAATAAACGTAGACGTGGAGAACGTACAATTTGAATATTGGGGCTGAAATTTCGTATCTCCGGTGGCTACACATTAGAACAGTTCTACCGTTCGATCGGTGTTCATGTGCCGTGCCAATAATCGTCAACAGGCTTTCTTCGACTTTTTTAGGGGTGACGCTTCTTACGTCGTGTGTCGTACGTGCCGTGTTTGTAGAAGGAGCCACCTCTCGTTTAGTCCTTAAAATGTCCGCTGGATAGCGGCACCTCTAAAGAGGAACATATGAAAAGATGCGAGATGGTGGTACTTGGAGTGTTCACTAAATGGATGTATGGACGAACGGACAGACAGACGGACGTACGGAAGTAAGAACGAACGGATGGATGGAAGCACGGAAGGACTGATGGACGCTTTGCCCCACTCATCATCACTCACTCCGTGGATATGCTGTGATTTATTTTAGGTAGCGGTCTCTTCATACGATAGCGTATTTCACGCAGATAGCGATGCAGTTCGTGACCTGAAAGTACTACGCACGCGCCGTTAAAGAAAGAGTATGTGCGAAAGATAGATTATGACCATGTGAAAAAGATCTCTCAGGGCTGCGATAGCTTTTAAAAGACAATAGCAAGTCCCCTGAACGTGGCCTGTCTTGTTTACTTCACAAAAAGTTTATAGTGAAGTCTTGTTGCCTATATAGCAGGCGTATAGCGACCGGTGTTTCGCGCTTGTTGAAGGAATAGAATGTTTAGGCAATACGAAACTTCGAATGGTAACCGGCTGCTGTCTGTTATTCTGCCTGTATCATGGGGCGTTTGAATTATAGTAGTTGTAAAACACTATAATTCACGATGTGTGTGTATGTGTGTGTGTGTGTCTTTGTGTGTGTGCGTGCGTGCGTGCGTGCGTGTGTGTGTGCGTGCGTGCGTGTGTGCGTGTGTGTGTGTGTGTGTGTGTGTGTGTGTGTGTGTGTGTGTGTGTGTGTGTGTGTGTGTGTGTGTGTGTGTGTGTGTGTGTGTGTGTGTGTGTGAAATCTCATGAAACAGTTTGCCTTACAGATGGCCAACGATGGTAGTGTAGCAGAAACAACCATTCTTACATGCCGTAGGGAATCGAAACCGGACATGCAATTAAGAAGAAGAAGAAAAAGACGAAAAAAGAATAATCGAATAAGCTGCATTCCGACACCGTTTTCCGTTGACGTAGTCGAATGAAAACACCCGTCTCTACATATTTCGCTCCTGCAAAGTTCTTACTCCTAGGCCGAAAACGACACATTTTATTTATACGTTTATTTATTTATTTTTAATTTGTTACTTTACAACGAAACAGGGACCATTCAATCTCATTCTATACAAAACGAGAAAAATAAGTGAATAAATCAAGCGCACAGCGTGAAATGATCGCATTATGTTATACTTGGTTATTCTATGGCTGAATTATCTGCCTTTTTTTGTTTGATATTTATAGTGCCACGCTACAGTGAAAAAGTATTAATTGTAAAGCTGTTAGTCAAACCATAAAGACGGTGGCGGGGTTGTAATAAATTCACCGCACGGCCATTGCTAAGCATCCTCACAGTACACAAAACTGGAAAAGTTTGTGGGACGTAGGATCTGCAACAAATGCAAATTTCTGCTATATCAGAGTTTAATGGTTGTAATCAAGCTGGTGACTGTATAGGTTAGAATACCAAGTGTAGAATAAAATGCTTGTTTGGGGGTTACGTAAGCGGGAACATAGCTTTATCGACCATTTCGCATCCGGCATACCTTGGATCTTGGGAGTTCATTGCGCGATGGAAACCGTCGCGCATAGCCACGGGGTTAAACGCCGCTCATAGCGTCCCACGCAAGTTTAAAAGAGATAGTTTTAAAAGTAAGTTTTGAAAGAGATATAAATACTATTGATATAAAGAGCAAGCAAGCACCGCTTCCGGATACCGCACCACCTGGCCAAGCCGTGCTGGCGCGGTAGCTAATTCACGCCCCCCCCCCCCCCTCCGAGGGAGCCATAGCGTGAACGTCAGTGCATGGATTGCCACGTGCCCGATCGTGCCGAGACTGCCATGGGGCGTCCCGAGAGATTGCACACTGCCGAGAAGGAAGCAGCGCTTTTCAAATCTCGACGTGTCGGTCGACGCAGAGTACGACCGCCAACGGGCTTCACTGAGCCAAGCTTTGCGCGACTTAGTGCAAACATCCGAATTTTAGGAAATACTGTTATAGGCTGTATATGAGTCTTGCTCTTCCTTCTGTACATGTTTATGAAACGATGTGAACACGATCTGAAACTAGCGATGCATATTTTCTAACCTTAATAAAACTTCCTGTATGCACTTGAAAAATTAATATTCTTTGCTAGGCATGTTTTCCTTTTAAAATACACAGAATTATCTATCAAAGCTATATAATTTGCGTAAGAATTATATAGAGAGCATGTGAGTGTCATTGCGCTGGCATTCAAAATGTTTAAGTAGAGAAGAAGACACCCAATGAGTCACAACTGGTTTAGGCATTGGCCCAACGCGTCCTTTTATATTTCAGAAATGAGCAGAGCCAGATGAATGCTCTGTGGTTGGTCGCTGTTGATCGGAACGTTCCGGAGATACATGAACGGGCGCCGCATGTGCGGTAGGAACCAGCCTACAGTTGGGGCGTGTCGGACTGGACCAGCTGCCATGGGTGGCCTGTTCGTTAGCATGCAAATTGGGATCGATTCACGGTGCACCGCTGCCCGGAAGCCTGATTGCGGTACAGTTTACAAACTCCACGCAGCCGTAGCTGCCATGTGTTGCGACGTTCCGCAGCACCACAACACGGCTTCCAGCCGAGCTCAGCTCGGGCTCGTTTCTTTGTACAAGTCGCACCAAGCGGTAGCACAACTTTCTCGGGGGGCAGATTTAATTAAAACCGCCGGCATTGTTTCTGCTTAGGGTCGCCATGACATCGCAACGTTGATGTGGCGCCGTGTTGCCCTCACTATCAGAGCCTCACTCGGTATACAAATTGCTCGGCCCGTGTGCACCCACCTTTGCTTAACCGAGTTAGCTTTCACCTGCAGCGAGATTCGAAAATGTATGCACGCTAAGCGTTAATGTAAGCTGACCACTTCCCAGATATCGGCTTGGCGGAAGCGTGTATGCGGGACGGAAAAGTCGAGTGCTTAACTGTGGTGTTATTCAGCGGAAAAAAAATTAGACTAACAGCGCTGCCCAAGCTGGTTTAAGTAAGTGGTTTACGGCTAAATCATTCTTATGCTCACAACGGTCCCGCAGGTGCATATTATTACAACCTAACTACATCGGCGCTCAAGAAGATACGTTAAAACGCCTCCCTGGCTCTAGCAACACTTTAAACTGGCCTCAGAGACAGACTTTAGTGTCTTATACTCTTTGATGTGGCCTTTCATCTCTCGCTATTACTTTTGTAATTTATCTCTTTCTCTCTCACTTTGCAACATTTCTTTTTATCATCTTTTATTCCCCTCACCCCTTTCCCCAGCATAGGGTAGTCAGCCGGTCTAAGAACTGGCTAACCTCCCTGTCCTTCCGCTTAAACATTCCTCCTCTTCCTTTAAAGCTTCTAAGGGGCTTTAAGTGGTCGCCAGTGACGCATTGTTCCGATGCTCAATCAGGGCAGAAGTTTAACTATGCCCGTACTTGCATGGAAATCGTTTGTACTGCAACTTGCATGTAAATTTCTATTTGCCCCAGCGTTTATTAGACGCACCCCCACAAGCGTGGCAATAGTCGGTTGGTAAACCGCTCGGTGACTTATGAAAAAAAAATGCTAAAAAGATAGCCACGGAAAATAAGGCAAACGTTGCTCCATACTGTGTTTGACTCTGAAATAATTTTACTTTTTTATGTTCAATATTGGACAGTTAAATGGGGCGTTTGAAATGTACTCGCAGCACTACAATAAGAACAGACCGCGCGAAGAAGAGAGGACAAAGGATCATTGCGTCACGTCTCAAGGTTGTCCTCGTTAGTAGCCAGGTTAGCATATGAAATGAACCACATTAGCTTGACTAGTTGTCTGCTTTGATGAGAGTATGCTTGTGTTTCTTGGGACCCTTTCACGAATGTACTGAAAGAAAAGTTGGAGAGGGTGCAAAAAAGGGCTGCTAGGTTTGTTACAGGAAACTACGATTTTAGATTAAGGTCTTCTGGAATTCTTCAGGCCTTGGGATGGGAACCCCTTTGTGGACGACGGAAAGTTCAAATACTTAAATTTCTCTATAATATATATCACGTTAAGACTGGGCTAAATAAAGAGCGGTATTTAAAGACGCCTAGTTATATGTCCGAATGGAAAGATCACTTATATAAAATTAGAGACTATACCTGTCGATTGAATGTCCTTAAATACTCTTTCTTTCCAAATTCTATTAGTGACTGGAATGCGCTAAAAATACCAATATTCTCTGATTCTAATTTCCTAACAGCCATTAAAACAGCATTTTGAGCTGCTGAAATAACCCATATATTTAACGTTGGCTTTGTACTTTTCTTGGTTGTTGATTTTTATATGTATAATTACTGCTTTCGTTGTATAATCCTGTGTTTTGTACTTTTGTTCTAATGCTGTTCTACAAGTGTTGATTTCTCCTGTATACTGTAATGCACGATTTATTTGCTTTTAATTTTGCTGATTTGTATTCTATTTTCTACTGTAACCCCCCTACAACAATGCCCAATGGGCGATGTAGGTACTTGTAATAAATAAATAAATAAATAAATAAATAAATAAATAAATAAATAAATAAATAAATAAATAAATAAATAAAGATTGACTGCTTATTAGGTTCATATCCTTGAGCAGCAAACTGCCGTTTTACATTCTGGTGTCATAATTACCATAACCGCAGTCACATCACGAAGCATTCCAGAGAGATATGGAGGAGGAACGAGATTATATCGATCATAGAAGGTTTTCATGTGTTAAAAAAAAAACTAATGGCAGGTGTGTTTTTGCACTGCGCTCTGTCAAATTGTGTTCGACACGAGAGAAGTTCACTCGGTTATCTCAAAATTAAAAAAAAACAGCATATTTACGGAGTGAACGATGATGAGTGGGGCGAAGCGTCCGTCCGTCCGTCCGGACGCACGGATGGACGAATGGACATACGCATGGATGGAAGCAGAAACAGACGAACGGACGGAAGCACGGATGAACGGATGGAAGCACAGACGGAAGCATGGACGGACGAGTGGAAGCACGGACGGACGCACGAATGGACGGATGGAAGCATGGACGGATGGCCGGGAGCACAGACGCACGAACGGGCGGACAGAAGCACTCACGGACGGAAGCACGGATGTATGGATGGACACGTGAATAGACGGACGTACGGATGGATGAACACACGAACGAACGGTCACTTCGCCCCGTTCATCATCATTCACTTAGTGGACATACTGTGAAAACCGCTGACGCCAACTAGTTATATTGTTCCCAAGGACAGATACACACAAAGCCGTCTCTTGAGCAACTCCTTGAGGTGGCTAACTACTACTACTACTACTACTACTACTACTACTACTACTACTACTACTACTACTACTACTACTACTACTACTACTACTGCTTCATACATACATCGCAGATGATCGACACATGACATAAGGGGCTTCGCCCCTAATAAACGAGGTAATGCAAATATGCAACCATCGAGTGCTACTTTGAAACTTTGAAATTATAGGCGCCGCTTTTATTGAAAACAAAATTCAGTGACCAATGAACTCAACGCTATGTGTAAACGGCGTAATAGTTTAGTGTTGCCTGCTTCGCGCGTTCCAGAGTACGTATTTTGTGATCGGTAGACTTCAACTCGCCTCCTTGCCTGAACCTAATATTCAATGTTCTAGTAATGGTTAGGTTGCGCTATAGGGAAGCCATGAAGGTTGCCGTTGTCTTCAGTGTGACTGTAATGTATTTATATTGTCGTCCCACACTTAAATAATGAAATATCTTAGTAACCTTTAGCGTCAGCCCGTTAACGATGGCTAGCACGATGGTTTAAAATCGCGATAAAACTACTTCGATTGTCTCAGGGCTTCTCCTCTCATTGCGCAGCGAAAGTTACGGTGAAAGTGAATGTCTCGGTCGGCTTGATTAGTTCCAGGAGCGCCGGAGACGGGCTCCGTAAATTGTGGATTTTAATTGTACGAGCCCGAAGTTGCTCCCCACGTGGGCATCGAAATTTAAGCCTCAAGTCCAAGCTTTACGCACTGCCTAAAGTGAAGCCGACGTTAGCTATAGTATTAAATAGTTTTCTATAGGGCGCGGACCCCAATTACCTTGTCCGCACGGGAGGATGGTGTACGGTCTGAGAGATGGAGTTGCCCTGGCTCCACGAAAATCGGTATTCGGAGCGACGTTTACGCGTCCTTTATAGGGCTAAAGAAGACGCCATTCACGACGCGAGCGCGCTTCTCCGCGTGCTCAATGGCGGGGTGAGCCGCAAGACGTGAACTGCGGGTGACTTACAAGCCGACTGAGATTGCCCCCCTGCTTCACGCACCGTTCGTTTCGGCAATCTCTGACGTCGAAGGTAGACAGGCAACCGATGCTTGCTTTTCTGTAGGCGTCTTATGCAGACGGAAGAAAGACAGCAAAGAAGCTAGAAGCCAGACGCAAATCCGTGGTCGTAAAAGTGGATCTACGACCCACTGTCTTCCGATCCATAACACATGGGAGCGGTGGCGTTTAAGCGAGAGACCCTTCTTTATTGCTCTCGGTCTTGTGTTGTTTTGCGTCTTCTTTTATGTCGTCGACAATGATCGCAAGTTCTTGTGCACGTTTGCAGTTTTTTTTGTGTGTTTTGACACCGTTGGCGCTGGATGATGGTTTGTAGTTGAGATGAAATGTACAGCTAGTGAGAATTTATACTGCAAGTTAAATTTTTATAACTTGCGTGCGTAGCAGATGACATTTGTCAGCCCAGCATACGTTTCTCAAATTTTTATTGGGTGACAGAGCTTGGAAACATTCTATGTTATTGCGTATTTCGTACAAAATTACGATGAATGCTTTTCAAGATGTGATTATTTAAAGCGTGGTTTGGTACACATAAACAGCAAGCGGTAAGCTCAGGCCTCTGTTTCTCTTGAACGTCATGTACCTTATAAATCTAAATTTGTGGAATGCAATATACGTGAGGGGGCCATGAGGGGGTACTCAAATTTGACCGAAATTGCGCTGCGGTGGGCGTAGCCGCGGCCTCCACGATTAACTCCGGCAGCTCGGTGGTTTCTTGCCGAGAGACTGTCAAAGTATAGTGATCTTTTTTATGAAATTAGTTTAGCGTTCTTGTCGTGTTTTACGATGACAGATTGAAGAGAGAAATACTTCTGTGGAGATATGTACTTCCACAATGATACATGTCTATTGAAAAACAATCTTGTTTCACTGTTAAGCCGACCCAAGTGAATTAAAGGTTCCTCCACTATAGAGGTTAACGCCAGTAAAGACTCTTAAATGAAACATTAAGGTCACCTAATGTCCTTGTTTCTTTTATTTTTCTTGTTGAAAAACGGACGCATTCACGCGGTTACATTGGTTAGCAGCAATACCTGCATATTTAGGGTCTGTGTGCTTCCAATTAGAGTCAAAAAATATATTGTGGAGTAAAGAGGAGTGTGTTTAAGGCCCTAGAAGTATGCAGCATCACACGTCTCTCGATAAAGACGAAATTAGACGTGACAATCCAAACGATCATGATGTGTAAGAAGAAAATGATACATGATTCAATGAATAAATACAAGCAAATCATGTGCACGTCTTTGATAACTATGGAGGCACAAAGGTACGTTCGCCTTCAAGTCTTCTTCGACAAGATGAAAAAGGATGGCCCTTTTTTTGTTGTTGTTGTTTGTGTGTGGAACGAGCACCGAATAGCACTCTCGTTTATCCCCCAAATCCTTCCATTTAAGTTCTTATACTCGCGGTTTTCCGAGATTCCGAAACTGTCTTCCAAAAAATAAAGCTGCTGAAGAAAGGAACAGGAGAGAAAGGAAAGTTGCTATAAAGCTGCTATGAAGGAAGGAACAGGAAGAAAAGGGAAGACAGTCTAGAATGACTGGTACGCTACCATATGCTGGAGACAGGGTGAAGGAGTTTGAAAGATGGGATGCGAAACATATGGTTCTAGTTTTAGGTATGAGGTGTAGTGAATGAATTTGACATCATAGCATAAGTTTATTCAAAATCAGTTTAAGTGAACAGTCAAGACTAATAGATAAAATAAATTGAACGAATTTATCGAAAGAGCAGACGGGGTCCTCGTAAGCAGCTGAGATCGCGGTGCCAGCTGAAGACACAGATTTCAATCATACGTCCCTTTCAGCGTGGCGTCTGAGATGCACTTCGGCAACACGCGAAGCTCAATGTTAGTCTAAGCATTGCGGCAGGGCACACTAGCCGACGTGTGAGTGCCGCTACCCTACACTTGAATGAAAGATTAGAGTCATCTCCACATTTTGGGGTACAATTCTTTAACAGCATGCTGCGCAATAATTTCATTTCGTTTTGAGCTATGGGGTCACACCTGATTTTCGGCTTCATTGCCTTACCATGGAGCAATGATCGCTTTATAACAAAACTTGGCGGCCGCGATGAGCGTTTCGTTATATTCAGGTGGGATTCTAATTTCACATCAGGGACACAAATTTAGTGCCAAGGTTCGTGTGTGAACGAGTGGTGAAGATCTGTGAGGAGGGCTAGTCACCACCACCTTTTCAATTCTTTTTTTTAAATTTTTGTTTTTTTTCCTTAGTGAGCATGAATGAAAGGCAGAGAAAAACAGCCACTCCTATTGAACGGTGTTTTCCTGTTTACTCTGATTCTGTAAACATCAAGCGTGCCACAGGCCTTCAGGTTTTATCCAAACGAACACAAACATAATCTCGTACCGGCAAATCTTCTGTATATGTGTTCTCGGCACCAAAAAAAAAAAATACTCATGCGTGTTCAACAAAAATCAATAGAGCCGGTGAAATCTAAGAATTGAGCTTATTTCTTTTTCTTGAAACCGCACAGATGTTTGTCTGTAACTTCATTCACAACACCTCCTGGTTGCTTCTTTTATATCGTGAATGATATGTATGACGACGCTCATGCGATACAGGAAAACTAATATATGTTCGTTAGCAGTCTTTTGCTGCTGACTTGAGTTCGTTTCTGAAGTAAGTTATTTTTAGAATGCGTTACCCCTTGATACCTTGGAAAGGCTTTCTCAGCAAGGCCTCATTGAAAATTCATTCTAACATATATTTATTCGGCACGTACACTCTATGAATCTTCTCAGCAGCATTCTGTGTTAGCGTGAACCCACGAGTGGATTAAGGTGATTTTGTTTTTGCATTACCCAAAGAAATGCAAAAGACAGGCAAGTCATTTCGAAGGATTATAAAGCAGCACCTCTGTGTGAGCATTTCAATAACGTTAACATACTAAGCAGCATGGAGAGTGTCAGAGGAACTATGGTAAAATTATACTTTACGATTGTGACAACTTTGACGAAGAAATCAATGGTTGTAAAATGGCTATTGAGTGTATGCTTATCGAGCGTCCCCTGTATTTGATGTTTACTCCATACGTCTTCCGAGTGCATTCCTGGTATTTTAAATGGGAGTGGAAATGTAAAATACCCAGCATTTCAAATGCGATAATCAGTGCGTTTAGAAACCTGCACTTTTCTTGTATCGTCGGAGAGCGCCGGGGGCATTGAGCGTATCAATATAGTGTACATTTAAAGCGATGCGTTAGGTTGGCCCATATGCACCAGCACTTCACTATTCTATGATTACGCATCGTTCGCTCGTGGTGCATAAAAGTGGTGGCCACCGTGGCTGATTATCCTGTTTTATTTGCTGATAAGTACTTTCAATGCCTACACAAGCTTCTTGTTTTAGACACTGACTGGAAGAAAAAAAAGATAAGGGAAAGACTAAAAGCTAAACGCTGCAAACTAATAGAGGGAACAAGTTGGGAAAGAATGAAGGAGAAGAAGGGGGAGTATGGGACAACGCGACAAAACAAACAAAATGAAGTTATTACTCATCACTACAGCACAGTCCAAGCAAAACACTGGAACATATTCTCTGAACAGACACAGTTTGTCATTTATTCAGGTTTCTTGAAAAAACTGCAACAACGCCATCACAGCAAATCACGCTCAAGACTGGTAGGCCAGTGGCCTATATATGGTCTAGGATCTTGTTTTCTGTGAGGGAGTCGTTATCCAGCTGGCCTAACGCGGCTTAGAGGTCTGCTCTCTCGGAGTTGAAGCGGGTGCACTCCCAGGAAAGGTGCAGTACTATTTAGCCACAACACCCGCATACTTCATATAATAGGCTATAAGCCCCGCCATTAGACACTGAAATCCGAACTAACAAAATTAAAGGTGGTAGATGATTCATTTAAGCTGTTGCTCGAGCTTGCATTTTCGTAACTGCGGTACTTTGTTAGATAAAACATGATTGCGTATGCAATCATACGCTACTTGCTATCTATGCCCATCTAGCAATACGGCGCACCGCTTCGCTTTTTTTTACTATTGTGTCAGCACACTGCCTTCTCCGCAGTCGCCAGCAGTGCACCGCTCTATAGATAACGTCACGTGACGTTTATCCTGAGGTCGCCAGATTTTTTTTTCCTTGAGTCTTCGTTCATCTTCAGAGAGAAAACATTTGAGGATGCACCTTTTAAGATTGTTCAGCGAACTCGGAGCGTGGGAGGACATGAAGCGATGAGGAGGCACCCCGTGCTCCCAGTTCGCTGAACAATCATGAATTACCAGCTAGCTCACCTTTCCATCATATCGCGATGCACCTCTTTAGCATCGAAACGCTTTTTTTGTCACATTTCATTCTTGAAAAATTAACAACCAGTAAAAAAACTAAAATTTGACACCTAATTGCAGAATTGCGCTAAAGTTTAGGCGGTGAAACAGAGAGTATAAATAACACAAGAAGACGTACGACCCGGTCAAACTTTTTCCTGCATTTATTTATCGGGCCGAATTCAGCCAATTTTGTTTTGAATGAATGAATAAATGAATGAATAAACTTTATTTGAAGTCCGGCAGTTTCCCCCGGGCGAGGTGGGAGAAGAAGGGATTAACCCTTGTCCCTTCCCATCCTCCGTCGATTATGATGGCGGTGCCTCAGGTGACCGCTCGAAGTCCTTGGACCCGGGCAGCACCTTCGGCTTGCCGGATGGCCCAAAGCTGGTCAGCCAGGTCATCGCTGGTAAGTGCCGCCTCCCAGCGGCAGCGTGGCTGACGCTGCCGATCCGCAACAGTGACCGCAGCCATGGCGGAGGCCTGCCCCTGCACTCGCGCGGTGATAGCAGCATTAATTGACCTCGGAGTTAGTTCGCTGCTTAAGAGAAATACCTCACCACAGACTGAATGTTTTTTTCTTATCAATACTTCACGAGATCTTAATAACAAGCTATAACTACGAGGAGGGTGACTACGTGCCAGCGTTATGTCGGCCGCAATAGACTGTGTGAACAAAACTTAGTTATATGATACTAAAGCACATGGCTGAAGTATGCTTGTCGTAGTGTTACTACTATAATATCTAACTATAGCTGCGTCAAATAAATGTGCTGGTTATGCACTTTGGGTGCGTGTGCAGACAAATTTCCTTCGGCAAAGTTGTTTTCGAGAATCCCGCACTACAGTGTCCCACGCAGCTTGTAGTGCCATTTAGGAGCGCGAAAACCCAGTGTTGCTTTTATGGCCTCGAGTTTCAATTTTAGATGATTGGCGCGGGATGTTCTTCAACGCAGTGCTAAAACTATCATAACAGGGTGAATATAAATGCAAGAAAGCAAGCTCAAAGATGCGCGAGTAGCTAGCAGTACTAAATACTGTAAACACTGTGCACGATGTAATAATAAATCTGCCTGAAACGTAGCCAATGCATCAATATAACCGAAATGACGCTCCACCTATCATTATGTGGTTGTGTCGCTTCAGGTGAAAAAGAACGCAAAAGGCAAAGGAAAACAGTCAAGAGAACTGAGCGCCGTCTGAAATATGTCACTTTCAAGGTGTAACGCACGCCTCACGAAGACAGCTTGGTGACTTGCCAAATGTGCCTCCAGGGCAACTTCAGTCAAGTTCTGCTTTTCGGTTAAGTACTTCAGTTTTATTGAAGATAAACGCTTTTTTGTTTGTTTTTCTTTTCTATGAGTGGTTTCCTGACATATCGGTAGACTACGTGTAGTCGGGTGACATCTAACACCCTAGGCAAGGTTAACGTGCGAACGGGTTTTGTATCTATAGGTGACAGCCGCTGAGCAAAGCCGCCCCCAAGCGGTGTGCTTTCGCGATAACTGCGCTCGTATGGGCGAAATTGGCGAGCCCGAAAAAGCGAAAGCTCGGCGTGTCACTTAGCCCTGTTTTCGCGCTTTTTCTTGCTTCTGTATTTATTTCTTTGGCATCTATTTATTACCTTTTTTGCGGATGATTTTCTGGAGTGTTCCTTGTGGCGGATATTGATGGGCCTGCAAAGCAAGCTGGCGAGACGTGCTCTTCCTGTGGTAGACGTGCGCTGACAAGGGCCCCCATTTATCAGGAAGCCCTCGGCGCTAACCCTGCGGGCTTCGAGCGCCGATGTGGCTGGTGTGCTTAATTGCCGTTCAGCCATGCTGTCTTCCATGCAGCCTAAGCGGGTCCTTTTTCAGGCCACGTTAAGGTTTCGGTGCTGACGACGCTAGCAGCCATCACGTCACTGGCGTAGTTCTCTTGGGAGGCGCTTTTCGACTATAGCAAAACACAAAGGGATGAACGAACTAAACAAAACCTGAAGTTTTCACCTATCATAATCATGCCCAGACAGGCTGTAGTTGGTGATTCTATTTTAATTCAACTCGTGTTCTATGATGTTCACCCCAATCTAAGTAAACACAAAAAGAAATATTTATGGGACGAGAAATGCTTGACAAAGCTGTACTTTGACTTTGTCTGAGAACGTAACCTCCAAATAAAGGTTCCAGCCTGTATCTAGTATTAGAGCCTATAGTGTCACAAGCTAGACTTGAATCACTGTGCAAAAATAAAGCAGAAATTATCATTTGTTGAAGAGCCAGTGTATGGCGTACATGGGTGGTTTTGCGAGTCACACTCGTTTAAAGGCACCGCTTTGAGGAGCCTAATTCATCTCCCCATGCTTAGCGACGCTGCAACATAACAGCTAAGCTACGAAAGACAATAATGGCAAAGGCGTACTAGCAAATTCACTTTCTCGAGATATAATATAATCATTAAAGAAAGGTGTAATGAGAAAATTATTAGATGCCTCTTTTTTTCATGCGTGCTGCCAAAATATATATAAACCGAAACAACGACAAATTAAAAATGATAACTCAAAGTAAGCATAAAGAAATTATGACGTGTTGCTTCAACACATCTGACCAATTAAAAAACATTACTCGCCATGAGCTTAAAACAGCAGCATAATCTAGGTACATGGCTAAGTATCAAAAGCGCTAAGCGCCGGCACAAAAGCGCTGTTGATGTCTTTGCGGGCCACGATCCTTTATGAAGTAATGGCATGACAATTAAATATCTAGTGTCATAGCTTTGTGGATTACATGGGTATATTTAAATACCACTAAACCTTGGAAGACCTCCTTTGGTTTCGCTATTGAGGGGCGGCGTTGCACTGATCACAAGTCTGACGCCGCGTGAAGACTTCTCCTCACGTAGTATTGTCACTGCCATTTGCTGCCAGTCACACGGGGCTCACGTGAACAACGGTTAGTGAATGGACGTCGAGATACTCCGACTGCGATTTACGTAGTTCGAGCTGCATACGGAACCAATGTTTAGAAACACAGTGAACTTCGTTGAACCATCATGATAACGTCCATTGCGGTGGGGCTGTCTTAGAGATACTGAGTGATGAATAAACCTTAAAATCTGAGTGAAAGATTCCATACGACTTGTGAGAGCGTTGAGAAAGCATGTTATGATAATAAAAATTGTCCATTTTTTGGCAACCCATAATCGTGTGAGTGACCCTCTAGGAAAATACTTAAATAGCGTAATCTATGCATGTGTGGGGCTGTGTGTGCTGTTAAGTGTTCATTATTATATCATAATTATCTTAATTATAACCTAGACATGGCCTTGATTGAGCGGCCGTGACCTCGCACCTGGAGTAGCACGTCAGGCTCATAGCTAGGCTAACATTTCTAGCATTTCACTGAAGCATTTCTTCATCTCCCTCTGTTACTTTCCTGAACGCTGTATTTTAATAAAAAAGCTAACTGCTACAATGAAATCGCGTTAGACGCTATTTAAAGTGTCTCTTCCTGCGTAATCTGTTTCATTCATCCTTCCATTCATTAATTCAACCATTAATTCATTCTTGTCGTTGCCGTGATTGTTTACTTCACTGTTTGTCATTTAATAATTATTTTAATTGAACCAAATGTCAAAGACATGGCTCTTGATAAAGCGGCCCATGTGGGAGACACGACACCGCAGTTAATACACATAGCACGCCCAAATTAAAGGCCCACTAAAGAGCTCGTGCCCAACCCGCTAGCATCAATCACTGTTAATAACATGGACACTACATAAACGTTTTTTTTATTGGTGCTTCCACACATCATCGCATTGTGCCAACATAGCGACCAATGTGACGGATGATGATGAATAGGGTCCGGCGTCTGCATGTGCCTCATACGTTAAAATGACCTGGCGCATTGCTCACCTCACTCGTACCTTCGTATTTGATGCTATCATCTTGTCAAGCTTCAAAACTCAGTGTGAGCGCAGTTTCGTCACGTGATCTGCAAGATCAACGTGCTTCTAAATATAAAAGTGTGACTCAAGCTCACTACACTTTTTCTTTTTTTTTTTTTGTCTTAGACACCTTCCTTTACGGGTCATGCGGAAACACTCGAGTTTTAATTTTTATTCACACGGTTTGTCTTAAAATCACCGCGTTATTCATCGCATCGAACGCGTTATTCGAAGGTCGTAGGTTAGATTCCTGCTCACAGCTGGTAATTTTTTCATCCACTTTTCTTTCTTCTTTCTTCTTATTTACATTCCATTAGTTCTAATAACTTCCCCTGTACATTTTTTTGGCATTACTGTCTGTTATATCTCAATAATATATATATATATATATATATATATATATATATATATATATATATATATCAACCGAAATTTTCATGAGAAGCCTTGACTGTTGTGTATTGGAAAGCAATTAAGTACACTGGGCTTCCAGTAAACATGCAGTATTTATGCTCAGCTTGCTTTGTTTTCAATCGTCTCAGGTCATTCTTGTGATGTTATGTGTGACGTAAGGAAAGCCAGAATCTGTGAAATTGGTCTAGAGGGAAGAAAACGTGCACTTATGGCGTTGTAGTCTAGTTCCCGGTGTTATTGAAAAAAGAGAAAAATAGTTCTGTTGTACATTTACAGCATGACTAGAGTTACACCGTGCGTGCTGGATCTGAATGATAATTTTGAATGCACACGCGCACTAACACTGCGTAATGGGTGTTGAGAATTCCTGGCGAATCGCAGCGAGAACGAGGGGCAACTAGTGCGTCGCCATCGGCTATTCGCAGGACGCGACTACCATGTTTCGACGGGAGCCCCGTCTTTTTCAAGGCATAATCCTTATGCCTTGAAAAAGAGGGGACTCCCGTCGAAACGTCGGCAGAATAAACAGTTGTCATGTGAAAGTGCATCTACTTTCATATTTACAACTTCGCGGCAACCGAAGTTATTCTCCTATATATATATATATATATATATATATATATATATATATATATATATATATATATATAGAGAGAGAGAGAGAGAGAGAGAGAGAGAGAGAGAGAGAGAGAAAAGAAATCTCTACGCTTTAGATGGAGGTGAAATTTCTGTAGGCCCGTGTGCTCACATTTGGGTGCGCGTTAAAGAACCCCTAGTAGTCATAATTTCCGGAGCCCTCCACTACGGCGTGTCTCATAATCATATGATAGTTTTGGGGTGTTAAACCCCGCATCTCAATCAACCAATCAGAAATCTACATTGTCGTTTCCGGCTTTTCTATCTCATGATATGTGCTCTCTTTCATGGTGTATGTGCCTTCCTCTCCAGATACATACGTTCTGAACGTCATCATTTAACACGTGTCTTTCGATTTCCGCTCCCATTAGACGGCCAGGCTGCCGTTCAACCGGCTGCAAAAATGGAGTAACGTGTGGAATTGGGCTAGTTGGTAACTCATTATTAAGCTTCTCAGCGCAAAAACTTCTGACATCTAACACAAGAGACGAAGACAAGCGCAGATTTTCAACTAATTTATTACTTGTGTGTGTGTTTTTTGTTTTTTGGTTTCTGCTTAAGCAAGTGTTCTTATCGTCCTTTTTGTAACATATATATGGGCGTCGTAGTAGTAATAAATTCGTTGAACGTATGCGCTCGTCCTCGTCTCTTGTGTTAGTTGTCGGAAGTTTTTACGCTGAGAAGTTTAATAATACGAAAATGGGCAGCGTTTCATCATGCCGCCACTTTTTGCGCTGCGGGTGCGAAATAAAAGAAGCAAAACTCATTACGCTTTTGCACCGCTCATGGATTCCGAGAACGCTGTCGCCGCGACCCGTCGAATCCTGGATGTTCTCATGAGGCACGTGTACATGGACGCGACGGGGGCGGGCTGAGTTGAGTGGCGGGTTCAGCTTACCTCGACGCGCCCGAGTTTATATGAACTCGCAAGGACGAGTTGAGGTGAGCGGTGATCGCAGCGATGCTTTGCGTCGAGGCGAGCCGAAAGCCCGTCTTCCGGTACCGGTTTCCGCTCCTCCAAGCCTGCGCTCTCGCCGCTGTGGGCTGCGGTTGTTTACGCAGTTGTCTAGATCGTCGGACGCATCTCCTTCCTCTTCGCTGCCATCTGCAATTATAAGTATTGGATTAGTGCATTTGCCATAGGTCTTCATTGTAATCAGGGACGGGAATATTGACAGTACGACCATGTGCATGGTCAATTCATGATCTACATTTATCCTGCGTAGCATTCCTTGCCGAGTACCCCAGCACCTTAGACTGTGGAATGCCCTGCCTTCAAACAAAAATGCGTGACGGGCGGAGTAACACATTTAATTGTTATAACCGAAATGGAGATAATTGGTCAAACAGAATTTTATCGCCATAAGAGCTAAAATTCCCTTAATTGGTCATACGTCATTATCAATAAAAAAACAAGAATAACCAAAACTTAAAAATATCACAAGAACGAAGTTACGAAATAAATACATGGCTCATTCCACGCTAAACGTTCCAGGCAGTACGCTCGACCATCTCCGATAAGAATGTATAAATTCATGGTCGATTGTTTGACTACACTAATCACTTCCATTTTTGTGTTGAGACCAGTTTTCGGAGGAAATTTTTTCTAACTCTCAGAGCAATTTAAATATCGTGGCAGCGCCCAATAACTAGGTTGTGAAAAAAACTCGTGGGTAGGAAGAACACAGCGTTTCCTTGGCACAACGCGTTCACAGCTACTAGGTTGTCTCAAGATGTTCTTTGAGGGGAAGCAATGCGTTGTTCTTGGGCGATATTTAAACATTTTTTACAGCTCTTACAACTTTTCATGAGATAATGCAGCTGCATAATTTGTTTCTATTACTGGCGGTAAGCGCAGGAAAATGGAGCACGAATCAGCAAGCCGGCTTCGGTGCATTTAGGAGGCTGCCGAGGAACCCTCGGTGCAATGAAGTGCGCTTACGGTCCGCCGTTGACAGCCTTGGGGGCAGCTCAATATAAATAATATTTTCTCGCGTAAAACAAAGATTCGTATTAAACTTACAGAAATAAATATCGTTTCTGCACCCTTTGAAATGATCCAAAGTGTATATTTTTATATGGAGCGCCACACAGACCGATAAGTGCCTGAACATGAGCAATATTTCAAATTTTTCAAAGTTCATGTGCCAGCGCTTCCAAACTACTGTCTTCGTGACTCGTGTTTTTCCCCCACTTACCGTCAACAATGCAAGCAAGCTATGCAGCTGCGTTGTCTCTGGAAAAGTTGAAAAGTTGTAAAAATTTCTGACTTTGGTCAAGAACACTGCATTGCTTCTCCGCAAAGCACATTAACATACACTAGTGGTGAATGCGTTTTAACCAGGAAATGCGATTCTTTTCCTACCTACTGGAATCGCTTTACCGTACTGCGTATAATATTTCACTTTTTCGAAGTTTCTTCGCAACCTAACTGCCACCATAATTAAGAAATTAAAATTTTCTTTAGAAAATTGGTTCCAAAAATGAATAGTGTAGTAAAGTGACCAACCATTACTTTTTATAGTGTAATCGTAGATGGTCTAGCGTACTATCTGGAATATTTGGCGTGGAACGACCCTTATCTCCTCCAAAACCCGAACACTAAACCCGAAAAAACGTTCGAAATGCCTGTCCATTCAGGGATTCATGAAACACGAATTAAAAAGAGCGAAACCAACCCTGGACTACGCTTTTCCTCTGGGGGAAATTACATGTATTGGTAAAGGCACTTAATTTTTGTGATAAAGTCAATTTACACCACTTGCAAAAAAAAAACCCTAAACAAAACTTACAAAGAATAGAATACCCGAAAGTATTTGCCTTTTCATAGTCGAACCTGGCTGTGAAGAACGCAAAATAAATGCAAGCGGAGTTGGAATGCTGCGCATTAGTAGACAATTCTGTGAATTTACGCAAATGTATTCTGATGGCGAGGTGACCAGAAACTTTATTAAAGCGTTCATGTGCACGTATTTGAGATTTCTGGCGCACAAGCCGATTTCCTGCTACGGACAGAGCAAAATAGCCGGTCGTGAGAACGATAACCAACAAGCTCTCGTAGGACGTGCCAAGCAAGATTTAAACGTAAAAGTGATCTGCATTTACCGCATAACAGAACGATGCCCTCGTCTTCGGCGGCAGTGTCAACGCCGTAATCTCTTTCTTGCACCATCGGGTGGTCGCCAAGCAGAAGGCCCATTTTGTCAAACCACTTCCACTTTGACGGCTCCCCGCCACTTTTGCATAGGAGCAGGCGTTCCTGCGAATGCCAAAAACGTCATTAGAAATTAAAGCGCCTGAAAACTTTTCGAATCAAAGCGAACAGGGAGGTACTTACAGCCGTGAAGCGTTTCTTCAAATTCTTCCAACAGGTCCTTATTAGCTCCCACGTCCACGTCAGGCCCTGTTCCTTCAAACATCTTTCCAGGTCCATGATTATGTCCTTATTTTTTTGCCGCTTGCTATCGAGCAAATCACTCAGTTTTTTCTCGTTGACTAAAGCTAGCAACGTCGTTATTTCATCATCTGTCCGCATGGTGCGTGGAGCCCGCGAGGACGTCATCGTGCCTAGCGCGCGCGTACCGGCCGACAGAGAAAGAGCAACGTCGGAGTGATGGGGACAGGGGAAGCGGAGACCGCGACGGGCGGGAGAGGTCACGAGCCGTCAACTCAGCGCGACTGGTTATACATGCCCTTTCTGAGCGCGGCGAGTTCGGTGAACGTACCCCCTGTCTCCGGGTCGACGGGACTCGCCGCGACGACTCTCCGCCCTAACGCGTCCGCTTATACATGGGAAGGGCGAGTCCAGAAAACCTGCTTATTTCGACTCAACGCGCCCTCGTCGGGTCAATGTAAACGGGCCTATGGCTAGGACTTCCGCTGTCGCATTTCGACGATGCGAGACAAATGGCGAAGGATTACGGCGTCTCGGCAGCAACAGAGATGGCACTCAAAGCTGCCGATCATATCAGGGCTCGCCCGCTGTTCGTATTCCAAGAGGGCAAGGATCCGCTCCCGCGGGTATTCTGGGGTAGCCGTCGGCCATGTGTCATCTAGTCATAAAATGTAGGAATGGCAGGCTGGGCCGGTCGGTTCAGCATATTCGAAGTATTAGGTGCGATGATGACAAAGAACAGAGCGAGAGTACACACACAAAAGGCGGCAACCAAGATTATACAGTAAGGTTAATTAATGTGGTAAAAAAAATCAATGAAGCAGGTGATGAGTGCTATACCATGGTTTCCATTTCACGATCACCTTCAAAGTTGGTTTACTAGAATGCGACTGCTCACTGAGGACCTGTGACAGTGCTTTGTGTGTCTATATATTGTGCTCATTTCGAAATAAACATTGTTGAAAGTGGCGCTTTGTGTGTGTCGCGGTTCGTTCGTTATTGTCACGTCTTACAGTTCAAATAAACTATAGCATTAGGCGTGTGCTCATGGGATAGCTGAGGGATAGTGGACAACCCCTCTAATAATTAAAAGAGGGGAGGGAAGCCAGTTATTGTCCATACCTTTACTGGGTCGGATTTTTGAAGTCATCTTTACAGTGAAGCTGTAGACTACCCCTCTATTCCACCATCCACGGTTCCGTCTCTGTGTGCTAAAAAGAAAACGTCAGGCTCCTAAACCATCAACAGGCGTTCGCGCTCACGTGCTCGTACATGTGCAAGATGCCTTCTCGTGTTGCGTTAGTAGCTGGCACGCTAATGAAAGGCATTCCGAGTGCGTTAGCTGCAGAATCGTCACCAACCGACACGCCACAATTAAATTCCGACATTCGGGTCTTCTAGAGGCAATTTAACAATTGAAGGCAGACGGCATGTCCTCTGTTAGAGACATGAGATATAAGCGCATGGCTTAGTATTGGTTTAAAATATAACAATTGCAAAACATGCATCAAAACCGCATGCTGGATCCCAAGGCACTTGTGAACACTGGGGATAATCCATTCCGAGTAAAGATTAGGTTTCAGCTGCTTTGCACTTTACAAGAGGGCTTTGAATGACGTCACGCCACCCTTTTCCCTCCGCGCGTGTGTTTTTCCATTTCAATATAAGAGGGAGAAGAGTAGCAACATATTTAGTTGTTTTTAAGTTTGCCAGAGGTATACCATGGGTATGCGATACTAGAAAAACAGCGTGAATGCAAGGCTCGAGCGAAGAACGAATTAATTTTGCTGAAAGTGATAGGGAAGTCAGTAGCGGTCTCCCAAGGCGTCCAGGAGTGATTATCATTGCCATTACACTGATGTAATATCAAGAAGCTGTAGGGTACTTTTTATTTTATTTGCAATGGAACTTCCAGAATTCTGTGTGTTTAAAAGAAAAAATGAGCCATCATGTGCTGAAAACACGGTGTAATGGAAAAGAAACAGTCCAAGCAGTGCGAGAAGTTAGTTATCTGAAGTTCTTCACCACGAATTAAACAAAAACCGATAAGGAGTGCCGACTGGAGGCACTTTGTCTTTCATGTAATGCAATAAAGAGGTGGAAGGCAGCAAGGCAAGATACGAAGGCTGTCGAGAACGAAGAAGTTGACGACCCCATGAAAAAGAAATGAAAGCTTTCGAAACGATACGCCGGGAGGTCTGAGGGAAAACTTTCCACTGCATCCTTGGGATACACGAGGTAGAAACTTTGTCCAAATAAATGAAGAGGTGGTAAGGTGGTGGTAGGGGGGTCCTGAACAAAAGGGGAAATGGAAAAAAGCCTCGCAGACTTTACGGCCCGCTGTAGAACAGCGGCTTCTCGCGGGCGCGAGGACCGGCACGTACGGCCCGCTTCTGCAATTTGCTGCCACGCGGTGTCATCCTTTACGACAGAAGAAGCAAAAAGGGATCGAAACAAAAACTGCGGTGTCTGGCGGCAACCGTGTTCTAGCTGCGGTGGACGTGGCGCTGCCGCTGCCAAAACCCTGCGTCTCGCCAAAGTCATTCGTTCAGGTGTGTGCAGCGGCCGAGCGAGGCGGAACAAAATGCCCGGCGCACCGGATCCCCATCCGCGTCAGGAGTGCACTATACATATACGGCTATCGCTGCTCTCATTGGATTTTTTCATATATACTTCCCGTGGTGGGCTGAATGAATGGCGTATAAGGAAGCGGAGCAGCATCGCTCGTCAGCTCCCTTTTTTTTCTTGTCCCGCTCTGCAAATTCCTATTCCCCATGTTCCGTATTTTTTTTTCTGTCCTCTATTTATGTGATGCTTAGGTGGTGAAAAGCCCCGAAGCCCATGAAAAGTTGCGGCATGGGGCCATACAGTTTTTTGTAGAGCGAGCTAGACCATATATACCTCCTGTATTCGTTTCCCGCTTCAGTGGTTGTAATATATTCTTACGCCACGGATTTAGTACGGCAGAGTACCGGCCACATGAAAAGAAACAGATAACAAGGAAAAGGAACAAGGAGATAGTGTTCCGGCTAGTGGGTAACTAAGGTATTTGTCACGTTTACTGTACTGGCGGTGCTACTGTATGCAGTTGAAATAACAATTTAGAGTGTCGAAAAAAAAAATGAAAGAGATGACGAGATTGCGCTCAAAATAACACGTTCCTTGCGCAGATTGAAGCTTTGTTGGACCAATCACAAGTCTCGATTAGCCTTTGCTCCTGCGGGAAAGAGGCGTTCATGCGAAACATTCTCGTTTTTTGTGGAAATCATATTGATGTGACGGCCATTCTTTGACTAAGTGGCATGAGTGCTTGCAAGAAGAAATGCTACTAATCCTTAACGCTTCCCAGAGTTTAAACTAACCTATCCGAAATACTGCCGGCTGTATTTGTTGTTTTTTGTTTAAAATGTTTGCATTATTAGAGCGTTTGAGTCATCGCAAATGAAGATTTTGGTGTTACTGATGCTAAGCAGATAGTCACATGAAAGAATAAACAAACAACATGAGTATATGAATTTTAACGCGCCAAGGAGGTGATACGGGTACGAGGCTCGATTGTGCTCCTTAATCTTGAAAAGCAGCGTCGCGCTGTGTCCCGCTAAATGACCTTTATCACTTTATTCATGCGCAGTAATATTGCTGTTTCTTGAGTCTGGTCCCATGTGTAGTGTTGCCTATATAGCTGACCTCTCTATCAGAAATCCATTCTGCCAAATTTCAAAATCATGGTACCTACTGCGTAGAATGTTTGTTTTTGAATTAATAGAACTCAAAGTGGAGTCATATATTGAAACAAAACATCCTAACATGCTACTTAACACATGCACATATTATGAAGCGTTTCTATATATTTATTCTATCCATAATTTATATAAGAGGAAAAGAGCCGTTGACTATACGTGCTTTCAGAAACTACTAATGAGCAAACCCTTAACCAGACGATGGTTTTATGCTTGAGGAACTTTCAGCAGTGTTAACATATCTAATCAGGTAAGAAAATTTTTTTGCTTTTTCTATTGTTCATGTGCAAAAAGGGGCTTCCTCTGAACGGGCGTCTGGCAAAGGCTCTTAGTTATTTTGCATCGCATAGTTACCTACACCATTTGTCATGCGCGTCTGAACGTGAACATTAATCATTTTGCCTTTCAACAGGGATCACGAGCTAACGCTGCTGTCACTAGCTTCACATGCTTTTGCGCGGAGACGATTAACGAGTAATAAGATAGCCGCGGGGTATGCAGCGTTAGATTGGCTCTGAGATTACAATGCGTGCAGGTGACGCAACGTAAATCATCGACAACAACATTTTTGAAGCATATTCAGATAAAGTGCTCTTCAGTACGCTTTCTGGCTTTCTTGGTCACATTGTCGGCAAGCTTACCCAATTTCATCCATCGTGCTTATAGTCGTACACGCAAAGTTGCATGTTACTGTTGACTTGCATGAAGTCCGTTCTACACACACACACAGAGAAAGAGAGAGAAAGAGAGAGAGAGAGAGAGAGAGAGAGAGAGAGAGAGAAAGACAGAGAGAGACAGACAATAATGATAATAGTTGTGGTTTCACATCTAAATACCGCCATATGATTATGAGGGATGCCATAGCAGAGAACTTAAGGAATTTTGACCGCCTGGCATTCTTTAACATGCACGGGGATCTTAGTACGAGCCTCCAGCATTTCAGCCTCCATTAAAAATGGAGCCGCCACGGCCGTGACGCGATCCCGCGACCATATAGCGCGGATGCCTCGAACTAAGACAGTGGGTCGCAGTCACGCAATTTAGTTCCGCAAGGGTTGGAGCGGAAGGGGGGAGGGGGAGTAGTTCGTGCACATTGCCAGCAAATGCTGACTTTTGACAAAAGCTTTGCTATATCATATGCAGGTCTTTTCTGAAGGATTTGGTGTCAGAGTTACAACAACACGTCGATACCAATCTCCAAAATAAAATGACTCAAATCTGGAAGCCACTCGTGAAATATAAATAATTGTCTCATGGTTATGTTTAAAACAGGCTGAGTGCACGGGATCTTTCAATGAGACAAAATTGGCTAAACCAATCGGGCCTGTGCAGCTCACGAACACACTTAATAAGGATGCTTGATTGCTCGGCTAGGTGGTTCATTTCAACACATGTAACAGTGCGCAAACTGGAAATGACAACATAGACTCGAGCAACGCTCTTTACAACGCGTATTTGACGTCCTTTCTTGTTTTGTGCAATGTTGCTTGTGTTGGTACTTATTACGAAAGCACAAAAAAAATCGGGGGGAAGGCGGTCGTGTGAGGGCGGTGGACTACAGCCGAGATCATCGTGGGCCGCGAGTTTGAGGCCCCCTTAAATGGAGAGACAAGGGGATAAACAGAAAGGCCGGCGCTCAATAAAAACTTACGTGGTATGCTGTCTGACATGCGAGGAGGCTAATGAAGGTAGGTGATAGAGAGAAAAGGCACTAGTGTAGCTGATTCACAAACCACTTTCGTAGTGAAGCGTAACTTCATACAAGCATTCTTGCTGATAAAGTAAAGATAGAAAAGAACAGAGATAGAGCGAAGGATAAAAAGAAGAGAAGGTCAACCGAGGCTGATCCCGTTTGCTACTCTGCACTGGAAGACCAGAAAGTTGAAGAAATCTTTCAGATAATCAACTGTTGTAGCCACCAACAGGTATTGCAGAAAATGTAGTATAGCCCTTTAGGGGTTGATGAGCTGAAAGTCCAGGCTTGAAAAATATTCCGTGAAATGCAGACCAGTAGATCTCCACAAGGCCCTCTGAAAATTTTCGTTGTGTTCGAAAATAGGGCACAATCTGCGATTTATGCTGTCTTCACTATTTCGGCTAAAGTGCGCGGGAGAATCGGATGTTTCAATGTTGCTGCTTTACAAATTTTAGAGTAGTGGCATGGTCGTTCTTATTGAAAAGCGACAGCTTCCGTGGCTACAAAACACTGTGCCCACATGGAAAGCAGTGAGGAGTAAATTGAGGCGGTGAGCATGCGTTATGAAGGCCTGCAGCACTTCAGTGGTGCTACCACATAACGAACAAACTGGTCGCCAGACGGAATCGCCATGCGTATAACAAACGCTATCGCCCTCACCGCCAGCATTCTCGCTCTCCAACTATTCGGTTTCGACTGCTGCGTAATGCACGCTGTTTAAATTGGTTTTAATCACCATCAAGGATAGGAATAGCCCTATTATTTTCGTAATTTTTTTCGTGTATGTGAATTAGCACTTTGTCATTATCAACCTGCTTTTCTCAAATATTCTTTGTCACTGAGTAGTATTTAGTATTAGCTGCTTCTTATATAGTTCGCGGGAATATGTTAACAGATCAGAGTGACCATCAGTTGTGGCGTCACGGCAACGTGCGTGCTTAGCGAACAAATAAAAGTCGCTTACCGGTGTGTCATCGATCGGTGTCGTAGCCACTATGTGTCCGGGCCCAGTGAAGGTAATGACGATCTCACAGAGGCTCATGTAGTTTTCGTCACCTGGAGATAAGCTAGTCTGGTAGTGCGCATCCCTGGACGGAGCATGCGCAGTGAGGAGGGGTGCCGCATAAGCTAAGCGGAAGGAATCGCGTACTGTTGTTGAGCTTTGAGGTCAGATAGAGAACCGTGTTTTGTAGTGGATGAGGTCTGTCGATATCATAACCACTGCCAAAACCACGTCGCTGACTTGGGGGAAATACATATTTTAGCGCAACACCTCAGCCTCTACACAGCAAAATAGTTGGAACAGAATAGAACAGAAACAAGGACATGGAAAGATGCACACACGACGATCGCTAGTCTTCAACTGAAAATTTTACTCCTGACACATGACATAAAGAGTAAAAAAAGATATAGAGAAATCGGAACAGTGTATACCGTCATCCAATCAGGCTACGTGTGCCACGCAATAGGTCGCGCATGCACGCTTTCCAGATGGTAACCTATTTGTGTGTGGATGTGTGTGGGAAGATGATTGAGGGTACGATCAAGCACGTATCTGCCTTCTTGTGTAAAGGTAGTCAGCCACAAAAGCTTACGGACTGCACGAGCACGTGCCAGACAGTCTGTCCGCGCCACTTAGCGGTGCGCCATCTACCGTCGACCACAGCGCTACTACGGAGGTCGGTTTTCTTGTTATTCACAAGCATATCGATTTTCTGCGGCAGCGTTCAGAATTGTTATTTCTATTATTTTATGCAGAGTGCTTACTTGCGATAGGACCGTCGTACTTTGATGACAGGATTGCAGCTATCACGGCGTGCCTCGAACAGTGTGCATTAAGTAGATATCAATTTGAGAAAAAAATTGAACTGCTTTCGAGACAGAAGCTCGCAAACACAGCTGCCGAAGAGCGCGTTGCATTAAAAAGTGAAAGGTGGAAAATATCCGTGCCTACATTGAAAACAGCCAGGCCATCGATTAAGGAATGAATGCGCGTTAAGGCCGCTGGCGTAGCGGAAATGTTGTGAAGAGGCTGTTGGCCACGTGCTTGCATGGTCTGCGAACTTTTGTGCTTGACTGTACATAGCCTCACGAATGCCACATCAGACCCGGCAGCGACTCCGCACCAATACCCGAGTTGCACCAACTGTTGGCGCACCAACAGCGTTTACAATGATCGGTCTAATGCCCCGCCCCCTTCCTCCCCCACGACAAACGATGATACCACTGCTTGATGCTTGCTTAGCATTTAATAAAAGCCCCGTCCGTCCGACGTTAAATTTTCCCCAGGACAAAGGGATGCTTTAGTCGACGCCTTCAACGCGGGAAACAAACCTGGCCGAGGGTTTCTTTGGGCATCCTTATCTGCACTGCAGCATCAGCTTTACCGGCGCTGTACAGTGCAGAGATAGTCAGCACCATAGTTCATCCCCACTTTCTTGAACAAGAACAACGCCGACGCATTTCAGATTAATTTATTTTGAAACCTTTACAAATGCCTTTACCATTCGTTTCCCTGCTTTTTATAGACGCAATGGGCCTTTTCCGGGTAGGTAGTCTGTGCTTGCGCGCTGGCCTCAAGGAGGCACGCGCACGGCACGCGCCACGAATTTTGGTGGCTAAAACGTAACGACATGTGTGGACCAAGAGACATCTGGTGTCGCAAAATGTTTTCCCCAAAGAGAGGCGCGAACACAGGCGTCAGAGAGTGCCTACCGGCATGTGGAGGGCAATTTCGGAGTCCAAGAGCCACCTGTTTTGATTTCCGTGATCTCCACGAGGGGTGCTGTTCGGAGTAGGAAAAGGCCTATTTGTTTTGAGCAGCAGCTGCGAATGCAAACTCGCAAGGTGCGTACGCTATCGCACGCGATGGTTCATTGTCGAAATAAGTATGAGACAATGAACGCCATGAACGCGCGCATTAATGTTGCCGCGAAAGAAACGTGGCGAAAACGGAATGCCAAGTGAGTGCATTCAACTCGCTCGTCAAGCAGACTGTAAAGAGAAATTTTCTAGTGAAACCGACGCACGCTCCACCTATCGTTAACTACAGCAAGCATATCGTTTTCAACGCTTGGCGGCGCTGACCTCGGTCCAAGCGAGCCAAGGCCATGCGTCGGAGCTTTCAAGTTAAGTGGCTCCCGGCTTTACATACACATGAAGGCAGACAGGTGCGTACCCTCAATAGCCCTCACACACAAAAACATAACAGCGAGATATTCAAAGCTTGAAAGGTTGCATTCGCTAAACTATCTTGGCACGTGTAACTTTATTTGAAGAATGAATGATGACGAGAAGATAAGTTTACATTTTTTTTGCTTTCTTTCTCACTTGATATGTCACGTGTAGAGTTTTTTAGTGGAAATCTAGTGGTCATGCTGTGTGCATCTTTCTAGGTTTCGGCTTCGTTCCGCTATAATAAGTATTCAAACCAAAACATACTATTCTGAATTCCAGCTTTAACTGTAACGCGTCACTCAGCAGAGTTCGGAGACCGGATAAAGGGTTCCATCGTTGGCGACACACGGACGAGGCACGGAAACGAAGCTTCTCGAAAGATGCACTGGGGTCCAGCCATGCCGTCACCAAAGTGGTAAGCTTGGTTGTCAGCCGTCATCGCGGAAACATTGTTGACCACGGCGCAGGGCAAGGCTCTGACGAGTACGATAGCTTTTCAATGAATAGTGGTTTGTAGTGAGCTGGTGTCATCGCGTCCATAATGGTGGGTCAGCTTATTTGCATCGGTATATGACCATGCTTACTAGCTTGGGCGATCTCTTCTACTTAATAATGGAGTTGTTTAATAATGATGTCTGGGGCCTTACGTACCAAAGCATGATATGAAAGAGACGCCGTAATGAAAGGCTCTGGAAATTTTGACCATCTTTTAATGTGCACTGGCATCGCTCGGTACATGGGCCTCTACCATTTAGCGAGATGCGACCACCACGGCCGACATCGGACCCGCAGTCTTCGGGTCAGGAGCCGAGAACTCAAGCAACATATCCACCTAGGCGGACAGCGGAGTCGTTTAAAGGCCGCGGCGAACCCTTGGGGATCCATCATCCACACTTTCTAGACCAGCGGCGAGAACTAAGCCTGAGGAGAGGAAGAGGATGGGTAAGCAGGGTATAGGGAAGCCTAGTGGAGCGAGTTGAGCCTGTTAGAGGAAGGGTGGGGACTTGGAGAGGGTGAAGCTGCGAACAAACGAGGAAAGCCAAGGAGAAGCTGTGCCGGAAGAGAAGCCGGTGGTGTGGATGGGAGTACCGCGGCGGGCAATCGTTCTAGAAAAACTGAGGGTCTCGCATTCGTTCAGGAATATCCGGCAATGATCATGACTCATGCCATCAGCTTCACTGTTTAATCAGGCTTCACAACCTTAAGTTAGCTGAAGGTGCACATGATTTTCCAATTACAGAGAAATAATACAAAAAAAAAACTAAATGCTCAACTGACAGTTTCAACTTATTTCAACAATTAACACAGTTGTACTTTACGGTGTACAGTGCGATCATTATGATTTCTGATTGGTCTTTCATGCTTGGTTATCTACGTAATGGCCACACTCAAATAAGAGCGCAAATTGAACACACCCTGAGGTACACTTACGTACACTGAAGTATCATCAAAATACAGAAGTTCGTGTTTAGATGGCAACTCAAAGCGTGCTGCGCGTATACCTTTAATGGCTTAAGTGAAGCACTTTCAAGTAGTTTTTTTAAGGAAGGCGGCTTTCAAAACCTCCTCATTTCTGGTTGCGGCAATGTGCATCAAACCGCCATCGCCGTGTTTGACTTAATGTTCACAGTGGATACTTACATTCGCGTCTGTTCTTAGAATAGCTTTTATGCAAGACAGCGCAGAATTTTAAGTGGCCACGATTGCTTTTCGAATACGTGGGCATGCATGCGTGAATCGATAAACAACCGAGATGCCGTGAAAACAAAAGGCTGCAGCAGCAGGGAACAACCGTTACGCAAACAGCCGTGATCCGTGGTGACCGCTTAAAGTGCCTTCACCAAAATATTCGAAAGAGGAGAGGAGAACACGCCTTTATAATATGAGCGTGTCTCGTTCAATAACCGTCCCTTGGTACAAGTGTGGCGCGCCTTACTAACAAGGGTTTGACGAGAATAAGCTTGCGTCATGGGTCTGGAAGCCAGACAGCCAAGCCGTTCACCTCTTTTAGTCCGCCGCTAGAAGCATCAGGGAGAGTTTTTTGCTTTATATTCTGGAAAGTGCAAATGCGCGTTTTGTTTATTGCCGTCTTTTGTTGTTCTCTCACCTTTGTTTCGTAATAGTGTTCCTTTACTTGAAGAGGACTTAGTTTGTCGCCGTCTATTTGAACGATTCTAATGCTTTTAGCGAAATATATAAAAAAAGTTTTATTCGGTCTTGTACCCAGAGTTTCAGTGATATCCATGTTATCATTGGGCGTCATTATTTTATTTTATTTATTTGGTTATACTGTCAACCCTCATAGAGGGCCGTAGCAGAGAAGACATACATAAAGAATGTACAATGTTCATAAAGCTTCGTAATAGTTTGACAACTCACATTTTATATTCAAATATGAAACCTTTGGTATCAACGAAAAAGATTTCCGTTAAACCGAAAACACCAAAGCATGCGCAATATTCAAATGTTTAAGAGCACTAAAATGAAAACAAGGACACATAAAAGATGGCAGCAGCACTTGCGCAGCACTGCGCACATGATGTGTCCCCTTTTAGGCGTCGTTTTTGTTTTAGCGCAGTTAAACTTTTGAAGAGTAAACGTCAATTAACTAGCCAAATTTGGGGCACTTCTACTAAAACATGTGTTTACCACGTTTGGTGATAATCATGGTACCACTACGTGTGCTGGAATAACGATAGTTCAAACTTTTATGCATATGTGGCTGTCAAGTTATAAGCTAGGTCATTACACTTCTCTGTAAAGCATGCTAGTTAGAGTCACCGCTTCCTAAAAAAAAAAAAAGGAAGAATTCTACAGCTTTTTCTCTATCTGGAAAATCGGGGCAAGTGATTATTGGTGGGTGCGTGTCTTACGTGCTAACCTTTCTTCCGTTTTATTTATTTAATACTTATTTCTTTATTTGGATTTATTTTTTTACTTATTCAACATCGGGATTTGTTCCCGCCAATCTGTTTCCTTTCTCCTTGCCGTGAAATCAAACTCCAGACTCTTTAGAAGGGTTTAAACTTGGGCTTGCTGTATATTCATCCCACTGGGGACTGATGGAACACAAAGAAAAAGTGGGGGGGGGGGGAGGGAGAAAAGAAGGAAGAAAGTTAGACAGGTGAAGCGCGAACTAAAGCCCTTTTCCATTGGCGTATATAGTGCAGCCAGTTATTCTCGTACTTCTAACTTCTGTTTTCTGCCCTCCTTCCTTCATTCACATGCTTAGCAGCGCAGCACTTCAGTTGCTACGGGCAACGGTGCTGGCAATGCGCTCATATTAGGGCAACAGTGAAGCGAGACAAAGTGGAATGACAAATGACCTTGATGAAGAATCAAATTGCCGTATGAAAGACGTATAATCTGCCGGCGAACCCGCGATTGAGGGAGTACTAATCAGTAGAAAACGGCGCATATGAATAGACCACTGCACCTTTATGGCGCGCATTTTAATACGCTCGCCGGCAACAGGCGTCTTTAGCGTTCTACATCGCTAAGGTCTGAGTTGTAAAAGCTTCGCTTAACCCCCTCTGAAGCCACGTGTGAAGAGCTGTTTCTAAACGCGCCAAATATATAGACTGATGCCTCAACGCCCTCGGCATATTATAGCATCGGAAATAATGTAGCATGTTAATTTGTATGTGTTGTAATCATTCCTAATTAATTCTTAATTCACCATCTATTTAAACTGAAGCTGTTCGTGCTCTGTTTTTGCATACATCGAATGAAATCTGAGGCTAGAAATACAGTGCGAAATCTTTTTAAGTTATGTCCATGTTGCGTAAGAAAATATAATTTCGAAGAGGGTCGCGAGGAGCGGATTCTGGTAGTGCCTTCGGCGAAGTGATTATATGTAGCAATACGATGCAAAAGGAAGTTAAATGAAGACTAATATATTATGCAGGAGCTCACATTCATTCAAAGCTCAATATACCTTGCTGTTTCTCAGCTTATAGTCGACAAACGTTTCAAATACAAGGGGAGTACACGATATTGCACGTAGCGATTCATGGGGCTAAAACATCAACACTCAGCGAAACCACACAGCCTTCGCGTACCATTGTCTTCATCACCCGCCCAGTGTTGAAAAGGGTTACCTTGCGCTGCATTAACTGGCGATGCGACATACGTATATGCCTCATGCAAACATTATGCCTGTGTAGGCGCTCGTATACACACGTATATTACAGTTTTTCCCCGTAACTTCAATTTCTCATTGGAGAAATCTGAGAACTTGAGCGTCACCTCCGGTGTTCTTCGTATTGCCGCCGTCTTTTTTTTCTGGTTTCCCGTGACTTGCTTGCCTTCCGACTTCCTTTGAACACGTGTTAGTTCGCTCTCTGCAAACTCTGGCGCAATGTTTAGAGAAACGTCAGCCGACGCAAATGGCGCGCATTGAAGCGAGCGCGTGAAGATCAATACGCACTCGCTCGCACCGAGAGGCTGCAACCAGCGAGCGAGCGTCGAAAGCGCGCAGCAAAAAGCATGTGCGCCGCCGAGCCACGAATCGGAGACGGGATTTAATTCCGCGCCAATCGCGACCCCGTGGCGCAAGCAGCGGCTCAGAGTCCGGCCCGTCGCCCCGATTTTTAACAGCCGCCTGATGCGAGCCAAGGCGGCAAATGCAGTGCGCGCCGTCGCTGAGTGCCGCTGTCGGCATTTCGATTTCGCAGAGAATGAAGGCGCTGTTTTCGAGCAAGACTTAAAAGCGAAGATGCCGAGCGAACGCTTATACAAATAACCTGACTTTCTTTGTGCTTCCAATGTCAGTTAATTTTTTTTTACCTATGTGTCATGAATTGCAATCTTCCGCGTCTTCCAGCAATATGTACTCTCGTTTTTCATTCGGCCTTCTATTTCTTAATGTTCTAAGAGGCTGTCAGTGTCGAGTTTCTCACGTGCGCTCATGTAGCTGCGACGTCTACTAATTTCGTTGTTCCTTACATGAAGCGGAAGTAGATGTTACCTGGCCTGGACTATTTTTCTTCTTTTTTTTGCAAAGTGTGTCGGCTCAGCCAGCTCACACATTCGTAGTAAGCCTAATAGCTTTCCCAAGCTTGTGTTGTTGACTGTCTGGCTGATATTTTATTGCAGCAGTGTAGTTCTGGTTTTATGGTAGGCTTTCTTCTTCTGGAGTGGTACAGGATACCCAGCAAGAGACATAGGTTTACCTTCGTGCTCTTTCAGTGAAAGTAACATGGGACAAAAAAAGTTGATTAGTCTACCCGTATTCACACATATGACAAGTTCCAAATTTTTGGGGTTCAGAAACGCAGTGGCGTTGGCGATTTCGGCAACACTATGCAGCGTGCAATGTTAGTTTGAAGAAGTGATGTTTTGCGTTATGTATAAATTTGATAAATAGTAAAAATGAATGTTTTATACACACCTTTATACACACTTTAAAATCTTGCTCAATAGTTTGTACACAACTTAGGATAATATAGTTAAAGAACATTCACATAATGAAGGAATCTGGATTACCGAGCACTGGCACAAGAAAAAAAAACACAAGGAAAAATACAGCCAAGTGATCTTCATGCATGTCAAGACATGCTGTGTGATACTTAGTTGACTTACTTCCTCATTCTCAATTTTTTATTCAACTGTGGGTTATTTATAGTAATAGGTTAATGTAGAAGTGTGAAAATAGCGTAGGTGTAAACACCCTTGGCTTAGTTGTGAATAGGTAGTTTTAAAGCTGTTTATTCGCGGCCATTCGCAATATTCAGGCGAGATAAAGGTGTTCGTAAAAAGCATTACTGAGATGGTCATACTTGTCGCGAGACTGCCATTCCGATGTTGGTTTCGCAGGCAAAATGTGGTATTTGTTGGAAGGTATGACGTTGTGCCACATATGAGATGCAACATTTTCTTGCATTGTTAAGCACACCGCGCTTCTCCCCTGAAAAGCGAGAACGGCTCAAAATAAATTAACTTAGTCTAAAAAGTGATAAACCTAATTCCACTGTATCTACACACATTTAACAATATTGGGAAACATCGTTAACATGCAATCTACATTTAGATTAAAATACGCAAGCAGCTGCTACGGTGAATCACGACAATGCCACCCTCGGGCTTTTTGTTTTTTTATCCCATTATCAGGGCTTAGCTCACCTTCGCTTTGCGTCACGGGCCGGTCCACCGACAATTAGCTTTAGCGTACCTCCATTGCAGCATGCACTCAACCAAATTCCTGTGCCCGGCGCTTTAGATGCCTTCATTTCCGTTCTTCTCGCAAACGCCATCACAAAAGCAGCGACCAGCCGGAACTCGGAAGTTGTGCTTCTCTTTCCGAAGGAACTAATTACGGCGCTTACAAGATTAGCGAGCGTACCGGTGGACTCTACAGAGGGACAGAGAGTCGCTATGTGCCCAGTAAAGCAGTCTCCCATTGTACCGCTAACGCTTTCTTCACTCTTTACAATTCTGCTTGCGTCCGTGTGACGTCATTGTTCAGGTTGTTCTTGCCTTGCGGATGCTCCATTTTGTTCTGATGGCATTGTTTATGAAACGAACGGCGAAGCTCGCTTGAAGGCCACACAACTTTAGAAAAAAAAAAAGATAGCAAACTTTCGCTTAAATGAATGTGAGACAAAATTTTCTTTAAAGCATCCCCTCAGAGGCGGCTAGGACATTACCGAATTGATGCATTATCTCTGCAGAAAAAAAATGAAAGACGCTTGAGCTGCCCCTTCCAGAGTATGTCAGAACGACGTAATCGGCCCTAGTGCAGATCGCCTTGGGAACTGCTTGCCTGATTCGGTTCTCGGTGCATGTCTCAAACTGTGCTGTTAGGACAAAGGCCGTTTCAAAACATTATTGCATGCCTATTGCAAGCACATAAGTTAAGTTGTAACACAGCTGTTGATCTAGCTGATGGTTCTGCTACTGATGATCAGCAAGTATGTCTTAGTTATTTGCAATGGGTGGACATTTGAAACACGCAGTCGTTGCTCAATTGACATTTTTTGACGCCTCGCGTGATTGTACGCTTCTTACAGGCATTATATGATGCGCTAAGGAGACTCCCTTCATTGCATGATGTTCACATAACGTTTTTTTTTTCAATCTGTTTAAACAAATATTGTAGCTCTGTGCTAGAACACATGATTTCCACGCAGACAGCCCGTGTTCGCTGCTCTTTCGAACCCAGATATTTTAGGGGCGAAGCTCCTTATGGCGTGGCTTGTGCGTCCCTCGTAGTACGTAGCCACCAGTGGCACATACCCGAAATAGCGGTCCTTACGATTTTGACCTCCAAGGTGGTTCCGCTGAGATATTTCTTCTGTGCGTTGTTGAACAATAAAAGATAGTGCTCAATGCACATGTTAATGACTGCTAAGGGGGAATAAGGGACAGGAGCATTCGGCCTTTAGGTAATGCGCACGCTGCGATCCCCATTAGCAGCTATTGGCATGTACATTGAGCACGATCTGACAAGAAAGGGTTGCTACGTTATACTCGCTTGGTGTAACCTCCTTGGTTTTAGAAAGGTTTAGCGAGCGTTGGGCCGCATAGCCATGAATACAGTGAACTAGTATATACCATGAACTCGAGGTGGTTAAAGGTGGAAAGTAAACCCGAAGCGCAAGCCGTAAGAAAGTGTGCATGTGCCACCTCCCGTTTAGTCCTTGAAATGTCCGCTGGATGGCGGTGCTTCTATATGGAGAATATACGATGAAAAGATGCGAGATGGTGGTACTTGGAGTGCTGAATAGATGGATGAACGGACACACAGACAGATGCATGGATGGACGCATGAACGGACGCAGGCGCGGATGCATGGACGAACGCAGGGACGGACGCACGAACAGACGCACGCACGGACGGGTGTATGGACGCATGGACGGTTACACAGACGTACGCAGGAGCGGACGGAAGTAAGAACGAATGGACGGACGAATGCTTCGCCCCACTCCCCATCATTCACTCCGTGGATATGATGCCATTTTTTGTTAGTTGTTTTACTTTCATCTTTCTAAATTTTTTGGGTCTGAACTATATTGATGAATTTTCACTCACAATCAACGGCATCGATGCTGACACCAACGCAGACGCCGGAATTTTTACGATACGGGCTTTGTAACGCTATTGTGTTAATAATCTAATCCACTAACTTGCTGTACTTGCAAAGGAACTTTGGCCTTCGGTGCACCAAATGCTTTAGCACAGTATTATAAAATGCCGAGCAAGCGCCGCCCTCTCCTTTTCAAAAGATCTGAAATAAGCTCCAAATAAGCGCCAATAACCTCGTCGGGCCAAGCAAAAGGCCCCTCTGAAATTTGCTCGGATTATCCTTCACCGTTGGGATAGCACTTTCTCGGCATTTTACCATAGTTCTCAAATCAGGGTTCTATAGAACCCAGGACATACACAATGGCATTTTGGGAGGTCCGTAGAAACTCGTGATTAAAAAAAAAAGGCTTTTTCAAGGCACATGACATCGATTGACCTTTTTTTTCTTTTTTGTATGCTTGACTGCGTAACACACGGCATTGTGGCAAATCTGGTACGTTTCTGCTGACGAGATGTTTTCCGTTTTTAGAGCGCGGGCACCCGTTCCTGCCTTCAGCGGAACGGGTGCGAAAAGGAGTAAACCCGCAGCGCTGCTGAGGTGGAAAGACTGAGATAGCGTGCAAAGTGCGAGGAGGTTGGCAGGTTCCGCGGCGCCACGGTTGTGAACGCCGTCTTGTGCCGTCTGTTGTGCAACGCACCCACGCACTGAGTTCCGTGGTCTCCTATAGTTGGCGCGGTTGTCGAGCTGCGCTCCGTCTTCGGCAGTTTACGGAAAATGGGCAGCACGAAACTGTCTGCGCCAGTCACGCTACTCAGGGCTTTGTATTCTTAGTGTAAACAGTGTACATATATACAAAATAGTCTCAGTCAGTTCCTTCAGAACAATCAGTGACACAACTGCCGAAAGAGCGTCGTCTACTGCTACTGTTGATGGGGATGCTCGAGAATCTAAAGGTGCGGGCCGTCAAGAACAAATTGGGCTTATCCTAGCGCTAATGAATGTAGTCCTACAATCGTGTCTTTATTTTCTCTGTGAAATGTGAAACTACTGCCTTCATTTCTGGGATGTAGTGCATTGACACAGTACACACCAGTAAAACATTTGCATCAGGCTCAATTTATTCGCTGTAACTTTGATTTCTTTAAACTCGTGAGAAAGCCGTGCCTTTCATGTGTACTTAAAATGCCAAGCGGCGCGTGCGTCGATTGGGAACGTTCATCGCGCACAGCCACCACTTTACACAGCGATGCGCAACGAATGACATACCGGACTACTTCGAGCAGTGGTACATGTGCTGAAGCTCTGTCTCTGTAGATGAAACAACAATGTATCATCGCTTTAATTGGTGCTCTCGAGGGTTGGAAAAAATGGAACATAGAAAAAGAATTGACACGAATTGAAATTATATATATATATATCTTGCCCATTTTCAAGCTTATTCCTCAACAATTATCCCCATCTATCTATGTACTTCGTTCACCCACTGCATATCCGAAACCCTGCAAGGGCCCCACAAAGGCGGGTAGCGAATCATCCTTCGCCTTAACATCACAACTATATTGTGCCCGGCAATCCTAAAACAGTTGCACCTCGCTTTCACTGGGTAGTGCTTGCACTGTGAGAAAAATTTCTGTAATATTTTCCACATGATGTGGGCATGCCAAAAAACACCAAACCTCGCCCCTATACCCAACCCTCTCTGGGAAAATTGGGAGGCAGCCCTGCTCGGCTTTTCTGACATGACGGCCCAACAGGTCTTGGCTGAGTGTGCCCGGGTCGTGGCCGATGCCAATGAGTTCCTGTAAGATGGAGTCCACCTATAAGTGTTTGTGCGGGGTGGCCCCTTGTGAACAGCTCCCCGCCCTCCCTCTACATAACATTCATAAATAGATGTTTTTTACCACCACCAACATTCAAGTCACGAGCGTCGAGTGCGTTGCATACCTAACATATCAATAGTGATAACTAGAGAATACAGAGCACCGAGTTTTTACGAACAGAAGGGCAAACTAAAAAGATGATGATTGTTTACTTCTCAAGTAGTTCCCAAAGGTATTTATTTATATTTAATTTGAATAGAATCAGTGAAGAAATTCTAAAACTATGTATTTTGAAATATTGTTTTTTGAAGTGCCAGTTATCTGAAGAAAGTTGCCTCTGCACATGTCTAAAGTTATACAAATTGCTTTTTTTTTAAATCTTCATCTGTTTCTCTACTTTTTCTCTTCTCTTCAAGAAAGACTGCGTATGCTCATTATGTGATTCGTGTTTGAATGTTCAAGTCTCCTTAAAGTTTTGACAATACATGAGACATGAGCTGTCACAGGGCCCGATCAAAAGTCATGTTACCCCATTTATGTTCAAGAACCGTAATACATTGGACAGAAGGGGTCATTATTAAATTTAAATAATAGCGCTTTAACAATAAGTGTATTGTATCTGGGTCGGATATTTTTGTCTTGCTTGTGTGGGGACTATCCTTGCGGTAGGATGTAAGCCATATAGAGGATGGGTACCTGACACAAAAAGAGATCCCTACTTCGTAAACTCCCGTTAATTATTTCACATGCGTAGAGCACACAACGTTTCGTCACTATTTACTCTACATTGTTCCGTTTCTATCAGCACATGGGTAGAATTTTTAATAGAACATCTTCGGCCAGAGAAACGTATTAACTTGCCGTGGTCCCAAATAAAGACGTCTCTGTGAGAAGTCACCGACGCGAATCTACGCGCCGCAGGAAAACACTAAAGGGAAAGCATGAAGGTGACTGAACCTTCTTCATGGCACGGCACATGAAGAAATAAGACGCCTGATACAGGACAGAGCACTCGGGTATTTTGGGGGACCACTTCGTCGTACAGTGATACTCCCGCGGGATGCAGTTGGTTCGGCCCAAGACACGAACAACTCAGCTAGAATCCCATTCACCTTCGTCTTCTACACCTTCGCTGATCTCCTCTTATTGCATGCTTTTTTATTTCTTTTTTGTTGTGTGTTTCTATGAGGGCGGGGGAGAAGGGAGGGGGGGGGGGTGCACGCAAGAAGTCGGGGCTACCCAACCAGCTTTCATGTTCTTTCAACGAGAGCCTTGATCCGAAACCTGACCGACAAATCGAGCTTTCCGCTCTCTCTCTCTTTCGCTCTTTCACTTACACTCAAAGGCCATGTGCTCCCTTTTTGTACCTTTACTTAAAACTGTCTGCTCCTTTCTTGAGCGTTTCTGACCCTGTTCTCGCGCTTCGCCGCCATGCACTCTTCCAAGCGTAGCACGCTTCCGTGGCTTCCACTTTCCGCTAGGTTTGGCCAACATGCTGGCTTCGTACGCTCACCGAGACTCCCCGAACGCCGGCCACTGAAAGAGACATGCAAAATAAACGCTTGAAAGCAAACCTCACACATCGCGTTCCATTCTCTTTTTTTTTTCTTTTCTGGAACCTCTCCTCCGCTTTCGATCCTTTTCACCGTATCACAACAGGGCCGGGTCGTCGTTCTTAACACTCGAAGTATTCCCATGGGCCATTCCCTGTCAACTGTTTTTACGGGTCGAGGAAAAAGAAAAGCCATTCGATGATTCTAATGCTTTTGCAGCGAAGGGTTTTTGTTGTTCCGACTGTTTGTGGCTGTATTTGAGATTTTTATATTTTGAACTTTATTCTGTTTTTATTTCCATTAGGCCTTATTCTTCGACGTAAATGCGAATCGTCGCATTCTGTCCTAAATACACGTATTCATGTTAAGTACAGTGCCCTTTAAAACATATACTTTTTTAAAATGTTTTTATTGTGTGTACTACTCGTGGTCTAATTTCAGTATTGATCATTTATTGGGGTTAACGTTTCAGAACCAGCATATTATTATGAGAGACGTCTTAGTGGACGGCTTCGAAAATTTTTACCTCCCAGGGTTTTTTAACGAGAAGCGAAATTTAAGTACATGAATTTCGAGCATTTTGTCTCCATTGAAAATGCGGTTGCTTTGGGCTAGATTTAATGCCACGACGTCTGGGTCAGCAGTCGAACACCATAAAAACTAGGACACATTGGCTGGCTAATTTTCAATGAAAGGTGCTAAATACGTATCAGAAGATGAAATACAAGGGCTACAAGGAAAGGCCTTTTTTGTTGCTGTTTTCGGTGTGCATAATCAGCGCTTTATTTAGGTTGGTCTGTTTTCATTGCTGTAACCTTTAGCAATACTCGTATTTCGATTGCACGAAACTTTTAATGCGTGAATATTACCTTTCTCTTTCTGCGAAATACGCACATCTGCTCGAGCTCACGTTCACAAGTTACACCCGAACATTGTCCACACTTGTCGTCAGACAGAGTTGTTGTGAATTCGAAAACGTGAGATCAACGTGGTGAAACCGAAGGAGGCCGCATCAAATGGCCCACCGAGGTTGTTCAGAGACACGAACGAAAAAAAAATGAAAATAGGCGGTTGCGTGTTCGCGTGTATTAACTCCCTTTGTGTCTGCTTTATTTTTCACTGTTTCTTCATCTGTGCTGGCTTTTTAAAGCCCCCGTGGTTTGTCCCAGGTTGGCCATAAAACACGGCTCGGCTGGTCACGTAGTCGCACCAAGCACGCTAAACTCCGCTCGTGTCCTTTGACACTACGAGTTTGTGCCTTCGCGCATACCTTTTCAAAGTTTATTCGGAATGTCCTCACTATTTCTTAAAAGTCGGTGTAACTGTTGGAAAAGCTGTTGATGGTTTTTGTTGGAACATGCTCCTGATAATATTACAGACTGTATTACAGGTGGCAGTGTACCCGATTAATTCATGGCCAAGCATGTTAAAATCGATACGACGTTTCAGTGTTTTCTTGGCCATGCATGCGTCTCTGAAATTAAGATTTTTTTATTTCATATTGTGTGTTTTTTTGCTCAGTCCTCAACTCATGGCGATGAACCTGCACCTAAACCTTGTCTTAAAGAAATTCTGGGTTCAGCATAATCACTTGCAAAACATAGTTGTCCAAGGTTCCAGTAATACAAGAAACAGCGCGAAACACGGTACAATTACAGAGACGAACCAAATGCTTGGTCCCTGTCTGTCATTCTCCCATGTTTCATTATGTTTCGTATTTATTTTATTATTAAGCAAGTGGCCCAAGTAAACGCGCTAATGCAGTTCCAGGGTCGAAGAGCTGTCTGGAGATATGTGGTACTGTGCACAATGAATTATTATTATTATTATTATTATTATTATTATTATTATTATTACTGTTGTTGTTGTTGTTGTTGTTGTTGTTTTTGTTGTTGTTCAGATACTCACACAGGCTATCATACGAAGGCCTATATTATGGGGAACACCAACGGAAGGCATGCGTACACTGAACACTCTTTTAACTGCGAAGCTGCACTTTGTCGAGCCCTTCCTGTCCAGGGTTCGTATTACACTTGGGGGCGTCGTAAGCCGGTAGGCGCTACAGGCATTGGGTAAATCCTCCCACCCATCACTGGTCCACTAAAACTGAAGCCAATGGTTGGCCCAACAAAAGGGGTTTCTGCTACAGAAATATGTGTGGCCTATCAGGAAACATTCATCGTCGTACACGAGTATGGGCCACAAAAATTTGGTATCTCCCACTACAGCCTACTTGTTTTTAAAGATGAAAAAGGCAGCAGTTAGCCCCACTAATGGCGTTTTTGTTATGGCAGTCACACCAACAACACGTGATTATTGGTGTTTATAAACGGCAGTGGTAATACAACAACCTCGAAACTTAACATAGAGTGTTTAATAAAGTGCAGCAGTACAACGTGTCACAGCATCTTTAGTGAAGGCTTCACAAAGCTGTATCTAGATGTGGTGCAATGTTCAAGGTGCAATAAAGATATGCTCTCTCCCTCAAAAATTACCAAAACGTTTATAATAAAGAGTAGTAGTACAACCCACCAAAAAACGCTTCCGGAAAAAAAAGCGTTAGCCTGGCGAAAGTGTCCACGAGTTGCAGGGTCTTTTTTCTTTTCTATAATGTGGTTATCTGCAAAAAGTAAAAAAAAAAAATTGGCAGCATATCCACGGAGTGAATGATGGAGAGTGGGGCGAAGCATCCGTCCGTTCATTCGTTCTTGCTTCCGTCCGTCCATGCGTGCATCTGTGTGGCCGCCCGTGCGTCCATCCGCCCGTCCGTGCGTGCGTCTGTTCGTGCGTCCGCACGTCCATCTGTGCGTCCGTCCCTGCATTCGTTCATGCATCCGCTCCTGCGTTCGTCCATGCGTCCATCCATCCGTGCAGCCATCCGTGCGTACATCCATGCATCTGTCTGTGTGTCCGTTCATTTACCTATTCAACACTCCAAGTACCACCATCTCGCATCTTTTCATCCTATATTCCTCATATAGAAGTACCACCATCCAGTGGACATTCCAAGGACTGAGCTAGAGGAGGCACACGCACACTTTCTTACTGCTTGCGCATCGTACCTACTTCCCACCTTTATCCACCTCGAGTTCATGGCATATACTAGTTCACTGTATTCATGACACTGCGGCTCAACGCTAGCTAAACCTTTCTAACACCAAGGAGGTTACGCCCAGCGAGTATAAAGTAGCAACCCTTTCTTGTCAGATTGTGCTCAATGTACATGCCAATGGCTGCTAAGGGGGAATGAGAGACAGGAGAATTCGGCTTTTAGTTAAAGCGCACGCTGCGAATTTTTTATTGTTCAACAACGCACAGAAGAAATCTCCCACCGGCACCACCTTGTAGGTCAAAATGTAACACTGGTTACACATTACGACTACTACTACTACGAGGGACGAACGGGTGCCGCTTTAAGGAGCTTCGCCCCTAAATATTCGTAAACTGGGCTTGTGTTGAGCCGACGTTTCGACAAGCGGAACAGCTTGCTCCTGAAGGACTGGAACAAGCTGTTCCTCAAGCTGTTCCTCATCGCAGGGACATGCTGTTCTTCAAGCTGCTGCAGCCTTCTGGAAGAGAAGTCCGCTTGTTCAAACGTCGGCTCGACAAAACCCTCGTTCACAAAATTTTCATCGCAAGCTTTGAATTTCCCATTCCTACCATTTCTTTAATTCATGCTCATGAGAATAATTCGAAATATTGTAATCAAAGAAAAATATATTTCCGGTGCGCACCTCACACATAAAAAAAATATGGGGGTGAACATATTTCAGATTTCTCTACTTTTTGTTTTCAGGGATGAAGTTTTGCATAAAGCAAGCAAAGTTGACAACCTTAATGAATATTCTTTTTATTCAATCGTTTTATGCGTCGTGTAGACACTCATATGAACTTCTTTCGAAGGCAGACTTTTCATAATTGCTAGTTTTCGTCCTAAAAGTTCTTGCCTATATAGAATTTGTTTATTTTCGGTATATTTCAGTTTTATTTTTCCTCAGCAAGAAAAATACTGTTACACGAGGTATCCTGATAAATTTTACAGTAGTTATATTGTTTGAGATTTCTAGAATATCCAAATGGGAGCAATAAGTAAATACGATATCCTTGTCGTAAAAACATGTGCAAGAACTATTCATTTATGGTGGTTTTGGGACGTTAAACGTCACATATCGATCAGAAGAATTATTATATTTTGAGGAACTCACGTCTAAACATGCAACTGGCTGAGACGTTCCACCTGAACAATTGAATGTACAACTTCAATACTTTCTTCTACCAAACCAGAGATGCCTCTTTTTTTTTTAATACGCTATGGTTTCCATTTCCTACTATTGCTATAAAACAGTGGGTTTAGGAGATGACAGTGGGGCATTTGGGTGAAGAGGGAACAGCATCAAAATAAATGTGGCAAACATCCTTTGACGCCTTGAAGCGTCATGACTTATAGCTCGGTTAATGTGCGTCTATGCTTATTCAATGCCAGCTGTATAGCTTTGTTTCTTAATTGGCAGTGAGGCAATGACAAAAGACTCAATCGAATAGACACAGACAAGTGCCGAGTTGTTAACAGCACCTAATTACTCTCCCAACAACTGTTTCCCAGCACTTGTCTGTGTCCGTCCCTTTTAGGCTACCGTCTTGGGAATGCTACCCAAAACAAAAGTATGTTTAATCACTAACTCACCCAGCTTGCTATATTGATTTAGTTTTGTTTGCTGATAGCATGGCTGCAGTTGCTTTTTTTTATAAGCAGCATTTATAATCATGCTATGATTTGGTCTGAAAAAAAAATTGCCCGCAGCTTCCCTCGGGGGAACACTGAGGAGGATGCGGACCATATAATTGGTTAACGGGGTGTTAAAGTGCGACTTACTTGGGTCGATGGCTAAATTGGTTAACGTGGTTGTGAAATGGGGTGTTAAATTGCGACTTACTTGGGTCGATGGCTAAATTGGTTAACGTGGTTGGAGGAGGGGGTGTTAAATGAGTGAACACGTACACACGTATGCGAAAGGGCGGCGCTGGTCGAAGGGACGTCGATCAATGTGTTTGTGGATTCGTTGGAATTCATTTCACCGCGACCTTGGACGTCGACGCGCCGTACAAACCAACCAACGAGCGGCAACTGAGCGAGCGAGCGCCGACCTTGAGTATATATACAGCACGACGGCGCATGCACTGTCAGCTGTTGAATGTTCTCGAAGCGCGACGCCACATGCGCGTCCACTGGAGAATAAGGAGAATTGTAGATGTCGAACGCGGTGTGTAGAGGAGGAAGGGTGCACAGATGGTGGAGGAGTGAAGCGCGCGTGGTGTGTAGAGGAGGAAGGGATGCACAGATGGTGGAAGAGTGGGCGACGGCGCGACGGCGCATGCGCGCGCGTCAGCTGTCGAATGTTCGAGAAGCGGTGCGGACGGCACGGACGGCGCGGACGGCGCACTACAAGGCGCGAGTATAAGATGCTCCGCATCTAAAAAAGAAGATCAACGGAATATGTCTGCCTAATAATGTTATCTGGGGCTTTGCGTCCAAAACCGGGATGTGATTATGAGAGACGCCGTGGTGGAGGGTTCTGGAAATTTTCACCATCCGGTGTTCTTTGACGTTCAGTGAAATCGCACAGTATACGGGCCTCTAACATGTTGCCTCCATGTAAACGGGACCGCCGCGTCCTGGATCGAACCCGCGACCTTTGGCACTGAAGTATATATATATATATATATATATATATATATATATATATATATATGATTCAAAAAAGAAATTCTCTGGGTCCGGTGCAAATATAATTAAGAATGAAGGAGCACACTTACGAAAATTTGATAATTGTTTACTCTACGTTTCGGCCGTGGCACTGACGAAGGCCGTGCCACGGCCGAAACGTAGAGTAAACAATTATCAAATTTTCGTAAGTGTGCTCCTTCATTCTTAATATATATATATATATATATATATATATATATATATATATATATATATATGTATATATGTATAAGGAAAACAAGTGTATGCTTAAGGGCTCGTTTTTCGTGTTTACACAATATTAATGAGATCTAACGAACAATAATGCCAAGGAAGGAATAGGGAAAGTTATAAGGCCAATTATAATGTAAATGAGAAGAAAGAAAAGTGGGTGAAAAGATAACTTGCCGTGGGCAGGATCCGAAATATATATATATATATATATATATATATATATATATATATATATATATATATATATATATATATATTATATCTTAGACGTCTGGGAGATGTCAGAACAAACTTCATTGCCTGTTTTGCTTGAGAAACCGAATGGTAATTCTTGATAGGACAAATTAGGTAGGTGGGCATTTGTGGAAAAGCCAGGCGTTGTCATGCAGCCGTCGTCTCTATCACATAAACAAAGCCTTTCTCTTGGAATAGTTCTTTTTCACTTGCATTATTCCAGAACAACAAAGCGGATGACTCATCATCAACACTGAGCGCCACCAGTCTCGAGAATGGGCCGTAGGACCGACCCGGTTCTAACGACACTACAAAAGAGTTGAGGCAAAATCGAAACAACACCCAAGTGCCGTGTCGTCCATTGAATATTTCACGTTGTTCGTTTCGATGACTGTACCGGACTTGTAAACTTGCCGAGGACAAAGAGGCTGCCGAAACACAAAAGCTGCACATTGAACAACGGCACGTCACGACAGCGTGTTGCTCACACTCTCCAGCTACGCTAACGTGAAAACAGGCAAGCTGTCCAAAAAGGAAGATACAGAAGGAAATGGATTGTTCCCTGTATTTAGTTACTCTTCTAACATTTGTTTCCCATGCACAAGCCCTCCCCCATCTTCCTTTCTTTTTTTATTTTGCTTCTAAGCGACTAGAACAAAACGAGCCCGCAGCGCACTGAGTGCAACGTTCGCCTTGACACTTTTCTAAGCGATGTCAAATTGTGCGCGACGCGCTTTTGTTTAATTTCGTCGTTATTTGAGTCAGCGGGCTAGTTTTTTCGGCAGGCCGCACGCTACTGCACTTGATGGTTACTTTAACCACGTTAAGTTGAGCGAAAGAGCTTTTGTTTCTGCAAACAATGTCAGACAAAAGAGCGTGAAACAAACAAAAGAAAGCAGAGAAACACTACAAAAACGAAGTCCATGGAAATGAAGGGTTTGAAAAGTTTTCAACTTTCCTTTTTTTTTCGTGGGAAGTTATTGCAGCTTGTTCGTGTGTGAATAATTAAGGTAATTGTGTCAGTGGCTTCGCTTTTCACACAATATTAGAAACGTGAAAGACTTTACAATTTGCAAGACCATGCTTACAGTTTTAACTAGGACATCGGTAGTACTGAAAGCAGAGCTTCGAAAATCCGGAGCAACTATGATTTTCTCCCCCCCTCCTCCCCTTCTTATCTTCACATTTTTCTAGAAAAGTAGAACTAAAGTGAAGAAAAAGTTCACATTGGGTTAACTACAAAGTTAATCGTGGAAAGAGCTAGTATAGATAAGAACACATTGGGCCTTATTACTGCTTTCAAACATGACGATTGATATGTGGCGTTTAACGTTTCACAACTACCATATGATTATGAGCGGTGCCGTAGTGGAGGACTCCGGAAATTCGACCACCTGGGGTTCTTTAACGCGCACTCAAATATATCAACACGGGCCTACAACATTTCCACCTCCATCGGAGATGTAGTCGCCACAGCTTGGATTCGGTCCCGCGACCTGCGGGTGAGCAGCCCGCAGCCACTAGACCTTAGCCACTAGACCACCACGGCGGGGTGCTCTCAAACATCGCGCATTTATATACTTGCAAGTTGAAAATAGCGATGACAATAAATATTGTGTTCTTAACACATAACTACAGCTTGTAAAGAGAATTACAGCAGTTCGCGCTTTAGGCGCAATGCCTGAAGAGATGTCAGAGCTGATGAATGCGTAGTCTGGGATGATGTGGCGTTGCGAATTTTCGGAGGTTTTTATTGTTATTTTTTACTCTAGTTCGGCCTTTAACAGCAAAGCTGTTATAGTCAAATATAAATTGTGTGATCTTATAGTACAGAAAAGCTTTATGTAGATCCATCGGGGCGTGAACCAGCTCGTAGTGGGCAGCTCCCACGTCAGGACAGATAGGCCTAGCCTGTCTATTATGGACTCGTTGGGCTGCCCACCAGGCCCGAATTATATCCTGACCATTGGGTATGTAGCACAGACTATGGTCGGATCTCACTACTAACCAGTTTGGTGTGATCTGTGGTAACCTCGATGGGCGTACGAACAAGCACATAGAGAGGAATAAAAAAGTGAATATATAAATAGAAAAAAAAGCAAGCAAGAAAGAGAGAAGAAAAAGAAAGAAAGAACGAATGCATGAAAAGAAGAACGGAGCAAACAGAGGCACGTAAAATGATATCAAGAAAGAGAAACATTCTTACAGAAAAACGAAGAAATTTTCAGTAGCCATTCTAAGCACAGTGAAGCAAGGTGTATCTTGGGGGCTTGACGAGGCCTTCATGGCCAATGCTTCGTGCGTCTTTAGTAGCGTAGACAGAGTAGAGTGAAACCACAGCCATTGGCAGACCATGCGATTAGGTCCACGCCTAAAAGTCCCATGCAAATCTGGCATCCGCAATAGAAGCGTGGACATTTCGTCCCTCGTAATCAGCTGCCGGGTGATCCAAGCGGCGGCTGGGCCGACTGTTTCTGCTGGTGGACGTGGGCTGCCGGCGGCTTCTCCTCGGCGCGGCTAAGTTAGGATAAGCCCACGTGGTGTGCTGCTGTGGCTTGGTTCTTGCTTGGTCATAGCTCAGAGGAGTTTTAACGGACGGTGAATCTTTTACCTGGAGCGGTAAGAGGTTATCTCTTCAAAATATTCTTCAGAAGGCGGGATTAAAATCCACATACCCTAGATCCTAACACCGGTGTTATAAGCACTCGGGCATCCAGACACACCAGCAGAGCATATAATAGCCTTGAGTAGTGAGGTTTTGAAAGAGAATGGGAAAACGAAGACAGCGTGAGGACGAAAGGTGTGATGGTGAGGAGGAAAGAAAGGAGAGTGAAACGTAGAGTAGAATCAATAACAGACAGAGAGAGAGAGAGAGAGAAATGGAGAGAAAATGCAGAACGAAGGTGAGAGCCATTACCAGTGAAAGAGAAAAAAATGAAGTAGAGAAAGAAGAAATATCCCCGCATATTTACGAGGTGAATGATAATGAGTGGGCAAAGCTCCGGTAGTATCTAATAAACCGCTAATCTTCCGGGCATTTGGCCTCCTTGGTCACAATGTAAAGATGTGAAAACACGGGCGAGTACAGTACATACAGGTTTGTCGTTTGCATCGGCGCACCTACTTAGGGTAGTGACGGCTTCAGGTGTTTTGCAGCAACTTGCCGCGCCCGTATGTACCGCCTCAGAATCTGCTTGCTGATGGCTCCGTTCAAACTCCACTTCGTGGGCCTTCACCACCTCCAGGTCCGCTTGTCTCAGCGAGCCCGTGTCACTTCATCTTCCGAGCTTTCATCTTAGCGCCGGCACCACACTGTCCTCTCGCTTCAGCTTCTCGAGCCCTAACTAAGCTTTGGGTCGTCTTGACATTGGGCCAGTGCAGAAGTGGCTTTGCGAGCCCTCCGCTACGCCTCCTAGTCTTTATTCATATTATTGAAGTGCACTCACTGACGACGACCAAAAAAGAGAGAGAGAGAGAGAGAAAGCGCGCAGAAAGGTAGAGTGGTTTGTAGTTCGTGCCCTCTAGAGGTCTCCTATCAAATTAGAGCACGTGCTGTAATGGAGCCAGCGCTGCAAAGCCATGTGGTGGGGGGTGTTCCAATACTCACCGTAGTCGTCTAAATAGACAGCTGAATGAACGGCGGTCTTCTTGAGTCTCATTCCAATTCTCACGTAGCCGGAAAAATAGACAGCTCCGAGAAGACAGCATCGTAGACAAATATGATACAGGCTACTTTGCTGTCCAAACAAGATGGTGGCTCAGCAAATCACTCAGATAGATCTCATCTCGCTAAAATAGTCATCTGCACACGAGTAGACGCAGCTCATTCTTGAACTTAACAATTTCGAATTTGATGGGACACATTATGTTCAAGTTAGCGGTACATCTATGGGCACAAGAATTGGACCAAACTACGCAAACATATTTATGGGGCTCCTTGAAAACAAATTTCTTGCAAATTGTGAATATAAGCCATTTTACTATAAGCGGTTCATCGACGACATTTTCTTAATCTGGCACCATAGTGAATCGCAACTTCTTTCTTTCATAGCAGATCTGAACAACGCTCATCCGGCGATTTCTTTTTCGCACTCATATTCACCTGTGAACATAAGCTTCCTTGATGTCATGGTCACTCTACGTAACGGGAAGCTGATAACTAATCTTTACAGGAAACCCACGGATAGGCAGCAATATCTTCACTTTAGTAGTAGTCACGTGAAACACAACAAAACTAGTATTCCCTACAGCCAAGCAGTCCGTTTTAAAAGAATATGCTCTGATAGCAGCGAATTTTCCCGCCACTGCGAACAACTTCGGAGCGCGCTCGAAAAACAGAGCTATCCGGCCAGCATAATCACAGACGCCATCAAACGTGCAGAAGAGCTTGACCGTTCAGACCTGCTGAGTACTAACAAAAGACCCAAAGATTGTTCGCGGACTAATCTAATTTTGACACATGCGGCCTCAGCTCCAAATGTGAACCATATCTTAAAGAAACATTTTAACATTTTAATACAGAGCGAGCGGCTCAAAGGAATCTTTACAGAACAACCACGCGTGGTCTACCGACGATCGCGGAACCTTCGTGATTTACTAACCTCATCTAAAACCACGTGTTCACATCATGAAGGCTGTCATCTCTGCAACAAACCACGTTGCAAAGTGTGCGCGCACATGACGACATATAAAACAGTTTCAAGTACATCGTCCAGTTTTTCTTTAAAGATAAATGGGAACTACACGTGTGATAGTATCAACGTCATCTATCTTCTCGAGTGTTCAACATGCGGTGCTCAGTACATAGGTCAAACAGAGACAACTTTCAGAATTCGTTTTAATAATCACCGTGCACATGCCGTAAGCCTCCCTAATCTACCACTGTCGAAGCACGTCAGTATGCCTGGCCATGGTTTCGACAAAATTAGGGCCACTATTATTCAGTCCGGTTTCAAGACAAATCACGATAGGGAAGTGAGGGAATCCTTCTTGATCCACAAATTTAACACCATTCGTTCAGGTATCAATGAAAACGTAGGAAAGCTCACCTGCCTCGCATTATAACAACACGACTTCTTAGATTAGTAAAATATTTTGGTGTATATTGAATTGTATATTAGTCAACCGTGGTTTCTTTACTTCTGAGCTCTTTTACATGTCCTGCCAACCATACTGTGCCCCACGTGTCGATGCGCAAGGAAATTTGAAACTTGTATATTCAAGCACCCGTCACATGTGAGTCATGTCCACACAAGGTTCTGACAGATTACCATTTTTTACTTTGATTGTCCTAGCTGCTATACCGAGAGTTCATCACGTGAGCCTATAAAAGCGGCTGCATTGTATCATACCTACTTACTCTGACGAAGGCCGTGCCACGGCCGAAACGTTAGTAAATACGATCCTTTTCTTATGTGCTATCTGCAAGTTAATTCGATATAGAAAATACCCGGACCTGTCGTGCCTTCCCTTCAAGTTCTATATATATATATATATATATTGCCATGCAGTATGCTGGAGCTTGATTCCTCTGGGGACCCTGATATTTCTCTTTGTATTCATCGGGTTAGCAGCTGCTGCGTTGAACTAAATATGACGTGAGCGTCAAGATAAACTTGACGCTCACGAATTTTGCCTATGTGTGTTCTCGCCCTTCCGAGGTAGATGCTATGTGTCAAACTCTGGTGCAGACCATCCCCCGGGTGGGTATGTGGGTATGGTGGGTCTGTGCCACTGTCTGGCGGAAAGTGTTTGAGGACGTGCGCGAGGGGATGGTGAAATTATTCGTGTTATGACTAGCGAGTCGTATTCGTGAAAGAATCTTATCACTCCATACTAATTTTTGTTAAGATAATTTAGGGGGTAGTTACGAGAACACCCAAACGTAAGTGGCTTGTTAGATATAGATAGATAGATAAATAGATAGATAGATAGATTGATAGATTGATTGATTGATTGTCGAGCCAGCAGTCCTTGCATTGCGCAAAAAAATGCTTCGCAATCAATTTTTTTCAGAAGTTGGCTTCTCCTAGTGCCTTCACGTCTCACAGATAGTGCACGCTCTACAGGATTCAGTCTTTTTATCTGTTGTAAGCGAAGGAAACTGAAACAGCATGAACGGGCTGCACGTGCCAAAAGTGGAAGTAAGAGGAGGCAGAAATTCAGTAGGTTTCACCCACTATGCATATAATGCAGATAGTGTGTGATATAGCTCGAATGCAGGGTACTCTACCAATTGAATTGGTTTCGCGTAAAAGGGGTCGTCAGCCTGCGTGTCGGTATTGTTGCTCAATATTACATTCATATTTCCTCTCATTTTATTCATTCCGTCGCAGATAGGCTTAAGTAATGGACACAATATCTTGTCATTTCTGTACATTATGCTTGCAGAAAACAGTTTGCATCCAATGCAGAAAGAGTTAAAGAAGAATGAAATGCACGTACAATGTTATAAAGGCGTTTAGTGCAATGTTCTGAATAAAAACTAATATAGAGGTAGCCTGCATAATCACATATAGGCATACTCATATAGGGAAATGGAAATTTTTGAAGTGCACTACAGTGCTGTTCTGAAATTCTGTAAGAAAATAATTGGAACTTTAAGGAGAACTAACGTGTAATTAGGAAGTGTAAGGGAAGTTATTGGTAATAATATAATGTAAATGTGAATATTACGGTTACTAATAATAACATCTCCTTACTTTGTTTGAGATACTTTTTCAAGTTCTTTTTAATGCCTAGTGCAAATTATTATTGATTGGCTAACACACTTTCAAGAAACTAGGAAGCAAAACTGGCAGAAGATAAAAGACCGTTTTTTGAAGGGACACTAAAGTCAAATAACAATTTACGTCAGATTGAAAGCTCAATGTATGACAACATCCAAATCAACAATGTTGTCAACAGCAGTGCTCTACTTACCGAGAAATTAAGGTAAATGTGCAAGAACACATGCGCCGCTGCAGAGAATTCTCAAAATGATTCTGATGACGTCAGACGGATCGCCTTCAAATAATCGCTAGTTATCGATCTAGCTACACTAAATAAAAAACCTTCCGTGCATCAAGAGATGCAATAAAGTGCTGCTGGTTTGTTTCTGTTTGATTCATGGAAAAAGAACTGCAGGACGTTACTAAGGGGAATGGCGCGAGTGGTTCAATAATTCAATTTTTGTGTAGTTACACTGGACATATGGTGCCATCTAGCAGGGCGCAGTTGAGCCAAAAACGTCTGAAACTCAGAGCTAATGGCGGGAAATTGATCAATGACCGTTGTTGCTGCCGTGACTCCCGCTACTCTCTGCCTGCTGCTACTAGTGCAGTAAAGCCGGGCAACGTTGTGAACGACAACACTGACGTGAGTCGCTCCGGTCGGTCTGCTTCTTGAGGCGGGTAATTTGAAGTACGCTAACCCGATGCGGACCACTAAAACGTAATTTTATTTCAAAATAGGCCCTTCCTTAGCACAAAAGTAATACTACGAGGTTTTTCTACTGCTATTTCAACCATCAAAGTCGACTTAATAGATGCCTTTAGTGTCCCTTTAGGGGAGTTGGCTATGGGTGAAGAAATGCTTTAAACAAACACGCAGATTAAGTAGAGATGCTTTTGTATTGATTAAAGAAATGCTGGTTTTGTTGAACATGAACTTGATTTTTATCGCGTGTTTATCTTAATGTCAGGATAACTTTTAAAAAGACATTGGTCTATCGCGTGTATCGAAGCTTTTTAACAAAATCTCGCGAGAATTTTCGCGAAAACGCTTGCTTGTCGTTCCTCCTGTTTTTATTACTTATTTTGCTTGTATGCGTTCTTTTTGCGTTCTCCTATGCGTGGCATGTTGTTTATTTGAACATTTTGTACATGCCTTTCTTGAGAATCGGCAGCTTAGTTTACTGTTCTTTGGAGTAGACATATGTTGCTCAACAACCCCCCCCCCCCCCCCCCACTTAGGGTTAAATTAATAAACAACATCAAACGTAATATACATCAGATATGTGATGTGCATGTATCATATCCTATCTCAGTGGCGCATGGCTAAAGCGCGTATACGTGGACACCACCGGAACCAATACAAAAATATAAACAAACCGACGCTAAGCGTAGTTTTCTATGCTGTTTTCACCCCTTGGGGACTGAAAATTAGGCCGCAAGAGCAACCAGCGCGTTCTCCCCAATGTCGCATTTCCCGGGAACAAAAGAGGTGGCAAACAAAAGGTATATTTATCTCCTTTCGCGAACCGGCATCCCGCCCAGCAGCTCCTTTAAAGCCCCCTCCTGCAAACGGCCTTGCGTGCCACATTGATGCAGCGGCAAAGTTCTCCGCACGCGGCCTCTACCGTGCAGTCGGGGGGAGGGGGGGGGGAGGAGCCCGTGCAGCAAGCCGGCTTTGTTGCAACGCGGGGAGCCCATAAAGCCTGCGTGCCTTGTTGGGATTTCGGCGGGTTGTGTTCAATGTCCGGGAACAAGCTCCATCGATCAGACGAATCGATTAAAGACGGGGCTAATTACCCGCGCACCAGCGGGAAACACGAAGGCCGGGAGGGTCGGTTATACTGGCCAGGTTTGCCTCGACCCGCACCACGCTAACGTCTTGATAAAGTCCGCCTTGCCGCCGGCGAAGCACCGACCAAAGCCCCATGCGGGCTTGGCCGCGGAAAGATGGCCTGAAGTACCCGACTGGGCTAGGTTTTTATTTTTGTTTCTTTTTTGTCGGAAATTTCTATATGCCGAAATTCACGCGCTTGTTACAGTATAGATCCTTGTTTTTGATTCTAAGGATAACGAGGACTGTCGCAACTTAAAACAAGAAACTTCGCAGTTAAGAGACCCTTCCACGTACTTTCTATGCACCATAAACCTACAGGGTATTGGTGATCGTTCATCATTTGTTACTGTTGCTCCGCATCCAGTTGAGCAGCAGAGATGTTGGTTATTAAACTTATTTTTTCTCTGTTTAGCTAAGAGGGTAACTTATATTTATTCGTAGGTTGTTGCCGACTACGGATATGCTTGAGGTATAAATGCATTGTGAGCGTATCCTGTAAAAACAACAAAAACGCATGCAGACAAAGTACGAAAGGCAATGTTCCTGCATTCTATGGGTACACACACACGCACACGCACACGCACAAACACACACACGTGCGCGCGCGCGTGCGCGCGTGTGTGTGTGTGTTTGTAATAAAAATAACAATGAATTTGTTAGAAAAATTTTGTGCTTAGTACGTAAATAGGCGGCAAATCACAGATGGTTGACAAATAAAAACAGAATAGGAGTACGAACAGGTTCCAGGAACATGCAAAAAATAATGCATTTGCACTAAAGTATGCTGGCAGAACATTCGTGCCGCATTCAATCACAGCAGCCGCTGCTATCTAAAGCTGTGCAATGGCAGGCATTGTCACGACACCGCTATTCGGTTTTCAATCAGCCTCTGTCACTTCATTTTTCTTTGACAGTGTACGTCCTGCGGTTATTGTGGGAAACGCTGAAAGAGATTTGGAATGGCGTGTTGAAGACCACCTCTTTGAGTGGGCATTACATTTATAGCGGCTACACTCTGCTCAGGTGGCGTGCCACACCACTGTTAGCGAAGAAAAATGATACGCAGACAGCGAGCGCTTCATGAAGCAACACCGGCGCGGAAATTTTGACGCGTTCTTCTGTGCATACATCACGCAAATTCATGCTTTGTGGGCTCCATCGCTTAAGTAACATGGAAAATTGAGAGCTATTTGCGAGCCTCGCTTGGTATTTGATGTGACAGCAGCGTGTTAAAAGGAGGTTGGAAAGTTGCGCCTTCGTGTGATAAATTGGTAAATGCTATGAAGTTTATAGTGTTCCCGCAAGCCCTCTTCTTGGAAATTCTCGCTACGTGTCCTTTTTGTGCTTTTGAAAATTTTGCCTCCTAGTGATTAGCGCAGGCGCAGGAGCATCTCTGAAGTGATCACGTCGAAACGTACATTTACTCAAGATTAGTTCGCGGTCATTAGATAAGATTTTTCTAAGCAGGACAATATGATATAAAACTCTTGCACACTTATTAACGCTCACTTGACTGATGATGATGATGAAATGAATTTGTTTCTAATGAGTGTGGTAAATTTCACTTTGAATATGGGGTATCTGTTATCTAATATTTTGTGTAAAATTTGAAGAACAAGTTGAAAGTTAGGTAATGCACACGGAGGGTTAAGGAAAGTATAAGAAGAAAAAAATTACTACTAGTTAACTTTGATGAATTGTGCACTAGGTCATATGTTTGACTATCGTAACTTATTTATTAGCGGAGAAAATTATGGTTTAGGAAGTTTCATTTTTATATTTTTGCTAAAATCTGTGCGTGTGATGCTGGAAATTTCAAATTGTATTTTTCATAATTACGCGACATGGGCTCAATGAAATCTGAAACCTTGTACGCTAGGTCTATGGCACCCACAGAGAAAACTATACTTTATTTTTCCCTACTATTAGAAGTTATGCATGATCCAATACACGCCTTCAATATTTATGTCTTCGTGATGTTTGGTGCTGAAATCACATGGTAGCGTGTCCACCTGTATTTCGTTTTTGAGCTGTTTCTCGCTCACCGAAAGTCATGCCGCAAAAGTGGTGTTTTCGGGACTATAAAATAGTACTATATTAATACGCCAAAAATTATTTCGATTTTTATTGTCCCTTTTAATAATGCAGGAAAAGATGTTCAAACTCATTCGCAGGAAAAACAATAACTATTGTCTTTCTCTAATTTTTTCGGTTTTCCAATTTACCTTTAGGAGCTGCATCGCAGTTTCATTTCGTGTACCAATTTACTAGAGACAACTACTAAAGGTTACGCGAACCGTAACCTGTTGTATTTTTTCCATAGTTTATTGATACGGTAGCAGTGTTTGAAAGAAATGCCCTTAAGCTTCAAAGACACTACGAAATGTTTACAAGAATACAATCTTAAACTTCACGGCCGAAAGTCATAATATAGACAGGACTGATGATTCTGAGTACTAAAAGCTCATTAAAGATTACCAAGTGTGCGTTTAGCCACTGGTAGGTGTGTCAGACACGTAGTTATGTTGAAGAGTTTCACGCTAGTGGGCCAGTGTAGATAAAATTGTTTAGGCTCTTTTCAACTTTTTCGAATCAACTATGAACGCTAAGAGAAACAACAAAAATTTACTAAAGCCACCAATGACTGTGTCGCAGCACTTTTCAAGGTTAGTTTATGTTTTTCTCTTGATAACCCTTTCTCGTAGCAACAAACTAGAATGAATATAACTAATAAAGCAATAGCGCGAAAATAAACTCACTCACTGGGGTAGATGTACAGGTGCGACGTAGAACTGAAACACGCTCGTAATTTCTGAACATTGGTTCCCAGAGGTATTAGGGGGTGACAGGGTTTTGTGTGGACACACGAACACACTTATGATAGATCGTGAAGCGTCATAACTTTTGGGGAAGGGCATGAAACATAAAAGAGCAATTTCCTAAATATAATAAAAGATCGACTGTAAACTGAGTGCCGCAATAACACTCACGGGAAAATTCCAAGTTCAGAAAAAATTTGCGCAGATTCTTCAATACTTTCCTTTAAAAATAATGAAAACCCCTGGATCACGCTAACGTTTCAGCTCAAGAGCCGAACGCATCGTGTGCCTCTAAAAATTTTAACACGTAATTTCTCTTTTTTATTTTCCTAGTACACCACGTTTGGTCTGAGACCAATTGATAAAGTACTGTGTTTGCAAAATACCCCTCATTTTTCTACATTCCATTTTTTTCTTGGGGGGGGGGAGGAATTTTTATTGAAATTCTGTTTTCTTGTTAATAAAAACTATCGTCACAAATACTTTCTTTCTTATCTTATTGTACATACAATATGATCACACAATTTTTAATTAAAAATGGACATAATGAAGCCACAGAAAGCATAGGAGATCTAATTTTAATGTTCTAAGTGCGTTAAGGATCGATGTAGATGTGGAGAAAGAGAAGTGGGCGAAAAGATGACGTGCCGCTGGCGTGAACCGAAGTTGTGCCTTTGTCCGAACCTTTGTTCTCTTTAGTTTTTTTTACCTATATCGCAATAACTACTGTGCACTTAAAACATCATGATTAGTTCCACCTGTACCAATGTAGGCTTCATTATCTCCTGTTCTTCATTTTGGTTGTGTGAAACCTAAACTCTACTCCTCGAAATTTCTTTTCTTCATAACCCTATGTAAAATTTTTCACTGTCTAATATGGCACCAAAAAAAGTTGGATCAGTAAAAAGAGGGGGAAAGGTAACCCTGACGCGCGTCTGGTTTGCTATTCTATGCA